>NC_134093.1:104405642-105098975 GCF_000715075.1 Nicotiana tabacum
ATAATTATATTAACTATTTAATTTTAATAAATTATAATAGCATCTATCTAAGTAAATTTTTTAAGTTATAATTAAGTATGTGAGTAATTTCTCACACACACACATACACTATATTGTAATTGATGCTAATAACTTTTTTTTTCATTCGTTCATCACTAATAATGCATGACATAGATTAATCGATATATAGGTCGAGACGTTTTGATGAATCATCGATTAATATTCATCGATACATCTAAGTAAGTTATAAGTCGATGAATCAATTTACAAATAGATATATTTGATGATAAAGTATATATACTAATTAGTATCTTCCCAAGTCTATCCCTAAAAGAACCCGATCCTGTGGTCCTAGCGCTTCGTGTTCTTATATATATATATATATATATATATATATATATATATATATATATATATATACACACACACACACACACAAACACACTTCACTGTAATACTTTAACTATATATATAGCTTGTTATAGTATATGTTAGTGTGTATATATATAGCTTGTTAAAGTTTGACCATGTTTGACCTATTAATTTAACTCGTTTACTTAATACTAATAGCTTCTTTCGTTTATTTAATTTGTGATCCATATATATATATATATATATATATGTCAAAGATGTTTATATAGTCAAAGATATTTAGTATTAATTCTTTTATTTTTCATTCATTCATCACTAATAATGCATGGCATAGCTAGATTAATCGATATAGGTCGAGACGTTTTGTTTTTACTATTAGTCGATATAGGTCAAACATTTTGTTTTTAATATTCATCGATGCATCTAAGTAAGTTATAAGTCGATGAATCAATTTACAAATAGCATGTTATATATAGTATATGTTAGTGTATTCATTATTTGTATTACAAAAGTGTTAACGAATTATATTTATATTATTTAGATAGTAAATATAAAAGTAATTCGAAAGTTTGACCAATGTTGACGTAATAACTGACCAACTTTGGTCGGTTATTTTGCAGAAAATAACAGCGTTGGTCGGTAAATACTTTCCCTACATTAACCGACCAACGTTGATCGGTAATTTTAAATATAAATTCTTAAATATTATAAAATATTTTAAATAATAAAATAATTATTAAAATTTTAAAAATTGGATCCAGATTACCGACCAACGTTGGTCGGTAATCCAAAATTTTCTTATCTGACCAGCTGGGTCAATTCGTTGACCAATTTACCGACCAACGTTGGTCGGTATTTAGTTTTAAAAAAAATATAATTTTTTTTCCCAGTTTTCGTCCAAGCTGGACGGTTTTTAGTCATTTTTTTTGACCGACCAACGTTGGTCGAAAATATTTGGTCAGTTTTTAGCAGATTTTTAGTAGTGTTTCGAAGGCGATGCACAAGTCTGTCATTTCGAATTTATAGCACTACATGCTGTCATTGGAAAGTACATATCTCAAACTATGAATGCTCAAATTGTGAGCCGTCTGTGCCCTCAGAAAGACAAGTTCGAGACCTATAACACTTGAAAATATCGTGGGAGAACTCCTTTTATATTGGTCGCAACATTATTTTGAAGTTTCTCCTGATGTCTGCCTTGCTGCATTTCAGCTTTATGCACTTTCATTGAGAAATTCATATCTCGAGCTTCGGGTGTCGGAATCACGGGCTATCTGTACTGTTGGAAAAAAAACTCCGAAACTCACAACATATATAAATACCACGGCAAAAATCCTTTCATAACTTCCGCCATAATATTTTAAAGTTGCAACAGACATCTGCCATACTTGATTTCCAGATTTGCGCACCCTAGATAAAGAAAATCATATCTTGGACTAGGAATCTCCAAATTGCAATCCGTTTGCGCCGTTAGAAAGTAAACTCATAGATCTGCATCTCATATGAATTTCATGACAGAACCCCTTTTGAGTTAGAAACAGAAAATTCTCAAAATACGACCTAGCTGCAGTAAACTTTCAGATTCGTGTAGCTCCGGCAAAACAAAAAATATTGTATCTTGAGTTAGGAGCCTCCAAATTACAAAAGGTTTGTGTTGTTGGAAATTAGACATAAAATATACAATATATAAAATGTCTGGAGCAGAACGTCTTCTAGATGGACCACATTAGTTTTCCAAAATTAATCCCGTCGTCCGTTGAGCTCGCTTTCCAACTCTATGCTCTCTTAGTTGTCCTACAAATATTTTTTTTCTTCTTGAAATTGACTCTACAGTCTTGCATGTAGTAACTTTAGCTATCATTCTTCACAAATCTTATCACTTCATTTATTTCTTTTGCAGACTTGCAAAGAAGTTCAAAGGGGTCCAGATATCAGTCTGAGATGTCATTCAAGATTCGGAGCCACCCCTTCACCAACTGTTGCACTTGATTTGTTGACAGTCTTGAAGTTCATCAGTGGCGTCTCCCATGGTGATTGAAAGTTTTTCAAGAGAGATGACTTCTCATATACGGGACCTTCAACCAACACTTGCGCAAGAGAAGCAAACTATCATGCTCGAGGCCTAACAATAAGATACATGGTCAAGAGATCATCACAACAACTGAATGCGATACACGTACATTGAGGATAGTGTATTAAAATGTGGAGATGTCATATGGACTTGGAAGAAGCATTCGAGATGAGTCGGCAATAAAGCCTAGTTTATGATTATTTTCATGACTTAGGGTTTTGTATAGGAAAACGACTAATCCCTTTCGTCTCTACACTTTTAGATGTATCAATTTTGTAACATTGAAGCAATAAAATATCTTTTATACTTCAACGCTAATTGTCTTTTTTTCCTCCTTTATATATGCCTCCACATTTGGATGAGTTAGTGTGATAATCCCATAAGCCAAACCCTTTTTTTTAAACTCATGCGACTGAACTTAGAATAAAAGTCTAAGCTGCCTATGTATCTCGGTGAAGAGGATCAAGTCATAACGTAGTTCAGAGTGATGAGTTTTTTTTTAATGTCTTAATTTTTACCTAGATCGCCTCTCGCGAGGTTTTCAACCTAGCAGACTCTTTTTATTTTTTTGGCCGTACACAATTTAGACTCATGTGGGCCAGAAGTGTAGCAACATGCAGTTTAGGCTCATGCATCAAGGAGCGTCATGACTTGCAGTTTAGGCTCGTACGTTGAGGAGTGTCATGACTTGCAGTTTAGGCTCGTACGTCGAGGAGAGTAGCTGACTTTCATGGGAAGTACTGCTTCAGAAATTTGCCATTGATTGGACCAACTCTGAGACCATCCTTATCAACAATTTTGTATGTGCCACTTGAATAGGCTTCCTTCATAACATATGGCCCATCCCATTTTGAGGTAAACTTGTCACCTATGCATTTGTTGAGGATTATGGGTCGTCGAACAGCTAGGACCAAGTCTCCCACTTGGAATGATCGTGGCCGCACTTTCTTGTTGAAGCCTCTAGCTAGTCGATCTTGATAGCACTCCAATTTTTGTTGCACTTCCAATCTTTTCTCATCCAATGCCTCTAACTCTGCTAGGCGAAGTTGAGCATTCTCTTCGGACGTGAGTCCTTCTTGGATTGCGATCCACAACGATGGAATTTGTTTCTCCAACGGAAGGACTGCTTCTACGCCATACACCAAAGAGTAAGGAGTTACTTGTGTAGCAGTTCTGAAGGTTGTTCGGTATGTCCACAAAGCTTTACCAATTTTCTCATGCCAGTCTCTCTTGTTCTTTGCAATAACTTTCTTCAAAAGGTTACCAAGCGTCTTGTTAAAAGCTTCAGCAAGGCCATTGGTGGGTGCATTATACATTGAAGACTTATGTTGCTTGAAACCAAATTTCTCGCATAGACTCCTCACGCGCTTATTGTCAAATGGCATTCCATTATCTGTGATTATGTACCTTGGTATGCCGTACCTAAAAATTATGTTCGACTTGATAAAATCGGCAACAATTTCCTTTTTTACTTCCTTGAGTAGAATAGTTTCAGCCCATCTAGAGAAGTAGTCTGTGGCAGCCAATATGTACATCTGTCCCTTTGATGACTTTGGAAGCGGTCCAACAACGTCAAGTCCCTATGCATCAAAAGGCCATGAAGCTACAGTTGGATGAAGAGGTTTCAGAGGTTGGTGGATATAGTTGGCATGAAATTGACACACTTGACATATTTTGGCATATTCCATGCAATCCTTCACCATTGTCGGCCAGTAGTAGCCCATCCTCTTGATGTGAAAATGGAGCTTAGGACCAGATTGGTGTGCTCTACATGAGCCAGAATATGCTTCCTCCATCTCTTGGTGGGCTTCTTCTTTGTCAAGACATCGCAAGAATAGTCCTTCAAAAGAGCAGAGAAATAATGTACTCTTATAGAGGATAAATTGTGGTGCCCTTCGCTTGATGTCTGTTCTTTGTCGCGGATCTTCAGGTAACTTTCCATGTTCAAGGTACTCTATCACTAGTTGCCTCCAATCATCTTCTTCAATCACTCGAACAGATGTATGATGACTTTCGTTGATTTGAAGATCAAGAAGTCTAGGAATAACCCATCGATGACACACATATACCTTTGTTGACTCATTCTCTGCCGGTGCCATTGTCGTGGCCAAGTTAGCCAAAGCATCAGCCTTGCGATTTTCTTCTCTTGGGACATGGTTTAAGAGCACTTGGTCGAATATTTCAAGTAAATCAGAAGCATATTGATGGTATGACAAGAGATATTCCTTCTTTACCTCGTAAATCCCCAACAGTTAGTTGATGATCAACTTAGAGTCACCGTAGATCACCAACTATAGAATCTTCATGTCTAATGTCATTTCGAGACCGATGATCAAAGCTTGGTACTCCGCGACATTGTTAGAGCATGTTTCACCTAAAAAAAGGAGAATGGCAAGACTTGTCTTTCTGGAGAGATCAACACAATAACTTCCCCTGCTCCATTACGATGTGCCTCAAAGAACATTGTCCATGGTGGCAATTCTTCAATGAACAAAACGTCTTCATCTGGAAACTCATCAGAAAGCTCCCATTCCGCTGGAAGAGGGTGATCAGCTAGAAAATTGGCTAGCTTGTCCTTTCACAGCCTTTTGAGGTGTGTATGTGATCTCATATTGGTTAAACAATATGGACCATCTTGCTAGGCGTCCAGAAAGAACATGTCGATTCATCACGCACTTTAGGGGATCTGCTCGAGAGATGATGTCACGACTCGAAATCCACCTATTCATGATGGCACCTAACCCAACCTGTCAGGTAAGCCAATTAACCACTAACTAGTTCTAATAACAATTAATAAAGCAATTAAGTAAAGAAATATCTGAATCTGATACATTCCCCAATGACTGGTATTACAAATCCTGAGCTTCTACGAATAGAGTTTACAAAGCTGAAATGAAGTAAATACATCATCTGTTTGAAGAGTACATAAACAAAGTTTTATAGATCTAAGGCTACCATGAACAAGAGAAAGATACAACCGAAATGCAGGTACATCTTCAATTTCGGCTCCCGTCGATCACGGCAACGGCAACAGTCAATATCTGCATGCAAGGTGCAGAAGTGTAGCATAGTACAACCGACCCCATCTACTCAATAAGTAACAAACCTAACCTTAGGTTAAAAGTAGTGACGAGCTAGAACAAGGTCGGGTCCAATACCAATATCCCACAACAATTCATAACAGCATAGTATAAGTAATAAAAGGAGTATCTTAGAAATAAAATGCTCAGCTCGCTCACCGTTCCAAAAACGTAGGCATGAATGAAAACTCAAATATTTTATAGATATTTGCCAAAAATATGAGTAAGTTTAAAAACAATGATTTTTCCAAAAATCCTTTTAGTAATAATTAAGATGTTTCATTTCCCTTACAGATAGCTAGTGTAAAACCAATGCATCACTATGCTCATATGTCAACATGTGTAAGAAGTCATGAATGACGTGATACCGTACAACATGAGGAAAATACATCTCTATGCCTGTATGTCATGTGTGCATGTCAATGCAATGTATCTCAGAGATGAACTCATGTACTCACACTCTCAGAGTACTCAATCTCACTTCCTCACACATTCCACTCATCATGCTCAATCACTCGGTATTGTATATGGCCAATCCGGCCCAGGGAAGATCCATTCCGGAATATACACATCAATTGATCACCAGTCACTCAGTACCAAGTAGGGCCAATCCAGCCCGTGGAGAAGATCCATCTCCAGGTATATAATGCTTCAGACAAGATCCATGTCCAAGGAAGATCCATCCCTCAATAATAACAATAACGCTCATTTGAGTGTGTGTGCAGACTCCGGAGGGGGTCCTTCAGCCCAAGCACTATAAACCGCACAGATAACTTACGTGTTGCACGGACAACTCACGTGCTATAGTATCAATATATTGATCCGCACGGACAACTCACGTGCCATAATATCAATATCCTCACAATCAGGGCCTCGACCTCACTCAGTCATCAAACTCTCCAGTATCTCTCTCGCTGGCTCACAATGTCATGAAACTGGCCCAAAAATGATGATATGATGTATCAATAAATAGCAACAGAGATTGAGATATGATGTACATATGAATGCGTATGACTGAGTATGTAATGCAATGAAAGCAGATAACTCAACAACAGATATGACCTCAGTGGGTCCCATAAGATAAGCATGTAGCCTAGGCATGGCTTCTAAAGCGAATCATAGCTCGATAACTTTAGTACGTAGAGATTTCATGATTACAGATAAGTTCAGGTAACTACACAGTACCACAGAAATAACGGAATCACAATTTACACGGTGCACGCCCACACGCCCGTCACCTAGCATGTGCGTCATCTCAACACCAAACACATAACACGTATAGTCAGGGTTCATACCCTCAGCTCTAAGATTAGAGGAGTTACTTACCTCGAACAAGACAAATCCAAATACCGAGCAAGCCAGACGATGCTCCAAAAATTCCATCCCGTGATTTTCGACCTCCGAATGGCTCGAAACTAACGAAAAACAACTAAAGTACATCAAATAATGCTAAAGGAACAAATCCCGATCGAAAAAGATCAAATCTTGAATCAAAAGCTCAAAACTGGCCAAAAGCCCAATTTGGGTCCGCACCTCAGAACCTGACAAAATTTACAAAATCCAACAACCCATTCAATTACGAGTCCAACCATACTAGTTTCACTCTAATCCAACTCCAAATCGATGTTCAAAACTCAAAAATTCACATTATGGAACTTTAGACTAAAACCCCCAATTTCTCTTTAAGATTCATCAAGCAATGCCAAAAATGAAGATAGATTCATGAAATACGATCAAAACCAAGTGTAGAATACATACCCCAATCCTTGTGATGAAGATTGCTCCAAAAATTGCCTCAATCCGAGTCTCACATCTCAAAATATGATAAAAGAACCAAAGCCTCGATTTATAGCATTCTACCCCAGCATTCACGCGCCTGCGGCACATTAGCCGCTTCTGCGGCGTCGCTTTTGCGACCAAAAACACGCTTCTGTGAAGAAGCACTGGAGGTTTGCCTTCGCACCTACGGTAGAAACTCCGCTACTGCGCACACACATGTGCGATTCCAAATTGCGCTCCTGCGCTGACGTTCGCTTCTGCACCCTTTCACACCTCATCTGCGCCTTCGCAGATGCGAATGAACATCCGCTTATGTGGAATCCTTCTACCAGCAACACCTCCGCTCCTGTGACTCCTTTTGTCGCTTCTGCGACCATCGCACCTGCGCAAACCAACCGTAGGTGCGGTGACACTAGAACCAGCAGCAACCAGCAATGAAAACATGAAGAAAATGATGTGAAGTAAATCTGAAACACGCCCGAGCCCCTTGGGACCCCGACCAAGTATACCAACAAGTCCCATAACATAGCACGGACCTACTCGAGGCCTCAATACACACATAACAACATCAAAATGACGAATCACACCTCAAATCGAAATCTATGAACTTTGAACTTTTCAACTTCAATAACTCGTGCCGAAACATAGCAAATCAACCCGAAATGAACCCAAATTTTTTACACATGTCCCAAATGACAAAACGAAGCTATTCCAATTCCCGGAATTACAATCCAAATCTGATATCAAAAAGTCCACTCCCGGTCAAACTTTCCAAAAATTCAACTTCCGTCATTTCAAGCCAAATTCCACTACGCACCTCCAAATCACAATCCGAATGCGCTCCTAAATCCAAAATCACCCAACTGACCTACCGGAACCATCAAAACTCCGTTCCGGGATGAAATTCACAAAAAGTCAAACTTGATCAACTATCCCAATTTAAATCTTCAACAATGAAATCCATTCTTCCAATTCGATTCTGAATAACTTAAAAATCAAAACCGACGATTCACATAAGTCATAATACATCATACGGATCTACTCATGCCCGTAAACTACCGAGCGAAGTGCAAATGCTCAAAACGACCGATTGGATCGTTACATTCTCCCCCACTTAAACATACGTTCGTCCTCGAACGTGTCTAGAGTTGTTCTCAAAGTCATCAAACTGCCGTGTAACCTTACCATGCACATACCCAGGGGTAATCCCACGTCACCCTATCCCATACAGGTCCGATCACACAACATAACTGAAATTTCTCAATTTAACCTAGCCCATAAGCCTTAGAATCCAATTTCTAACATCCGGAACTTTCTATAAGATCAGAATCTCGCAACCTACACCGTGTATAAGTCTGAACAAGTTGTACCAAGCCGCAACCATAACCCAAGATACAATTGCATAATATATCACATAACACAGATACTCGTAGCAATGATCTCTAATTACAGTAGCTGGTCAAAACAACCCAATGCCGGTAATAAACCTCATATCAAACAAGACTCCATTTTAAAACCTTCATACACTACCGATGATAAAAGAAACACACAGAAACTTGTAACCATTCATCAGATCCACCAGTCATAGAGCTCCCTCTCCTTTGACAAGAACTATAGCAAATTTCTAAGCCGACTTTAGATATTATCCTTCTAACCGTGCTGTAATCTATTCTGATAGTATCCATTCTAGGTCCAATGACCTCATCTCATCCGGCACGACCACTCTAGTGACATGACACACCCATACAATCTAAAGCCACAACCCAAGCAATCCGTGCACCAATAAGCAACATTCCAAATGTACTCAATCATGGAAAAATGACTCAGACGAGAGAACTGTCCCGCAAGCTCAACAAGTACCACCACAATGCAATGTTAAGAACCTATCACACACCGTAGAACCAAAACACACGAATCTAACACAAGGGATCATATCTCAACACAAATCCACTGCAATGCGTGACCCCATCCAAACACTGATCCATATGAAATACCTCAGCCACCATGCTCAAAATCAATAATGACGCACAATCCGACATCAAGTACTCAAAGTGCATTACCATAACCATGGAGAAGCAGATGACACAATGCCACACAAACCCGAAAGAACATAACCCATACGCCATCAACCATGCAATACCCAATTACTCATCTCGCTCAAATTCCGCTATAAAGCCCAAATAGAACCGCACCAGGTGTACTTATAGCCAACGAATCACAACTCCTTTTAGCATAGAAGAGTAACGCATGGATCCTTTTAGAACACGAATAAGCTCAACAACAACTGAATGGCACATCCCTCAACAATAGCAATATAGAGCCAACCAATCCGGCTCGGTGTAGAATACACATCCTAATTGGGCCTACCAATGGACCCCCAAATCAACTCCGGGCACCCACAAATAGATAAATAATCATCCGAAAGCCCATAATGACTGAATCATAATACATACTATCATCTGGCTAGCTTCGTCCATGACTTCACAGTCCACAACAATGAAACAATCTACTCTTGAGAACTCTCAGTCTCCAAATTCATAGAACACGCGAATCACCATATCTGATCCCAACTCCACCGCCCGAATGTATATCACATCTCTCATACATGATCATCCCACGAGGAATACTTCTAAAATTCTTCCGTGCCACATAGCAAAATTTGAATATCAGTACTGGATCAACCAGGAGAGTGCCGCAGTACTAGTGAAATATTCATAAATCAAAACACATTTCCCCTTCTGAAATGTATACTCTCATCAAGACATACCGATTAGTAATATCATTTATCTAGTCATCTGAAACCATCCATGCTGCCTAAGGATTTTATGACCTTCCCTTCAAAACTGAATTGTGATCTCGCTCATGTAAATCTTAATCCCACACAACACACCGCATATACCATGCCATCATATGAAAAATACGAGAACTTCATAGTCCACTCCGAGTCACAAGCAACTACATACTCAATTAGCCAAGGACATTCCATTTGATTGCATCCAGGAGAAAATCACTATACACTACATGCTCCCCATGCCAGTAGGAAATATACTCCTCGAATTGTGGTAGAAACCATTGAGAACCCTTCGAAGTCCATTTGCACATAACCAAGCTATCAGAACCGAATCTCTCTAACTCAACCCAGCCACGCAGGTTGCCAAAACCCAAGAGCATTACCACGAAACACCTGTAGAGACTAGACACATCATAAGTACCCAAAGAACCGATTATATCCATTACTGTGCTGATCCAACCTACTACTAAGTTGTCCTAACTCTCCGAGTTCTTTCCGAATTACCTTCAAATTGATAGTTCTCCTCTCCATAATACCACAATCCTCAACCAAAACTCGCCACACAAGAGACCCTAGTATAAAACCACAACGCCCTAAGGCCCATAAGCTGCTGACTTCCCTCTCACCCCAAATCACCTCAACCTAGACACCCACTCTAAGGAGACCTTATGTGAACGTAAAATTGTTTCCTTCACCTTTTTGATACTGAAATGCATAATCCACAATGATATAAAAATGCCACAAGTCTCTACACCGTCCAATGCAAATATCAAATCCTAGCCATATACTAATCCGAAATTCTCAATTGCTACATATAATTCTTGAATCCATTAGAATCATTCTCGAGAGTCATCCACTCTGCTCAAATCTCAATTAAACCAACCAAACGGACCGAACGACTTGTGCCCCATTAGCACACCAACACCCAAGGGAGTAACCCACACTCCTAAACAACCGAGCAAATTCCTACTCTATGTACACTACATCCTTTACGAATAACCATCCAATTATTTTATGATTCCCATATACCCATAGAGTGCAATACAACCTGTATCTAGAAATTCCTTTACCCGAGTCATTATCGATCTCGACCTCTGCAAGTCATAATTGATTCACCAGTATACCCCAAATCGAAACCAATACAACACATAACCGTGCAATCAACTCGTCGATAGCAGACTCCCCCACTTGGCTCAAAGCCATGGAATAAAACATCTGATTACTTACAATAACCATACCCCATTACTACCATAATAACACAGTGAGATTCTACTAAATCCTTCATCCGCTCATGCAACACAAACCATCTAGTACCTCAAATCATCTGCAAATCTCGCGTTCATCCTCGTGATGGTTAAGCCAACTTTCACAAGCGATCCAAACTCAAATTGCAACATATATCATTCACTGGTAAAAGAGAACTCTTTACAAAACATCATAGGGATCACACAACCCCAGGACACCTCGCAGGAGATAACCCACCTGTTTTGCCTCAAACTAACATCTCTATATACCCTTCCATAGTCACGACTACTACGCAATCACTTAATCTTCTCGATTCTAAACTCATCAACAAGACATGAGAATCTACTTCACTCCACAACTAAACAACATGAGAGATCCCTCAACACACCCATAGCTCGAGACCATACGCCAAATCAAAACAGAAATCAAACACCCCATAGTCATTGCTACATCTCAAGTAAACTTTTCTCGTCATATTCGAGCAATCTGAACACAACTCGCAGTCACATCATACTCACCACATAGTCATCCAATCACAAATTACACTAATAGGGACACCAACGGACCTATATGTCCCAAAAGCACGTGCTCACACAATCAAAATCTCCACGCTCAAGCTACCGTCAAAACCCGGTCTCAAGTCCTCTAGACTGGCCCATCATCAGCACGCCAAAACCATATCTCGCACCTCAACCATAGAATCACAAGCCGCCGGCGCACAGCCGATACCGAGCGCTCACATGCGCATATAAATGCATGGAAAGAATTCAAAGAGTTACGCTTCAAGCTGAATCAATGTCACACGATAAGAAAAGAAAGATGGGAAGTATATCCTAAATGTCCTATAGCCTCTCGAAGATAGGTATGGACATCATCATACCGATCCGTAAGACTCTACTAGACACTTGCTCATGACGTGTAGAACCTATGAACCTAGAGCTCTGATACCAACTGTCACGACCCTAAATCCACCTAGTCATGATAGAACCTAACCTAATCCGTCAGGTAAGCCAATTAACCACTAACCAGTTCTATTAACAATTAATAAAGTAATTAAGTAAAGAAATATCTGACTCTGATACATTCCCCAAGGACTGGTAGTATAAATCATGAGCTTCTACGAATAGAATTTACAAAGCTGAAATGAAGTAAATACATCATCTGTTTGAAGAGTACATAAACAGAGCTTTATAGATCTAAGGCTACCATGAACAAGAGGCAGCTACAACCGAAACGTAGGTACATCTTCGATTCCGGCTCCCTTCGATCACGGCAACGTCAGCAGTCAATATCTGCACGCAAGGTGCAGAAGTATAGTATGAGTTCACCCGACCCCATATACTCAAAAAGTAACAAAACTAACCTTAGATTGAAAGTAGTGACGAGCTAGAACAAGGTCGGGTCCAATACCAATATTCTACAACAATTCATAACAACATAGTATAAGTAATAAAAGGAGTATCTCAGAAATAAAATGCTCAGCTCGCTCACAGTTCCTGAAAAGTCGGCATGCTTTTCAAGTATTTCAGTAAAAACTCAAATCTTTTACCAAAATTTGCCAAAATATGAGTAAGTTTGAAAACAATGATTTTCCCAAAAATCCTTTCAGTAATAATTAAGATGTTTCATTTTCCTTCCAGATAGCCAGTGTAAAACTAATGCATCACTATTCCCATATGTCAACATGTGTGAGAAGTCATGAATGACGTGATACCGTACAATATGAGAAAAATACATCTATATGCATGTATGTCATGTGTGTATGTCAATGCAATGTATCTCAGAGATGAACTCGTGTACTCACACTCTCAGAGTACTCAATCTCACTTCCTCACACATTCCACTCATCATGCTCAATCACTCGAAAGATCCATCTCGGAATATACACATCAACTGATCATCAGTCACTCAGTACCAAGTAGGGCCAATCCAGCCCATGGAGAAGATCCATCTCCAGGTATATAATGCTTCGGACAAGATCCATGTCCAGGGAAGATCCATCCCTCAATAATAACAATCGCGCTATAACAAACCTCAAATCAAAATCTATGAAATTTGAACTTTTCAACTTCAATAACTCGTGCCGAAACATAGTAAATCAACCAGAATGAATCCAAATTTTGCACACAAGTCCAAAATGACAAAATGAAGCTATTCCAATTCCCGGAATCACAATCCGAATCCGATATCAAAAAGTCCACTGCCGGTCAAATTTTACAAAAATCCAACTTTTGCCATTTCAAGCCAAATTCCACTACGGACCTCCAAATCACAATCCGGATGCGCTCCTAAGTCAAACTCACCCAACGGACCTATCGGAACGATCAAAACTCCGTTCCGGGTTCAAATTCACAAAAATTCAAACTTGGTCAACTCTCCCAATTTAAAGCTTCAACAATGAAATCCATTCTTCCAATTCGATTCCGAATAACTTGAAAATCAAAATTGACGATTCACATAAGTCATAATACATTATATGGATCTACTCATGCCCGTAAACTACCGAGTGAAGTGCAAATGCTCAAAACGACCAGTTGGGTCGTTACATATGAGCTTGATGGTGTATGCTTCAAAATAATGCCTTAGCTTCTTTATCGCATAAAGTAACGCTAAGCATATTTTCTCAACAGGCGTATAGTTCAATTCAGCTCCTACTAGAGTTTGACTGAGGTAGTACAAGGCTTGTTCCTTTCCTTCCTCATTCTCTTGAGCAAGTAGTGCTCCAAGGGAACGTTCTTGTGACGCGATGTAGCGTATTAATGGCTTCCCAAGCATTGGCACCCCTAACACAGGTGGATTCAGCAAGTATCTCTTGATGCTTTCAAAAGCCTTTTGACATGACTGATCCCAATGAAAAGGGATATCCTTCCTCAATAGATGATTGAAGGGTTGACATCGTCCGGCCAAATTAGAGATGAACCTCCGGATGAATGCTAAGTTTCCGTGGAGACTTCGAAGCTCCCTCAAGTTCTTTGGCTTGGGCATTTTCTGAATGGCGTCAAACTTTGCGGGATCAACTTCAATTCCATGATGACGCACAATATAGCCAAGAAACCTTCTTGAGGTAACTCCAAATGCACACTTGAGTGGATTCATCTTCAGGTCAAATTTTCTTAACCTTTTAAAAACAATTCAAAGGTCTTCAAGGTGGCAACGCCTACTCTTTGTCTTCACCACCAAATCATCGATGTAGCATTCAACCCTCTTATGAAGCATGTCATCAAATATGTTTTGCATCGCGCATTGATTGGTGGCACCAACATTGTTTAGACCAAGGGCATCACTTTGTAGCAGTATATCCCTTTTGGAGTTCGGAAAATAGTACACTCTTCATCTTTTGGAGACATTCTGATTTGATTGTATCCGGAGGACCCATCCATGAATGACATAGCTTCATGACCTGTTGTAGCATCAACCATTAGTTCAATAATTGATAGCGGAAAGTCATATTTCAGACATGCCTTGTTTAGGTCTTGAAAGTCAACACAAACACGTATTTGACCATTCTTCTTCTTGACAGGTACAATATTCGATATCCATGATGGGTACTTCACCTCTCAAATAAATCCCGCCTCGATGAGCTTGTTGACTTCGACTTCAATTTGTGGTACTAGCTCGGGTCGAAACATGCGTTGTGACTGCTTCACAGGGCGTGCTACACTTTTGATCCCTAAATGATGAACGACTACCTTAGGACTAACATGAGGCATTTCTTTATATGACCAAGAGAAGACATCTTTGTACTCGGTCAATAACTTGGAGTATTCCTCCTCCTCCTCCTGAGGCATAAGAAGCGTACTAATGAAGGTGGTGCGTGGATCTTCCCGAGTGCCTAAATTGAGTTCCTTAAGCTTATCTATAGTCGATTGTCCGCCATCTTCTAGTTGAGGGGGATCCTTGTGTACTTCATCATCAATGTCAAGGCATGGGCTATCTTCCACAGTTATGTGATAGGATGTTTCCACAAAGTCTAACTTTTCTGTTTGACTTTCTTGGATAGTCGGCATGGCTTATTTCTCTTTCTCTGCTTCTTTACGAGGCTGGCAAGTGTAAACAATGGTTCTCCTTTACACCTTCAGTGGACCATCCGTGGTTATTGACAAAATGGACTTCCTCTTCATACGTGATGGGAAAACACTACAGATTTCTTTGTCAGCAACAACTTCAAAATGACCCCACTCCTCGTGGACTTGCTCCTTATGTTTTGACAATATATTTCTAGATGGTGGCTTCCTTATGGTTCCCAGGCGACAAAAGACGGAGGTCTTTGAGGTAGTGTAAAATTCCCTTAGACGTTTGGAAGATACATTTTCACCTTTGTGACTTAGCCTTTCAAATACCGAGACCCGAGGGGTTGAGCCTCCAATGCGATCAAAAACTGATGCGCGTTGTTTTATTTTCTTTCCCTTAACTTCCTCCATCTCCTCTACCGAGGTGTGTTGTGATGAAGCTATATCTTTTCTTCTCTTAGATGAAATTCGAAGAGGCTTTTCCAAACTGAATCCCAACCCAAACTTTGGAGTGGCGACGTAGTGCCCTTGCTTTCTCAACTTCATTTGGGACTCATTGAGCCCATGTATCTTTTCATCAGTGACTTCGTCTTTGATTTCTCCTAGTCTTGATGGATTGGAGAAGTCATAACTAGACTTTTCAAGCAGTATGAAAGCCTTAGGATCAATGCCCTTTTATTTTATCAGCTTGGAGATTGCCTTTAGTAGACTCACAAGTCACGTATGGGATTTGTGCAACTGGGACAGTCATATGCTCCTTCAAATGTTGGATATCTTTGTGACTCATTTGCTTATTTGGAGTACATTACTGTAGCAAAGGTTGACCTTTCTTTCAACGCTCACGTGGAACATAGCGAAAAACTAGATGCTCCTTATCACTCTTTGTTTGTATGTCACCTTCAGATGATGACATCTTAATGGAGACTTCTTCAGTTCTATTCTTAGGCAGCTTGGTGGTAGTCCATTGAGCCTTATTTTCTTCCTCTGACTTGACTTTTGCTTCGTCGACTAATGATGGTTTCTTGACACTCGGTTTACAAAAATCTAGGTAAAATTTTGCATCTGCAAAGTATGACTCCGTCTCAGTGAAAGGATTGATGTCTGCTTCAATTTTGACTATATCTCCATCCATAATGTACTTCAGACATTGATGCAAAGTAGACGACACCACTCCATTCTCATGAATCCAAGGACGTCAGAGCAGTAGGTTGTATGATGTTTTAGCATCTATGATGTGAATCAGGGTGTTTGACTTCATCTCACCAATGGATAATACCACGCGAATCATACCTATGGCTCGTTGTCCTCCTTAGTTGAAACCTTGGATTGTTAGGTTACTTTTGGATAGCTCATCGATAGAGATTCCAAGCTTTTTTAGCACCATCTTTGGCATGATGTTGACAGCCGAACCATCATCAACAAGTATGCAATTGAGATGTTGTTCCCGAATGGCCCTTACAACTAACAAAGGTTTGTTATGTGGCCTAGACCCTAGTACCAAGTCATCATATGTGAAGGAAATTGTTTCACAACATGTGATAACTTTTCTGTTATCATAATGTTCTTGTGTTTTCAATGGAGCGAGCTCATCGTTGCTTTCCTTTGTTTCGTCAGTACTAGAAACTACATGAGTTGCACCAACGTGACCTCAATGAAGGAATTTTTTAGGAAAGAATTCATGCAATGTGATGAGATTTCGGAACTTCTGCAATAAGGCACTGTTAATCTTCTTGCTAATAGAAGATATGATAATTCTTGGTGGTTGTAGCTTATCCACATCGCTTATTTTTGCTCTTGGATTAGGAAGTGGTAGCCTCAAAACTTCTTGATGTCTTCGTTTCTTATGAATGACTTGAGTCCAACCCTCATCGTCTTTGTCTTTGGACCGAGTGTCCAGCTCTAGTGAACCTTCAAGAGTTTTCCAAGGAAGATCAACTTCAACGGGCTCGAAACTTCGAAATTGTAAGAAGGCGGTGCTTGACGCGTTCCGCAACCTTGAACACTTCTTTTCCTTGAGCGTGATACTTGCATGATTTGCTTCTGCTGTTTCATCCATGTCTATGATGATTTTTCCTTCACTTACAAGAGCCATGATTTTCTCCTTTAGGATGAAGCATTTCTCTGTAGGATGGCTAATGACGCGATGAAACTTGCAGTATTTCGGATCGCCAAATTTACCAATTTTCTTAGGCCTTTTTTATTCAGGGAGATAGATGACTTTCTTGGTCAACAACTCATCAAGAATCGTGGGTACGTTTGAATCTGGAACGGATAAACCTTCGCCTCTAATTCCTTCAAGGTTGGACGACGTTTCTCCTCTTTGGGATATTGACTCGGGGTCTTATCCTCCTTGACCTTTTGATTAGTCGTGACTTTCACAGAAGTTTCACCGGCATAGATTCTTTGGTTTGGTTCTTTGATGCAATATTTTTCTTGAACTCCTTCTGATCAGCGAATGGAGATGCCTTTCCATGGCTTGTGATACTTAACTCCATGTCGTGAGCTCGCGTTGCAAGTTCTTCAAAAGTTTGCGGTTTGATCCCTTGTAGGATGTACAAAAGGCCCCAGTGCATTCCCTGAATGCACATCTCCACACCAGATATTTTTGAAAGGCGATCCTTGCAGTCCAAACTTAATGCCCTCTAACGATTGATGTAATCCACCACAAGCTCGTCTTTTCTATGCTTGGTGCCTGTCAACTCTATCATGCTTACAGTTCGTGGGGTACTGTAAAAACGATTAAGGAATTCCTTCTCAAGTTGCTCCCAACTATCAATGGACTCGGGCTCCAAGTTAATATACCAGTCAAATGCGTTCCCTTTCAACGAACGAATAAACTGCTTTACCAAAAGGTCGCCATGCATTCCAGCATTGCTACAAGTCTCGACCAAGTGGGCAATATGTTTTCTTGGGTTTCCTTTGCCATCAAATTGATGCAGCATTGGTGGTTGATAATTGGTTGGCATAGTTAGACAATCAATCCTATTAGTATAAGGCTTAGAGTAGTATAATAAACTTTGTGATGGTCCGCCGTATTGAGCTCTGATGGTGTTTGTTATCATGTCTTGCAATTGTTGGACAGATAATGCCACAACCGAAGTGGATTTTTGTTCCCTCTGAATGTTGAACTTGGCAAATGATTCCTCGACATGCGTGTTTTGTGAGGTGAAGACAGGTGAACAAGGAGGGACATGACTTGACTCTCCAGGTGCATAGGCCTCGAGTTTGTTCATGAGTTGAGCAATTTGAAGGTCTTTGTCTTCAATAGATTTCTTCAAAACTTCTATAGTCTGTTCCATCATGGCAAACGTTTCATCCATGTTACTTGCGTCGGTCATTAAAGAATTGACTTTCGTTGAAACCGGAGAATCCACCAGATCCTCAAATTCACCAAGGTTGGAGGCTGTTGGAGAAAGTTTGTCAAATAGCGAGAATGGGGTGTTGCTCCCAAAGATTGTGGTTGCAGACGTCATGTGAGATCTTCTCTTCTTTTCCATCTCCAAGGAGGCGAAGTATTCGGATCCATCCAAGCCACTAGCTTTAAACTTGCTTCGAGTGATCGGGCCAACATGACTGAGCTCAGTGGATGCGGCAGTAGTAGTATCTTTGCATGAAACATCACACTTGCGGAAGGCCATTGTAGCAGTAGTTATGAAGTTCGTAGTTTTCAACTTGCAAGAAGGAGTGATGAAGGACAGAATGAGTCCCACTAGGCGTGCCAAAAATTTATTCACAACAAATTTTCGTAGTCCGGAAAATAAACTGCAACAAAAATAATATGAAGAAAAAAGAGAATTTATTGATAAATATTTGTGAGTACAATTCTATGTATCCCTTGATTCTCCTCTCTAAAATTCTTCATGATTCGATGGATTGAGAAGCGTCTTTCTCGAATGTAGGACGATGCAGACCTCTTTGTGATGTATTTAATCGCCAAGAACGTCGAGCAACACTTTGTTGTTACGGGTTGATATCCGTGAAGAACTCCGTTGATCACTCCTTTGTTGAAGAACTTATGTACTTGATGATTGATCTCTCTGTTTGTGGATGCCTTCACCAATTGCGGAATGTTCTTCTCCAACTCTGCATGTCCCCTAAGAGTTATGTAACCCCTCTATTTATAGTTGTAAAGGATGGACAGTCCAACTACATATGAACTCTCTTGCTTGATTCTGATTGGCCCATGTCATTTTAGCCACTTGGCGACCTGTGGTTGGTTCTTGCTTTTTAACTTGGATTGCCACATCATTTAACACGTGGCATCATCTTTTTGGCTTGCAGTTTGACTGGATATGCAATGTCACTTGACACATGGCATGAGTCTAGGCCTTAAGATAATATGGGTCTTGGGCTTGAAAATAATAAAATGGACTAATTTAATTTGTAAAGTCCAAATTAATTATTTATCCCAATTGAATTTAATCCAAATTTTTTATGGATCATACCCAATAAATTTTATATGTCTACACACACACCACGCTTGGGAGGAGGCTTCTAACTAGTTTTTCTTCTCTTCTCTTCTTTTAATCTCATAGTTAATTAGTTCTAGAGTTTTGGGTGCTGCATGAACGTTGTAGTTTGAAGCTTGAATTGTTCTTATTATTTTATCATATTGGTTTATTTATTCAATCTTTCGCTTAATTATTTGATTGATTGATCACCAATTGAATACTATCTATGAATCTAGGATTGAACTCGGGAGAGGGAATTTTAGATTGCATATAAGATTGAGTAGAGCGAGATCTTGAACCTGATTAATGGGGAACGTATTTGCGGTTAGGATAGGAATATACCTAATCGCCTTGCTTGGTTATTATATGGGAATTATTAATGCGTTCTTGTTAATATTAATTCCATAGGAATATAGGCGTTAGGTTAGCTTGAATAGGCGAGTAGTACTTCGGCAGAAGGCTACGAGCAATATTAACTCTGTCAACCAATAAACCAGATAAATTAATTAGATAATTTAAGTGAAAAAATTAACGAGATTGTTAGCCAATTCATAGCTCTAGAATATTGTCTCCCATTGAATTCGTCTCTAAAATTTCGCCAAGTTGTTTCTTTAATTTCTTAGTTTGCTACTCTAGATTAGTTATAGTTAAATATTCATAATTTAGGAATTTCTTAAATAGATTAATTGTTTGGGTTTAATTTCATTAATAGTTAATCACACGTCCCTGTGGGTACGATATCTGGACTTACAATCCTATATTACTTGCCGACCATGTATACTTGCGTGTGCATTTGGGAGCAACAAGTTTTGGTGCCGTTGCCGGGGACTTAGAAATTAATTATTGCCGCCCCCGTTTTCTCGCAAAATCAGGTTTCGACACGTGACAACTCTTTTAAAGGAAGGGTGTTAAAAGAGAGAGTCGCCACCTAACGGTTTTGAGGTGCGTTAGGGCACCTATTTGCAAATAACTCTGGTTTAACCAGTTTGCGTCACCAAAGATCGGGTAAGGGCTCAAATTACCTCGAGGAGAAGGTGTTAGGGATTCCTCGAGGTCCACAACTGTGGGTCCCGGCCGAACTCGAATTATATGAATTAGTCAAAAACAAGAGGGAAAGATAAGAAGTTTGGTCAATTATTATCAAAAGTCTACAAATAAACATAAATAATTGACTTTAAGACAAGATGAGGGGTTCTAAGTTTTTTTAGCCTAAAGAATCACCCCGTGCAACATAAATAATACTTCGTAACTCCCTCGAGGTGGGGTGTTACTCGTATTATTCAACGGGCACAGACTATCATCTCCTGCTACCCGATTACTATCTTTAAGTTTTTACCTAAAATGCACTAGTTGATTCTAAACTGTGCCTTATGCGTGCACTACCCGTCCCATGCCTATGGTCCAGGAGGCGTTTGGACCTCTATTTTTGGTGGTTCTAGACTTAACTTAGGTTGCTCATAATTCATAAAACTAGGCGACATACAAAACAACTTGGACTTCATGTGAAGGCAATTAAGGGCTCAAGTTAGCCTCCACACTTAGAATACATGCAAACGAATTAGGCATTTGACAGTTTCAGAATTGAGACAAGTTAAAGCCATTAAGCCCTATAGACATGGTTTCTATGTGACCTTGGGATTCAAGCGTGCAGGCAGTTTCAGAGCAAGATGCCATTTTAGAACAACTTCTGAGTGACTACGCAGTTGCCTACTGATTATAGGTTATAAGAGGTTAACCTATAGGCATGATATCTAGGTGATCTATGCAGTAATTAGCAATGAGAATTGCAGGAGAATATTCAAAATTACTTAGTTGGATCCTATAGGCATGCTTTCTAATGGTGACAATGACACAGTGTTGAAAGTTCAATATTAACACATTAAGGCGAGTGGTATTACCCTATAGGCAGGATTTCTAACGATTAACGATTGAAACTAATTTTTATACTTAACTACTATAGGCATGTCTCCTAAGTGAGAAATTATAATAGCAACGAATTAACCAATCAAAGTCCTATAAGCATGATTTCTAGATGAATATTGGTATCTAATGAATATGCTGCAATTATGCAAATTGGGAGATTTGTCATTTTATTTTCTATAGGCATGATATCTAACAAAACATATATGAGGAGAATACATTAGACAAATTAAGCACTCAGGTCCTATAGGCAGGTTATCTAACAACACATAGGAGCAGAATATGTTTGAGCAAATTAACACCTATAGGCAGGATTTTTACCCGTTCATGCAAAAATTAGAGTAAACCCATTTTCTCAATTTTACTAATACCCCAATTGTTATTACAACATTATTACAGGCCCAATGAGTGAAATAAATTACAGAATTATAGAATAGCTATAGTGGGCCTACAACAGGCCAAAAATATACCCTTCCTAGCCAGGCCTTCGTTCTCATATCCATACAGTTTCACAACCCAGAACCAATCTCCATTATACACAGAACAGACCACATCCAGCAACCATAGTTTGAACAAAAGTTCCAGAAGTAAAACCGTTTACACAAATCAACTAGTTTAATCCAGTGGGTAAGAAGAGGGCAGAGATTGAGCAATTAGGGAAAAGTGGAAGAGAAACCTAGACCCTAGTGTGTCAGAGTTCCCAAAGGCTTCAAGAACCCAGGGTAGTGCTCACACTAGGGAGGTTGATAGAGGAGAATTAGGGAAGGGCTTTGGCTTTCAGCCAACCCCAGAATTAAACAAGAAACAACCCATAAAAATAGTAGCAGGGTAATAGGTTTTGAAAGCATTTGCTAGCTTGTAAGATGATCACATAATGAATTCCAAAGAAAAACAAATTAACAAACTGGACATGGTGGCTTATGACAAGGAACAAGGAGCCTGGGATGACAAGTTAACATGCATTGGTATTAGGCTATTGCGACTAAATTAAGACTAAAGGGGTCAGATCATTTAACCTAGGTTTAAATAGTATTACATAAATAGGATCATGTATCAAAACATCACCAGTCATTAAGGGTATAAGTTGGACATAGCAGAAGTTCATAGGGTGATAACCATAGTCATAGGAGCATACAACATTCAGATTAAAGGTATATTAAACAAGTTAGGGCATACTAATAATACCAATTGGTCGTTAGAGGTTCAGAATTAGGCAGGGAACATGGCTCAAACCATATAGTCAAACATATCATTCCAATCATCATGAATTAAACTAAGCATGCTTCATTGTGTCTAAATTATTAGGCTAAGTGCAGAACATCATTAAGCTAGTAAGCAGAATTAGGCAGAAAAGAGTCAAAAAGATGCATTGGATTATGCAGTTTCAGAGAACATGCTTAACATAATAGAGTAAACATTGCAAAGGTTTAGAAACTAACCAGTGATTATTCGATAAACAAGAAAAGTTGCAGTAACGATCCAGAATCCTGAATGTGTCAAGTTCCAAGGGTTTCAAGAACCCAGGCAGTGCTCACACCCAAGAGAGGTCAAAATAATAGAAATCAGGTGGTCTTGGATTTCAGCCGGCCAAGAGCCAAACAGAATAGAATAGTCAACAAATATAGAGTAGAAAGCTTCAGTTTTTAGTGAGAAAATAGTGATTCCAAAATTTCCTCTTCACAAAATGGGCAGGAGGATCAGTTTATATAGCAGTAGAACAAGCACATAAATAAGGAAATATAAACAATCAGACCATAAAAGGAAAGAAACACGTAAATTGATTAAAAACAAATTATGAGAGTAAATCGGTAAACCCTAATTTTAGGAAAAAAGACAAATATTAACAGAATATTCAAAAATGAAGTAGCACAAGATGAATAGAGACACAAATAGTACTAAAATCAGAGAATCGAACTAATTTAAGAAAAATCTGAAAACCCTAATTTTAGGGTAAGACAAATATTGACAGAAATAAAAATGAAAACAGGCCATAGTAGAACATCGGGTGAATATGGACATAATAATACCAAAAATTGGAGGATCGAACCTATTTTGGTTTGATTAAAAGAGATCTGAAAACCCTAATTTTTAGGGTAAATATGAATCAACAGAGATTCATACCCATAATAGAACAAGAGTGAACATAGACGGAATAGCAGAAAGGTTAAGAAGTTGAACCGACTTTGGTTCGATTCTGATAAGATCCGCTTGCCATGTTTAGGCAAGCGGTATAGAGAAGGATCCAGTACTAGGGAAGAGTCGTATATGGCAAGAAAAGGTCGTATAATCCCATGTCTAGTGGGATTAAGAGAGATTTTAGGGGAGGCAGCGCTTGGGTTCTTTGGAGGGAGAAGGGAGGTGGGATTTGAGGGAGGAGGACGGTAGGAAGTGATTAGGGTTAGGGGGTTTGGGTGGTAATTAAAAGGGAGGGTGTAATGTGGGCCGTTGATCTCAAAGATCAACGACCACGATTTAAAAGGGATCTTGGGTTGGGTGGTTAAACGGGTCGCAACCGAGTTTAGGGGATTGGGTTAATTTGGTTTGGGCTGGGGTATTTAGGCCAGTGTATTAGGTACATTGGGCCATTGTTTGGTCTGAAAATAGGTTTAGTGTGAGGCTAGTTTTTAAATACCCAACATATTAGCAAAAATAATTTATAAAAGTAATTAATAAATAACAAAAATATTATTTGTGTACTAAAAGATTAAAAATAATAACTTAATATTATAAAAATATAAAAGGTTATCTTTTGCATAAATAATGTAATTATATATGCATATGGGCTATTATTGCAAAATGTGTAATTTATCCTTAAAATTGCAAATGTAATTATAAGAAATGCACTGAAAATATTTAAAATCTCATATTGGTATAAATGATAAGTTTAGATGATTAAATCATCATAAAAATAATTTGAAGGATAATTACTGGATATTTATATAATAAAGATGCAGAAACAAAATCGATTTAAGCTTTTAAAGATTACGGAAAATTGTATATTCTTATAAACTAATGATGATGCATATGCACTATTTTGTGAGTATATATATATATATATATATATATATATATATATATATATATATATATATATATATATAATATGAGGGGAAAATTGGGTATCAACAGCTGCCCCTCTTTTCTCGGGAATGATGAAAGAGTTGCAGGGTAAAGAAATGATGACCTATTTTGACCGAATGGGGTGATTTGGAAAAATATAGGTCGAACTCCGATTTCTAAGTTGCCTACATATCCCTAGTATTATGGGAATCAGGCTGTGTGTAGTTCTGGATCCAGCGGTAAACTAAACTGATGGAGTTGTTGTAGGAACAGACGAGCTTTTCTGGACAGGATGATATCGGGATTGTAAATGGATGTATCTGGGGGGGTGGATATGGATATTTGAACGGTCATCACATGGGAATGGGTAACGGACGGTGGTTGGTTACGTTTGAAATAATTGCAAGATATGAACGTTGAACGGAAATCGGAGCAAAGATTGCTCCCATTAGGAGAATGGTTTCTTCCTGGATTACCTACAAAACTTAAAACACAATGCATGCAAGTATATATGGATTATTGCGAGAATTTAAACATGATGCAAATTCCCTTTGGACCATGAAAGCTGTCTTTGAACGATGGGGATGTTGTCCTTAGACCATGATGTCCTTAGCCATGAATTGCGTGATAAGGGATTTGCAGGCCATGAAATGATGTTCTCGGGCCATGAAAATGGTGCCTCTGAACTATGACGCCCTTGAATAATGATGTGAAATATTGAGAGATCCTCAGGCCATGGCATGGTGTCTTCCGGCTATGAGGATGATGCCTTCGGACTCTGACGCCTTTGGGCAGAATGGTGATATTTCAGCCCATGAGATGCAAAGACATGATGTTTGGTCATATGCGAAGCGAAACAAGAGAGAGCTTAGTCTTGTGTAAGATCGGGGGCAGAGCTTAGCCCCGAGAAAAATAGAAAATAATGCTAGATTTCAAGTAGCATAGCATTTGGTGTTATACAAGGAAAGGCAGAGCTTAACCTTATGCAATTAGGGAGGCAATGCTTAGCCTCATGCGAAATGGGAGACAATGCTTAGTCTCATGCAAGGAGGAGGCATAGCTTAGCCTTATGCAAGATGGGAGACAATGCTTAGTCTCATGCAAGAGGAGGCAGGGCTTAGCCTTATGCAATTGAGGAGGCAAGGCTTAGCCTCAAGCAAGCGGGAGAAAATGCTTAGTCTCATGCAGGGGAAGGCAATGCTTAGCCTTATTCAATTGAGGAGGCAGGGCTTAGCCTCATGCAAAGTTGGAGACGATGCTTAGTCTCATGCAGGGGAAGGCAGTGCTTAGCCGTATGCAATTGAGGAGGCAGGGCTTAGCCTCATGCAAAATAGAGACAATGCTTAGTCTCATGTAGGGGAAGGTAATGCTTAGCCTTATGCAATTGAGGAGGCAGTGCTTAGCCTAACGTAAAATAGAGACAGTGCTTAGTCTCATGTAGGGAAAGGCAATGCTTAGCCTTATGCAATTAAGGAGGCAGGGCTTAGCCTCATGCAAAATAGAGACAATGCTTAGTCTCATGAAATGAACAGATAATAAGTAGTAGCAGAGTATTTCTTAGCTGGAAATGTGTTTGCGCTTGGCAGCTTTGTCGTTATGAAGATAGTGATTCTGAGGTGTTCCCGAATTTGAGAATATTTATTTTTCCTATATCTAAAGGACAATCGTGAGTTTTACGGGGGAAGGTTGGTTCGTGCCTCCGCCTGCCTGCTTTGCTTTGCTCTGTATCGAAGTCTTGCTGGAGTTACCACGGGTAGCATCTGGCTGTTTCATAAAAATAAAGTTTTCGAAAATGTGCGTGTATACGATGAATGTAGTTATTTAAAATACATTAGAATGCAATATTGGATAAAATAGATGAACCAATGACCGTGACACTTTAGATACATTGCCACTTCCTTAGAATTTTGAGGGTCCTCCTCAAAATTCCGCCCCAGTTTACTTAGGTGATTCTTTGACCGTTCTGCATATGATGACATTGGCTGGACTTGCTCCGGAATTTTGAGGGTCCTCCTCAAAATTCTGCCCCAGTTTCTGTTTGTAGGGAAAATGAAATTTTTATTGAATTGTGACCGAACCCACAGGGCTGCCTACGTATCCCCTCTTAAATGGGAATCAGGTCGAGCGTAGTTCAATTACATCAGATGAAGAAATGCGAACATTCTAAACATAATATCTTTTGACTGCGTCTGAATTGATAGGCTTTGGCCAAACCTCTCCGTCCATTTCTGCGAGTATGAGTGATCCTCCTGTTAGTACTCTGTGAACCATGTAGGGCCCTTGCCAATTGGGCAAAAATTTCCCTTTGGCTTCATCTTGATGCGGGAAGATCCGCTTTAGTACCAGCTGCCCCGGTGCGAACTCTCTAGGTTTGACCCTTTTGTTGAAAGCTCTGGACATCCTATTCTGACAGAGTTGACCATGACACACTTAATTCATTCTTTTCCCGTCAATGAGAGCTAATTGTTCATAGCGGCTTCTTATCCATTCTGTATCACTAAGTTCAGCTTCTTGTATAATTCTTAAAGAAGGAATTTCAACCTCGGTAGGAATGATAGCTTCGGTACCGTAGACCAGCAAATAGGGAGTTGCCTCGATTGATGTGCATACTGTGGTACGGTACCCCGATAAGGCAAATGGTAACTTCTCGTGCCATTGCTTGTGGTTGTCTACCATCTTCCTCAGTATTTTCTTGATATTCTTTGTAGCCCATTCTCCCTGCACTTGATGTACCAGAAGATCTGAATCACCAATTACTAGTTATTCCTAGATATTCATGTCAATGGCCAAATTGAGCCCCAATATGCAAGCCTCATATTCTGCCATATTATTGGTGCACAAAAATCTGAGTTTCATGGATACTAGATAAGGTTGACCTATTTCTAACACCAAAACGGCTCCAGTGCCCACTCCTTTGAAGTTTGCAGAACATCGAAAAACATTCTCCATCAACCGTAGGCTTCGATGATATCTTCTCCTACGAATGATACTTCTTCATCAGGAAAATACATTTTTAGTGGTTCGTATTCTCCTCATACAGGATTTTCCGCAAGATGATCCGCTAGTGCTTGTCCCTTAACCGCCTTCTGAGTCACATAGACGATATCAAATTCACTCAATAATATCTGCCATTCTTCCTGCTTCCCTGTAGGCATAGGTTCTGGAAGATGTACTTAAGAGGATCCATCCTTGATATGAGATATGTGGTATAGGCACAGAAGTAGTGCCTCAGTTTCTGGGCTATCCAGGTCAAAGCATAGCAGGTGTGTTCCAGCAAAGAATACCGTGCTTCATAGGGTGTGAACTTCTTACTCAGATAGTATATGGCCTGTTCTTTACTTCCCGTCTCATCGTGTTGTCCCAAGACACAACCGAAAGCCCCATCTAATACGGAGAGATAGAGTAGCAGTGGTCTACCAGGTTCTGGCGGGACCAGGACTAGCGGTGTGGACAAATATTCTTTGATTCTGTCAAAATCTTTCTGGCAGTCTTCAGTCCAACTAGTTGCGACATTCTTCTTTAACATTTTGAAAATAGGCTCACAGCTCACGGTTGATTGTGCTATAAAGCGGCTGATGTAATTAAGACGTCCTAAGAAGATCATCACGTCTTTCTTGTTCTTTGGAGGTGGTAAATCCTGGATAGCCTTGACCTTTGATGGGTCTAGCTCAATTCCTCGGCGACTAATGATGAATCCTAATAACTTTCCTTCGGGGACCCTAAAGGCACATTTTGCGGGATTCAATATCAAATTGTACCTCTGAAGCCGATAAAAGAATTTCCTCAAGTCTGCTTTGTGATATGTACTCTTCTTGGATTTGATGATGATGTCATCTATATATACCTCTATCTCCTTGTGTATCATGTCGTGGAAAATAGTGGTCATGGCTCTCATATATGTGGCCCCAACATTCTTCAGACCAAATGACATTATTTTATAGCAGTACACCCCCCACTGTGTAATAAAAGCTGTCTTTTCGGCATCCTCTTCATCCATCCAGATCTGATGATATCCCGCGAAGCAATCCACAAAGGATTGGAGTTCATGCTTGGCGCAGTTGTCAATCAGTATGTGTACGTTGGGTAACGGGAAATCATCTTGGGACTTGCTTTGTTTAGGTCCCGATAATCGATGCATACTTTGACTTTCCCATCCTTCTTCGGAACTGGCATGATGTTAGCCAACCAAGTTAGATATTCAACCACTCTGAGAACCTTAGCTTTGATCTGCTTGGTGAATTCTTCTTTGATTTTCAACTCATATCTGGCTTGAACTTTCTGAGCTTCTGCTTTACCGGCGGACACATAGGGTTGGTATGTAGTTTATGAGCCACTATAGACGTTCTCAAATCGGTCATATCACCATAGGACCATGCAAAGATAACCTCATACCCTTTCAAGAATCGGGCGTACTCTGCCTTCTCTGATGGTGATAGGTGGATGCTTACACGGGTTTCCTTGACTGTTTCAGAGTCTCCTAGATTAACTGTTTCAGTCTCATCCAAATTGGACTTAGGCTTGTTTTCAAAGTTTTCCACTTCTCTGACAATTTCCTTGGGTATTATATCCTCTTCCAGATCCTCTGAATCATTATCCTTATGTTGCGTTGTCTCATTATATGTCACAGTCGTAAGTTCATCGGGATAGGTAATAATAATGTTGTAGATAAAAACGTAAAGAATAATAATAAATACTAAAATCAACAATACATTAGATAAATCTTAAAAACGTCAAATAGGTATGGCTCGATGACCCGAGCAATTATTTCAAAACAAAACATGCTTAAAACAAAATACTAAAAATGTCTTAAATGCTCATAAAAATTGCTTTTAAAATAAATGATGCTAATTGCCAGGCTACCCAGGAACTCGACGGGCCCTTGATGGTGCAGCAGTCCAGTTTTTGAGAACAGCTCCCTTCTCCACGGTCTGAATAATGAGGCCTTCCTCCTCCTCCTCCTCCTTCTCCTCCTCAACTATCGCACGGCAATCCATGTCTTCATCATCCAGAAATAGATTCCTTATACCAGCTAGAACTTCATCTTCTTCGGACTCCCACGTTATGTCAGTTTGATGAAATGACTTGCTAAAATGTGGTACTGGTTGCTCTAGAGGGTAATAAGGACCACGCCATGGTGGCGACCAATTCTGATACTCGTGCCAGGTGTATTCATACCCCAAGACTAAAAGTTGTGATGAGACGCTTTAGCTGTATCGGTTTGGTGATCCTCTGGAGATTCTTACCGAGACCTTTGCCAGGCTCATACCATGTCCATGCCAATATGCCTTCTATCTTACTGCTCCACCATTTGTCCTTTTCAATTGCGTTGACGCGCTCAATGTGATGGTATGTTTCTCCACCCAACTTCCTTCTATTCTCGATGACCGGAATAGTTTGACTGGTGTAAATGGGATTACTTTCGTCCCCATGGATAATCACTTCCTGATGGTTCCACTCAAACTTCACGACCTGATGTAGAGTAGAAGCTACGGCCCCAACGGCATGTATCCAAGGTCGTCCCAATAATAGGTTGTAGGTAGCAGATATGTCTAACACTTGAAACTCAACATCTAACCAGGTTGGGCCCATCTGTAGGCTAAGGTTGGTTTCCCCAATTATGGCCCTTTGAGACCCATCAAATGCTTTCACATTCATACTTCCTGCTCGTATCTCGTGCAGGCCTTTACCCAATCTTTTCAAAGTAGTTAGTGGACATATGTTAAGACTCGAACCCCCATCTATCATGACTCTAGCGATGGACTTATCCTCAAACTGCACTGTGATATGAAGTGCCCTGTTGTGACTTAGTCCTTCTGGTGGTAGCTCGTCTTCATGAAAAGTGATCTTGTGGCTTTCCAACACTTGTCCTACCATATTGGCCATCTCCCCACTGGTAATGTTATTGGGTACACATGCTTCGTTCAACACCTTCATTAGGGCATTCCTATGTGGTTCAAAGTTTTGCAGCAGTGATGAAATGGATATCTGAGCAGGGGTTTTGTTCAAATGTTCAACCACAGAATACTCCCTTGCTTGCACCTTTCTCCAAATACCATCCGGGCCGGTTTTGATGATGGGCTGCTTGGAAGCGGCTTCTTTACTTGTTCCCCCAAATGCCCGGGCATGTAAACCCTACTAGTTCTGGTCATACCTTGTGCTGCACCAGTTTCTTCCATTTTCCCCTTTTCTTTCCTTCTCGCTTCTGCAGTCTAGTCACAGGGCACAGCATTGGAATTAAAGGATGGTGTGGGTGCTACCGTTACGATGAATGGTGTGGTCCTTTCTACTTCGAACGGAGTTAGCGTGGCTGAGGGTGTTGTTACTTCAACCTCGAACGGAGTCGGTGCGGCTACCTCAATCTCAATCGGTGACTGTATCTGTACCACAATAGGCGTGAGAGTGACTGGAGGCATTTTGGGATCATCCCCTTCTCGAATGAGCCCAATTGACCCCTCCGGGTCCCATTCTTCATCAGTTTCTATCACATTTACCCCCTCACCCCTGTGATCCGGGAGGGGATTGTTGCGGATGTTAGGTGCAGTCTCCTTTGCTTGTATAACTTTGGCATCAATCAGCGTCTGAATCTTATCCTTCAGAGTGCGGCATTCATCAATAGTGTGACCCTTCATGCCCGAATGGTAGGCACATGTCTTGTTCGGATTGACCTATTGAGAGGAATTTTCCATGGCGACAACGGGAATGGGAGTGACATAACTGGAATCTTTTAATCTCTCATACAACTGGTCGATAGGTTCGGCAATAGGAGTGTAGTTTTTGGGCAGCCTATGGTCGAAATTTGGCCTGGGTTTTTGGTAGTTTTGGCGGGCTAGTGGTGAGTGATAATATGCTGGCTGAGTGTTGTAAGTGTGGTAGGCGGTAGTGGGTTGTTGATATCTAGGAGGTGAAGGCTGATATGTATGTGGAGGTGTTTGGTATGTAAGAGGAGACTTCGCACCTTGGGCTACCATCACTGCCCCTACTTCGTTCTTTTTAGATATACCGCCCGACTGCAAGGCTTTGTTCATAGCCTGGAGTGCCTCGAAATTGGTTACCATTCCGCTTTTAATTCCCTCTTCTATTCTTTCTCCCAATTTGATGATGTCATAAAACTTATGGTTTTCAATAACCATCAACCTCTCGTAATACTGCGGATCCTAAGCTCGGACAAAGAATTTGTTCATTTGCTCTTCCTCCAGTGCTGGCCTTACTTTTGCAGCTTCAGACCTCCACTGAGTAGCATACTCGGCGAAAAGTTTCCGTTGGATTCTTCTTGAGATTTTGAATGTAGAAAACGTCTGGTGTGCTTTCTGTGTTAAAACTGAACCGATCCATGAAATCTGACGCCATGCTCACCCAATAAACCCATTTCTTTGGGTTCTGACTGATGTACCAAGACAGGGCATCTCCAGTAAGGCTTCTCATGAAAAACTTCATGTGGATTCTTTCATCCGTGCCAACTCCTACAAGTTTGTAACAATATGTTCTCAAGTGCACCTTCGGATCACCAGTTCCGTCGAACATTTCGAACTTAGGAGGTTTGTAACCCTCTGGCAGTTCTACATCTGACCGAATACACAAATTATCATAATTCAAACCCTTGGTGCCTTTGCCCCCTTCGACACTTTGAACCTTGCCGGTAAGTTTCTTGAGTTCCTCTGCCATGTTCTTGATGTGGGGTGTGGGGTAAGGTTTCCACGTATATGGGATTTCTTTGGTGGACTCAGGGAATCTGGGCATAATGGTGGTCATTTGTTGAGTTTTGCGGGTCAGGAGTAGGTTGTGGTGCATTCTGAGGAGTGTGGTAGGTAGTAGTTTGTGGGTACTGGGTTGGATGATGTTGCTGCTATGGAGGAGTTGGTACTGGTGGAGGATTAGGATTTTGGGGAGGCGTGGCGTATTGATGAGGTGCAGGAGGATTTTGGAGGTGCTGGTTTTGTGTTTTGAGGAGGTGTTGGGTCTTGGGCGTTTTGTTGGTTGATGTAGGGGACATTCAAGGTGAGGGAAAGGTTTGCATGTGTAGCATTGTCTTTCCTTATACCGTTTAGATCATCCATCTTAGTCTTTCCTTTGTTCTTAGGATCACTTGGAGGAGGAGGAGGAGGAGGACCTCTAGATCTGGTATGATATGCCTATGATGCAAGTATGCACAAACCAACCTTAGGGGATGGGAATAAACAAAGAAAAGAAGAAAAACAAAAGGTAAACAAGTCAGTAAGGAGTATTAAAAGAATATTTACGATATTTAAACATGTATTGCAGAATTATAAATTCGTGTCCTAATTTGGGAACCTCATCGTGCCCAAGTTAGGCCTAGCGACATATAGCTTTGGAGAAAACTCAATGTCGATAACTGCGTCATTTCATTAATATGACAAATAGACCAAATCTCTGCTAAAACGACAATAATTATAGAGAGTCACTAGTGGCATTTGCCTTATTACAATCAAATTCTAAAACGAATCTAGAAAATATCATTCCTAATCTACTCGGTCCCAGAGGGACCTTCTCAAAGCTTAGCCTTCTTAGCCCCGTCAATCAGATTCCCCAGGTCGCGTATGTCCAACAGCAGATACGCCCTTGCTAGATGTCCTCCTTCATTGCCCTCTGCATTCTGACAATCCGAGACCCTTTTCCTCAATTTTCCCTCAAGTTCCATCAAACCCTGCTCCAAATACTCCAACCTTTATGTTGATTTAGTAGCGATTCCCCTCCATTCATTTATTGCTTCCATATCCACTTTATGCTGTTCCAAATGCCTGACCTCAGATTCAAAGACCCTTTTGCGCAACCTCCTGTATTTGACTTGTGCTTCAGCAGCGTCGTCTATGACCCTATTTCTCAAATCAACCCCTGGCTTGACCTCTCCTGCTATGTTATCGAACAACCATGATGGGTAGAAGTACACGTGGCCGGCATGATACCTGTCTGGCTTGATGGTATCTTTCTCCACAATAATCTTTTGATGCCACATGTGCTAAGCCTCGAACTTGAATAGAATGACATTTCCTTGGAAGTCTGCTTTGTAATGAACCATTTAGGAAACTCATGGTATAACCTGTTTTCTCCCAGCTTGCCTCATGAATCTGATAGGAGCATAAGGATAGATTCCCCTTAATCCGATTAACACTAAATGAGGAACATCTCTCGTCCTGATGATGAATTCACTGCTAGGGAACCACTCGAACATCCAATGTACCTTGTCATTAGTCAAATTGCTAAAGAAATGTACCCAGCTCACAGCATTTCCCGGTTGTGCAAATCTGTTTGGAATAAAAGTCATTCTCTTCGGATGGTGCTAAGCTATGTGGTCATTCCATGGTCGTCGCGGAAATTCTTGATGGTATTGTCCTCTCTGAAGGTGTTCCAACAACCATATTTGCAGCAACAGATTGCAACCCTCCAAATGCCTATATCCCTTTTTGCAACGGTTTAAGGCTCGGTATATCTCAGCCACGATCATTAGGACAATCGTGTAAGTTTGCCCCTTAATTCCTTCCATTAGGGTCTTAGTGACCATAGCTAGGCAAGTGTGGATCCTTTCTCCTTGTATCAGGAATATCAGCATCCCCAGAAAACAGGCAATGAATACAAAAACTCGGCGGTGAGTCCAACCCAAAGAAGAGATGGCAAATTCATCACGGTAAAGACTATATGACTTGCTGTGACCATAATGCTCGTAAAAGAAGTCGAATGGTATGTAAGATTTATTCAGAAAATTAACTCATCATATTTCCTGAAACCCATCATTTTTAGGAAACCTCGAGAAGTACGATTTTTCGGTACCAACAAGCCAGGGCTATCCCATGGGAGCCCAGCGAAGCCTCATATTTCCTCTAGAAGGGGAGTCATTTCTATATTACCAAAACGGAAGACGACCCTCTTCTCATCCCAGAACATGGTGGCAGCCTCAATTAACACATTGTTCTGCTGGATATCTAATAAAGAAGGTAAATTCCCGAGAACTCTTTTCACATGGTTTTTGTCACTTGGCGAGAGATTTTCCCACCAACCTAGAAATAAAGGTGGGATACTTCGAACCATTTCGAACCTGGGGACTTCGTGCCTCATTTCTGCAAAACAAATAAAGTTAGCCCTTTTCCCCTCCGGATTCGACTATTTACATATTAATGATTAGCATATTGGCACGTTTTCTCCAAATAACGCACATATAATGATTGTACCCATTGGGATTTAAGGAAATCCCGGCGGGCTTTGGACAAGGCTTGCCTTAGAGAGTTATTACGCGGACAACGTTCTAGCCCATACTAGGTTTAGACATGATGCATGCACAGTTAATATTAGAGTGGGGGTTTCTAGAAGAGTCTAGACCGGTACCCTCAAGTGGACAACTTGAGAGGGGAAGGCACGGAATCGACGATTGCACCGCTGATCGACTAGTTTTACCACAAATAAGCCTTTTTAAATTTAAAGGGTGATTTAGGAATAGCGCGGACACTCATCAAGTGCCGCTATGATATTAGTTACGCACGAGTAGAATATGATGTGGATCATGCTTTATATAAAGTTAAAATAACACGTTGTCAAGTATTTTGCATGATGAAGACAGTAAATGCAGTATTAAATGAAATGTAAAGATATAAAAAGAAAGAAAAACAAGTAAGAAGTTAGTTCGCGCAATATGAAAGATTTGAAAACCCTAATTTTTAGGGTAAGTAAGAATCAACAGAGATTCATACCCATAATAGAACAAGAATGAACATAGACGGAATAGCAGAAAGGTCAAGAAGTTGAACCGACTTTGGTTCGATTCTGATGAGATCCGCTTGCCATGTTTAGGCAAGCAGTATAGAGAAGGATCTAGTACCAGGGAAGAGTCGTATATGTCAAGAAATGGCCGTATAATGCCATGTCTGATGGGATTAAGAGAGATTTTAGGGGAGGCGGCGCTAGGGTTCTTAGGAGGGAGAAGGGAGGTGGGATTTGAGGGCGGCGGACGGCAGGAAGTGATTAGGGTGGTAATTAAAAGGGAGGGTGTAATGTGGGCCGTTGATCTCAGAGATCAACGGCCACGATTTAAAATGGGTCTTGGGTCAGGTGGTTAAACGGGTCGCGACTGGGTTTAGGGGGTTGGGTTAATTTGGTTTGGGCTGGGGTATTTGGGCCAGTGTATTAGGTAGTTTGGGCCATTGTTTGGTCCGAAAATAGGTCTAGTGTGAGGCTAGTTTTTAAATAACCAACATTTTAGCAAAAATAATTTATAAAAGTAATTAACAAATAATAAAAATATTATTTGTATACTAAAAGATTAAAAATAATAACTTAACATTATAAAAATATAAAAGGTTATCTTTTGCATAAATAATGTAATTATATATGCATATGGGCTATTATTGCAAAATATGTAATTTAGCCTTAAAAATACAAATGTAATTATAAAAAATATACTGAAAATATTTAAAACCTCATATTGGTATAAATGATAAGTTTAAATGATTAAATCATCATAAAAATAATTTGAAGGATAATTACTGAATATTTATATAATAAAGATGCAGAAATAAATCGATTTAAAGCCTTTAAAAATGACGAAGAATTATGAAAGAATACTTGTATATGCTTATAAACTAATGGTATATATATATATATATATATATATATATATATATATATATATATATATATATATATATATATATATATATATATATATATATATATATATATATATATATATATATATATATATATATATATATATATATATATATATATATATATATATATATATATATATATATATATATATATATATATATATATATATATATATATATATATATATGTATACACTGTGAGCACCTAATTTTTGCCCTAATATGAAATTACTCCTAAAAATAATCCAAAAATAATTTTAATTATTTTATGAACTTCAGAAGTTTTTCTTTATTTGTTTTGTATTTATTCTCATTGTTTATGCATTTTAGGAATATCGTAAATCATAAAAATTATAAAAATATTCAAATCTTAATTTCATAGCATTTTAGTTTTTGAATTGCATTTTTAGGATTTAATTACATTGTTAAATGTATTATATAAATATATAAAAACCAAAAAATGCATTCTTAGGCTAGTTAATTTTATTAGGTCATTAGTTAATGAGTAAGTGAAATATATAAATAGTTTAGCTACACAAATTGGTCTAGTCAAGCCCATCCCTTTAGAAGCCCAATTTCCATGACCCACCCCAACTGGATCCCCCCTATCTTTAAAACACCCATTTTCCCAAACCCTAAAAAAGGAGGAGAAGAGAAGAGACTTCGAAATTCGTAACCCCCCCACCTCCCCCAAAAGAGGGACTCCTCTTCTACACTCAAAAAACCTGAGTCGTCCCCTTAATCTCATCCCTCACCTCGCGATTCACAGACCTCACTCCCACACTCTCCTCTCCTCTCATACACAGAAACTCACAATTAAAAATAGCTGAAAATTTTTGGTTTCAAACTTTGGATTTCAGATCTGGAAAAATACAAAAAAAGAAAAAAGAAAACAGATTAGAAAGGGAAATTATGAAGCTCTTGTTTCTGTCAAACTTCAGTTCCTCTACTTGTTAGTTTTGGGGTTCTTGAGTTTAAGTTGTTGAAGGTTGATTTTGCCGTGGACTGCTTCCGTTGTTGTTGCTGTCTTGCTGATCTTCATTTGGCCCTTTTGTCTAGCCTTTATTTAGCGTTTCTAGCCAATTCCTAAGCGATTAGGTACACATCTCCAACTTGTACTTCTTCCTTGATTTGCAATGAAATTTTGGCTTTCTCCTCCTAAATTCTCTTGTCATGAATGATTGAATCTGTTGTCAATTTTGGTTTTAATATAAGTGGAACGTGTGTGAACTTATTTGAAGTGCTAGATCTAGCTAATACTTAAATATGCTATAGATTCAAGTGACATGGCAGAATGTTTAGGAAAATCATTTATGTGCTTTATGTGAATGATTCGTGGCTTAAGATGATTATTAGCATGAATTGAGACATACTGTTTTCACATGTTTAGCCTAGACTCAATCGAGACTTTTGTGTTTAGCATAATGATCGAGTATATGATTTGTGATGTTATTATTTAAGAACTGATTTTAACATTGAGTAATTAATCTGTGCTTGTCCAAAGATTTTGTAAGCTATGAAGTGTGACTGGACTTGTTTGAGTAGGAATTTGTGGATTTAGCTTTTCCCAGTATGGGCCTATTAATTGGTCTAACGAGGCTGCATGCCCAATTTGGGGCCTAATGGTTTCCACACTATATTATCATTTGGGCTCAATTGTAAGCCCACAAACGTTTACAACAGACCTGGTTAAGGTTTAAATGTGAGTCTTTCCTCATGCATAACTCACGATTTTGTGCAAACCAACTACCAACCATATTATTAATAAGGTAAATCCATCGAAGGCATTTGAACTCAAGACCTTCACATAATCCCAAAATATAGGAAGAAATAATCATAAATGCGCTAGTTACTTTAGGCGCGATTAATAAATCATCGTGGCTATGGGTACGATTCCCGTGGCATAGTCACGATACGTAATCTTCAAGTCGAGTGTGCGTTTCACGTGACTCGACCATCACTTCAAATAATAATAAAAATTAACATGTTGTAAATCGCGGGTGCGTTTCACGTGGCGCGATTCACAATGTTTGCAAAAACAAATGAGTGCGCGACATCGCGACTTGTTCAAACAAATTCCATAAATACCAAAAGTGGTTTAAAAGGTAAAAATGCACGATAGGTCTCAAATATGTATTAAATCAGATAATTTGGCCAATTATTAATAGTTTAGTGTAGTTAGTATTATATTTTTTTTACATGGCATCTTTGAACAAAAAGTGATGGGATGGTAAGTATTCTTGTTTTTGTGGTCCTTGTCCATATTATAAAGGACCCCACTTGTGACAATATTGTAAAAATATTTCCAGGACCGAGTTGTGTGCACCATCGCAATCCTGTACTATTTGTGGTGGTAATTGGAATAATTGTCCTAAGTGTTGTTATCCTACTCCAATCCCTTCTTATGTTGATTATAATAATTCTTGTGAGTATGACATGAGTAACGAATTGGATAATGTGGAACACGATGTTCGCATTCTTGATATGCATAGGAAATTATTAGAGGAATATGAAGGTTTTCGTGACAAAATTATAAATGGGATGCAACACTTTATAGAAGGGAGAGCTGAACTGGAACAAGAGATCGACCAATTTGGCAGTTCTATTCACGACTTGGAGGCTCAATTGAGTGCAAAGATTGATGCGTGTAACGCCCAATAATTTAGTGATGAGTTGTGTGAAGTTGAAAAAGATCTTCTAGGCCAAATTGAGGAGCTAAAACGAGAATACCAATCATTAGACTATGTTCTTGTGGATGATGCTGAGGTTGAGGAAGTATATATTATTAAGGATATAAAAAATAATGCAGTTTTGGAGTTGGGGTGTGTTGGTCCTCATTCTAAATATTTTTCTATATTATGTTTGGATGGAGACAAAGAGATCGAGACTTTGGAGAGATGTCTAGATGAAGAGCAAGACCCTTACATTCTAAAATTTTCAACACCAAAAAGGCAAAGCGACATTCCTCACTTAAGGGCCAAGAAGTGCAAGATGCGATATCTATTGCTTGGTTCCTTTATTTTTACACCACCGCCCCATGAACGTGACAGAAAAATTGATAAAACATTGGAGGTGCAATTCATATCCTCAAAGTGGAAGAAAAAATGGTGAAAGTGATGGCGTCATGCCGCTACGTTAAATCAAGCGCTTGTTGGGAGACAACCCAATTCTATATTTTTCTTATTCTTTTTGTTTATTTTTTTATTGTGTTTTTCTTATTGTAGTGTTGTTTTTGTGTTTTGTAGGAGTAGGAGCATGGAGTCAAAGGAAATAGGCGAGTGCAAAAGCGAGCAGACGGTTGAAACTGAGTGTGAGATACCCGCACGAGGGATCATACCTGGGAGAAATCTGAGTATCCCGTGAGCTGCGAATACTTCGGACTTTGGCCTACCAGGGAGTCTCTTTTACCTTCTTGTTATTTATAGTGTGCATTGAGGACATTGCACAATTTTAAGTGTGGGATGATGAGATTGTCTGGGTGATTTTATGTTCTATCTTAGCTGAGTTGTAGTACTCGTTCTTAGTGTAGTAGTTTTTGTTAAAAGAAAAAAAGAAAAAAAATGAAAATTTGAAAACAAAATCAAAATTGTTTCACCTTTCCCGACGATGAATTTTGTGGATAGCTTTCTGGAGGGATTAAGGTCCAATAAAAAAATACAAAAAGATTTTATTTTTGTTCTAGTTAGTTTTAGTTAGGTAATAATCCCCCTTAATTTTTCTTTGTGCATCGGTTCTTTTCCAGGGGATGTAACTTGAATCGGGTAAACTTTTTTATTTTTGGGATTAGATTTTTTTTTAGTAGAAGAAAAAAAGGAAGAAGAAAACCTTTGTGAGTTATTTGATACTAGCATATTTAGGCGTGAGTAGTACTTTCCTCTGAGTGCTTGGGTAATGAATAAAATAGCAAACTTTCTGACACCTAAGCTCAGATTTGTGACACTGTATATACCTTATTCTTATTTTGTCGTTCGCTATGATCCTGTCTGTCTTAGAGTAGAATTGATCCATCTTGATTGATACTTGTGCCATGTGGGGTGAGGATTTCTTACATATATTTTATGTTTTGCATCTTAGTCTAGAACTTGCCCTGAATGTTATTGAAGCGAATTAAAAGTGTTGCTCTGTTTAGAAGATGATAATAGGCTTTCTTTGATTATGTCTTGTGAATTTTAGCCTTTTCAAATATTGTACCACTAGTTAGCTCGTTGAGCCCGTAGCCTTTTGTTTGGAAGCCGTATTTTTGCCTTGATCCTTTTGTTGAATCCCTAGTTTTTGCACCCTGTTTCTTTGAGCATTATTGTTTAGACTGTGATATTAATTGATAAATTTGAAAGAGATGATTAAGTAAAAAATGGTGACCAATGATAGCTGAATAGTGATGAAAAGGCCCTCTTGAAAAGAATGTGATATGAAAAAAAGAGAAAAGAAAAATTTCTTAAAAAAATAAAACGTTCTTGATATAAGGGAAATACTTGTAAAACAATGGATGAAGAGATGTCTGAAAAATAAAGTGAAGAGTAGAAAATAATTGGTGATGAAGTCTAAAAGTGCAAAGTACTTAGGGAAGTGTAAGTCACGATTATATAATTTTTCTACCCGTCCCCTAGCGAACATTACAACCTGATAAAGTCCTATTTGATTCTATTTGAGCATACTTATTAGTAGAGATGTATATAATGGGCAAGCCTATGGTTCTTTGTGCATATATGTGAATTCGTTTGTGGTTTCATGATAGATATGTGATGTTATTAGCTTTTTTGACAGAGTAGGTGAGCAAGCTTAAAGTTCGATAAGTTAGAGTATGTCTCTGAGGTTAGGAGGTTAGAAGTTTGTTGTTTAATTATTTGTGACTTGTATATCTTGCACGATGATTAGGAAGTGTATATATGATGGTTTGAGTTGCTATAGGGCCTAATTGTTAGTATCAACCGAAGTGGTGGTGTTGCTAGGTTTGATTTATTGAGAGTGGTTTTAATACTTACTCGAGGGAGAACAAGAGTTTAAGTGTGAGGTGTTGATATTCCGCCAAAAATGCATATATTTAACCATTATTGCCTCATATTATAGCACTTTTAATCATCTTTTGAGTATTAATTATATTGTTTTATACTTAATATTATATCTTAACTGTGTAGGAATAAAGCGGTATGAAGATGAAGAGATTTGGAGCAAAATTGAATAAAATACGGAAGAAAAAAAAAGAAAATTAATTCAATAAAAAAAGGGGGACACCTCTTGGGTTTTGTTCACCAAGTGAAAGACAAAGAAATGCAATTCAAAGCAAACAACTAAAGAAGGCAAAAGAAAAACGTACATGCCAGCGCAAGAATTGAAAGACGGAACGTGAAATCGCTCACTACTTTCAGCGCCACGGCCAGCGTGAGGCGCTGGCTTGGACGCTGGGTGACGTGATTTTTTCAACTTTGTTCGGAACAAGGTTATTTTGGTCTTAAATGGTCTCAACTCGTATAAAAGGAGTTCTAAATCTAATTTGGAGGGGATCTAACATACTTTGAAGGAGAATTCACGTGGAGGAACACACACCACGCTTGGGCGGAGGCTTCTAACTAGTTTTTCTTCTCTTCTCTTCTTTTAATCTCATAGTTTTTTAGTTCTAGAGTTCTGGATGCTGCATGAACGTTGTAGTTTAAAGCTTGAATTGTTCTTATTATTTTATCATATTGGTTTATTTATTCAATCTTACGCTTAATTATTTGATTGCTTGATCACCAATTGAATATTATCTACGAATCTAGGATTGAACTCGGGAGAGAGAATTTTAGATTGCATATAAGATTGAGTAGAGCGAGATCTTGAACCTGATTAACGGAAAACAGATTTGTGGTTAGGATAGGGAGATACTTAATCGCCTTACTTGATTATTATACAAAAATTATTAATGCGTTCTTATTAATCCTAATTCTATTGGAATATAGGCGTTAGGTTAGTTTGAATAGGCGAGTAGTACTTCGGGAGAAGGCTACGAGCAATATTAACTCTGTCAACCAATAAACCAGATAAATTAATTAGATAATTTAAGTGAAAAACTCAACGAGATTGTTAGCCAACTCATAGCTCTAGAATATTGTCTCCCATTGAATTCGTCTCTAAACTTTTGCCAACTTGTTTCTTTAATATCTTAGTTTGCTACTCTAGAATGATTGTAGTTAAATATTCATACTTTAGGAATCGCTCGAATAGATTAATTGTTTGGGTTTAATTTCATAAATAGTTAATCACAAGTCCCCGTGGGTACGATATCTGGACTTACAATCCTATATTACTTGTCGACCACGTATACTTGCGTGTGCGTTTGGAAGTAACAGTATAATCTTCTGTTAAGTCGAAACTGATAAATCTTTTGCTCTCACCAAGAAATTTAGCAATCAACATCTCATCTAGTTGATCAACATATTCATTTTTACTAGGTAAGATAGCTCTTTCTGTCATGTACCTTGCAAAACTTTCATTTTTATTTAATGAAAATATTTTCCTTGTTAAGCGATCTTCACAACTAATATCATCATTGAGCTTGATGATCAATTATTTTGGAAGACATACCAAATTATATTTTATTGTTTGCTCTTTTTCGTTTTTGACATGAAGCAAGAAATTACGGAATGCTATATATGCCTTTGTTATTAGCCGAATATCCATGTTGTCATCAAATTATATGTTTAGTATACCAAAAATAAAATTGAAAGATGATAATCTTATGGGAGATTACTTGGATATATTCTTTAACATCGCAACCTAGCAAATATTTTATAGCATCAAGGAGCATAATAGTATTTGCGTTCGAACATATCAAGTTTTAAATAGTATCTATAAAGTGTTATATAGTTTTATTAGAAAAATATTTATTTAATTTAAAGAAATAAAAAAGAAGGGAAAGATTTTTTATCTGTTTACTTTTACTCGCAAGTGATGTCTTTTGTTGTACAATTGCTACAATTAGCAATTTTGTTTTTAACATATACCTTCTTGTAACATTTTTTGTAAGAAGAATATTACGATGCATCTCTATTTTTAACGTTTGTTATTTATGCATAAGATCTACAATATAAATCCTACATATAAAGAAAAGTCAATATATTGGATTTTACACATTCGAAAAGGTTGTAAATTATAACGACCCGATCGGTCGTTTTGCTTACTAGATCCCCGCTCCCCTAAATAAGACTCCCCGTATGTGCTTTTACTATTTTATGACTTGCGGGGATGATTAATTCGGGACTTGGAAGGGTTCAGATTAAAATCGAAACACTTAGTTCTTTAGTATTGGCTTTAAATGGTTAAGTTTGACTTGGGTCAATTATTCTAACAAACGACCTTAAAACCGGGATTTTGCGGTCCCAACAGATTCATATGATGATTTTGGACTTGGGCGTGTGTTCAGAGCGAGTTTTGGGTGATCCGAGAGCGTTTCGGCGCCTAAAGTTGAAAGTTGGCTTATTGAAGGTTTTAAAGTTCTTTAAATTTAGTTTGAACTAGGTTTTGATATTATCGAGGTCCGTTTGAGATTCTGATCCTGGGAATAGTTCTGTATGGTGATTTAAGACTTGCACGCAAATTTTGGTATCATTCAGAGTAGTTTAAGTATGATTCGGCATGCTTGGAGCAAGTTGAAAGAGCTTGAAGTTCATAAGTTGATTCAATTTGGTTTGGGGTGCGATTTTTAGATTTGGTGATGTTTTCCACGTTCCGAGGGTTTGAGCGAGTCCGTCTCATGTTTACAAACTTATTGGTATGTTTGGATGAGGCCTCGGGTGCTACTCGGACGTTGCACGGATCGAGTTAGAGCTTAAAAGGGCTACTGGTGCACCAGTTCTGGTGTGCCCGCACCTGCGAGCTTTTGGCCGTAGGTGCGAGCTCTTGGACGCAGAAGCGGCTTTGGGCATTTGCCAGTGGTCTGCATAAGCGGAAGAGCATGCGCAGAAGCGGCCTCGCTTCTGCGATGAGAGGTCCGCAGGTGCGAGAAGGCCGCAAATGCGCTCCACCCTCCGCAGAAGCAGGATCGCAGAAGAGGGAGTGCGTCCGCAGAAGCGGAGTCTGCTAGCCTGGGCTAGGATCGCACCTGCGATGGCTTTTCCGCAGGTGCGGCCCCAGGTCCGCAGAAGCAAAAATCGCTGGAGGCAGAAGTTTCATTTAAGTCGAGACTTAGACCATTTTGGGGTCATTTATTAAATTCCTTGGGCGATTTTGGAGCTCTTAGAGAGAGGGTTTTCACCTAGCTATTGGAGGTAAATAATTTCTATCCAATGTAAGTTAAATACATAGATTATGGGTAGATTTTAACATGAAAACTTGTGAAAATTTTGAGTTTAAATGAAAAACCTAGGTTTTGATAAAAATGGGATTTAACCACGAAAACTATTATGCAATTGGGTGAGAATTATATATTTGAGTTCGTGAGGTTATGGATAATATTTATCTTCAAAAATTTTTTGAATCCGGACACGTGGGCCCGGGGGTAAATTTTTGGAATCTTTCAATTTGGGTTGGGAAATTACTCTAATAGTTAAATTATGAACTTTTGAACATATATTGATTAATTTATATAATATTTGACTAGTTTCGGGTTGTTTGGCACCGAGTTGAGGATTAAAAGCATATTTGTGGATCGGGAGTGAGCTTGAGAACGAGGTAAGTCTCTTGCCTAACCTTTTAAAAGGGAACTCATCCCCTTAGGTATATTTGTTGTAAATTTCTTGTGTGGGGAGCTACATACGCATATTTGTAAATTCCATGTGATGTCCGGGTAGTCTTAGATTTACATCATGCTTTGTTTGCACTGCTATATTGATTATGCATATTAATTGTCTTATATAGAGCTGAGATTAAGGATTTTAAGATTTAAAGTCTCTAGTTTGGATTTCTTATGTTTGGGAAGAATTGAAGAATTTTATAATAACTCTGCTAAATCCGCTTTCACTCGCGTCGCAAGTATTTCTGCGAGCGAGGTAAATTCCTCTACTCTCATGGGAGCGGACTGTTCGCCTCGGCAGGTTAATAGATGCATCTATGGTTCGTGTCATTCGACCTTCGGCAGTGCACACAGTATATTTTTTAATCGGACCGTACGACCTCGGCATAAATCGTGTGTGATAAATACTCGCAGCCTAATTATACTTGATATTATTTTATTGCTTGAGTGGTTAGAATTATTTAATGACAGAAATTGACTTGGAATTTATTGTTAGAGAAAGAATTATTATTCACTAATTGTTATTGAGTTATATTTGTTATTTACATAACCCATGCTTATTTAGAATTCCTGTATTTTACTGTTAGCCCATAGTAAGTGTCGATATCGACCCCTCGTAACTACTTCTTCGAGGTTAGACTAGATACTTACTGGGTACATGGTGTTTATGTACTCACGCTATACTTCTGCACTAATCGTGCAGGTACTGAGGCAGGTGCATCTGGTAGCTACCCCGGCGCACACCCCTGATACTCCGAGACTTAGTGTTGAGTTACTTTTCGAGTCCATCCTGTAGCACATGGAGTTTCTCTTTTGCTTTTGTTTTTTTGTCTACTCCATTCAGACAGTAGTTTAGTATTTTGTATGTTCTACTAGTAGCTCATACACTTGTGACATCAGGTCTTGGAATTTTGCTAGTAGACACTTAATAATTTTGAGTATTTTATTTCACCATACATGTTCGTAAAATCATTCACACTTTATTTTATTAAATTTCTCACCTCTTACTTATTTAATAATTAAAAATCAACAATTTCTAAAATGTTAAAAGAATATATCCATGGCTAGTTCATTGTTGGCTTGCCTAGCGGCGACGTGGGCGCCATAACGGCCTATAGGAAAATTGGATCGTGACAATGTGGTATCAGAGCACTAGGTTCACATAGGTCTCACAAGTTATGAGCAGGACTAATATAGTCTTACGGATCAGTGCAGAGACGTCTATACTTATCTTCGAGAGGCTATAGGGTGTTAGGAAACCACTCTTTCTTCATCTCCTATCGTGCAGTTGATGTTGTGCTAAGTATCTTTCTCTTATTCTCTCACAGATGGTGAGAACGCGCGTGGTGGAGGTACTCGATCATGAAGAAACTTCTCCCTCTGTTGCTAGAGGCCAAGGCAAAGGCCGAAGGAAGGCTTCAACTCATTGTAGAGGACGCGGGCATCCTAGAGTTGCCCCAGCTATGCCACCGGTAGATCCAGTAGAGGATCCTATTATTGAGGAGAAGGGCGAGGTGCCTGTAGCGGAGCCAGCCCTAGCGAATTTCATGTCCATGCCAGGATTCCAAGAGGTCATGGGCTGTATGTTGCGGTTCATGTATTCTATGACTCAAGCTGGTTTATTTCCAACAGACCCAGCCACATCTCAGGCGGGAGGGGAAGCACAGACCCCTACCACTCAGGCTTCAGGGCATGCAGCTGCCATATATCAGACCTCGGGCACACTACCCATGGGCGGAGCTCAGCCAGTTGCAGCAGCTGTACCTGAGCCCAGACCAGCTGCGGCCGGCAATCCGCAGAAGATATTGGACAGATGGACCAGGCTACATCCTTCCTTCTTTGGAGGTGAGCGACATGAATACCCCAAAAACTTTATTGATCAGTGCAGGGATAGACTGCACAACATGAGGATATTAGAGTCCCACGGGGTGGACTTTACCACCTTTCAGCTGGAGGGCAGGGGCCATAGATGGTGGCAGTCCTATCTTCTCGGCAGACCAACAGGTTCTCCTAGATAGATATATTCCACCCTCTCAGAGGGAAGAGTTGCGATTTCAGTTCGAGCAGCTCCAGTAGGGCCAGATGTCGGTGACCGACTATAAGGCAAGATTTTCTGAGTTGTCTCATCATGCACTTATGATACTTCCTACCGATGCAGAGAGAGTGCGGAGGTTTGTTGCTAGTTTGCACTCTGGTATCCAGGCCACTATGACCCGAGAGGTTGAGATGGGGAATTCTTACGAGCTAGTTATGGAAATAGTTTGGAGGATCGAGGGTGTCCGTTAGCGGAGCCGAGAGCAGGCGACGAGGGATAAGTTGTTTCGATATTCTGGAGAGTTCAATGATGTCCCGGCTGGGGGCAGGGGGCAGTTCATGAGGGGTTAGTCTAGCAGGCCCACATATCCAGCATCGCCGCCTCCTCGGGGTGCTCCAGCGTGGCCCTATTTCAGCGCCATGCCAGATAGTTCCTACCGGCCACCAGCTATTCAGGGTTCCTCTAGTGGGTATTCAGGCTATCAAGGTCAGACTTCAGGTCAGCAGTCCTCCATTTTGAGGGGTTGTTACGAGTGCGGGGATCCTAGCCACATAAAGTAGTTTTGTCCTAGACTTCGGGGCAAGGCAGTACAACAGGGTCATCAGCCTATGATTATAGCACCAGTTGTCGTACCAATCATCCAGCCACCCAGAGGCGGAGGGCAGGTGGGTAGGGGTTGTCCTAGAGGTGAAGGTCAGCCAGGCGGCGCTCCAGCTAGATGTTATGCTTTTTCGGCCAGACAGATGCAGTGGCCTCAGATGCCATGATCACAGATATTATTTCTGTTTGTGGTAGGGATGTTTCGGTACTATTTGACCTAGGGTCTACATATTCGTATGTTTCAGTTCTGTTTCTCATTTCCTGGGAGCTACTCGTGAGTCATTGGGTACTCCTATTTATGTGTCCACTCCAGTAGGCAATTCTGTTATTGTGGATCGAATCTATCGGTCCTGCATTATTACTTTCTGTGGTTATGAGAACCGAGCGGGCCTTCTGTTGCTTGATATGATCGACTTTGAGGTCATCTTGGGCATGGATTGGTTGTCTCCATATCACGCCATCCTTGATTGCCATGCCACGACTGTTACCTTGGCGATGCCAGAGTTGCTGAGATTGGAGTGGAAGGGTTCATCTGTTAGTACATCTAGTCGGGTTATCTCTTTTCTGAAGGCTAGACACATGGTCGACAAGGGGTGTTTGGCTTATCTAGCTTATGTTCGAGATACTACAACAGAGACTCTGGCGATTGATTCAGTGCCCGTGGTCCGGGAGTTCTTCGATGTGTTTCCTTCTGATCTCCCAGGCATGCTGCCAGATCATGATATTGACTTCCGTATTGATTTGGCTTTAGGTACCCAGCATATATCTATTCCACGGTACCGTATGGATCCAAAAGAGTTGAAGGAATTAAAGGAACAACTTGAGGAGTTGCTAGCAAAGGGGTTCGCCCGACCGAGTGTGTCGCCTTGGGGTGCACCGGTGTTATTTGTGAAGAAGAAAGATTTGACTATGTGGATATGCATTGATTACCGCCAGTTGAATAATGTTATCATTAAGAACAAGTACCTGTTTCCTTGTATTGATGATTAATTTGACCAGTTGCAGGGTGTTTGGGTATTTTCTAAGATCGACTTGAGATCGGGGTACCATTTGTTAAAGATTTGGGATTCGGATGTTCCAAAGACGGATTTCCGGACTAGATATGGCCACTATGCGCTTCTAGTGATGTCCTTCGGTTTGACTAACCCCCCAGCGGCATTTATTGATTTGATGAACTGGGTATTAAGGCCATATATTGATTCGTTTGTCATTGTCTTCATTGATGACATTTTGATCTACTCACGTAGCATGGAGGAGCACGAGTAGCATTTGAGAGTGGTGCTTTAGACCTTGCGGGAATAGAAGCTATATGCTAAGTTCTCCAAGTGTGAGTTCTTGTTAGATTCTGTGGCATTCTTGGGACATGTTGTATCAAGCGAGGGTATTAAGGTAGATCCCAAGAAGATCGAGGCAGTTCAGAGTTGTCCTCGTCCTACTACAGTGATTGAGATCAGGAGATTCTTGGGGTTAGCAGGATATTATTGCCGGTTTGTGGAGGGCTTCTCATCTATTGCAGCACCTTTGACTAGATTGACCCAAAATGGTGCTCTGTTTCGATGGTCTGATGATTGCGAGGCGAGCTTTCAGAAGCTCAACACTGTATTAACTTCAACATCGGTATTATGTATTGATGCAGGAGGGTGAGTTATCGCATATGCTTTATGTTAGCGGAAGCCCCACGAGAAGAATTACTCCGTACATGATTTGGAGTTGTCCACGATTGTTCATTCTCTTAAGATCTGGAGGCATTATCTTTATGGGGTGTCCTGTGAGTTCTACACCGATCATCGTAGCTTGAAGCATTTGTTCAAGCAGAGAGATCTCAATTTGAGGCAGCGCAGGTGGCTTGAGCTACTAAAAGATTATGATATTACCATCCTTTATCTAACGGGCAAGGCGAATGTAGTTGCGGATGCCTTGAGCAGAAAGGCGGAGAATATGGGTAATTTGGCATTCATTTCAGCAGAGGAGAGGCCACTAGCTTTGGACATTCAGTCCTTAGCTAACAGACTTGTGAGGTTGGATATTTCAGAGCCTAACCCAGATCTTGCAAGCGTCATCGCCCAGTCTTCACTATTCAGGCAGATCAAGGCTCACCAGTATGACGATTCGCACTTGTTGTGTCACGACCCAAACTGTAGGGCCGCGACAGGCACCCTGTGCCTTACACAATCGAGTACCAACGTAACATATCTTTCTTATCATACCGTCATGGTTAAGTGGGCCAGAAGGGCCGTTATGAGATAACGGGAATAAAACAAAAGGGAATACTAGACATAGGACAACCTAACATGATATAGAAACTTATACATGTGACATACGGGCCTATAAGGCCGCATTGATCATTTGTATACTCAAAACATAGGCCGATAAGGTAATACAAGTATCCATATACATGAAATCTGTCTACAAGCCTCTAAGAGTACATAAACGTCATAAAGGTCGGGACAGGGTCCCGCCATACCAATCAATACATATCCAAATCATACTGACCAAATAGGCAACTCCGAAGCAAGTGGAGTACACCAACACCTTCCGCTGAGCTGATAGCCTACTAGGAGGATTGTCAACCTGTCTATCGGGACCTGCGATCATGAAACGCAACGTCCCCAGGCAAAAGGGACGTCAGTAAAAATAAAGTATCGAGTATGTAAGGCATGAAAAGTAGTATATATAAGACATGAAAGAACATGGAGTAAAGAACTCAACCTGTAAGTCTGAATAGCTCTGTGAATCATGAAACATTTATAATGTCACGCATATGTGTATAAATGGCATACCATGAATAGGTATATGCATACATAACATCATCAAACCTCTGAGGGCATCCCATCATATCATCTCAGCTTCTATGGGCAAAATCAACAGCGTACACCAGCTGATCAGGTGGTGGTGCGTATATAACGCCATAACCTTTCCCCATATCCCATATACATATAATATACATGTATATAATGCCATCTGGTCATGGGTCAATATACATGTATAAATGAATGCAATGCATAATGAAGTAAGATAATAAGATCTCTCAAAATGTCATAAGATCATTATGCCTTCGGATAAACTTTATCAACTTATGTATTTTCTGAGACCCATGAACAAACGATATAATAATAGGACACATGGGGACTCAAGAACATAGGCACCCCTAGTACTTCTATGAATAGAGTGATTTATGAAAGTTGCGCATTTGCTCGTTTCATTTGCATCATATAGATCATTCCAAAAGGAAATAAGGGATAGCTTTAACATACCTCAAGTCGTCAATACAACTCAACAACAAGCTTACAACAACTAGCCCACCAACCATATAACAAAGAATTACATGTACAACCTAGATGGCGCTAGTATATCACGTATTTCAAACGATAACTCGATTCTAAAATAAAACGGGCAGTATTTCCCCTAATTGTACTTCTCCCTCAAGCCTACTATAGGAGATATAGAAACATAATACAATCAAAAACTCAAAAACAACCCAAGTACAATTTGGGACCTTCAATACAACAAAAACCCCCAAATATACCATAACACACCCAATCAACAAGTTATCAATTAGCCTAAAATTACAACGACGAGTGACCAGCCTACTACCCTACCACATGTGGCATTTCACCATGAACTTAATCCTTCCAAACTCCATAAATCAGCAGCACAATTGTCCAATACGAGTGGACAACAAAACAGTCCACTAAAAGTGAAATAAATCAAACTCACGGCTTCCGATCACCGTCCCGTGAGTTTTAACTATTAGGAAACAAATTTATCAACCTTCCTTGATATATAAAAGCTTAAATACATAAAGTAGACGTTTTCTTAACTATGAAGTATCTTCCAAAACTCAAACTACAAAGAAAAAGAGAGGCGATATAGTGATACTTACGTTGTAGGGATCGTTCTAATGTTATCGCTTCTTGATTTCGTATCCGGGATGTTAATCTTCTTTGAAACCCTAGAAGAGAGCTTAATGATATGTTTATGGGTGTTCTCAGGTCGTGTGCTATGAAAAATTGAAGATAAAGACGACCTAAGACCTTAATATATCAACTTTTGAAAAGTCAAAGAGGTGCTAGCTTGGCACCCTATCATTGGCCCATCTTCCGACGCTTATATCTTTTTATCCTGATATCGTATGAATGAACTGTTAAGAATGTTAGAAACTACATTACAAGACCTCAATATGGTATATAATATGTCCCCAAATAACCCAATACGGCACACGAAATGTATTGCTCAAAATTCTACGTTACAAGGCAAATCCTTAGTCGGTTTTTCCACAATTTAAGTCTGATTTTAACCAAACTTTATATTTTATATCCAAACATCATATATACATCATATATAGTCATATAATGACTTTAAACTCATTTAAATCATGACTAAAAAGTCTCTTATTCGTCTGAGCTTACTTAAGACTTCGATAAACCTTTCTTATCCTTGTACAAGGATTTCGTCCTTTTTAGCTTACATTAGATAATCCTATAATGACAGTGACATCTGAAGTACGGGGTGTAAATATATTAAATTACTTAATATACTTTCAAAGAGGATCTCATTTTTGAGCTTACATCAATTGACTTATGACGTACTTTCACGTACAAAAACATGGGGTGTAACATGTTGGTTCTCAGAGAGATGGTACTACAGGGTGGTTCCAAGGAGGTTACTATCGGCGAGGATGGTGTTATGCGACTCTAGGGTCATCTATATGTCTTTAATGTTGAGGGATTGAGGGAAAAGATTCTAGAAGAGGCACATAGTTCTCGGTATTCTATTCATCCAGGTGCGACGAAGATGTATCGCGACCTGAGGTAGCATTGCTGGTGGTGGCGGATGAAGAAGGACATAGTTGAGTATGTAGCTAGGTGCTTTAATTGTCAGTAGGTTAAGTACGAGCATCAGAGGCCAGGTGGCCTACTTCAGTGGATGGTTATACCTGAGTGGAAATGGGAGCGTATTACTATGGATTTTGTAGTTGGGTTGCCGCGGACCTTACGGAAGTTTGATGCAGTTTGGGTCATTGTCGATAGGTTGACCAAGTCGGCACACTTCATTCCGGTAGTGACCACGTATTATTCAGAGATATTGGCCCAGATTTACATTCATGAGATTTTTCGGTTACACGGTGTGCCTATCTCCATTATATCAGATACAGGCCTTTGGTTTACTTCGCATTTCTGGAGGGCAGTCCAAAGTGAGTTGGGGACCCGGGTAGAGCTCAGCACAGCCTTTCATCCAAAGACCGACGGGCAGTGAGAGCGGATGGTTCAAATCATGGAGGATATGCCCAGAGCATGTGTGATTAACTTCGGAGGGCAGTGGGATCGATTCTTGCCTTTGGCCGAGTTTGCTTACAACAACAGTTATCAGTCCAGTATCGAGATGGCTCTATTTGAGGCTTTATATGGTCGGCGATGTTGTTCGCCCATCAGATGGTTTGAGCCCGGCAAGGCTAATTTATATGGTACTGATTTAGTGAAGAATGCCTTGGAAAAGGTAAAGTTGATTAAGGAGCGACTTCGCACAACACAGTCCAGACAAAAGAGTTACGAGAACCAGAAGGCACGTGATTTATCATTCATGGTGGGTGAGAAAGTTCTCTTGAAGGTTTCTCCAATGAAGGGAATTCTGAGGTTCGGGAAGAAGGTCAAGCTGAGCCCAAGGTTCATAGGTCCATTTGAGGTGTTTAGACGAGCTGGGGAGGTTGCTTATGAGCTTGCTTTGCCTCCCAGTCTATCTGGAGTTCATCCGGTTTTAAATGTGTCTATGCTTCGGAGGTATCATACCGACAGGTCGCATATGTTAAACTTCAGCAGAGTTCAGCTATATCAGATCCTGGGTTATGAGGAGGAGCCAGTTGCCATTGTCAAAAGGTATGTTCGCCAATTGAGGTCCAAGAAGATTTATGCGGTAAAAGTTCAGTGAAGGGGCCAACCAGTCAAGGACGCGACTTGGTAATATAGTTAGACATGCGCACCTCATAAATTTAATATGGCATTTTAATATATAGAAAAATATAGTTCGGGGGATTTTTGGAACACCAGATAGTTTAAGTAGGTAACTGACAAAAAAATATAATAGTGTATACATGTAAAAACGGGGCCAATGAGCACCCCAATTTCCCGGAGGGGCAAACGAGCAAAGACATAGATTCTAGACTCGTTCGAGGACGAACGATTGTTTAAGAGGTGGAGAATGTAACGACCCGACTGGTCGTTTTGCTTTCTAGATCCATGTTCCCCTAAATAAGACTCCCTGTATGTACTTTTACTGTTTTATGACTTGCGAGGATGGTTAGTTCGGGATTTAGAAGGGTTCGAGTTGAAATCGGAACACTTAGTTCCTTAGTATTGGCTTTAAAGGGCTAAGTTTGACTTGGATCAACATTTCTAGTAAATGACCTCGAAACCGGGATTTGGTTGTCCCAACAGGTTTGTATGATGATTTTGGACTTGGGCGTGAATTCTGAGATAGTTTTGCGTGACTCGGGAGCGTTTCGGCGCCTAAAGTTGAAAGTTGGCTTATTGAAGGTTTTGAAGATCTTTATATTTGGTTTGAAGTAAGTTTTGGTGTTATCGAGGTCCGTTTGAGATTTTGAGCCCAAAAATAGTTCTGTGTGGTGATTTAAGACTTGCACGCAAATTTTGGTATCATTTCGAGTAGTTTAAGTATGATTCGGCGTGCTCGGAGCAATTTGGAAGAACTTGAAGTTCATAAGTTGATTCAATTTGGTTTGGGATGCGATTCTTAGTTTTGTTGTTGTTTTCCGTGTTCCGAGGGTTCAAGCGAGTCAGTCTCATGTTTAAGAACTTATTGGTATGTTTGGACGACGCCTCGGGTGCTACTCGAACATTGCACGGATCGAGTTAGAGCTTAAAAGGGGCTGCTGTTGCATCAATTCTGGTGTGCCCGCACCTGCGAGCTTTTGGCCGTAGGTGCGAGCTCTTGGACGTAGAAGCGGATTTGGGCATTTGCCAGTGGTCTGCATAAGCAGAGGAGCATGTGCAGAAGCGGCCTCGCTTCTACGATGAGAGGTCCGCAGGTGCGAGAAGGCCGCAAATGCGCTCCACCCTCCGCAGAAGCAGGATCGCAAAAGAGGGAGCGCGTCCGCAGAAGCGAAGTCTGCTAGCCTGGGCTAGGATCGCACCTGCGATGGCTTTTCCGTAGGTGCGGCGCCGCAGATGCGGCCCCAGGTCCGCAGAAGCAAAAATCGCTGGAGGCAGAAGTTTCATTTAAGTCGAGACTTAGACCATTTTGGGGTCATTTATTGCATTCCTTGGGCAATTTTGGAGCTCTTATAAAGAGGATTTTCACCTAGCTATTGAGGTAAATAATTTCTATCCAATGTAAGTTAAATACATAGATTATGGGTAAATTTTAACATGAAAACTTGTGAAAATATTGGGTTTAGATGAAAACTTGTGAAAATATTGGGTTTAGATAAAAATGGGATTTAACCACGAAAATGATTATGGAATTGGGTGAGAATTATATATTTGAGTTCGTGAGGTTATGGGTTATATTTATCTTCGAAAATATTTGGAATCTAGGCACATGGGCCCGAGGTGAATTTTTGGAATCTCCCAATTTGGGTTGGGTAATTACTCTAATAGTTAAATTATTAACTTCTGAACACATATTGATTAATTTATATAACATTTGACTAGTTTCTGGTTGTTTGGCACCGAGTTGAGGATTTAAAGCATATTTGTGGATCGGGAGTGAGCTTGAAAACGAGGTAAGTTTCTTTCCTAACATTGTAATAGGGAACTCATCCCCTTAGGTGTATTTGTTGTAAATTTCTTGTGTGGGGAGCTACAAACACCTATAATGCAAAATTGACTACAAAGCTCTACAATGATAATCCCTTCTTCCCTCAACTAATTTCAACAAGAAACTACCTGATATAGTTTAACAACCCCACATACTATCTCCTATTGGCACATGCATGGCCTATCTCCAACCCCACAACATACTTAGACCCTGAATAAACTTGCATGGATGATGTAGGACAAGAACTTACCCGGATAGATGATGGAATAGTGAGAGGCTTTCATGATTATTAAAGATTGGGGCAAGAATGGATGATTAGAATGCTAGGCCTTCTCATTCTCTCTCTAATATACTCTCACTTATCTCCAAAACATCAGATATATGCTATAAAATGAGCCCCAAAGGTTATTAGTCAAAATGGGGTCGGGTTATAAAAATAGTAAAATGGACCCTCCGATTTGTGGTGCCGAGGTTGGCTAATGTGTTCGAAGGTATGGAATATATGGGTTGAAAAATGCATGGGAGAGTTGGTGGAAATTGTTTGGCAGAAGAAGGCAGTTCTGCAGTCAAGTTCGCGACCGTAGAACCACTCCGCGGGCCGCATAATCATCGCGGAGTCGAGCAGAAAAACTTGTTGAATTTGGAAGGTCATTTTGCGGTCCATTATGCGATCGCATATCCATTTCGCGGTCCGCACTTCCGTCTCATATTTAGCATGAATAATTTCATTGGGTGATTTTGCGGTCCATTCTGCGTCCGTGTTGACGTCCAAATCCACCACTAGAAAGTAAATGGACACGATCGCATGTAATAAAATTTATCCAACTATGAGTCGGGGTCGAATCCCACAGAGAACAATATGTAGGCGATTAGGAATGTAAGAGAATTATCACTTATTATGCAATGTCAAACACTTAGAATAGTTGTTGAGAAAATATTATAGCTAAATGCGAAAATGTAAACTAACCTAGAAAGCAAGTAAAATGATCAATGGCTACAAGCATGGGTGCATCGGGATTTACACTCAAGTAACGATCCAATATATATTCACAATTTTATAAATATGAATGAGTTTATTATTTATTAGCCTCGGACAATAATTCTATATTAGTTTCTCTCGAAGACTAATAAGACTTTCTAATTGAATTATCCCTAAAATAATTAAGAGATTAAGTACACCCGAATATGGCTACAAGTAGTTCATTCCTATCCTAGGTAGAATCTATAAAGTGAGGGTTAACGCCTCAAGTTCTTGTTAATTAATCTTTTCCAACCCCGAATTAGTTTTTTCAAAATTAATCCGAAGTGAATGGGCGAGTCCTAGGGTTAGCTAATCCCTTTGGAGATATTCAAGAACAAGAATAATTAAAGAAATAATAACTCATTTCATAATCAGTAAAAATCGTTCAATACATAAGTACAACAAGGTATTTAATCCACACTTTAAATATGAATATTCCCATAAACAAGATTCAAGTGTTGAAAAAAATACTACACACTTAAATATTCAATACAAAGCAAGGAAATGAAGAAATGAGCATAAATGAGTAAGAAATTCTCAACCAAAAATATCAAATCTTCAAGCTCCAAGTGTGTGTGCAAGAACCCTAGCTCCAAACCTTGTCTTCTCTAGTCTATGGACTGAAAAATAAGCCAAAGATCTGCCAAAGATATATTACAAATGAGCTAGGTCGTGTATTAAATCGTTTGGGGTCAAAATCATGAAATTCCAGAACTGCTCGTTTTTTCCTCCTAGTTTCTTCTTCGCGTTCGCGAACAATACTTCGTGTTCGCGAAGGTTTGATTTCTGCTTCTTCGAGTTCGCGAAATCTCCTTCGCGTTCGCGAAGGTTTGTCTCCTGCTTCTTCGCGTTCGCGAAGGTTGGCTTCCTCCTTCTTCGCGTTCGCGTACAGCATCTCGCATTTGCGAAGGCTTGTTGTCCTGATGGTTCGCGTTCGCATCTAACCCTTCATGTTCGCGAAGGGTAGTTCACTGGGCAGATTTTCTTTGTCCATTTTAGCTCCTTTTTGACTCGTTTTCACTTGGTTTCTTCACCATCACTTTTAAATCACTTGATACCTGAAATATGCTAATAAACCTCAATAAACGCCTTAGTTTCTCAATAAAATCATACAAAAGCCTAAGTATCAAGAAGAGATAAGTGGGTAAAATACCAACTTATCAGTCCGTATAAGTGGTCTACGGACCGCAGACCTGTCACAGACCGGTCCTGGCCATCCTAGTTTTCGGCATCACTTTCGCGGTCCATTTTGCGGGCTGCATATTTGTTCTATGTGATGTCCGGGTAGTCTTAAATTTACATCATGCTTTGTTTGCATTGTTATGTTGATTATGCATATTAATTGTCTTAAATAGAGCTGAGATTAAGGATTTTAAGATTTAAAGTCTCCAGTTTGGATTTCTTATGTTTGGAAAGAATTATAGAATTTTATAATAACTCTGATAAATCCATGTTCACTGCGTCGCAAGTATTTTCGCGAGCGAGATAAACTCTTCTACTCTCATGGGAGCGGGTCGTTCGCCTCGGCGGGTTAATAGATGCATCTATGGTTCGTGTCGTTCGACCCTTGGCAGTGCACACGGTATATTTTTGGATCGGGTCGTACGACCTCCGCATTAATCATGCGTGATAAATACTCGGAGCCTAATTATACTTGATATTAATTTATTGCTTGAGCGGTTAGAATTATTTAATGACAGAAATTGACTTGGAATTTATTGTTAGTGAAAGACTTATTAGTCACTGATTGTTATTGAGTTATATTTTTTATTTACATAACTCATGCTTATTTAGAATTTTTGTATTTTATTGTTAGCCCATAGTAAGTGTCAATGTCGACCCCTCATCACTACTTCTTCGAGGTTAAACTAGATACTTACTGGGTACATGTTGTTTATATACTCACGCTACACTTCTGCACTAATCGTGAGGGATCTGAGGCAAGTTCATCTGGCGGTCATATCGGCGCACACCCCCGTTATCCAGAGGCTTAGTGGTGAGCTGCTTCCTGAGCCGTTCTGCAGCACCTAGAGTCTCCCTTTTGTATCTATTTTCTGTCTACTTTAATTCAGACAATAGTTAGAGTTTTGTATGTTCTACTAGTTGCTCATATACTTGTGATACCAGGTCTTGGTACACATACAAGTAGACTTTATGATTTTGGAGTATTTATGTCACTATATTTGCCCACTCAGTTGCCTTCGTTTTATTTTGTTAAATTTTCTACTCTTTAATCTCCTAATAAATGGAATTTAATTACTTGAAAACTTATTATAAGAGTAATCACATGGTCAGTTCACCGTTGGCTTGCCTAGCGGCGACGTTGGGCGCCATCACGGCATATAGGAGAAATTGGATCGTGACAATTATGGAGGGGTAATGTACTGTCAATATGGAGGATTCTTATGAAATTGATTTTATAAACCTTCATACATATTTTTAATAAGAATTTAATAGATAAAATTTATTAATTATAAAATACGAAATATTAAAAAATTAACATAGAAGGTCTTGTAGTCCAAACAAAATATGTTATTTTAGTTATGTTCTTTCCCTATGAGTTCTTCTATTTAATATTTTAGGACTATTTTGGTCTATCAATATTGTATTCGTGCTTTTATAATAATATAGGCTCTCCTTTTTCTAAATAAATTTGGACAATATAATACATTCTCAAATTAAATTAGTATTAGAAACTTTTAAGAAGTATATCCTAAAAGTAATAGGATCACATGACTAAAAATATGTCTCTATCCCGAAAGTAATTATACTAATAGAAAACCTAACGTGTTCCTAAAGGTATTAGGTTTACATACTAACATGTAGTATTATATGTCTATGCTCTAAATTAATTATACTAATAGGATTCGTAAAGGTAATCATGTAGAATTCTTAACTTGTAGTATTATGTCCTAAAACTAATAGGATTACAAATGTCTAAAATTCGGGTTATGTCTTTTTATTGTGAGTTATTATACTTAATATTATAAGGTTATTTTCGTAAACCGACATTATATTTATATTTTTATAATAACTAGTATTAGCACCCGCGCGAATGCGCGGACACTAACCATGTCAAATATTTGAGTTATTTGGATTATATATAAATAATCTTAAAATTTAAACCTTCTCGATAAATATAGATAATAATTGGATATTAATTAAGAAACACTACATGAAAAAGATTAACCATTTCTCAAATCTCCTAGTTATAATTTTATTTTTCTTTTTTGGTACCATTCTCGCTCGTGTTATTGGATCTTAAAAATAGTCAGGAAGCAAAATAATAACTCATATTTATGGCAAAACAATCAAAGGTTGAGACTATAAAGGACTTTTTTACTATTATTTGAACTCTTATTTGGTGTGTTGATATCTTTCAAAAAATATTTCTATATTAATATTTCAGTTTCTACAACTTTATTTTTCAATAATAATTATTTTTATAATAATATAAGTGAAAATATTATCCTTAATTCAAAATTCATTTTAGTCGGCTATCTAAAAATTTAAAAAATTCTTTAGCCAGTGAATTATTTTTTCGAGTATGACTCTATTTTGATATTTGACATTTGACATTAACCATGTTAAATATCTGAGTTATTTGAATTATATGTAAATAACCTTAAAATTTAAACCTTCTAGATAATTATAAATAATCGTTAGATATTAATTAAGAAATATTACATGAAAAAAGACTAACATTTTCTCAAATCTCGTAGTGATAATTTTATTTTTGCATCATTCTCATTGGTGTCATTGGAACCTAAAAATAGCCATAACGCGAAATAATAAATCGTATTTATGGCATAGCACAAAGGTTGACACAATATGAACGATTCTTTTGTTACGACGTGACTCTTTTACTACGACCTGAACTCTTATTTGCTATGCTGTTATCTTTCAAAAAATATTTCTATTTAAAATTTCAATTTCTAATATTTTATATATATTTCAATAATGATTATCTTTATAATGATGCAAGTGAAGATATTATCCTTAATTTAAAATCCACCTTAATCAGCTATCTAAAAATTTAAATAATTCTTTAGCTGGTGAAACTTTATTTCAGTATGACTCCATTTTGAGTTTATCGATATCTCTAGCCACATATTTTGAATTTTGAATATCCTATGTATACAGATTTTTTTTCTTTGAATCATTAAATGTTAAATTAGTTGATTCTTATTATATAATATTGCATATATTATGTTAAAATTGCCAAGTAGTTTTTTCTCGATACTATACTTGGCTTAACCTCAATGCAAACTACTCAAATTGTATTTAAATTCAAATTCAAATATCATATCAGGTTGTTAGTAATAGTGGTTTTTTAAAAACGACACACAATGTAAATTAAAAAAATAATCTAAGATATCCTTATCTTATAATCTATGTATTTGAATTGAAAACAATATTTGAAATCGATGAGATCAGCTTCCAAATTTTATATACTCAACAAAGATAAAACAGAAGAAAAAAATCGTTGTCATCTCTTATTTCTGGTTTTTAGATTTTTTCATACATTGTTTTCTATATTTGTTTTCTTTTATCTTATTTTTTATGTCTTTATTTATTTTGTTACAAAAAATTAATTTATTTCGCTATAAAAGAATGAGTTTTAATAGAAATTGTCTACATAAGAACTTTATTTATAATTTTAGTCTTTGGTTGAAATTCTTTCATATTTTTCTTTTGGTTTTATCTAATAAACCTAAATAGGTGCTCACCTAACCACTTAAATTAAAAAATTGAAGGATGTATAATTTATATATAATCCATATATAATATGTGTATAATCGTGTGTTGTCGGTATATCATCTATGTATATTAGCTATAGGAAGTAAACAATAAATCTTGTCAGATATTTATGTAAATATTCCATAAGATTTCAGTTTCTTGATTTTATCCATGATATGACTTTTATTATAATAATTTTAAAAACTCTCTACTAAAATTCAAAAATATCTTATATTTTTATTCTTAAAATTAAATTATATTTTAAAATATAATCCCATTTCAAATAATTTGTTTACATTTTTTTAAAAAATAGTTTATGTCATACCAATTTTTTTAAATAAAATATATTTTTTGTTACACTTGAAAATCACTATAGAAACTATCAATTAGAAACCAATATCCCTCTCGTTGAAAAAAATTATCTTTCACATAATTTAATGATTCAAAATAAATATTCTTCAACGAAAAAAATATTATACCCTTATAATGTTGGATTGACTACAGGTAAATGAAGAGGTTTCTGCTTATACCCTTAAATTCCTAAAAGGTGCTAAATTGAAATTAATGATAGCAATTGTATAGCCAAAGTTGCGTTATTTGTTTGATGTCCATTTATACAAATTGACTCTTCAAAGTAACATTCTTCAAAAAGATTTTTTTATTTATTTTTAATATTGACTAATTTTTGTGATGTTTCCTTCTCCAGCATGTAGGTTTACTTCATTATATATGTAAGTAAACTTTTATTCGATTTTTAAACTCCTTTTTGTTATCTGGATAAACATAGACGTGTACCCTATATATTGCATTTATTTTAAAAGAAATTCTCTTTATTCAAATCTAGCTATAGTGTTTTAAAGAACTATAAGTATAGGGTTTTAAATGTGAAAGAGTTTTATAGTTATATGGAGTAGTTTTTTTTTCTTTTTTGCCAGAGTCGAAGTAGTATTTAAATAATTAGATAAGATAACAAAAGTTCCTAACATGATTGCATATGATCATTAACCGAATTAAGTATGATAACATGATAATAAAAGATAAATTTCTTTTTTATTTTAATTCAAATTTAAAAACTTTATCTATAAATTCAAAATATCTTTTAATTCATATTCAGTTTCTTTTAGATATATATATGTATTTGACTAACATAATCAAATATAGAATAAAGTTACCATATACTATTGGCATTTATTAGCTTGCCACTTGGCTTAACCACAACGCCAATTATATATGGTATATATATATATATATATATATATATATATATATATATATATATATATATATATATATATATATATATATATATATATATATATATATATATATATATATATATATATATATATATATATATATATATATAACACACACATATACACACATATATATATAAGAGAAATTAAAAAAACAAATATATTTTATTTTTTAGACGAATGTCTACCAGCTGTCTTTTATTCGATGAGAAATTTAAATAAAAACAATGAAGTAGGGCATCATCTAATCTCACTAAAGGAAGACAAAGTAGATCAACTAGAACTGAAATAAAGTGTTGGGTCGAATTCTTCTTCGATGTTAATAGCTATTAATAGTCATCGACTTGTGGGAAATAGTAAAACAATAGCATCTATTATGAGATATACAATGCATTACAGTTGTATAATCATTATGCTTCAACCGAGATGTTTTATTTCACATCTTAAAAAGAAAAAAACTCAAATAAAAATACTAAATAGTTAATAGCATAGTGATGTATTTATAGAAAACTTCTACCCAAGCACATGCAATAAAATTGTTAACAATCAAATGAAGTTTGATCCACGAAATATTTTGATCTATGTCCAGATAGTATTTTCAATGATCTAAGTAAAAGGAATCATATCTAGAGTTGTCTTTCTTCTCATCTAGATAATTGAAATTAAGTTTACTAACTTTCGCTTTTTCTTTTTTGGTGCAAAGTTGGTTGTTAACCTATTTTGCTGAACCATTTCACGTGCTCTTTTTTTCGATATCTTCTTGACTACTTGCTAATGCAATAGCTTGTCATTCGTTTATGCATCACCTTATCACTTGATGATTCAGTAACTTGTTATTCTTTATTTTTGAGTTGTAATCCTTATCTTTTAGTAGGTGTTAATCCCACGTTAATTATTGACACGTACTCCTTCGACTTTGTATGCCTATATAAAGGCCTTTAATCCCCTTAATTTTAATTATATTGTATTAAGTTATACAACAACAAAAAAAAAACCTAATGAATATTTCACAAGTGGGATCTGGGAAGAGCAGAGTGTATACAAATCGCTACCATTACGAAGAGAGAGACTTATATAAACCTTTTATATAAGGATTTGTGCTTTAGTTTGCTTCTTCTAAGTAAGTGTGTTTCCTTGTCACGACCCCAAATTCCCTCTGTAGGATGTCGTGATGGCACCTAGTCTCTAAGACTAGGTAAGCCTATCAATGCGGAATAATAATAAATATCTAAAATAAATAAACTACAATTCAAACAATTTTAACTCCCAAAACTCGGTAGAAATAAGTCACAAGCTTCTAAGAATTTATTCTCAATGTCTCTATATGTCAAGGTCTAAATAAAATATAAGGAAGCAACATAAAATGATAGAAGGGGACTCCGGAGTCTGCGGACGCTGGCAGATATACCTCGAAGTCTCCGTGCGCAGGTAACTCACTGACGTCTAGGCTGGTAAAATGTACCTGGATCTGCACAAAAAGATGTGCAGAAGTGTAGTATGAGTACACCACAACAGTACCCAATAAGTGCCAAGCCTAACCTCGGTAGAGTAGTGACGAGGTCAGGTGAGGCCCTACTGGAATATAATAATGGCATGGTAAAATGTTTATCAATGTAGTAAAATAAAATGACATTGGAAATGAATCAAATAGTATGTCACATTTTATAACACCAAATAATTGCAAATAATATCTCGTGGAATCAAAACAGAATTTCCTTCAACTTTATGAAAATCACAACAATTAATCGAAAGCAACTATGGCCATAAATCAATATCAACAAGGGCACTACCGAGGTACCGCCTCGTAATCCCAAGTTATAAATAATTTCAATATATCTCATTTTCTTATATCACCGCGGGAGCCTTCACAATTTATTTAAGGAAAACATATTTTTTCGAAATAGCATCCCACGTTTTAGCCACCCTTATCACACCGCATGACTTCTAGTAGTCACGCGTATCAAGCCACCCTTATCTCACCGCATGTGTTTCAATACCCAGACCTTATACCACCGCATGCGTATCAATATCACAATATATCACAATTTGCACCTCAAGTGCTCAAATAATTTAACTTGCCAAAATAATTCAACAACAGTATTTTTTCACAATAAAGAGCTCACAGCTCATGCCAAAATAAATCATCAATAATATTTTTCTACAATAAAGAGCTCACGGCTCATGTCAAAATAATTCAACAATAATATTTTTCCACAATAAAGAGCTCACGGCTCATGTCAAAATAATTCAACAATAATAATTTTCCACAATAAAGAGCTCACTGCTCCATCACAATGAGTACGAAAATCTTACAAAAATATTCAGGAGTAAATAATTCAGGAAAATAATATTTCAAAATCTTTAATATGTTGCTTCAATATCAAGTTTAAAAATGTCAAATACTTCATATTAATAATATTTAATTTAAAGAAAATCAACCTTCAAATAATGCACAGAATAAAAGAAATCAAGTTCCAACTAAACAAAAAAAAATAATTAGCCGGAAAAGGTCAAACAAATTTAAAATATAAACATTAAATCAATAATGAAGAATATAACAAAATAAAATAATTTAATTAATGCGCAACAGTGATCTACACAATTTAAAATATAAGCATTCACATTTAGCACGTGTACACACTCGTCACCTCGTGTACACGACTTTTCACACATTACAATTATCAATCCTAGGGGGAATTTCCCCCACACAAGGTTAGACAAGTCACTTACCTCGACTTGCTCCAATTTAACCAAGTATTATGCTTTTTTCTCGATTTTTCGACTCCAATCGATTCGTATCTAGTCATAATTAATTCGATACAGTCAACATAAATTATAGTAATCAATTTCATAAGAAAATATTACATTTTCAATAAAATTCAAAATTAGTTCAAAATTTGCCCGTGGGGCCCACATCTCGGAATCCGGCAAAACTTATAAAATACGACAACCCGTTTAATTACGAGTCCACCCATACTAATTTTACCAAAATCCGATAACAACTCGACCTCCAAATCTTAAATTTTTATTTTTGGAAGCTTTTGCAAAAATCTTGATTTTTTCTTCCATAAATTCACGGATTCATGATGTAAATGAGTATGGAATCATGAAATATAATCAATAGAGGATAAGGAATACTTACCCCAATGTTTCCCATGAAAATCGCCCAAAAATCGCTCAAGAACCGTGCTCTAAAATTCCAAAACGAAATGAATGAAATGACCATTTTTGGTCTTTAAGTTTCTTCCAATCCGTCACTAAAAGTCCATTTTCCGTCACTAAAAGTCCATTTTTCGTCACTAAAAGTCCACCAGAAACTGCACTACCAGCCTTCCTTCAATCGACCATAACTTTATGGACAAATATCTAAATGATGAATGGTGTAACTCTCTGGAAACTAGAATCAAACGACTACAACTTTCATGTTTTGAAAATTTTTCGATTCCTTATGCATTTCGAGATATAAGCTTCCAAAGTCGGCTCCACACATCAGAAATTTCTGGCAAAATTTCTGGCAAAACTGCTCTACCAGCCTTCATTCAATCCATCATAACTTTCTGTACAAATGTCCAAATGATGAATGGTTTAACTTTCGGGAAACTAGAATCAAAGGGCTACAATTGTTATGTTTTGAAACGTTTCTGATTCCTTATAGATTGCGCGATATAAGCTTCTAAATTTGGCTCCACGCACGCAGCAGCCTCTTTGTCCGAAATCTATTCTGTTTACCTTCCGAAATCCACCCGAGACCCTCGGGACCTTAAACAATTATACCAACATGTTCAAAAATATAATACGAACTTAGTCGAGGCTTCAAACCACATCAAACAATATCAAAATGACGAATCGCACCTCAAATCAAAATCTATGAACTTTGAACTTTCAAATTCTATATCTTGTGCCGAAACACATCAAATCAATTCGGAATGACTTCAAATTTTGCACACAAGTCATAAATGATATAACAGACCTATTCCAATTTCCAGAATTGGATTCCGACCTCGATATCAAAAAGTCAACTCCCCGATCAAACTTCCCAAAAATTCAACTTTTGGCATTTCAAGCCTAATTCCACTACGGACTTCCAAATAAAATTCCGATCATGCTCCTAAGTCCAAAATCACCATATGGAGCTGTTGGAATCATCAAAATTCTATTTCGGGGTCGTTTGCTCATAATTTGACATCCGGTCACTATTTAAACTTAAACTTTTAATTTTTCATCAAAATTCCATATCTCGGGCTAGGGACCTCGTAATTTGATTCCGGGCATACGCCTAAGTCCCAAATCACGATACGGACCTACCAAAATAATGATCCGAGTCTGTTTGCTCAAAATATTGACCAAAGTCAACTCAGTTGAGTTTTAAAGCTCTAAGTCACATTTTAATTCATTTTTCACCTGAAAACTTTCCGAAAAATTTTACGGACTGCGCACACAAGTCATTGAATGATAAAATAGTACTTTTCAAGGTCTTAGAATACAAAATTAATTATTAAATTTAAAGATGACATTTTGGATCATCACATTCTCCACCTCTAAAACAAACATTCGTCCTCGAACGGAGTTAGAAAAAGTACCTAAGCTGGTGAATAAGTGTGGATAATAGCTGCACATATCATGCTCGGTCTCCCAAGTCGCCTCCTCTACCGGATGACCCCTCCATTGAACCTTTACGGAAGCAATGTTCTTTGACCTCAGCTTTCGAACATGCCTATCCAAAATAGTCATTGGTTCCTCAACATAAGATAGATCCTTGTCCAACTGAACCGAACTGAAGTCTAACACATGAGATGGATCGCCGTGATATTTTCGAAGCATGGAAACATGGAATACCGGATGACCGGCAAAGAGACTAGGTGGTAGTGGAAGTTTGTAAGCCACCTCTCCAACTCTCTCAAGAATCTCAAAAGGCCCAATATACCTAGGGCTCAAATTTCCCTTCTTCCCGAACCTCATCACACCCTTCATAGGCAAAACCCGGAGCAATACCCGCTCACCAACCATGAATGCAACATCACGAACCTTCCGATTCGCATAACTCTTCTGTCTAGATTGGGCTGTACGAAGTCAATCCTGAATCAACTTAAACTTTTCCAAGGCATCCTGAACCAAGTCTGTACCCAATAGCCTAGCCTCGCCCGGCTCGAACCAACCCACTGGGGACTGGCACCACCTACCATACAAGGCCTCATACGGAGCCATCTGAATGCTTGACTGACAACTGTTATTGTAAGCAAACTATGCAAGTGGTAAGAACTGATCCCAAGCACCCCCAAAATCATGCTCGGTCTTAGAATACAAAATTATTTATTAAATTTAAAGATAACATTTTGGGTCATCACATTCCTCCTAAGAAGTAACTAAGTGAGTCATTCTTAGAAATAGCCAACCAAGGTGGTCTCTTGTTTAGCTATCGTGTCATAGTGGAGTATAACCCCACATATTTTAGCATCACAAGAGCTTTGAAAAAGAACAAATGTGTCATTTTGCTATTTTATCCAGAAATTAGTAATCTCGAGATTACTATCCATATATAAAATATGGTATACAATGTCACGACCCAAAATTCACTATAGGTCATGATGGCACCTAACGCCGCTGTCAGGCAATCCAATGTCAATTCATCAATTTATTTACTCATTTATTACACTCGAGATCAAAATCTCCATTACTTTAACAGTATAAAACGGAATTTGCAGGGAGGAAATGATTATAATGCACGATTATGCCGAGGTCGTTCGGCCCGATCCAGAATAATGTGTATACTACCGAGGGTCGAGCGGCACGAACTATAGATGCACCTATATAATGCCGAGTCATTCGGCCCGCTCTACAAGAAAAGGAAAGAAGTTCACCGAATTACGAGACACATGTTTACAACACCATACGTGGGTACAAAATGGATATAATCTTTATCGTTTCTCAAATAACTTGCCCACAACTAAAAGTGTTAAGGCTTGGCCTAGTATACATATAATTATTTCTAAATCTCTTTTATTTATAACTTCGATTAATTAATGTCAGCAACACGAGTTCAAGTAATTCAAATATTACAGGATAAAATCCTAGGTCTACCTGGACATAAACATGCTATAGCTACGTACGGACTTTCGTCACCTCGTGCGTACGTAGCCCCCGCAACAAGTAACACATAACGAATACATCACCGAGGGGTAGTTTCCCTCTAACAGAGTTAGACAGGAGACTTACCTTGCTCCGAAGTTCCAAAACCGGCTCCAAGGCCTCTCTAACACCTCAAACCAAAGCCCGTCGATCCAAAACTATTCAAACAATGTGCAAACCAATCAAAAGATACTCTAATACCCACAATTGATCAATTTATATTAATTCCCAACTCCGCTCGAAAAGTATATAAAATCAACCCTCAGGCCCACGTACCCGGATTCCGAAAATTTTCGAAGATAAACTTTACCCATAACACCACGAACTCAAATATATGATTTATTCCAAATTTCATGTCCAATTTTGTGGTAGAAATCCAAAGATACCAATTTCTAGCTTTCTTTCAAAATCTCACAGTTTCTACCAATTTTCATGCTTGAATCCATATAAAAATCATGTATTTAACTTGTAATAGGTGAAAATTACTTACCTTGTGATGGGTGATGAAGAAACTCCTCCCAAATCGCCCCTAGCTCAACTCCCAGGGAAGATTTGAGATAAAATGAGCCAAAACCCGTTTTGGCAAACCTATACATTGCCCAGACGACCCTTCTTCGCGTTCGCGTGAAATGCCTCGCGTTCGCGAAGGCCAAATGCCACTGCCTCAAAATTCTTGTTCGCGTTCGCGTTATGCCGCATTCACGAAGCCTCACACCTCTGCCCCTTCGCATTTGCGATCCATGAGCCACGTTCGCGAAGGCCAACCTGCTCCAGGCCCAGCTCCCCCTTTCCTTCTACGCGTTCACGATCTCCCCTTCGCGTTCGCGTAGGTTCCTCAAGCCATTCTCCCCGTTTGCGACCCCTGTGTCACGTTCGTGATGAACAAAAATCAACCACCCAAAAACCCTTCTTTACGAACGCGGGAGTCCCTTCGCGTTCGCGAAGGACAAAACGAGAACCAGCAATAGCAATAGCCGAAACAACCAGAATAGGTCTGAAACCACTCTGAATTACACCCGAGCCCCCCGGAACCCCGTCCAATCACATCAACAAGTCCCAAAACATAACACGAACCTGCTTGAGGCCTCAAATCACATCAAACAACACTAAAACCATGAATCACACTCCAATTCAAGCTTAGTGAACTTTAGAACTTCAAGCTTCTACATTTAACGCCAAAATCTATCAAATCAAGTCTGATTGAGCTCAAATTTTGCACACATGTTGTAATTGACGTAACAGACCTACTCTCACTTCCGGAATCGGAATCCGACCCTGATATAAAAAAGTCCACTCCCGGTCAAACTTTCCCAAAAATCATCCAAATTTTCAACTTTTGCCAATTGACGCCGAAACGACCTACAGACTTCCAAATCAACGTCCAGATATGCTCCTAAGACCAAAATCACCATATGGAACTATTCTCAGGCTCAAAATCCTAAACGAACATCATTAACATAAAAATCCACTTCAACCTAAACTTCGGGAATTCTTAAACCTTCAAAATGCCAACCTTCAGTAATAAGCGCCGAAATACTCCCGGGCCACCCGATACTTGACCCGAACATACCCTCAAGTCCAAAATCATCATACGAATGAACCTATTAGGACCTTCAAATCCCGATTTCGAGTTCAATTACTCAAAAATCATTCTTTAGTCAATTCTTCCAACTCAGAGCTTCTGAAATTAGAATTTTATTTTCAAATCAACTCCGAACTTCCCGAAATCTAATTCCGATCACACATACAATTCATAATACCTGAAGTGAAGCTGCTCAAGGCCTTAAACAGCCGAACGATGTGCTAGAGCTCTGTAACGGCCCGGCCCGTCGTTTTGAGTATTATAACCTCGTTTCTTCATTTACTGCTCAATTTAAGCTTTACATTTGTTTTATGACTTAACGGGTTATTTGGTCTGGGTCCGGAAGGATTTCAGAGTGAAATGAGACTCTTAGTCTCATAATTGAAAACTTAAGTTGGAAAAGTTTACCGGATATTGACTTATGTGTAAATGACCTCGGATTTGAATTACGATGATTCCAATAGCTCCGTATGGTAATTTTGGACATAGGAGTGTGTCCGGAAAATTATTTGGAGGTCCGTAGTGGAATTAGGCTTGAAATGGCGAAAGTCAAATTTTTGGGAAGCTTGAAATTATTTGGAGGTCCGTATGGTTTCGGATCATTTTTCCTTGTTTTGCAAGTGTTGGAACTGGTGTCTGGAGTTGTTTTTCGCGAACGCGAAGGGTCTCACGCGTTCGCGAAGAAGGATTTTGGGCTGCTGGGATTTGCCCAGCACGAACGCGATAAAGGAGACGCGAACGCGAAGAAGGGAGTTGGGGAAAGCCTATGCGAACGCGAGTGGGCGGACGCGAACACGAAGAGGAAAGGGAGCTAGGGGGCATGTCTGGCGTTAAGCCTTCGTGAACACGGCTCGTATCTCGCGAACGCTAAGGGAAGAGGTCGGAAGGCATTGCTAACGCGATGAGAAGATCGTGAACGCGAAGAAGGAATCTTGGCAGCACATTTTTGTGCTTCGCGAACGCGAAGCTATGGTCGCGAACGCGATAAAGGCATTTCTGGGCAAAATTAAAAGTTCCAAAATGGGGGTTTTGAGTTCGTAACACAAAATTGAATTGGGAGTTCGGTAAAAGGCGATTTGTGGAGAGATTCTTGCGTGGGTGTTTGGGGTAAGTGAATCCTATCCAGCTTTGATTAATTTTCATGATTATGCCTTTGAATCCATCATTTAATTGGTGAATTAAGTTGAAACTTTTGGAAAACCCTTTCGATTTAATTTGAAGATTTGAGGGTCTAGTTGAGGTCGGATTTTGGTAAAATTGGTATGGTTAGACTCGTAATTGAATGAGCTTTCGGATTTTATAACTTTTGTCGGGTTCCGATACGTGGGCCCCACGGGTGATTTTTGAGCTAAATTTTGGATTTTGGTGAAAAATTAGTATTTTCTTATGGAATTAATTCCAATAAATTTTATTGACTGAATCAAATTATTTGTGGCTAGATTCAAGGAGTTTGGAGGCCAATTCACGAGGAAAAGACATTGCAGAATAAAGGATTACACGACTTGAGGTAAGTAACAATTTTAAATTTAGTCCTGAGGGTATGAAACCCCGGATTATGTGTTATGTGATTGGTTTTGAGGTGACGTATATGCTAGGTGACGGGCGTGTGGGCGCGCACCGTAGGAATTATGACTTGGTCGAATTCCATGGAACTGTGTCGTTGAATTATTCATTGATATGCGTACATTCTCTACGTGTTAGGGAAAATTGAGCTGAGACTCGTATTAAAAATCATGCTTAGACTTATGCTGTTATTATTGGTACCCACTGGGGTCATTTCTGTGATTGAATTATATGTTCAAATTATAATTTCAAACTCAGTCATATTTATTCATTTCATATCATATCTCAGTCTTTGTTGCTATTTATTAAAACATCATATTATCAATTTTGGGCTGATTATCATGATTTCTGAGAGCCCGAAAGACTGGAGAGGTTGATAACTAAGTGAGGCCGAGGGCCTAATTGTGAGGATATTTATGGATCGGGCTGTACGCCGCAGCATGTTTTATTGATTTATGCCATGATTGGCTTGATATAGCACTTGGGCCGAAAGATCCCCTCCGAAGTCTGTACACACCCCCAGTGAGTGCAGGTACCTACTGAGTGCGAGTGCCGAGTGAGAGTGCCGAGTGATGAGTGATTGTGAGGAATGAGCGACTGTGAGGAAAGAGTGACTGTGAGGTTGGAGTGAATGGGAGGACTGGGTGACTGTTACACTGAGAGGATGCATTTATTGCATTATTCACTGCATTTCAGCTGTCATATATCACTATTTTGGAAATCTCGGAAAAACATTATTTTCTATGTGAGTCAAATTTGATATGAAATTTCTGTGAAATTTTAAATGTTGAACTTAAAAGCATGCCTACCCTTTTATATTGGAAAGTATTGTATTTGGACTTAGCTGAGAAGCTCGTCACTACTTTCAGTTCCTTATTTATTATTGTTACTTTATGAGTTGGTTGTACTCATACTACACCGTGCACTTCATGTGCAGATCCAGGTGATCCCAGACACAGTGGGTATTGATTCTTTCACACAGTTAATTTTTCAGAGATTCAGAGGTAGCTACTATGTTTCGCAGACCTTGTCTCTCCTTCCATATCCTTTTGTTTATTGTATTTGGTCTCGGATTATTATTGACCGGGTTTCCCAGACTTGTAATGTATAGATGCTTATGTATTCAGTGACACCGGGTTTTGAGAGTGTGTTTATTTCTAATGTTTGTGGGATTTACTCTTAAACTTAATTATTATGTTTTCATGTGATGACCCAAAATGTCATCTTTAAATTTAATAATTAATTATGTGTTCTAAGACCTCGAAAAGTACCATTTATCATTCCTCGGCTTGCGTGCATAGTCCGTACAATTTTTTGGAAAGTTTTTATGTAAAAAATGGATTAAAATATGAAATAGAGCTTTAAAAACTCAACTAAGTTGGCTTTGATAAACATTTTGATCAAACGGACCTGGATCAGTGTTTTGATAATTCTAGTAGGTCTATATCATGATTTGGGACTTGGGCGTATGCCCAGAATCAAATTCCGAGGTCCCTAGCCCGAGATATAGAATTTTGATAAAAAATTAAAAGCTTGAAAACTTAATGATTTTTAAGAAATTACTGATGTTGGATTTATTGACCTCGGGTCTATAATTTGGTTCTGGAGCCTGGTATAGGTCCACTATAATATTTATGACTCGTTTGCCGAATTTGGTGAGAATCGGAGTTGATTTGACGTAATTCGGGCGTCCGGTTGTAAAAATATAAGTTTTAAAGTTTTCTTGAAAACCTCCTTTGATTTGGTGTCTGATTCGTAGTTCTAGGTATTAGTTTGGTGATTTGATCGCGCGAGCAAGTTAGTATGATGTTTTAATACTTGTGTGCATGTTTGGTTAGGAGCCCCGAGGGTATGGGTGAGTTTCGGATGGGCTACGGGATGATTTCAGACTTAGAAAATCTGGTTTTCTGCAGACTTCAGGCTTCTGGTGTGTTCTTCTTCGTGTTCGTGAAGGTACTCTCGCGAACGTGAAGAACAAATTGGGGCTGGCACGTTTTGTGCTTCGCGTTCGCGACAGAGTGACCGCGTTCGCGAAGGCTTGAGGTTCAAAGCTTCGCGTTCGCGATCGAAGCCTCGCATTCGCGTAGGGAAAGAGGTTGGCTAGGTTAATTGCCTTCGCGTTCGCGAAGGGCATCTCGCATTCGCGAAGGCCAAGCTAGGCAAGCTTCGCGATCGCGAAGTAGCCCTCGCATTCGTGAAGTGTAAAATAGGACAACACAAATTTTTGCTTCGCGAACGCGAGGCACTGACCGCGTTCGCGAAGGGTAAAAATCCCAAGTTCTGGAAATGGGGTTTCGACCCATTTTCAACTCTTTTCCATTTTTGAGCTCGGGTAAGGCGATTTTTGGGCGATTTTTATGGGAAAACATTGGGGTAAGTGTTCCTTATCCTATATTGATTTTATTTCATGATTTCATACTCATTTATATCATGAATCCATGATTTATGGAAGAAAAATCAGATTTTTATAAAATCTTCCAAAAACAAGAATTTAAGATTTGAAGGTCCATTTGACATCGGAATTGGATAATTTTTGTATGGTTGGACTCGTCTCGGAATGGGTGTTCGGATTTCGTATATTTTTTCGGGATTTGAGACGTGGGTCCCACTGCTGAATATTTTAATGAATTTTGGATTTTTATTCGAAAAATTTATAAATTCATATGGAATTAATTCCTATGATTAGTATTGAATATATCGAATTGTTTGTGAATAGATTTGAAGCTTTCGGAGTCAAATTTAAAAGAAAAAGCTGTGGTTGAATAATTGATTGGAATTTGCAAAGCGAGGTAAGTGTCGTGGTTAACCTTGACTTGAGGGAATAGAACCCTTAAATTATTTGTTATGTGAAATGCATGTGAACGACGTATAGGCGAGGTGACGAGTGTCTATACGTCATCAAATTAATTATTTGCATAATTACTTGAAAAATCATAAATTATTGTAAATCATAAATTAATTATTATAATAATTATTTCTCTCCTATTCTTTGTTAAATATTAATCCTTGAATTCCTTCATTTATTGTTACATGCTATTTGAATTATGTGTTTTAATTGTTATTTGACATTTAGCATATTAAATATTAAACTGCTTATTTTCTCCCTAATTTCCATAATAATTTGCTGTTTGTCATTGTTTCTTTCATGATTAAATCATAATTATTGTATGCTTGTTGTTTTATAATTTTATATCAATTGTTGCATTTATTTGGGAAATTACTTCTATAAAAATTGATTGAAATAGATATATTGGAGGATCGGATTGCACGCCGCAATAGACTTATTAAAAAGTCCATATTGGAGGATCGGGTTGTACGCCGTAACAGAGTTATTAAAAAGTCCATATTGCAAGATCGGGTTGCACTCCGCAACAGACTTATTAAAAAGTCCATATTGGAGGATCGGGTTGCACGCCGCAACAGACTTATTAAAAAGTCCATATTGGAGGATCGGGTTGCACGCTGCAACAGACTTATTAAAAGTCAATATTGGGGGATCGGGTTGCACGGCGCAACAGACTTATTAAAAAGTCCGTATTGGAGGATCGGGTTGCACACCGCAACAGACTTATTAAAAAGTCCATATTGGAGGATCGGGTTGCACGCCGCAACAGATTTATTAAAAGTCAATATTGGGGGATCGGATTGCGCGCCGCAACAGACTTATTAAAAAGTCTATATATACTTGATTGAAATAAATATATGATAGACTTGATTAAAATGAATATATTGTGAGAGCGGGTTGCACGCTGCAACAGAATTGAATGTGAATATATTGTGAGAGCGATTTGCACGCTGCAACAGAATTGATGAAAATGACAATTGGTTATGACTGCTGAGTCGGCTTCAATTATTATAAATGAATTACCTGATTTATTTCTACTATTGTTGTTGTTACTAATATTGCGTACAGGTTGATGTAAGTGACCCGCCTTAGCCTCGTCACTACTTCGTCGAGGTTAAGCTTAGCACTTACCAGTACATGGGGTCGGTTGTACTGATACTACATTCTGCACTTCTTGTGCAGATTTCGGAGTTGGTCCCAGCAACGCACCATAGACTTGCTCGGATTTTAGCTACCAGAGGAGACTTGAGGTATAACTGCACGGCGTCTGCAGTTTTGAAGTCCCTGTCTATTTTACTTTAGTTATGTGTTTATTTCCAGAAAACTTTATTTATTCAGACCCTTATTTGTATTTATTCAAGATGCTCGTACACTTATGACACCAATTCTGGGATGGTATTTAGACACCGTCGTATTTATGGATTATTTCACTATATTCAAACTTTGCTTCCGCATTTGTTTCTTTGATTATTAATAATTTAAAGATTGTTTAAAAATTGGTTAATATTATTCTAACATTGGCTTGCCTAGCAAGTGAAATGTTAGGCGTCATCCCGGTCCGAAGGTGGGAATTTCGGGTCGTGACAGTTGGTATCAGAGCACTAGGTTACATAGGTCTCACGAGTCACGAGCAAGCTTAGTAGAGTCTGAAGGATCGGTATGGAGACGTCTGTATGTATCTCTCAGAGGCTATGAAGTTTAGGAACAATATCACTTCTTTCTTATTCTGTCGTGCGATTTTATTCTATCATCGATGATTGAACCATTCTACTCTTATTCTCTCACAGATGGTGAGAACACACAATACCTCTACCGATGGACAGGGACCAGAACTCCCGGTGGCAACTATGTCCAGGGGTAGAGGTCGAGGTCGAGGTCATGCTAGAGGCCGAGGTAGAGCTCAGTCCAGAGCTCGAGTAGCTACACCTGTTGAAGAACCTCAGGTGGACCTTTAAGAGGAGGTTCCAGTTCAGAATGTACCAGTTGGACCAGTTCAGGTCCCGAAAGGATTAATAGCCACTCCAGTAATTCAGGATGCTCTAGTCCATTTGGTAAGTCTTATGAAGGGCATGGCCTATAGAGGTACATTTCCAGTGGCACCAGCCGTGTCACAGGCTGGGGGAGGAGCACAAACTCCCACTACTCCCGCTCCAGAGGAGATGACTCCCTAGAATCAGGCTCCAGCAGCCCCGCCAATTAGGGTAGTTCAGCCAGTTGTTGCGGCACAGATCGGTGATAGGCCCGCCATGTCTTTTGAGTCCTTATTGAGACTGGATAAGTTTACCAAGCTCTTTCCAGTTCACTTCAATGGTACACCTTCTGAGGACCCACAAGATTATCTTGAACGCTGTCATGAGGTGCTGCGGAACATAGGTATAGTTGAGACAAATGGGGTTGATTTTGCTGTATTTCAGATGACGGGTTCCGCTAAGAGGTGGTGGAGAGATTACACATTGACCCAACCAGTCGAATCACCTGCACTTACATGGGAGAAGTTCTCTCAGCTATTTTCTGGAAAAGTTCCTCCCTATCACACTGAGAGAGGAATTCCGCAAGCAATTTGAGCGTCTACAGTAGGGCAGTATGACTGTTACTTAGTATGAGTCCCGTTTTCTGGATTTGGCCCGTCATGCTCTCCTTTTACTACCTACGAAGGGAGAGAGAGTGAGGAGGTTTATTGAGGGACTCACTCACCCAATCAGACTTCAGATGGACAAGGAGACCGAAAGTGAGATTTCTTTTCAGGCGGCTGCTAATGTCGCAAGGAGGATCAAGATGGTTCTTGCACAGGAAAGAGGGTAGAGGTCCGATAAAAGGCCTCGTCAGTTTGGTGGTTTCAGTGGTGCCTCGTCTGGAGGCAGGGGTAATTTTAGTAGGGGTCATCCTCCCAAACCGTTTCATTCAGCACTTTATGTATCTCCCGGTACTTCAGGGAGTCACAGTCCTATTATGCCTTACTCTGGGCAGCCAGTATTCAGTGCACATTCAGCTCCTATCACTGCATCACCACTCCAGAGTTACTACATCGGTTATCCGGCCCATTTGGGTCAGCTTCAGCTTCAGCAGCCACGGCATCAAGATGGGTGTTATGAGTGTGGGAACATTGGTCACATCAGGAGATATTGCCCTAGGTTGTCAAGTAACAGATCTCGGCAGGATTCTCCTGCCATCATACCGGCACCGATTTCTTCACCGCCTGCTCAGCCAGCTAGAGGTGGAGGTCAGGCCATTAGAGGTGGAGGTCAGACCGTTAGAGGTGGAGGCCAGTCAGTTAGAGGCCGTCCCAGAGACGCAGTTCAGAGTGGTGGGGCCCAACCCCAATTTTATGCTTTTCCAGCTAGGCCTGAGGCCGAGTCATCTGATGCTGTGATCACAGGAATTATTCCAGTTTGCCATAGAGATGCTTCAGTTCTATTTGATCCAGGATCTACTTATTCCTATGTATCCTCCTATTTTGCTTCATATTTGGTTGTGCCTTGTGATTCTCTGAGTGCTTCTGTGTGTATCTACACCGGTGGGAGACTCTATTGTAGTAGATCATGTCTATCGTTCGTGTGTGGTTACTATTGGTAATCTTGAGACTAGTGTGGATCTTCTACTTCTTGATATGGTAGATTTTGATGTCATCTTGGGTATGGATTGGATGTCCCCTTATCATGCTATATTGGATTTTCATGCCAAGACAGTGACCCTAGCTATGCCGGGGTTACCTCGGTTAGAGTGGAAAGGAACTCCTGGTCATTCTGCCAGCAGGGTTATTTCTTATATGAAAGCTCGGCGTATGGTAGAGAAAGGGTGTCTAGCCTATTTGGCTTATATTCGAGATCCCATTGTGGATGTCCCTTCTATGGACTCAGTACCAGTTGTTCATGAATTTCCAGAAGTATTTCCTGCAGATCTGCCGGGGATGCCACCCGACAGAGATATTGACTTGTGTATTGAATTGTCTCTGTGCACTCAGCCTATTTCTATTCCAGCATACCGTATGGCCCCGCCAGAGTTGAAAAAATTAAAAGAGCAGTTACAAGACTTGCTTGATCAGGGATTCATTAGACCTAGTGTCTCACCCTGGGGTGCACCAGTATTATTTATAAAGAAGAAAGATGTCTCTATGCGGATGTGTATAGACTATCGGCAGTTGAACAAGGCCACTATCAAAAACAAATATCCGCTGCCAAGAATTGATGACTTATTTGATCAGCTTCAGGGTGCCAAGGTATTTTTGAAGATCGATTTGAGGTCTGGTTACCATCATTTGAAGATTAGGGAATCTGATGTCCCTAAAACAGCTTTTCGAACTCGGTATGGACATTACGAATTCCTAGTGATGTCATTTGGGCTGACAAATACCCCAGCAGCATTTATGGATTTGATGAATCGGGTGTTCAAGCCTTATTTGGATTATTTTGTGGTTATATTCATTGATGATATCTTGATTTACTCCAGCAGTCGAGAGGAACATGAGCAGCATCTTCGAAGTGTGCTTCACACCTTAAAAAATAATCAGTTATATGCTAAGTTTTCAAAATGTGAGTTTTGGTTAGACTCAGTTGCCTTTTTGGGGCATGTTGTATCGGTAGAAGGCATAAAGGTGGATCCTAAGAAGATTGAGGCTATTCAGAATTGGCCTAGACCTACTTCAGTTACAGAGATCCGGAGTTTACTAGGTTTAGCAGGTTATTATCGTCGGTTCGTGGAAGGGTTTTCATCTATAGCAAGCCCATTTACCAGATTGACCCAGAATGGTGCCCCATTCGGATGATCAGACGAGTGTGAGTTGAGCTTTCAGAAGCTCAAGACCGCTTTGACTACGGCACCAGTGTTGATATTACCCACAGGTTTAGGATCGTATACGGTATATTGTGACGCATCTCACATTGGGCTTGGTACAGTATTAATGCAAGATGGTAAGGTAATTGCATATGCGTCGTGGCAGTTGAAAGTTCATGAGAAGAATTATCCTGCTCATGACTTAGAATTGGCAGCCATTGTTCATGCGCTGAAGATTTGGAGGCATTACCTTTACGATGTCTCATGTGAGGTATTTACTGATCATCGTAGCCTTTAGTATCTGTTCAAACAAAAGGATCTTAATTTGAGGCAGAGAAGATGGTTGGAGTTGTTGAAAGACTATGATATCACCATTTTGTATCACCCCGGAAAGGCCAATGTGGTGGCCGATGCTTTGAGTAGAAAGGCTGTGAGTATGGGCAGTCTTGCGTATATTATGGTTGGTGAGAGGCCATTAGCTGCAGATGTTCAGACTTTGGCTAATTAGTTTGTGAGGTTAGATGTTTCAGAACCCAGTCGGGTTCTAGCTTGCACAGCCGCTCGGTCTTCTTTATATGAGCGCATCAGAGAGAGGCAGTATGATGATCCTCATTTACTTGTCCTTAAGGACACGGTGCAGCACGGTGATGCCAAACAGGTTACTGTAGGGGAAGATGGAGTTCTGTGAATGCAGGGCCGTATTTGTGTGCCTAATGTGGATGGGCTTCGTGAATCAATTCTTGAAGAGGCACACAGTTCTAGGTATTCTATTCATCCAGGTACCGCTAAAATGTATCAAGATTTGTGGCAACATTATTGGTAGAGGAGAATGAAAAAGGATATAGTTACATATGTAGCTCGGTGTCTGAATTGTCAGCAAGTTAAGTATGAGCATCAGAGACCTAGTGGTTTGCTTCAGAAGTTAGAAATTCCTGAGTGGAAGTGGTAGCGTATCACTATAGATTTTGTTGTTGGGGTCCCATGGACTCAGAGAAAATTTTACGCAGTTTGGGTCATTGTGTACATGTTGACAAAGTCAGTACATTTCATTCCAGTGGCAGTTACCTATTCTTCAGAGAGGTTAGCTGAAATTTACATTCGTGAGATTGTCCGCCTTCACGGTATGCCCGTGTCTATTATTTCAGATCGAGGTACGCGGTTTATCTCATATTTTTGGAGCGTTGTACATCGTGGGTTAGGCATGCGGGTGGAGTTGAGTACAACATTTCATCCACAGACAGACGGACAGTCAGAGCGCACTATTCAGATATTGGAAGATATGTTCCGCGCTTGAGTTATGGACTTTGGAGGTTCTTTAAATCATTTCTTGCCACTTGCAGAGTTTGCTTATAATAATAGCTACCAGTCAAGCATTCAGATGGCTCCATATAAAGCATTATACGGAAGGCGATGCCGATCACCACTTGGTTGGTTTGAACCAGGAGAGGCTCGATTGTTGGGTACCGATTTGGTACAGGATGCCTTGGATAAGGTCAAGATTATTCAGGATCGACTTTGCACAGCTCAGTCTAGGAAAAAGAGTTATGCCGACTGTAAAGTTCGTGATATTCCATTCATGATTGGAGAAAGAATATTGATCCAGGTTTTAACTATGAAAGGTGTAATGAGGTTCGGAAAGAAGGACAAGTTGAGCCCTAGGTATATCGGACCCTTTGAAATTCTTGAAAGGGTGGGTAAAGTAGCCTACAGGCTTGCATTACCACCTAGTTTATCAGCGGTTCATTCGGTGTTCCATGTGTCTATGCTCCGAAAATATCATGGTGACCCGTCCCATATGTTAGATTTCAGCTCAGTCCAATTGGACAAAGATTTGACTTACGAGGAGGAGCCGGTGGCTAATCTAGCCCGGCAGGTCCGACAGTTGAGGTCTAAGAGTTATCCTTCAGTTCGGTTGCAATGGAGAGGTCAACCGGTAGAGGCATCTACCTGGGCATCCTATTTGGACATGCGGATTAAATATCCACACTTATTCACCAGCTCAGGTACCTTTTCCTAACTCCGTTTGAGGACGAACGTTTGTTTTAGAGGTGGAGAATGTGCTGACCCAAAATATCATCTTTAAATTTAATAAGTAACTCTGTGTTCTAAGACCTCGAAAGTACCATTTACCATTCCTCGACTTACGTGCCCAGTCCGTACAATTTTTTGAAAAGTTTTTATGTGAAAAATGGATTAAAATGTGAAATAGAGCTTTAAAACTCAACTAAGTTGACTTTGGTCAACATATTGAGCAAACTGACCCGGATCAATATTTTGACAATTCCAGTAGGTCTGTATCGTGATTTGGGACTTGGGCGTATGCCCGGAATCGAATTCCGAGGTCCCTAGCCCGAGATATGGAATTTTGATAAAATATTAAAAGCTTGAAAGCTTAATGATTTTTAAGAAATTACTGATGTTGGATTTATTGACCTAGGATCCGTATTTTGGTTCTGGAGCTTGGTAAAGATCCACTATAATATCTATGACTTGTCTGACAAATTTGGTGAGAATCGGAGTTGATTTGACGTGATTTGGACGTCTGGTTGTAAAAATATAAGTTTTAAAGTTTTCTTGAAAACTTCCTTTGATTTGGTGTCCGATTCGTAGTTATAGGTTTTAGTTTGGCGATTTGATCGCGCGAGCAAGTTCGTATAATATTTTAGGACTTGCGTGCAAGTTTGGTTTGGAGCCCCGATGGCTCGGGTGAGTTTCGGATGGGCTACGGGATGATTTCGAACTTAGGAAATCTGATTTTCTGCAGACTTCAGGCTTCTGGTGTGTTCTTCTTCGCGTTCGCGAAGGTACTCTCGCGAACACGAAGAGCAAATTAGGGCTGGCACATTTTGTGCTTCGCGTTCGCGATAGAGTGAACGCGTTCGCGAAGGCTTGAGGTTCCAAGCTTCGCGTTCGCGAAGGGAAAGAGGTTGGCCATGTTAATTGCCTTCGCGTTAGCGAAGGGCATCTCGCGTTCGCGAAGGCCAAGCTAGGCAAGCTTCGCGTTCGCGAAATAGCCCTCGTGTTCGCGAAGTGTAAAATGGGACATCACAAATTTGTGCTTCACGAATGCGAGGCACTGACCGCGTTCGCGAAAGGTAAAAATCCCAGAAACAGAACTTAAGTTCTGGAAATGGGGTTTCGACCCATTTTCAACTCTTTTCCATTTTTGAGCTCGGGTAAGGTGATTTTTGAGCGATTTTTACGGGAAAACATTGGGGTAAGTGTTCCTTGTCCTATATTGATTATATTTCATGATTTCATACTCATTTATATCATGAATCCGTGAATTATGGAAGAAAAATTATATTTTTATAAAATCTTCCAAAAACGAAAATTTAAGATTTGAAGATCCATTTGACATCGGAATTAGATAATTTTTGTATGGTTGGACTCGTCTCAGAATGGGTGTTCGGATTTCGTAAGTTTTTTCGGGATTTGAGACGTGGGTCCCACTGCCGAATATTTTAATGAATTTCGGATTTTTATCCGGAAAATTTGTAAATTCATATGGAATTAATTCATATGATTAGTATTGAATATATCGAATTGTTTGTGAATAGATTTGAAGCTTTCAGAGTCAAATTTAAAAGGAAAAGATGTGGTTGAATAATTGATTGGAATTTGCAAAGTGAGGTAAGTGTCGTGGTTAACCTTGCTATGAGGGAATAGAACCCTTAAATTATTTGTTATGTGAAATACATGTGAACGACGTATAGGCGAGGTGACGAGTGTCTATACGTCATCAAATTAATTGTTTGCATAATTACTTGAAAAATCATAAATTAATTATTATAATAATTATTTCTCTCCTATTCTTTGTCAAATATTAATCCTTGAATTCCTGCATTTATTGTTACATGCTATTTGAATTATGTGTTTTAATTGTTATTTGATATTTAGCATATTAAATATTAAACTGCCTATTTTCTCCCTAATTTCCATAATAATTTGCTATTTGTCATTGTTTCTTTCATGATTAAATCATAATTATTGTATGCTTGTTGTCTTATAATTTTATATCAATTGTTGCATTTATTTGGGAAATTTCTTCTATAAATATTGAGTGAAATAGATATATTGGGGAAATTTCTTCGAAAAGAATTGATTGAAATGGATATATTGGAGGATCGGGTTGCACGCCGCAACAGACTTATTAAAAAGTCCATATTGGAGGATCGAGTTGCACGCCGCAACAGACTTATTAAAAAGTCCATATTGAAGGATCGGGTTGCATGCCGCAACAGACTTATTAAAAGTCAATATTGGGGGATTGAGTTGCACGCCGCAACAGACTTATTAAAAAGTCCATATTAGAGGATAGGGTTGCACACCGCAACAGACTTATTAAAAATTCCATATTGGAGGATCGGGTTGCACGCCGCAACAGAATTATTAAAAAGTCCATATTGGAGGATCGGGTTGCACGCCGCAACAGACTTATTAAAAGTCAATATTGGGGGATCCGATTGCACGCCGCAATAGACTTATTAAAAAGTCTATATATACTTGATTGAAATAAATATATGACAGACTTGATTAAAATAAATATATTGTGAGAGCGGGTTGCACGCTGCAACAGAATTGAATGTGAATATATTGTGAGAGCGGGTTGCACGCTGTAACAGAATTGATGGAAATGACAATTAGTTATGACTGCTGAGTTGGCTTCAATTATTATAAATGAATTACCTTATTTATTTCTATCATTGTTGTTGTTACTAATCTTGCGTACAGGTTAATGTAAGTGACCCACCTTAGCCTCGTCACTACTTCATCGAGGTTAGGCTCAGCACTTACCAATACATGGGGTCGGTTGTACTGATACTACACTCTGCACTTCTTGTGCAGATTTCGGAGTTGGTCCCAGCAGTGCACCATAGACTTGCTCGTATTTCAGCTACCAGAGGAGACTTGAGGTATAACTGCATGGCGTCCGCAGTTTTGAAGTCCCTGTCTATTTTACTTTAGCTGTGTGTTTATTTTCAGACAGCTTTATTTATTCAGACCTTTATTTGTATTTATTCTAGAAGCTTGTGCACTTGTGACACCAATTCTGGGATGGTATTTAGACACCGTCGTATTTATGGATTATTTCACTATATTTCAAACTTAGCTTCCGCATTTGTTTATTTGATTATTTATAATTTAAAGACTGTTTTAAAATTAGTTAATATTATTCTAACATTGGCTTGCCTAGTAAGTAAAATATTAGGCGCCATCACGGTCCGAAGGTGGGAATTTCGGGTCGTGATATTTTAGTATTTAAAAGAAATTATGGGTTATTAGTGTTGTCGGCTTGCCTAGTATCGAGATAGGCGCCATCATGACAGGTTAGGATTTTGGGTCATGACAAGTTGGTATCAGAGTCTAGGTTACATAGGTCTCACGAGTCATGAGCAGGTTTAGTAGAGTCTTGCAGATCGGTACGGAGACGTCTCTACTTATCTTCGAGAGGCTACTGAACCCTTAGAAAAATTTCAATTTCTTGTACTCTATCGTGCGAATTTGTTGATTCCGGAAACTAAATTTCTGTTATTCTATTCTCTCACAGATGGTGAGAACATGTACTACCGGATCGGACGGTCAGCCACCAGTGCTACCTTTTAGGGCCGCGAGAGGCTGGGGCCGTGGTATAGGCCGGGGCCGAGGTAGAGGTAGAGGTGTAGCTCGTACCACAATTGGACCAGCACCTGTAGTACCACCAGTTGCTCTAGCACAGGAGTAGATTCCAAATATAGCTGAGCCAACAGGACCAGCTCAGGCACCAGTTATGCCCATTGAGATTCCGGCATTCAGGAGACTTTGGCCCAGATATTGACAGTTTACACTAGCCTTGCTTAGGTAGTTTCGCCTCAGGCCGCACCTGCCACTTCTCAGGCCGGGGGAGGTACTCATACCCCTATTTCCCGTACTTTAGATCAGGTAGTACATAGACTTCAGATACCGGGAGCACTGCCAGCCCAGTCAGCTGCAGTTGTTCAGGCCCCGGTAGTTCCCGTTATGGCAGATGATGAGCAGAGGAGACTTGAGAGATTTGGGAGGCTTCGACCTCCATCATTTAGCGGTGCTGAATCATATGATGCTCAGGGATTTCTGGATAAGTGCCAGCAGATGCTGCGTACAGTGGGTATTCTGGAGACCAATGGGGTCTCGTTCACGACTTACGAGAGGCACAGGCCGGTTGGTGCAGTACCACTTACATAGAAGGAATTCTTCGTTCTCCTTTTGGAGAAGTTTGTGCCACAGTGTCGCAAAGAGGAGCTGCACAGACAGTTTGAGCAGTTACGTCAGGATGGCATATCGGTGACGCAGTACGAGATAAGGTTTTCTGAGTTGGCTTGTCACACAGTTTGGTTGGTTCCCATTGATAGTGAGAGGATTAGGAGGTTCATTGATGTCCTCACATATCAACTACAGTTACTTATGACTCGGGAGAGAGTATCTGGTGCTACTTTTGATGAGGTAGTTGACACTGCTCTACAGTTACTTACCGCGGTAAGGGTCGCCCAAGAGGGGGAGGCCGGTCAGGAGGAAGCCAGGCCTGATTCTATGCTTTTCCTGCCAGGCCAGATGTTGTTGCTTCAGATGTAGTGATGACAGGTATTGTTTCAGTGTGCCATAAGGAGGCTTCTATATTATTTGACACCGGTTCCACTTATTCGTATGTATCATCATACTTTACTCATTATCTGGATATGCCCCGTGAGTCCTTAGTTTCATCTGTTCATGTATCTACACCAGTGGGCGATACTATTATTGTGGACGGTGTATATCGGTCTTGTGTGGTAACCATTGGGGGATTGGAAACTAGAGTTGATCTCTTATTGCTCAGTATGGTTGATTTCGATGTAATCCTGGGTATGGATTGGTTGTCTCCATGTCATGCTATTCTGGACTGTCACACAAAAACTGTGACGTTGGCGATGCCGGGGTTGCCGAAGGTCGAATGGAGAGGTTCTCTAGATCATGTTCCCAACAGGGTAATTTCTTATTTGAAAGCCCAACGTATGGTTGAAAAGTGGTGTTTGTCATATTTAGCTTTAGTGAGAGATGTTGATGCACATACTCCTACTATTGATTCAGTACTGGTAGTGAGAGACTTTCCGGATGTATTTCCTGCAGACCTGTCGGGTATGCCGCCCGACAGGTATATTGATTTCGGTATTGACTTGGTGTCGGGCACTCAACCCATTTCTATTCCTCCGTATCGTATGGCACCAACTGAGTTAAAAGAATTGAAAGGGCAACTTTAGGAGCTTCTTGATAAGGGGTTTATTAGGCCTAGTGTGTCACCTTGGGGTGCACCGGTTCTGTTTGTGAAAACGAAAGATGGTACAATACGAATGTGTATTGATTGCAGGCAGTTGAATAAAATTACAATCAATAATAAGTATCTTTTGCCGCGTATTGATGATTTATTTGACCAACTTCAGGGAGCAAGGGTATTCTCCAAAATTGATTTGAGAACGGGGTATCATTAGTTGAAAATTTGGGATTCAGATATTCTAAAGACGGCATTCAGGACTCTTTATGGTCACTACGAATTTCTTTTGATGTCATTTGGGCTAACCAATGCCCCAGCAGCATTTATGCACTTGATGAATAGCGTATTACAGACGTATCTTGACTCATTTGTTGTGGTATTTATTGATTATATCCTGGTGTACTCACGTAGCCAGGAGGAACATGCACAACATTTGAGTATTGTACTACAAAGGCTGAGGGAAGAGAAACCTTATGCCAAATTCTCTAAGTGTGAGTTCTGGATTAGTTCGATGGCATTCTTGGGACACAGAGTGTCGAGTGAAGGGATTAAGGTGGATCCGAATAAAATAGAGGCAGTTTAGAGTTGGCACCGACCATCTTCTGTTACTGAGGTTCGGAGTTTTCTCGGCTTGGATGGTTATTATCGCCGCTTCGTGGAGGGTTTCTCGTCTATTGCATCGCTTATGACTAAATTGACCCAGAAAGGTGCTCCGTTCAGGTGGTCGGATGAATGTGAAGAGATCTTTCAGAAGCTCATGACAACTTTGACTACAACTCCAGTATTGGTATTGCCTACAGGTTCAAGCTCTTATACTGTGTATTGTGATGCCTCGCATATTGGTCTCGGTGCAGTGCTTATGCAAGACGGTAGGGTGATTGCCTATGCGTCCAGACAGTTAAAGGTACATGAGAAGAATTATCCGGTCCATGACCTTGAGTTAGCATCTATTGTTCATGCCTTGAAGATTTGGCGGCATTATTTGTACGGTGTCCATTGTGAGGTTTATACCGATCACCGGAGTCTACAATATTTATTTAAATAGAAGGATCTTAATTTGTGGCAGTGGAGGTGGTTGGAGTTGCTTAAGGATTATGATATCACCATTCTTTATCATCCCAGAAAGGCCAATGTAGTGGATGATGCCTTGAGTCGTAAGGCGGAGAGTTGGGGCAGCTTAGCATACTTACCGGTAGCAGAGAGGCCTTTAGCCTTGGATGTTCAGGCCTTGGTCAACCAGTTTGTTAGATTGGATATTTCCGAGCCGAGTCGAGTTTTGGCTTGTGTGGTTTCTCGGTCTTCTTTATATGATCGCATTAGAGAGTGCCAGTATGATGACCCCCATTTGCTTGTCCTTAAGGACACGGTTCAGCACGGTGATGCCAAGGAAGTCACTATTGGAGTTGATGGTGCATTGAGGATGCATGGCAGGCTATGTGTGACCAATGTAGATGGTTTGCGTGAGTTGATTCTCCAGGAGGCTCACAGTTCAACGGTACTCCATTCATCCAGGTTCCACGAAGATGTATCAGGATTTGAGGCAACACTATTGGTGGAGGCGAATGAAGAAAGATATAGTTAGGTTTGTAGCTCGGTGTTTAAATTGTCAACAGGTGAAGTACGAGCATCAGAGACCGGGCGGAATGCTTCAGAGACTTGAAATTCCGGAGTTGAAGTGGGAGCATATTACCATGGACTTCGTAGTTGGGCTCCCATGGACTTTGAGAAAGTTTGATGTTGTTTGGGTGATTGTAGATCGGTTGGCTAAGTCCGCGCATTTTATTCCAGTTGGTACTAATTATTCTTCGGAGCGACTGACTGAGATTTATATCTGCGAGATTGTTCGCCTAAACGGTGTGCCAGTGTCCATCATTTCAGATCAGGGCACACAGTTTACATCACAGTTTTGGTGAGCGGTGCAGCGAAAATTGGGCACACAGGTTCAGTTGAATACAACATTCCACCCTCAGATGGACGGACAGTCCGAGCGCACTATTCAGATCTTGGAGGACATGCTACGCGCTTGTGTCATTGATTGTGGGGGTTCTTGGGATCAATTTCTGCCACTGGCATAGCTTTCTTACAACAACAACTACCAATCGAGCATTCAGATGGCTCCGTATGAGGTTTTATATGGGAGACGGTGTCGGTCTCCGGTGGGTTGGTTTGAGCCGGGTGAGGCTAGGCTATTGGGTACTGACTTAGTTGAGGATGCTTTTGAGAAGGTTAAATTGATTCAGGAGCGGCTTCACATGGCGCAGTCTAGACAGAAAAGTTATGCCAATAGAAAGGTCCGTGATGTTGCTTACATGGTTGGGGAGAAGGTTCTGCTTAATATTTCACCCATGAAAGGTGTGTTGAGGTTCGAGAAGAAAGGCAAGTTGAGCCCTAGGTATATTGGGCCTTTTGAGATACTTAAGAAAATTGGAGAGATGTCTTATGAACTTGCTTTGCCACCTAGTCTATCAGGTGTTCATCCAGTATTCTCTGTATCTCTCACGCCCCAAACCTGGGGGCGAGACCGGCACTCGGTGTCTCACCTAACCTCGCGTACCAACTTGCGACTAAGGGACTCTAAACATATAATGTCATACTTTGGCCATGGGCCACATTGCAAGACAATTGCGAATACTGACTAAATATCAATAAAATGTTGGGCCGACAAGGCCGTCATAACTACTACAGCTGACAATCCAACAAAATGTACATAAAAGGCCTACAAGCCCAACATACTGCACTAACCAACAAGATATGTCTACAAGCCTCTACTGATAGATATATTGTGATCGGAACAGGGCCCCGACCTACCCATAACATATATACAGATATACATAAGATATACACAAAACTCTAGACCTGGCAACTCCGAAAGACGTGGAGCTTACCAATCAGGGTATGGAGCTTACCGATCAAACTGAACTTGGGAAACACCTAATAAGGAGGTCTACCCGTCTATATGTCTGAACATGCACGCATGAAATGCAGCGCCCCCAGAAAAGGGACGTCAGTACAAAGTAATGTACCAAGTATGTAAGGCACTATACTGAAAGCTGAAACTGAACTGATAATATAATAACTGAAAGCAACTGGAACTCAATGATAATCTGAAGATATGCTTACCTGCTGGTGCTGACTAAACTCTCTCAATATAGTAAGTAAAATAGATGCCCGGCCTTATAAGTCTCGGTATATATATAATTTTTCTGCCGTAGTAGGCTCGCTCATAGGCGCTCGGCTACAGTAGGCTCGGTATATAACTTGTCATCTGATCAGAGGTTGCCCAATAGGGGTCTGCCCATCGATTATAGCTCGATTGTAATAAAAATACTGTAATACTGTATATATAAACTCTCTGCTCTCTTGACTGGAAAAAGAAAATACTCATTTGAATATGAAGTCCCGATAAGGAGAATATTGTAACTTACAAGACTAGAAAAACATACGAAAATTCCGAAATATGAATTTCTCTTTATGCCTCGTTATCAAACTCGTGTAATTACGAGATCATGCCAAAATGAAGGAAGGGCTTAGCCTTAACATACCTGAGTCGATTTTCTTGACAATCCCTCTAATACACGTCAATTGCGACATCATGTAACGGCAAGATCGGAGTAGAAAAAAATCCGAATGATATTCTTGAGAAAAATTGTACCGTACTCCGTTATAATTGCAAATTTCACACTTTATAGTAAAAATGGTCTCTGTACGAAATGTTTTGAAGCAATACGTTGTTATTGCAATCCATGAACTTTGCTGAAGCATTTTGACATGAAAATGTTAAAGCTATACAATTCAAGAGCTTTGGATTTTTGACGTGAAGTGTTAGAGTTATACCATTCAAGGATTGGAATTATGGAAAAAATGTAGTATAAAGTGATGATTAGGCACCAACCCAACCCCTCTTAATTGTGACATCTTGCAAATTTGAATTCAAGAGTCACTCAAGAATCATGTGTTGCTGCCACGTGGGGAAAGTTTAGGCTTATCCAACATTAGCCACTTAATTCCTTAATTAATTTGTTAATTCTCCATTAACCAATAATTACCCAATTATTCACATAATTAGGAATTATCTCAATTTACTTAAAATACTACTTACTTTTAATACACTTTGCACACCTTTCTATTATGGTCATGTGGCACCTTGTATGGTACTAGTCCATAAATATCGGGTATTATAGCTTGGTCCGTATTTTATCCCAAATTGCCAAGCTTCGGCGAAACTCATTTTCTTTGATTTGCTTACCCTCTCACCTTCACGAATTTACTTATCCCTTGTTTGAAATAGCATAATGCTTATAACCTAAAATTAATCTCATTCCCGAGCTTACGTTGATTAACTTACGACAAAACTTCAACGTACGAAAATGCGGGACGTAACATCTCATTTTCGATCTTATATCAAAATTTACTTATGACGTACTTTCACGTACAAAAATATGGGGTGTAACATCATTCCCCCCTTTGGAACATCCGTCCTCGATTGTTGACTGATGCACTTATCATTCTCATAACCCCTAGCTCTTGAGAATACTTTAATATTGTTCTTGCCATTTAGGCAACTGTTCTGTAAATAATTCCAAAGGCCAGGGCATTCCCCCCTTTAGGCCTCTTTCTCACACCATGACTTGTGGTTGGAATCCTTCCAATCTCGTAATTGTTTCTATCTTCTATTACGCAGCTCGTACGACTTTTTCCTTGTATGTGCGCCTATGTGACTCTTCTCTCCTCTTTACTCCAGCTTTTAGCCAATCTCTAGGCTTCACTTTGTGAACATATACAAAATTATGTCAAGTTGTCCCTCTGGGCGTCATTAGCTTTAAGCCATACTATACCATAATTCTTACTTTGATTTATCGTTGCGGAGGTCTGCTACCAAATTCCAGCTTACTCTTGTTGCTTATACCATATGTATAAATCTAAATCCTTTAATGCTTCCTCATTACTGTTCATCTTAAGAATGACGACCTAATCTCAGTTTATACTTTGTGACTTTTGTCCGTCCATTATGATTTGCCTTAATATTGATCTACAATATACCACTGATAATTTGAAACTTCTTACGTAAAACATTGCCATTAGGGATTACGTTGCATCGAGGAATATTTGAAGTGATTTTTGTAATCGTATTTCATAGTATCTCGATGTGATTCGCCTTATGGGGGTATTCTGATCTCGTGTCGTTCGCAAAATCTTTTCTCCTTCTCCCTTTTTTCTTTCTTAAAATCATTATTCAGTCGAAGGCCCAACCGTTATCTTTTATATGTCATAATTACACCTTCATTTCACTACCAGGGCAGCATTTCATCTCTTCTAAATGCTACTAGTCTTAGACTCCTTTGAGTTCATTCAGACTATACTGAGCCTTCTATAACTTAGAGAACCCATCGGCTCTCATGTTTTCATGGGCTTAATCCCGAGAACTGACCCATTCTCGTCACCTTCTTACTCGTCCTTTCTCATTCTTACTCCTGTCATAAAACCTTGTCTCTTTACTATACTTTAGCTTGCAACCTCTACGTATCTATTTATACTATTCACAACCTTCCTTCAACTTGCTCTCACCATTGATTCCCTTTTGTTATTCTGGAACATTAAGCGAGACATCACATCGTCTTTAACTCTTCTTTACTCTCTTGACTAGATCTCTCGGTACTTAGAAACCATAGGCTGGAAGGTACACCACTGACGACGCTGCTATCATTCTTGGATATTGAATCCCAATGCTTTTAGCCTTCTATCCGAAGCATGGACTATTCACGGTCTTCTGCCTTTGAGTATCTTGTACGTTGTTCACCTTTACCTTATTTACCTTAAAATCTCACATCGTATCTTCTATCTCTTTCATGACCTCCCTTCCACATAGGTATAATTCACGTCCATAACTTGAAGATCTATTATAATACTTGCACCTCTGATGCATACACAATCTGGTGGGAGTTTCGTACTGACTTCTTATGAGGCTGGTACATTTCTAACCGGCTTTATCGTAGAGCCGTTATAGAATATGGTTGTTGTACTATCCCTCTGGTACCTCTGATATTAAGAGTGATTCTATAATGTTCATAATCATGATTTCTATAATTTTCTGGGTCCAATAATCAGATTCTTGATTTACTCCGTTGATATAACTCTTTAGTTTCCTCCTTCTTCTGATCAGCCTTTATGTAGGCTTAAGCTACCTCCCGCTCTGTGGTTCATGGTATTATTTATTACGTTTAGCCTTTCATGGGCACTGAGGAATATCCATGATACAATCCTTTAACAATTCAATCCTTCGTCTATGACCTGGGCTCAACTCTTTCTTTTAACTTATACCGGAATCTTCTACGACTGTATATGCTGCATGTATAAAACTCCAAACTCTCAAGTGCATTCATAATGTAACTAACTCTGGATCATGAATCGAATAATTCTTTTTGTTCCATCTCAGTTTTTTTCAAACGTGAGCAATTACTTTTTCTGGTCTTTCTGCCCCCCTCCCCTCTCTTTTTTTTGCGTGCATACTTAGCTTATCTTGGTGCCCATATATATTGGAATTCCATACATCTCATATGATCTTGAATATCACTTCTAATTTTACTTCCCGTTCATTAGCCACAGTAGGTGCCATTTTCTTATGGAGTGCGTACAATATTGTTGTGAGACTGTTGTTATAAGACCATTTCCTCCTTAGGTCACCCAGCTTAGGTTAAAGCTTCCTTCCTTACTTTCTCAACTAGTCTTTCATTGTAGTATTTAGGGAGGATTCTCGGACTCTTGTAAAGATGTGAGCATATTACATTGTATACTTGATGGACCTTTTGATGTCCTTCCTTGCCTATAATTATCCGTAGTTACTTACTTCCACCCCTTGTACTTGTAGGGTTGCTTCTGAACTTGATATTTTGACTGACTTCCCAGTGGCACTCTCTTTTATCTCCGTAACACTCATATGGCACCTTTAACTACCCCAACTCATATCTGAATATTTCTCAAGAATCACGATGTCATATCTGCGAGACTGGATTTACCATATTGGGTTTTACTATGTTTATCTTGCACGATCTGCTACCTCGTCTGTAACCCCCTGTTTAGCCATAACTAGGCTCTTCCTGAATCAATTACTGACTACTCGCTGGCCCGTTCTCATATCAATATTCTGCGTAATCTTTCTTGGGTTATTTCCTTTGTCTTAACTTAAGTCTCGTACTGACTCCTCGTCTATCAATAACATCTTAGGCAGGGACCCTTACTTCTTTTCCTTGACGTCGTATTTGCATAATGTTCTGGAATCATAGCATATCTGTAGGCTTTGAATAAGTGCAATCTCGTCCCTTTTTCATTTTATCGCATTTTTACTCATCATTCCATAATTACTAGAACCACTTAATTCTGACTTAATGCCACCTCACTCCACATTCCCCTCTTTGGGGAAGTACTAATATTTAGCGCTACGACGATCTACCTATAGATGTTTTACCTCTTCATCTTTGGCGTCGTTTCACAACATCAATGACCCTTACTCGCCTTGCGGCAATCCTTCTGTACCAAGGATAACAAATTCCCTTACTCGCAATGGTGACACTTAGTGCAACTAGCACATACAATCCCTTAAGCTTAACTTTGCTCATATTGCTTGCTTTAGGGAAGCGTCTTCCTGAATGACCATTTTTTTGAATTTCTCATGAATCGTCTTCTGTAGTACATTCTATTATCGCCGGAACGCAAATCCGAAATTCTCATGATGCTGACTATTATCAAGTCACTCAGTCCCTAATTCATGTTTAGTTTATCTTATTCACCAGCCCATACTAATTTCTATTATCCTGGAGTCTAACGTTTCCTTCCGGTAGTTGCGTTGGAGTCACGAACTTATTTTTTTGAAGTGAGGATATGACTTTATGGCCTATACTCTTTTGTTGTCTCAAGGCCTGTCACCTCTCGTTTTTCCCTTCACTTGACTATAGACTCTATAATACTATCATTGTTTTGATCTACCGTTGTCATCCATGTACCACATTTTACTCATACTGCTCCATTAACTCTCTTCTTATTTTTCTGCTAACATTTTTGTCTATCACTTTATTCTGAAAACTCGAACAAAACATTCTTTTGCTTTTAGCCACTCTTGCTCCATCCATTGGCTCCTCGAATTGCCTAACATTCTCTTTCTACCAGGGATGGGAGCCACACTAAGATAATATTTATCCCTTCTAGGCTTCCAGTGCTTATCTTTGTAGTACTAATATCTAGCTATACTATTTTAGGGTGCACCATCAAGGTGTCTCATAAGGAGATCCATTACCATGTTTGCACTATCCTTTGGAAATGTCAACTAACTCTACCAATCCATCCACTATTTTGGGTTACTCTATCCCCAGCCAGATCCTGATAACCCGTCCTTCTCTTAAACTATGTCTGTTAGCTCCCATAGGGCATAACTGAGATCGGTGTGGCCGATTGTACATACATATGTCACTGTTGAAGTTAACTCAAAATGCTTATATCTCCCTTCCTGAATAATGATAATCTTTATTAACTGGGTATCTCGTACCCTTCTTCATCTTGCTTCTTTTACTCCTTGAAACTTGTATTTATTTTCTGAATCTCTCATTGTCTTTCACCATAAAGATGGATAAATATTCTTGCCTTAAGGCTCCTTATCAAGAGGCTTACACATCTTAGTACAGACATGATCTACTGAATACCTCATGTTTATCCATCATAAGTATGATGCAAAAATCGAGTCCCTCTGACTCAACTCTTCCACAAATATATCTCTTACCAACCGTCTTTCTGAATATAGGCTCCGTTGCATTACGAATAGGATAGAGTTTAGTAAATTAAGATCTTACAACTGAGCTCTACCACACGATCTAGAGTAAGAAGAAAGAGTGACGGTCCTAAATGCCCTGTAGCCTCCTGCTTATAAGTGTGGTGCACGACACACCCATAAACAAGACTCTACTAGACATGGCTTGTAGACTCCCTAGGACAGAACTGCTCTGATCCCACTTTTGTCACGCCCCGAACCTGGGGGAGAGACCGGCACTCGGTGCCTCATCTAACCTCGCGTACCAACTTGTGACTAAGGGACTCTAAACATATAATGTCATACTTTGGCCATGGGCCACATTGCAAGACAATTGCGAATACTGACTAAATAACAATAAAAAGTTGGGCCGACAAGGCCGTCATAACTACTACAGCTGACAATCCAACAAAATATACATAAAAGGCCTACAAGCCCAACATACTGCATTAACTGACAGGATATGTCTTCAAGCCTCTACTGATACAAGCCTCTACTGATGGATGTACTGTGATCAGAACAAGGCTCCGACCTACTTATAACATATATATATATATATATATACACAAAGATGTACGTAAAGCTCTAGACCCGGCAACTCCGAAGGGTATGGAGCTTACCGATCAAGCTGAACTTGGGCAACACCTAATAAGGAGGTCTACCCGTCTGTCTGTCTGAATCTGCACGCATGAAATACAGCGCCCCCAAAAAAGGGACGTCAGTACGAAATAATGTACCGAGTATGTAAGGCACTATACTGAAAGCTAAAACTGAACTGATAATATAATAACTGAAAGCAACTAGAACTCAATGATAATCTGAAGATATGTTTACCTGCTGGTGCTGACTCAACTCTCTCAATATAGTAAGTAAATAGTTGTCCGGCCTTATAAGGCTCGGGATATATATAACTGTTCTGCCGTAGTAGGTTCACTCATAGGCGCTCGGCCATAGTAGGCTCGGTATATAACTTACCATCTGATCAGAGGTTGCCCAATAGGGGCCTGCCCATCGATTATAGTTCGATGGTAATAAAAATACTGTAATACTGTATATATAAACTCTCTTGACTGGAAAAAGGAAATACTCAATTGAATATGAAGTCCCGATAAGGAGAATATTGTAACTTACAAGACTAGGAATATATACGTAAATTCCGGAATATGAATTTCTCTTTATGCCTCGTTATCAAACTCGTGTAATTATCAGAACAAATATTTAATAGAAACTCCTCCCTCTATTAAGTTCCAACCTCACAATATGAACTAATTTAAGCTTGGTGAAGATATGCAAGAATTCGTAATGGATTGGTATTTAGGAGAACCTCTTTCGATTATCCTCCTAACTAGGTTTAATCAAGGATTCAACTAGCCTCTTTCGATTACTTAGAAGAATCTATGAACTCAACCAACAACATAGTGCAAATATATCACAAGTTATGCCTCTTTCGATTACAAGAATAAGTGAACATAGATGCACCAATTAAATCTTCCAAAAACGATTCAAATACATAAACATAGAGTTATAATCCACAAATAACAATCAATATACCAAATCCATCAAAACCCAAAAGGTTCTACTCCATAGACATGGAGGAGTTGTAAACAAATGAAACAAAAATAGAGGAAAATATAAATACAATCCAAACCCGGATTTGAGTGAGGAAGGAAAGATGAAATCCTGGTGCTCTTGCTTCTCCCTCTTCCTCTTAGCTTCCCTATGTCTAAGGTATGTCAAACGTGTGTCAAAATGGTGTTTTGGGGTATTAAATCCGCCCCCAAAATGAAAATAGACAAAAATACCCTTTTCTTAGGGAAATAGGAATCTTCCCGGACTAGACATGCGCGACCGTACACCTGGTCAGGCACTTTGCACACCATTCTGCCCCAAGTGCGCGATCGCGCACTTGGGTTGTATAATTTGGGAATTTGGGAAGTGTAAAACATAAAAGTTGTAGCGATTTTAATTAGCGTTCCAATGATATATTGTGGATCCCAAACAGAGTTCTGAGCGAAAAGTTATATGCATTTTACTAGACACTGCGCAATATACCTACTCGATTCTTCATTTAGTTCCACTATCATCTGTTGATCCCCGAACTCGATCCCGACTTAATCCTTGGGCTTTTACTCAGACTTCAAAGCTCGAGAATAGTTTGAATTCATTCCACAACATCTATATAGATCGGAATCACTCCTACAGGGCATAAAACACACAATAAGTGCAAAACACGCCTAATTAAAACTCAACATAAGTAAAGTGTAGCGAATTATAGTGCAATAAGCGACTAAAATACGGGATTATAACCGACCATCAACACCCCACACTTAAACCAGTTCTCGTCCTCGAGCAATCAAACTATATTTCACATAGACATGACCTTTTTAAACAACTCTCCTAACTCATCACACCAAGAATATTAGAAAAGATTAAGCACAAGACCGTAACATCCTCGCCTCAAGAGTTCACTCAACAACACCACGCCATTTTCACAACCTACTCACTTACTCTAACACAAAGGTCAATGACATTACCATTCCTTCATGAATCAAGTTCCCTCACACAAGAATAGAGAGTAGTTCCACAAACAATAAAGTTTAAGAATAATTAAGAACTCAAGATAGGAAGAATTTACTAACTCTCACAACAACATTCATGTGCAACAAAAGATGTACCATAAGCTTGCCCATAGTGTACTACTCTACTAAATGAGCTTATTCAGTCAAGAATCAAGTAAGACTTTAATTGGTTGTAGGTTGCGGGACGGGTAGGATACATTTGGATATATTGACTACACCTCCCTAAGAACTTTAATACATACAATTGACCGTTCAAAACCCCACACTTATGTCAAACCATAACTCCACCTTCACATCAATATACATTAACTCCCTACTTCTTTAAGCACAATTACATCAAGTAACCACTATCAAGGAATATTTTTCACAATCATACACTTACTTTTTTCTTTCTTTTTCAATTCAAGTGTCTCTTTCTTTTTCAAAATAGTGCACATTTCTCCTTAGTTCAATAGTTCCACTCAAAAGCCAAATCAACCACCCCACACTTCAACTTTTACAAAGTTCATACAATTTCAAGTGCGAGGGGTAAATGGTTCAAATAGATGGTCAATTCAAATAAATGGGTAAGGCTTGTAATGTGGTTGCCAAATAAAAAAGATTATAGGCTCAAAGGGGGTTAACTAAGATACATAACAATTTGATGTGTAAACACATATATCTGGCTCAACAAAGAAATGTCTATATCACTTCCAAGAATGAATAAAACTACTATTTCGCTTTGCAAACACACAGGGCAAGTTCTAGACATGAAATGCAATGCACAGAATAACACAAAACCTCACCCCACACATGGCATATACTCACTCAAGATCGGACTCATCAAGACACTCTAGTCAAAGCAGCTAAGCAAAGTTAAGATCATACAATTTAAGGTGCTTATACAAGAGTCAAAAACTGAGCCTAAGCGTCACAACTAAAGTACTTACTATTCTCAAGGCATAATACAGTTAAGAGACATTACTTTCATTTCAAATCCCAACGCAAGAATTCCTACTCCTAAAAAGAAAATAAGACTAACTATACCCAGTTCAAATAAAAACTCTTGGAAAAGAACCGCGGCACAAAGAAAAATCATGGGGGAATTGCTACACTACCTAACAAAAAATTATATATATATATATATATATATATATATATATATATATATATATATATATATATATATATATATATTTATTTATTTATTTATTTATTTATTTTTATTTTTTTCTTTCGACTTAATACCTAAAGAAACCTGTCGAATGACATCCATCGTCGGGAAAAATCAAAAATTTTAAAATTTTCAATCAAATGAATTAAAAACACACATAAACATTTATACATTCTATACATATATACATCCCCACCCCCACACTTTAAATTGTGTCATGTCCCTATGACATACAAATAAAAATCAAGAGGTAACGACAACTTCCCTGAACATCTAGTCGGGGTTTGAATCGAAGTTGGGCTCCATCCCTCGCTCCCAAACTAATGCACACATCCATGCAGACAGCTTCTTCTCGGCCTTCCTTAGATACACCCCACACTTATCTTTTTCGCTCGCCGCAGTCTTCTCTTTCTCTCCCTTCACTTTCCACACAACACTAGCAACTAGCTTCTCCCTTTTTACCCCCGTTTCTACATCCATCTCAAAAATTACAGTCTCCTCGCCCACTCTAAGCATGAGTTTTCTCTCATGTATATCTAATATTACTCTACCCGTTGCTAGGAATGGTCTTCCTAGGATGAGGGGGACTTCCTTGTTCTCTTCCATATTAACCCTTATGAAATCCACAGGAAATACAAACGTATCTACCCGAACTAAGACATCTTCAACTATTCCCTCGGGTATTAGAGTCGTTTGGTCTGCCAACTGCAAAGATATTGGTGCAGACCTTATCTCTCCAATCTCCTTCTCCGGTTCTTGTAAATATATAAAGGCATTAAATTAATTGAGGCACCAGAATCATATAGAGACTTATCAAAATTAGTAAAGCCTAAAGAGCAAGGTATGGTAAAACTCCCTGGATCTCCACACTTTTGTAGGAGTTTGTTTTGCAATATTGCACTTCAATGCTCTATGAGCTTGACCACTAAGGTCTCTTCTATTTTCCTCTTCTTTGTCAGAATCTCCTTCAATAACTTCGCATAAGTCGGCATTTGTGAGAGCACTTCTGTCAATGGTAGGTTTACATGAACCTGTTTCAGTACATCTAAAAATTTCTCAAACTGCTTGTCCAGCTTTTCTCGACTCAGCTTTTAGGAAAAAGGCAGCGCAGACATATGCTTGCTCTCATCATGTTCCACCCTTCTTGATTTTTCTTCCTTCTTTTTCTCAGTTTTCATCGGGCCTTTATTCTTTTTATGAACATCACCCTTCAACTGCTTCTCACTTTCTTTTTCAAAGTTCACCTCATTTTGGATCGGGGTGGGATCTTTCAACACTTGCCCACTTCTCAGAGTTACAGCCATCACTGTTTCTTTTTGATTTCTCTCAGTATCAACGGGAAGTGTTCCTGGGGCTCTCTCCGACATTAGAGTAGCTAAGTGCCCAACCTGTTTTTTCAGTATTCAAAACAATGTACTCAATTCTTTGATAGTTGCATCATGGGCATCAAGCTTCTCATATGTCTTGATAATGAAGGTCTTCATAAGATCTTCCATGCTAGATTGATTTGACTGTGGAAAGTGATACTACTGCCTCTGCTGATTTAGAAAACTTGTAGCTTCTTGTTCTTAGAATCTAGGGTTGTTTAGTTGCCATGCATTTGCAGTACCCCCAGGTGAATTACATGAAAAGCCGGGGTGCCTCTGACCCATTGCATTATAGTTTCCTACAACATTCACTTTCTTAGTTGAGGCTTGACACTCATGGGTGGGATGTCCTCTTCCACATATATCACAAACTGTGTGGTGTACATTTTGCATCGAAGCTACAGTTAGCTTCCGTATTTTTTTAGCCATAGCATCAAGTTGTACTTGCGCAGATGTAGTAGCATCAACTTGGTGAACACCGGTTGATTTTCTTCTTTCCATACTCTCAGAGGGCCACTGATTCGCATCTTCGGATAATTCATCAAGAATTGTAACTATCCCCTCTAGAGTCTTCTTCATAAAAGGGCCTCCAACTGCATTGCTTAAAGTTCTACGCGAGGCCGGTGTCAATCCATCCCAAAAATCCTGGAGTTGCATCCAGAGTTCAATCCCACTATGTTGACACCTTCTAACTATCTCCTTAAATCTCTCACATGCTTCAAAAACAGTTTCATTCTCTTTCTGGCAGAAGTAATGGATTTCTCTTCTAAACTTGCCCGTCTTGGCTGAGAAAAAATATTTATCAAGAAATTTTCTGGTCAATTCCTCCCATGTTCTAATTAATCCATTTGGAAAGCTTCGAAGCCACTGCTTCGCATCATCTTTAAGTGAAAAGGGGAATGCCCTTAAATACACTGCATCTTGTGATACCCCATTATATTGAAAAGTGTTCATAATCTCCTAAAAGTTCATCAGATGCGTGTTTGAATCTTCGTTCATCTTCCTTCTGAAAACGCAGCTGCTTTGAATGGTTTGAAGCAAACCTTGCTTCAACTCGAAATTATTGACTGCAATTGGAGGTGGTCTAACACTTGACAATCCTTGATTGTAGACTGGTCTGACATAGTCACCCAATGCTCTACCAGGCCTTAGTTCGATTTAGATTGAATCGTCGACCCCTATTGTCTTCGACAGTTTCCTCTGCAGCTCTATGGGCTGCCTTAACAGCTATCCTTGCAGCTGCCTCTACCTCATTCTCATCGTTATTAGCCATGTGTTCTTGGGTTGAAGGTTTCCCCAAGAACCTTACGGTAAACTCTTTCTCCTTCCTAAGTTGCCGCAAGTGTTTTTCCAATTTCGGTTTGTAAGGTATTACTTCTGTACAAGAAGATCGTGTCATACACCACAGACTTAACCTGTTGCCTGCACACGGAGGAGAAACCCGTGAAGAACAAAAATAAAAGTAAAAATAAAAATAAATTCCTGAATTAGCACTACAAACTATTTCCAACATTATTAATTGCCAATCCCCGGCAACGGCGCCAAAATTTGATAAGCGCAAAACACACACTTAAATTGTGCTCGCTAGTCAAAGATAGTATAGTATAATTATCGTCTCCACAGGGATTGGATTTAAACAGTATTCTAGTAGTTCGTAGCTCGATTGCTATCCAGGAGGATCAACAATGGAGATTTATACAATTAAGAATTGAAACTAAATAAGAACCTAAACTATTGACTAATGACAATCTCAACAAAGGTAAGCAAGGAAGTTATCAATGGGAGAAAATATGGGTTGATAGGATAGGTGCAAGATAATTGTTCGGGATCTAACTCTAGATAATTCACTTCTAATGTTCAAGTGAGTCTCTCGAATTCACTTAATTATCAGTACAAACGTTTAGTAGAAACTCCTCTCTCGATTAAGTTTCAACCTCAAAATATGAACCAATTTAAGCTCGGTGAAGATATGCAAGAATTCGTAATGGATTGGTCTTTAGGAGAACCTCTTTCGATTATCCTCCTAACTAGGTTTAATCAAGGATTCAACTAGCCTCTTTCGATTACTTAGAAGAATCTATGAACTCAACCAATAACATAGTGCGAATATATCACAAGTTATGCCTCTTTTGATTACAAGAACAGGTGAACATAGATGCAATAATTAAATCTTCCAAAAACGATTCAAATACCTAAACATATAGTAATCCACAAACAACAATCAGTACACCAAATCTATCAAACCCCAAAAGGTTCTACTCCATAGATATGGAAGAGTTCTTCACAAATGAAACAAAAATAGAGGAAAACATAATACAATCCAAACCTGGATTTGAGTGAGGAAGGAAGGATGAAATCCTTGTGCTCTTGCTTCTCCTTATTCCCCTTAGCTTCCCTAGGTCTAAGGTGTGTCAAAAGTTTGTCAAAATGGTGTTTTGGGGTATTAAATCTGCCCCCAAAATGAAAACGGATGAAAATACCCTTTTCTTAGCGAAATAGGACTCTTCCCGGACAGGATATGCGCGACCGCGCACCTGGTCGCGCACTTTGCACACAATTCTGCCCCAAGTGCGCGCCCAGTGCGAGGATGGGAACTTGGTCACGCATCTGGGTTGTATAAGTTGGGAATTTGGAAAAGTGTAAAAGATGAAAGTTGTAGCCCTTTTAAATAGCTTTCCAACAATATATTGTGGAGCGTAAACGGAGTTCCGAGCAAAAGGTTATGTGCATTTTATTGGACACTACGCAATATGCCTGCTCGATTCTTCGTTTCGTTCCACTATCATGCGTTGATCTCCGAACTCGATCCCGACTTAATCCTTGGGCTTTTACTCAGACTTCAAAGCTCCAGAATAGCTTGAATTCATTCCATAACATCTACATAGATCGGAATCATTCTTACAGGGCATAAAACACACAATAAGTGCAAAACACACCTAATTAAAGCTCAACATAAGTAAAGTGCAATGAATTAGAGTGTAATAAGCGACTAAAATACGGGATTATAGCCTACCATCAACCCAGCCCGCACAACAAATAAAACGGCCGAATAAATGCTATGAACTTACCTCAGGGATGAAAACAAGACACACAAAATGAGTGTAAGAAACTATGCTCAACATCTCGTTGTTGCGGCATGCAACCCGATCCAACATGACTCTGTTGCGGCGTGCAACCCGATCCACATAACATGCCCGTGATGGCATGCCACCCGATCCAAACAATATACTCATGGCGGCGTGCCACCCGATCCGCACGTAACAATTAAGAAGAAACACACATCAAGCCGTAACGCTCATACTTACGACGAATATCGACCACAAGCACGCCAAGTGCATAATACCAATCCTGGGGAGACGGATAGCGCCATACGCTGCGAAACCCAAGCACAACTAAGGTACAATAAATGACCTGCATCTCGAGAGTCATCCTGCTCATATAACACCAGAAGCTACACGGGACCTCAACATGTGTGCGAATAATCAAGCCGCCCTACAACCCACATGGCACAATAGAGATTTACATGGAATAGTTGACGACGGGAATAACATCCGATGCCGGACGACTCCTCCGTAAGAAATGCTATGCTGAATGAACACACTCGGCCTGGTGTAGGGCACATATCCACATTTAGACCCTCCGACGGACCTCAAGCCGATTATGATCATACCATACTAGGCTAATAACCTTTCAAGGGTCCACAATAATCTCTTTCCATGACACATAATAACATCCGTCAAATCCGAAACAAACTCACACAGTCCACATCCCAAGGAATAGAACGCCTCTCAGGCATAAACTCTCGCATTTCCGATATTACCATCACCTCTATATTTGGTTTCAATCCTTAACAATCAAGTGACTAACATGTCACACTTATACAAATCTCCCCGTGGGGTACGCTCCCACAACCTTCCACTCAGGTAGCAAAGTCCGCACATCCATACCACCAACCGTACTAATTATGTAAGGCAAATCACAATCTGCAAATCAATAATAATGCCTCTTTCACAGAACACCATTCTCAGGCGACACTAAGATAATGCCAGCTCACTCTAAACATTTGAATTCTTTCCTGCTTGTCTGAGCTCGTGACATTCTTATCAACACCGAACCACAACCTTGATCCTCAACTTCCAATTCTCATGTCGCTCACTACAACTGTCATGCCGTTACGCGAGAATACGCGAATTCATCATAACCCCTGAACTACTAGTAGATTAACCACTTTATTGGCTAGAAACCTTTCACTTAGCTCATTTTAGAAGAACCACTGCAACACGCAACTGAATTCTCAAACTGCAGAAAATACAACCTCAAGCCGTGATCTAAACCGTCATAACTCTTCCGGAATCCATTTACACAACAAAGCCATCGAAATCAAATATTTCTCAAATCAATCAAGTCATGGTGGTTGTTAAGCCTGCACGTACAACCATAAACCTCATGTATTACTTCACACGCCGAAGGAACTGGTCATTGCCACAATCATGCCGACTCATCCATTACTAATTGACCCAACTCCCTTCAATTTACTCTTGACCTGACTTAGAAATATAATAGCCCCATTCACAACATCACGAACTCAACCCGCACTCATACCGAGCGACCCGATCCGTGAGACCACATTGTCTCAATACCCATGAACCACCCCCATACCTTTCTCAGGCGCACAATAGCACCTCCAACCGGTACACCCAGTTTGCAAGACCTTTCGCGAATTCGAAGCTATTTCTTTATTTACTCCAATACTGCACCGCATACCCGGCGATGACATAGAACATTCCAAGTTTTTTTCGCAATCCACTACGAAAACTCAGTCCTTAACTACACAACAGACCCAAAACCCTTAAGCACTGCACTTAAATTAAATTCTTGAACCCACTAGGACCGTTGTTGAGAGTCACCCACTATGACCTGATCCCGAACATAACCGAACTCTAACGCTCTACTAGCACATGAACACCCTCTCGAAGAAGCAACCGGCTGAACTCTTTGCCTTGTACATAACATCCACAAAAGCATAAGCTCTTAGTCTTCCCAAAAACCTGAATATGCATCGATAACGCCGAATATAGTACACGTCCTTCAAGTTCTCTACTGAATTTCCCCTGACATTTTCTTTTCTTAGTCCTAAATAATTCGCCAACGCACCGTTAACCAGAAACCGCACAAGCAGACAACCACGCGATCCAATTGTAAACGGTGGGGCTCCCCCTCTTAGCTTTAAGCTACCATCATATAATGCAGATCCCACAACGATTCCTCCTTCTCAATTACCATGATCTCGCACCGTTAACCCACCAGACTTCTCGAAGTCTTTTGCAAAGCTTTTCATGAACATCCTGAATCACCAGTCACAGTCACACACTCGACCTCTTACCGGGTAGCAAGTAATATTCCTCGCAGAAGCTTCATCAACATCACGCCACCGCTAACCTGCTCACAGGAGGTAACCCATCTGTGAAATTCCTTACCGATACCTTCCAACGATGTTGCACTGGGTACAACTACCACATAATCAGTAAATTCTCCTGAACTCATGCTCGCCCACCAGTTGTATAAGTGTGCTCCTTCCCTATTGACATCAACTGAAAGTTCAACCATACCTTCCGAACTCAAGTCATATTGCACCTGAAACGGTAATCAGATCTTCACACCTCTCTTCATTTCAAACAAACTATTTTCTGCCATATTTAATCTTTCTTCGTACAATAACCATCACTCCAAATAAAATCCATAGGCTATCACCTTCCATCACGATTCCCAAACCGTTCTACACTTTCTCAAGGCACGCGGCTATCCTACCACAGAATATTTGTGCTAATCTACCACTCTTACTTCGGTTAAACCATCTCCTTTAAGAAACTCCTCAACCTCTGCTTCTCATACTTGACCTGCTAGTACTTCAACCACCGCGAAACACTCCCTGCCATGTCTTCCCTCATACTTCGCTGCTCAAATGTTGCTTCAAATCAAAATGCATCCCTATAGCACCTGAACCAATAAAATGTTACCGACTCTAAGCCTCTTCGAATATCATCTTTCTCGAGCCATCAACATTAGAAATACTAATTAAATTCTGAACCGCTGCACACAGCTATCTCTGGCAACCGCCCATCAGGCACCATTGCACAGCATCCTGCCCCGAAGGAAAAATCCAAGAAGACCGTAACACCGGCGAACCGTAATGCGTTCGAACAAGGACGACGACACCACATCACAAATGAAAATTTCACCACGCTCGAAAATATCAAACCTCGTCACTTCATCAACCAAACCTAGGCATCTATAGTCTGATTGCCTTTCCTCCGCTGGAATTAAATGTTGAACCTCTAAATCATGCACTGAGAAATCCTCCTTTCGATTCATTCACTGCCTCGATACATAACCGAGCACCTTACCATCACACCAACATTGTGCGATAACAACGTATAGACATCGTAGCAATCCGTGTACAGTCTCGAAACCATAGAAAATACAGATACTGAGCTGGAACAAAAGAACATCCTTCCGCAAGGCAACGATAATACCCTGCCCGAATACGCAGGGAAAAATATCCTGTACCACGTCTGTAGTACCACTACAACTCCTCGACGCCAATTGATAACTAGCGCTTCACGTCGCATAAGACTAAGTAGGAAGGAAATAAAGGCACAAGCCTCGATGGAATCAAACCGCACGATGAGGAAATCAAGAAGGGAAGTGCTCCTAACAGCCCTGTAGCCTCTCGAAGATAAATACAGACGTCTCCGTACCGATCCGCAAGACTATGCTAGATTTGCTCATGATTCGTGAGACCCAAGTGAACCTAACGCTCTGATACCAAGATGTCACGACCCAAAATCCACTATAGGTTGTGATGGCGCCTAACGCCGCCGTTACGCAAGCCAATGTCAATTCATCAATTTATTTACTCATTTATTACTCTTGAGATCAAAATCTCCATTACTTTAATAGTATAAAATAGAATTTGCAGGGGAAAATGATTATAACTACGTGATCTACAATAACAATCAACCAGCAGAAACCCTCAAAACCCAGTGTCACAAGTGCATGAGCAATTTCTAAGGAGTATAATATTAATACAACGTCTATCCCGAATATAATAAGACAGAATAAAATAAATAGTACAATAGAGACTCGGTGGACTGCGATGTGTGGCCTGGAATGCACCTCACATAAAGTCTCCTCAACGGGTGCGCCTACGTGCCAGGATGATCACCAAATGAACCTGTCTGTTCCTGCACATTTAGTGCAAAAGTGCAACATGAGTACGTAAATCAATGCGTACCCGGTAAATATCTAGCCTAACCCCAGAGGAGTAGTGACGAGAGGTCGACATCGACACTTACTATAGGTCAAATAAAGCAATATAATAAAACTTAAACAGATATACAACGTACGACAATAACAAGATAAATCCGTAAGGTGCATAACCTTCCAATTATTTATTTTAAAGTATAAGTTTCTCAATCTTGTATCCTGCCTTAATAGCTCAAAAATTATCAAGTGTCATTATCAAATAAATAAGGAACACCGTATATTATGTTGGGCATCAGCAGAAAGATATTCTCGAAAATGTTCAGACCATCAGCGATATAACGCACGATTATGCCGAGGTCGTTCGGCCCGATCCACAATAATGTGTACAATGCGGGGGGTCAAGCGGCACGAACCATAGATGTACCTATATACTGCCGAGGCGTTCGGCTCACTCCACAAGAAAAGGAAAGAAGTTCATTGAATTACGAGACACGTGTTTACAACACCGTACATGGATACAAAATGGATATAATCTTTACCGTTTCTCAAATAACTTGTCCACAACTAAAAGTGTTAAGGCTTGGCCTAGTATACATATAATTATTTCTAAATCAATTTCATTTATAACTTCGATTAATTAATGTCAGCAACATGAGTTGAAATAATTCAAATATTACAGGATAAAATCCTAGGTCTACCCGGACATAAACATGCTATAGCTACGTACGGACTCTCGTCACCTCGTGCGTACGTAGCACCCACAACTAGTTGCACATAACAATAAATATCACCTAGGGAGTAGTTTCTCTCTCACAAGGTTAGACAGGAGACTTACCTTGCTCTGAAGTTCTATAACCGGCTCCAAAGCCTCTCTAACACCTCAAACCAAAGCCCGTCGATCAAAAACTATTCAAACAACGTGCAACCCAGTCAAAATATACCCTAATACCCATAATTTATCAATTAATATTAATTCTCAACTCCGCTCAAAAAGTCTATAAAATCAACCCTCGAACCCACGTGTCCGGATTCCGAAAATTTTCGAAGATAAACTTTATCCATAACACCAGAACTTGATTTATTCCAAATTCCATGTCCAATTTCGTAGTAAAAATTCAAAACTACCAATTTCTTTCTTTCAAAATCTCACAATTTCTACCAATTTTCATGCTTGAATCCATATAAAACCCATGTATTTAACTTGTAATATGTTGGAATCACTTACCTTGGGATGGGTAACGAAGAAGCTCCTCCAAAATCGCCCCTAGCTCGGCTCCCATGGAAGATTTGAGATAAAATGATCCAAAACCCGTTTTGGCAAACTTATACACTGCCTAGGCGACCCTTGTTCGCATTCGCGAAGGCCAAATGCCATTGCATCAAAATTCTTGTTCGCGTCACATACGTCGCGTTCGGGAAGCCTCAGACCCCTGCCTTTTCGCGATCCATGAGCCGCGTTCGCGAAGGCCAACCTGCTCCAGGCCCAACTCCCCCTTTCCTTCTACGCGTTCGCGATCGCCTCTTCGTGGTCGCGTAGGTTCCTCAGGCCCTTCTCCGCGTTCGCGACCCCTGTGTCGCGTTCGCAATGAACAAAAATCAACCACCCAAAAACCCTTCTCCGCGAACGCAGGACTCCCTTCACGTTCGCGAAGGACAAAACTAGAACCAGCAACAGCCAAAACAGCCAGAATTGGTCCGAAACCACTCTGAATCACACCCGAGGCCCCCGAGACCCCGTCCAATCGCATCAACAAGTCCCAAAACATAACACGAACCTACTCGAGGCCTCAAATCACATCAAACAACGCTAAAATCACAAATCGCACCCCAATTCAAGTTTAATGAACTTTAGAACTTCAAACTTCTACATTCGACGCCGAAACCCATCAAATCAAGTCCGACCTCAAATTTTGCACACAAGTCATAATTGACATAACGGACCTACTCCCACTTCCGGAATCAGAATCCGACCCTGATATCAAAAAGTCCACTCCCGGTCAAACTTTTTCAAAAATCATCCAAATTTCCAACTTTCGCCAATTGACGCCGAAACGACCTACGGACTTCCAAATCAACGTCCGGACATGCTCCTAAGACCAAAATCACCATACGGAACTATTCTCAGGCTCGGAATCCTAAACGGACATCGATAACATAAAAATACACTTCAACCCAAACTTAGGGAATTCATAAACCTTCAAAATGCCAACCTTCCGTAATAAGCACCAAAATACTCCCCGGCCACCCGATACTTGACCCGAACATACGCCCAAGTCCGAAATCATCATACGAATGAACCTATTGGAACCTTCAAATCCCGATTCTGAGGTCGTTTACTCAAAAGTCATTCCTTAGTCAATTCTTCCAACTCAAAGCTTCCGAAATTAAAATTCTCTTTCCAAATCAACTCTGAACTTCCCGAAATCCAATTCCGACCACACGTACAAGTCATAGTACCTAAAGTGAAGCTGCTCAAGGCCTTAAACTGCCAAACGACGCGCTAGAACTCAAAACGACCGGTCGGGTCGTTACATACAAACAATACCAACATTGTGGTGTAACTTCCACTTGCTGCTTATATATAGTAAGGGGTGAGATTTTCACTCTTAAAACAAAGGATAAACTGCTACGTTAAGACCCTCAAAGGGGTGGATTGTATTCACTAAAGTCTATCATCTTCAACGCCCACGTCATTTGTACAAAAATCTGCCATAGTGGGATGATTGAAATATCGTCAACCTTAACTAGAGATCTCAAGTTTGATGGAAGATCGGTAAGGAGTTACAAATTCGAGCCCCGGAAATGGAGAATCGAATCGGCAAGGACTCAGCAAATTGCAACCCTAAGAACCATTGGCATGCCTCCGTAACAAAACCAGTCACAGTAAAGCACTGAGACGATAAAAATGGAGTTCAATTTCTCCTTCTCTGTATAAAGAGCTAGAAAGGGTATAGCTAAAATACTACTCAAAGAAAGAGCTACTCCTCAAGGTCTTAGTCTAAGGCTCAGCAGCTTGACTACTAAACTGCCAAGAATCACCATAATTATACGTGGGGAAATTTGCATCATGAACCAATGGAAAGGTAACATGTCAAAGCTCTAAAGAGAATTATTAAAGGTAATAAACAAAACTTGCTACGATGCAATAAGGCATCCTTTGTTAAAAAAAGCACCGAGTCAAATAAAGCAGTTGCAATATGCCTATTGAAGGTTCAAAACTTCAAACACAGCTCATAAAAGGGACTCAGAACCTAAACCAACAACAACAACAACAACAACATACTCAGTATATTACCATATGTGGGGTCTGAAGAGGGTAGTGTGTACGCAGACCTTACCATTACCTTGCGAAGGTAGAGAGGTTGTTTCCGATAGACCTTCGGCTCAAAAAAAGCATAAACACAGCAATTTAGATAAGGAAATACGGCCATGTAAAGAGAAGCAGTAACCACATCCAAAAAAAAGATAAGCCAAGCAAAAAAAACAGCAGGTAGTATTAGAAATCTAAGAATAGGAAACTAAACCATGAGCATAAACAAGATGAAGAAAAGAAAACTGGAAATGCAGTAAATTTAATTCGCATAATAAACTCAATTAGTCAAAATGCTGTAATTGATAATTGACAATCCAGGCTCCTGTCAACTACTCCCAAAATTAATATGCAAAAGACATATGACTAAGAACTGGTCGATAAGGGCCTAATGAAAATAAGCTGGCATTAATCCAAGTGTCCAACAATACATTATCCCGAGTCAGAAACATAAAGCAACTGAATCCATGAAGGCTCCAATTACATAATATGATATGCAATAGAAATCTGATAAATAAAACATATTGGATATACAGCAACAATAAATCAGAAAACTATCAACTAGCCAACCCAGTGGGACTACAGCAATGCAAGTATCATTTAACAATTCAAGAGCAAACTAGTTTTTGCAAACCTCGTGTAAAGTCAGTATCACCACCCAAAACATAAAAAGAGAGACAGTATACCATTAACATACAAAAGTATAAAGCTCTGTATTCTACACTCGAATCCAGTAATATAACTCGACTAGCAGAAGTAGCATATAGACTGATAGAAGTATGATCCATAATGAGTTCATAGTATCCAAAATGGTACCACCACCAGTCTTACAATTATCTAACAAGTATGAAGTCCCAAAATATAGATGGCTATTCTACTCAGATAGTGACCAGCACTCCAATCAAAGATAGAATCATGTGTGTTAAGAGCTTGCTAAATGCAACAACAATCTTATATACAAACATACCACCTGTTGAAATAGTCAATTAAGTTCCAGCAGTGGGCAATGCTGCCATGAAAGAATTGTATGAGGATTCCAGATCAAAATGGAGTTGCCGAGCCTGCTGTTCTGTCAACTCATCTGCAGCCCCCATCTTCGACAACCTTGAAAGCCACTCCCTCATCTTTGTCTTTCCCTCAAAATCCACCGGCAGAATCGATAGCTTATTGAGGGAAGATGACAGCTCTGACAACAGGGGATGGACCTGATCAATGGCAACCATGTTCAACTTCAATGAGTCCATTGCAGTGATGAAGTTCTGCACACACTCGGCCACAACAGCAGCTGAAGTTACAGCTGACATTGAAGCAGCAGCTCGGTGCTCTACAGTAGCTGGCACACCAGAGGTCACAAGCCGGTTTAGGGCAGCAAGGCAATCCATTTTGTAGGTGTCATGAAATCGCTCAATGTTAGGTACAGCATCCTTCAATGTAGAAGATAAGGTCTTGAACTGAGCAATCAGTTTCAGGCACTCAGTTTCATATACAGCTGGTGAAACGATGTCACGAACATAAGCCTTCTCTAGCTTCTCCGTCGCTTTGATAATCGCAAAGAGCTCGCCAAAGTTGTCATACCTTTCCCTTTCACGCTTGTCATTCCATAGCTTAACCTCCATCATAATTTTCACGTATATTTTGAAATAGTAAACCTTTTCAACAAGTTTGGAGAAGAGAATGGGACACGCGCAAAGATACTAATCTTGTCACTGCAAAAATATCACACCCTACGATTACATCCGTGCTATGACTAACAAATTGTAAAATTATAAAGACCAGATATATAGCTGATTTCAGTTTTATACTTGTGAACTGCATGCAGACAAACATCTGGGTCAAGACATATCCCTAATTATTCATCTAAGATTCCAGCATTATAAGTGAGAACAAGTATAGCCATCTTCAATCAGAATGCATTGTAGACAACGAGAAGTTCCACCCACGCTCCACAGTACTATACATAATCTCCTACACTTTCCAATTGTGAAAACTTTCTCAACTTTGATAAAAGATGCAGAAGACAGCATCTGCGAGAAAACTACAGGAAGTTCCTAATGTGTCTGAAAGATGCTTAGCTTCAGCCTGGTTAGCTAGAGAATGATTTCTATAAATTGGTAGATACAAACAAAAGTTGGACCATGACCATGTAGAACAGGAAATAACACTATTTTTATAAACCAATGCCAAATAGGGAGGAAAAGAGGAACAACAATGCCAAGACTCTATTTTCGTGAAGTTCATCCAACAACAACTACTACACCTCGATGCCAAGCCAGTTAGGGTCGGTTGTAAGAATCCTCAATATCAATGTCAAAAAAACCTAATGTGAGTGAACAAGATAAACGCACGTGGATGCACAGATAAATTGAACTCAGTCAGATGAATGAAATTAATCCAATTAAACCTTAATCCATTAACTTGGGGTCACCCATGTGACTCTATTTCTCCATTAGGCTTGAACCTTCCTCTTTTTCCTCCACTCTTTCAACGAGTACAGTAAAGCATTTGGACGATCCTAATCAGTTTTACACAAATGAGCATACAAGACACTACTTGACACTACATTAACCATTTTCTTTTTGCATTTTTTCATTTCGTATATTTTTAGTTATTCCCTATCACCCATATCCATCTTTGACATATCAATTTTAAAGTAAGTTTATTTCATAAGCTCGTTGCATCTGGTTTATTTAATCTTCTTTTTCAAGAAAAGGTCTTAATATGTAAAATAGTGGACTATATGCAAGTATGCACAATAAAGATCCAAGCTTTCGGTAGAAAAAGGAAAAACCAAAAAGAAATAAGAGAAAAAGCAATGATCATTGGTATAACATCTTTAGACACAATGTCATTGAAATTAAAAATATAAATACAACACATAAACTTCAGCAAAGTAGAGGAAACTCAATGGACTCCTATCTTTCTCAAAGGTAGTGGTAAGGACTGTGCACACACTAACCTCCACAGACCCCACATGTGGGATTTCACTGGGTTTGTTGTTATTGTTGTAATTATTAAAACCTAATTCAGGGCAAAAGGAAAATTTTAACAGCGGTAGATTTATAATGCTAGCAGCAGGTGCACCCTCATCTAGTACCTTTCTTCTCCAACAATATATCTAGTTGAAATTTTTTTAAACATATACTTACACATATACCAAGTCTGCAGCTAAGCTATGCATCCACTAACTTAAAATTTTGAATCCTACCCTAAATATGAATACTCGCTCTGTCCCACTTTGTGTGGCACACTTTCATTTTTAGTGTCCCAAAAATTGTAATTTTTTATATTTAGAAACAACTTTAACTTTAAGTTTGTTATTTTACCCTTAATGAAATGGTTTATGCGAAATGATTTATAACCACTGAAGTATCAAAAAAATCTCTTTTACTTAAACTCTGGCGAGTCAAATACCGCCACATAAATTGGGATAAAAGGAGAATATATTAGTAGATACGAACAAAAGTGCATTCATGAACGTGATAAAAACACAGATCAAAATCCCCAATTTATCAAATCAACCTAAAAAGGAACACAAATCTTAATTAGAGTATATGCAAAACAGAAAAATTAACATAAAACTTAAAGTAAACCCCAAAAATAATTATAAAACAAGGAGATTTACAAACAAAAAAAACCCCAATTAGAGAAGTAATACAGTATCAAGTATAAGTATACATAACCACCCAGATGAAACTAGTTAATTACCTCAAAGATTAGTAGCATGGCGAGCACCGCAAATCAAAGAAATTTGGGCTGGCGAAAAAATAATTAGGCAACTCTGTGTGTGTGTGTGTGTGTGTGTGTGTGTGTGTGTGTGTGTGTGTGTGTGTGTGTGTGTTATATAAAGAGAGAGATAGAGACGTATGTATGTACAGAGGAAAGGGAGAAGGTATGGGACGCGGCTTTGAATAATGGGAAGTGTGTTGCAGTCCTTCAAATATATGAGAGAGATATGTTTTTCTGTACATTTATTTACATTGGTTGCGTGTTGAGTTTGCTGATTTTTTTTTCAACTAATAACCCTCCACTATTCCAGGTACTTATTATTATTTTGATACTAGTGCAGTTGGTAGAGCACTTAATTAAATTAGAATAATTATCATTTTATAAATATTTGAATATTAAAAATGACCAAAATGTGCAAATGTATAATTTTGCACGCACTTAATTCTCTGGTTTTGTACATGTATTTACATACATATTCGTTCATAGAAGTGTATATATAATTTATTTTATTTTTCTTAAAAAATAAAATTTTCTTTAATTTCTCCTATATCCTTTTCAGTTTAATTTTGTAAAATTAAATCTTTTAGATTTATATCAGTTTTATATGGTTATTTGTTTTATTCTAATTAGTTTTCTAATAGAATATAGAATTGCATTGCAGAGAATAAATTAATGAATCTTCTAATGTTTCAAAACTATAATTAATAATAAAAATGGAACCCCCTACTGGTAGTACTAATAGCTAGGGGCGGACCCTGAATATATTCAAGAGTTCATTTAGATATAGTAAACATTATTTCGAATGAACCTTGTATAGAAATATATATATATATATATATATATATATATATATAAAACCACATTATTAGACTATAAATTTTCCTTTAAATTCTTCAGTTTTAAATTATTATGATTTACTCAAAAGATAAGTTAATACAATAGCATTCTAACAATTTTGAAGCACCATAAATATAAGGCAGAATAGCCTAATAAATATTTTTACTTGTCTCGTTTTGTCATACCGGTCCCGATATTCTACGAAATTTCATCCAGACACTCGTAGTTTTTAAAACACATTACTTTAAACCCCTCCAGCCTCGTGTGCTCTTCAAACACACGATGTGGATGACACATCATAGTCCACATCAAATTTTTAATGACACATCATTCTTTTTTTAACTTTAATTTCAAAATTTTAATTTTTTCCCTTTTTTTTTCTTCTCTACTCCCTCCCCCCCCCCCCCCAACCCTTGACCAACTATTGAAAACATCAAACATGGCATCTTTCGTCTTACATTCGTTTCTTTGATAGTCAAAATTGTCCCTCCTTCATATGAAACAAGACGCCTTTACCAAAAATCAACTTCGTTAGAAAGCCATAAGCTTGCAATGGATCCCTTAAATTGATTTAAACTCGTTAATCCGAGATCCTTAAACCAAGTAGCTGAAGCTAAGAAATCTTGGTAGATAAACTGCTTGAGCACAAAAAGAGGGGAAAAAATCAAGACCTTAGATAACTAAGAGGAATAAGGAAATGCAGACTTCTCTCTGCCATGAATGAATGAAGATATTAGAACATTTTTCAAAATTTGAATCTTGGAAAGAGGGGAATCTAATCCTACAGCCTGTATATTACCATCTTTACCGGCGGCAGCACCACCGTGGACAACTAAACTAGATCTCCAACACCTCACCATAAACTTCCCAAAAAATTAGATTTTCATCTTCTCTCATCAAATAAAATTCCACCATTAAATATCTATTTCACCGCCTGAGAATCTATTAGTCCTGAAATAATTGTTACCCAAACCAGATTCAATACCGCCAATAGACATAGATCTAATTCATTTCAGAAACATTAATGGTGATTGATCTTCAACAAAAAATTTACTACTTTTTTCTCAAATATTAACTGAAGGTTTGCGAAAATGGGGAGGGGAATAACGGGAAAGGAACAAGGGGAGAAGAGAAAAGAAAAATGGAGGAGGGGTGGGGAAAGAAAGGGGAAGGGTAGAAACTAGAAAGAGAAAAAGAAATGGGGGAGTGGTGGGGAAAGAAGAAAGAACGGATATATTTTGTTTTATATTATATATTTTTTTTTGTCTTTTACTTTTACTTTTTATTTTTATTTTTATTTTTTCTTCTTATTTTAATTATTTTTAATCTAATTTTTTATGTTTATTCTCGTTATACGCATGGAGTTCACGTATTTTGTCCAACTCGGTCATGAAATTGCCACGTATGTTTGGTCAACGGTTAGAGTGGTTTAAAGTAATGTGTTTTAAAAATTACGAGTGTCTAGATGAAATTTCATAGAGTATCGAAACCGGGATGACAAAACGGGACAAGTAGATGTGTTTATTAAGCTATTCTGCCTAAATATAAATAAAATAAGAATTAAAATTAACAGAGAATTTACTTGAACAATAAATAAATAAATAAATAAACACACAATTTAATAAAATAGTAAATAAATTTTAAAAGAGCTAATTGCAAAAAAGAAGAAGAGAAAAAATGCAACTTTATAACGTATGGAAGTACTGAAGTAATATAATCGACACTAAATAAATTTCACACAAATATAACTTTTAAAAGCTAAGTATTATTTAAAAACAATAAATAATATAATCTAAATAGCTATAACAATTAAAAATAACTTCTATATGACAATGGAAAATAGTAAAATTCAAAACGAAAAATAATCTAACAATTTTAACATATTGGTAGATTAAACTAATTTAACAATAGTCACAGTAATCAGATGTCAAAGTGAGTAGCCGGTTACAGTTGTACTGTGCAAACATGTGCATTCCTCATGATTTCAGAAAATTAAAAATAGAATCCACGTTCTCTATCTTAAAATGACCCCGCTTGACCATCGAATTAGCATTCCTCATCGGTCCAAGTAGATTCATTTTATTTACTTATATGTTTTGAGTATAATTTACACATACAATTTTAAAAAAAATGACAAAGCGAGTTCACTTGAACCCACTCGATATAATGTAACGTGGGTCCGCCCCTGCTATTAGCACAACTATGAAAAATAAAGTAGCTTGTTTGATTAAATGACATCAAACACAAAAAGAAAAGACTTTTTATGTAAACTATAAGGAAGTGTCAAACCCTCTTTCCTTCTTCTTGAATAAACAATCTGAATAATTGTTAGTATAAAAAACTCTATTTGATACTTTGTCCATTTTGATCATAATCACAAAGAATAATTACACAGACTAATTTTTATTTATGGATGTCGAATGAAACATGTGAAGCTTATTTCAAAGATATGTTGGGTTTTAAGCTTATTTTAGCTCAAAGGAGGGTGAATGGGAAATGGAGGAAAAATGGAGGGAAAATAAAATATTTGAGTTTCCCTACTTGACAAAGGGACATTGTCCCATATTGAAAGAGGAAAACACTTTTGATGGGTATATATACAATTGCTTTTGTTCAAGCTCTTAAAGAGTTAAGAAGAAGGCAAGTCTTGCGCCGTCGTCGTTGCTTGCTTTGGGTTCGAGTTCGGCTGATTGATTAATTTTTTGGACCAAATTTATTTGTTAATATTAAGATTAACGTAATTGTTGCTACCAAACGCACACGCAATGATACGTGGTCGACAAGTAATATAGGATTGTAAGTCCAGATATCGTACCCACAGGAACTTGTGATTAACTATTTACTAAATTAAACTAAATAATTAATTTATTCAAGTGAATCATAAAGTATGAATATTTAACTAAAATTAATCTAGAGTAACAAATTAAGAAATTAAAGAAAACAACGACAAGCTTAAAGACTAATTCAATGGGAGAGAATATTCTAGAGTTATGGGTTAGCTAACAATCCCGTTGAATTTTTCACTTAAACCGTCTAATTAATTTATCTGATTTATTGGTTGACAGGGTTAATATTGCTCGTAGCCTTCTTCCGAAGTACAACTCGCCTATTCAAGCTAATCTAACGCCTATATTCCTGTGAAATTAAAATTAACAAGAACGCATTTATAATTCCCGTATAATAACCAAGCAAGGCGATTAGGTATATTCCTATCCTAACCGCAAATCCCCCTCCTCCCCCCAGAGTTAAGATCTTGTTCTACTCAATCTTATATGCAATTTAGATTTTCCTCTCCCGAGTTCAATCCTAGATTCGTAGATAGTATTCAATTGGTGATCAAACAATCAAATAATTAAGCGCAAGATTAAATAAATAAACCAATATGATAAAATAATAAGAACAATTCAAGTTTCAAACTACAACGTTCATGTAGCACCCAACAACTCTAGAACAAATAAACTATGAATTTCTGGAAGAGAAGAGAAGAAAAAACTATTAGAAGCCTCCTCCAAACGTGGTGTGTGTTCCCCCGGTCGCAAAACTCCTCTAAAAATGATGATTAATAACTATTTATATGTGTAGGAAAAATACCTAAACGAAATAACCAAGTTCAAAATTAAATAGAAGATAAAATAGGCTTTAAAAATACGGATCACGCATCGCCACGTGGAACGCGCGAAGCAGCCCGTGCTGGATCTCGCGTCGCAAAACCTAACGCGAGGAATTTCTCTCGCGTTGCTGACTTCTTTGCTGATTTGTTTCAATTTTTATTTTCTGCTTTCTCTCGTTAGTGCTAGCTGCCTAACTCCTCCATTTCTTTTCTCTTATTTTGCAATTGTTTCTCTTCTTTGTTTTGATTTCCTTTGCAATGTTAACTTTTAATCCTTATATATCCAATAATCAAATAATCATAACTTTATTTTTGTATTGTATAAAATATATATAAAATCTTTACTTTGTTTCCAATTTCGTTTTCAACGTACCTGCACATAAAATATACTCAATTAAGCACAAACATAGTATAGTTTAGTATTAAAACTCTAAAATATAAGGTAAGTAGTGCACTAAAAATATATAATTATAGTCAAACATCTTTACCCCACACTTAAACGTTGCTCGTCCTCGAGCAATCAAACTACACTTTATATAGACACGATATTTTTAAACAATTCTCCTAACTCATCACACCAAGAATCTTTAAAATAGACTAAACACAAGAGTTTAACATCTTCACCTCAAGATTTGACTCACAAGTACCATGCATTATTCACAACTCACTCACTTACTCTAACATAGAGGTCAATGACATTACCTTTCATTCATGAATCAAGTGCCCTCATACAACAAAAGAGAGTAGTTCCATACACAATAAAAATTTAAGAACAATTAGGAACTCAAGATAGAAAAAATTCACTCACCCTTAGAAATAACATTCATATACCACAAAAGATGCGTCGTAGGCTTGCCCGTAGTGTACTACTCTACTAATCAAGCTCATTCAGTCTAAGATCGAGTAGTACTTTTATTGGTTGTAATGTAGGCTACGGGTCGGGTAGGATATATTTGGATATAAGAGTGACTACATCTCCCTAAGCACTTTAATACATACACTTTAACATTTAAAACCCACACTTATGTCAAACCATAACTCCACTTTCACATTAATGTATATTAACTCCATACTTCTTTAAGCACAATTACATCAAGAGTCACCACTATCAAGGAATATTTTTCATAGCAATACAACTATTTTTCTTTCTTTCTTTCTTCTTCAATTCAAGTGGCTTTTATATTATTCTTTTCAACACAGTGCACATTTCTCCTTATTTCATTAGTTCCACTCAAAAACCAAACTAACCACCCCACACTTTAACTTTTACAAAGTTCATAACAATTCAAGTGCTCATGAGAGGTGAAAAGGTTCAAATAGACGGTTAATTCAAACAAATGGGTAAGGCTTGTAATGTAGTTGCCAAAGAAACAGAATTGCAGGCTCAAAGGGGTTAACTACGTTACATAACTATTAGGCGGGTAAACTATATATTTCTGGCTCAACAAAGAAATGCCTATTTCACCTCCAAGACTGAACAACGTTACTATTTCCCTTTGCAAACACATGGGGCAAGTTCTAGACATCAAATGCAATGCACAGAATAACACACAAACCTCACACACACATGGCACATAACTCACTAAGGATTGGACTCATCAAGACACTCTAGTCAAATCAGTTAAGCAAAGTTAAGATCATACGATTTAAGGTACTTATACAAAAGTCAAAACTGAGCCTAAGCGTCACAACCAAAGTGCTCACTATTCTCAAGGCATAAAAAAGTCAAGAGATATTGCTTCAATGAAATTCATCTCACAGTGGCTCCTATTCCTAAAAAATTAAACTACCTACACCCGATTCAAATAAAACTCTTGAAAAAGAACTGCGACACAAAGAAAAACCAAGAAAAAATTATTACACTACCTAACAAAAGAAAATCTTTTTGTCTTTTTTCTTTAGACTTAAATCCCTCAAGAAACCTGTTTAGGAGATCCATCGTCTGGAAAAGTCTAATTTTTCTACTTTTTATTTTTTGACAAAAACTACTACACTCAGAACAAGTACTACAACTAAGCTAAGATAGCACCGAAAATCACCCAGATAATCTTCTCACCCCACACTTAAAATTGTACAATGTCCTCAATGCACACTATAAATAATATGAGGGTAAAAGAGAATGCCTGGTAGGCCAAAGGCCGAAGAATTAGCAGCTCACGGGATACTCAAACTTCTCCCAGGTGCTATCCTTTGTGCGGTACTTCACACACAATTTCAACCATCGCTTTTGCACATGCCTAATGGCTTTGACTCCATGCTTATCATCCTACAAAATCAAAACAAACACTACAAAAATAACACAATTAAAAATAATAAACAAAAATAAAAATATATAATTGGGTTGCCTTCCAACAAGCGCTTGATTTAATGTCGCGGCACGACGCCATCACTTTCACCGCTTTTCCTTCTACTTTGAGGATATGAATTGCGCCCCCAATTTTGCATCAGTTTTTTTTATCACGTTCATGGGGCGATGGTGTAAAAATAAAGGAACCAAGTAAACAATATCGCATCTTGCACTTCTTGGCCTTTAAGTGAGGGATGTCGTTTTGTCTCCTTGGCATTGCAAATTTCAGAATGTATGGGTCTTGTTCTTCATCTATACATCTCTCTAAAGGCTCGATCTCCATGTCTGCATCCAAACATAATGTAGAAAAATATTTAGAATGAGGATCAACACGCCCTAACTCCAAAACTGCATTAATTTTGACATCCTCAATAATATATATTCTCTGAACCTCAGCATCATCAACAAAAGCATGATCTAATGATTGGTATTCTCGTTTTAGCTCCTCAATTTGGCCTAGAAGATCTTTTTCAACTTCACTCGTCACTAAATTGTTGGGCGTTATACGCATCAACCTTTGCACTCAATTGAGCCTCCAAGTCGCGAATAGAACTGCCAAATTGGTCGATCTCTTGTTCCAGTTGAGCTCTTCCTTCTATAAAGTGTTGTATCTCATTCGTAATTTTCTCACGGAAACCTCCATATTCTTCTAATAATTTCATGTGCATATCAAGAATGCGAACATTATGTTCCACGTCATCCAATTCGTTACTCATGTCAAACTCACAAGAATTATTAGAATCAACATAAGAAGGGATTGGAGTAGGATAACAACACTTAGGATAATTATTCTAATTTTTACCACAAATAGTACAGGATTGAGATGTTGCACACAATTCGATCCTGGGAATATTTTTACAATATTGCCACAAGTGGGGTCCTTTACAATATGGACAAGGATCATAAAAATAAGAATACTTACTATCCTACCACTTTTCGTTCAAAGATGTCATGTAAAAAAAAATATAATACTAACAACACTAAACTAAAATTAAAAACTTAAATAGATAAAAAGTACAATTCTAATCTAGTAAAATAGTTAATTTCTAAGTCCCCGGCAACGGCGCCAAAAACTTGTTGCTCCCAAACGCACACGCAAGTATACGTGGTCGACAAATAATATAGGATTGTAAGTCCAGATATCGTACCCACAGGGACTTGTGATTAACTATCAACTAAATTAAACCAAACAATTAATCTATTCAAGCGAACCCTAACGTATGAATATTTAACAACAATTAATCTAGAGTAACAAACTAAGAGATTAGAGAAAACAACGACAAGCTTAAAGACGAATTCAATGGGAGAGAATATTCTAGAGCTATGGGTTAGCTAACAATCTCGTTGAGTTTTTCACCTAAATTGTCTAATTAATTTATCTGGTTTATTGGTTGATAGGGTTAATATTGCTCGTAGCCTTCTCCCGAAGTACAACTCGCTTATTCAAGCTAATCTAATGCCTATATTCCTATGAAATTAGAATTAAAAAGAACACATTTATAATTTCCGTATAATAACCAAGCAAGGAGATTAGGAATATTCATATCCTAACCGCAAATTCGCCCCCCCTCAGAGTTAAGATCTTGCTCTACTCAATCTTATATGCAATCTAGAATTTCCTCTCCCAAGTTCAATCCTAGATTCGTAGATAGTATTCAATTGGTGATCAATCAATCAAATAATTAAGCGCAAGATTAAATGAATAAATCAATATGATAAAATAATAAGAACAATTCAAGCTTCAAACTATAACGTTCATGTAGCACCCAATAACTCTAAAACAAATAAACTATGAATTTAAGGAAGAGAATAGAAGAAAAAACTATTAGAAGCCTCCTCCAAGCGTGGTGTGTGTTCTCCCGGTCGCAAAACTCCACTAAAAATGTTGATTAATGACTATTTATATGCGTAGGAAAAATACGTAGACAAAATAACCAAATCCAAAATCAAATAGGAGACAAAATAATTTTTAAAAATTCGGACCACGCATCGCCACGTGGAACGCGCGAAACAGCCCGCGCTGGACCTCGCGTCGCGAAGCCTAACGCGAGGAATGTCTCTCGCGTTGCTGACTTCTTTGCTGATTTGTTTCAATTCTTATTTTCTGCTTTCTCTCGATAGTGCTAGCTGCCTAACTCCTCCATTTCTTTTCTCTTATTTTACAATTGTTTCTCTTCTTTGTTTTGCTTTCCTTTGTAATGTTAACTTTTAATCCTGGTATATTCAATAATCAAATAATCATAACTCCATTCTTGTAATGTATAAAATATATATAAAATCTCTACTTTGTTCCCAATTTTGTCTTCAACGTACCTGCACATAAAATATACTCAATTAAGCACAAATATAGTATAGTTTAGCATTAAAGCCTCAAAATGTAAGGTAAGTAATGCACTAAAAAGTATTGAAGCCGAAGTTCGGCTTCGACTGATTGATTAATTTTTTGGACCAAATTTATTTGTTAATATTAAGATTAACGTAATATTATTTTAATCCAAATTAGTTATTTTACGTAAACAGTCATGACAGACCTTCTGAAGAGTTGCATCTTTTCATTTAAACCCAACCCATGGGCTATAAATATCAGACCATTCCCTCAGATTTTCCTTACGAAAGTTTTGAATTCTCCTTTTCCCTTATGCATTATTTTCTTACAAAACAAACAACGTAAATATGATTTGCTATCGCCATTTGTGTTCGTTGAAATACTGAGGTTTGAAGTACCGCTACACCAGTGTGTAATCCGTTCTATCCTGGGAGAAAATAATCCATAATCTCGAGTACTAGCAGGGGATTAAGTTCCTTAAGGAAATACTGTGAATTCACTGGGCTCAAATTAAATTCTGTTTCTTCTAAATTTCTGTTTATGTGTTATTTTTCCTTCTCCAGAATTGTTACAAATACAGTAGTTTAACAAGCTTAAGGAACTTAATTTATTTTCTGCATTTGTGTTATACTCTTTATTTTCTGTATTTGTGTTATACTCACGTTTCTAGAGAATAAAACCAATGTGGTTTTTTACTCCCGTTTTGAAAACTAAAACCTTCATGGTTTTCTACTCTATTTGTTTACTTTAACATATATTCTATTTTGGTGTACTATCTGTTATTCGGAGATTAAAATCCTAGCAATTTTCTACTCCTTTGGAGATTAAAATCTACGTTTTTTTCTACTCCAGTTCTATTCGGTTTGAAGAAATAAAAATTTCGCCATTTATTAAACGATTGTTTGTATCATTCTTTTATAGAAATGACGACTGAGAAAGGAAACAGATTGTTCTTGTTGTGACTGCCAATGCATCGACAAGCCAAACAACACCGGCATTGGCACCAGCACCGGCAGAAAAACCCGAAAACTTTTTCGGGATTGATTTCAAGTGGTGGCAGCAGAAGATGTTCTTCTACTTGGCGACTTTAAGTCTACAAAAGTTTATTAAGGAAGATGTTCCTATTCTGCCCGACAAAACTCCAGACAATGAACACTTTCTCGTGATTGAGGCATGAAAGCATTCTGATTTTCTGTGCAAGAATTACATTCTTAGCAGACTGGAGGACGATCTGTATAACATCTATAGTAATGTGGAGACTTCAAAAGAACTGTGGATTGCACTTGAAAAGAAATACAAAACTGAGGATGTAGGGTTGAAGAAATTTATTGCCGCTAAATTTTTGAACTACAAAATGGTAGATAGCTAGTCTGTTATTACCCAAGTCCAGAAATTACAAATAATTATTCACGATCTCCTTGCTGAAGGTATAAGTCAAATTAATACTTATGTTGAAAGTATTAATTATATTATTATTACTAACAGAATTTTCATTGAAGGTCATGTCATGAATGAAGTATTCCAAGTTGCAGCGATGATTGAGAAGTTGCCTTTTTTGTGGAAGGACTTCAAAAATTACTTGAAATACAAACATAAGGAGATGTCGCTTGAAGATCTCATTATTCAGTTGAGAATCTAAGAGGACAACAAAGCTGCTGAAAAGAAAGGCCGTGGAAACTCAACAATAATGGGAGCAAATATTGTTGAGGATGCTCCTCAAAATAATAGAAAGAGGAAGAAGGCTTCTGGACCGAAAAGCAACCCAAGCAAGAAGCGGTTCAAAAAAAATTGCTACAACTGTGGGAAAGCTGGACACAAATCTACAGATTATCGCGCTCCAAGAAAAGACAAGAAGAAGGATCAAGCAAACATGGTTGAAAAGCACGAAGATATTGATGTCTTGTGTACTATGCTTTCTGAATACAACATGGTGGGAAATCCTAAAGAATGGTGGATTGATTCTGGCGCCACTCGCTATGTTTGTGCTGTTAGAGAAGCATTTTCGATGTATGCTCCTGTTGGAGCCGAAGAGACACTTTCTATGGGAAATTCTGCAACGGCCAAGATTGAAGGATGTGGCAAGATATTTCTGAAAATGACTTCTGGCAAGATGGTGACTCTGAGCAACGCCTTCATGTTTCTTAAATTAGGAAGAGTTTAGTCTCAATTGCACTTCTCGTTAAGAATAGGTTTAAGTACGTTTTTGTATCTGATAAGGTTGTAAGAAGTAAGAATGAGATGTTTGTAGGAAAAGGTTACCTCACTGAGGGCCTTTTCAAACTAAACGTAATGGTCGTTGAGAATAATAAAATTTTAGCTTCTTCTTACTTACTTGAGTTAAATGATTTATGGTATATACGTTTGGGACATGTCAATTATAAAACCTTGCGAAAAATGATTAATTTAGAAGTATTGCCTAAGTTTGAATGCGACAAATCAAAATGTCAAATATGTGTGGAATCTAAGTATGTTAAACATTCTTATAAGTCAGTTATAAGGAATTCAAATCCTTTAGACTTAATTCACACAGATATTTGCGACATGAAGTCAATACTATCTCGCGGTGAAAAAAATATTTCATAACTTTTATTGACGATAGTACTAGATATTGCTATATCTACTTACTTAATAGTAAAAATGAAGCAATAGATGCATTCAAGCAATACAAAAATGAAGTTGAAACGCAACTTAACAAGAAAATCAAAATGATAAGAAGTGATATGGGTGGTGAATACGAATCTCCCTTTGAAGAAATATGTTTAGAATATGGAATTATTCATCAAACAACGGCCCCTTACATGCCCCAATCCAAAGGGATTGCTGAAAGAAAGAAGTGTTCAGTAAAGGAGATGATGAACGCCTTGTTGATAAGTTTTGGTTTGCCACAGAACTTGTGGGAGGAAGCTATTCTTACGGCTAACCGGATACTAAATCGAGTACCCCATAGCAAAACGCAATCCATTCCATATGAAAAACGGAAAGAAAGGAAGCCCAACTTAAATTATCTTAAAGTGTGGGGGTATTTGGCAAAAGTACAAATTCCTAAACCCAAAAGGGTGAAGATATGACCAAAAACCATTGATTGTGTTTTCATAGGATATGCGACCAATAGTAAAGCATATTGATTTCTGGTTTATAAATCAGAAAATCCCGACATTCATAATAATACGGTTATAGAATCAGATAATGCTGAGTTCTTCGAAAGTATATATCCGTATAAAAAAAGAATGTGAGTCGATTGATGAAGGATCTAAACGACCTCGGGAAGAAACAAAAGAAAGTATATTTAATCAGGAAGATCCAAGACGTAGTAAACGTCAAAGAACGTCTACTTCATTTGGACCAGATTTTGTGACTTTCTTATTGGAAAATAAGCCTCGAACATTTAAAGAAGCTATGTCTTCTTCAGAATCATTATTTTGGAAAGAGGCAATCAATAGTGAAATAGAATCCATATTGAACAACCATACATGGGAATTAGTTGATCTTCCTCCTGGAAATAAACCGTTGGGTTCTAAATAGATTTTTAAGAGGAAAATGAAAGATAATGACACTATTGATAAATATAAAGCAAGACTTGTGGTCAAAGGATATAGACAACGAGAAGGTTTTGACTACTTTGATACATACTCTCCAGTTACAAGAATTACGTCCATACAAACACTAGTAGCTTTAGCTGCGGTTTATGGTCTTGAAATTCATCAAATGGACGTTAAGACTGCCTTTTTAAATGGAGATTTGGAGGAAGAAATCTATATGGAACAACTTGAAGGGTTTGTGGTTTCAGGTAAAGAAAAGAAGGTATGCAGACTTGTTAAGTTCCTTTACGGACTAAAACAAGCACCCAAACAATGGCATGCAAAATTTGACCAAACAATGTTGTCAAATGGTTTTAAGATAAATGAATGTGATAAATGTGTGTACATTAAAAATGTTCCAAATTACATAGTCATTGTTTGCTTATATGTGGATGATATGCTGATAATGAGTAATGACATTGCTAATATAAATGTGACTAAGCGTATGCTAACTAGAAAGTTTGATATGAAGGACTTGGGAGTTGCTGATTTAATTCTGGGTATTAAGATCCAGAAGACTCCTCAAGCTCTGGCATTGTCACAATCTCATTATATTAAAACAGTACTTGGAAATTTAAGTACTTAGATTTTAAAGTTGCAAAGACTCCAATTGACGTGAATCTTGCACTAGAAAAGAACAAAGACCAAAGTATATCACAAGTGAATTATGCTCGTATTTTGGGATGTTTAATATATATCATGAATTGTACACGACCAGATATAGCTTGTGCTATAAGTAAATTGAGTCAATACACCAGTAATCCAGGCCAATCTCATTGGGTGGCAATGAAACGAGTTTTGGGATATTTAGAACATACACAGGACTTTGCTTTGCACTACAGTAATTATCCCGCGGTGATTGAGGGACACTGTGATGCAAATTGGATCACCGGTTTAACTGATTCTAAGTCCACAAGTGGATATGTATTCACTATTGGTGAATGAGCGGTATCTTGAAAGTCGTCCAAACAAATTTGTATTGCCCGCTCTACAATGGAGGCTAAGTTCATAGGCTTAGATAAAGCCGGTGAAGAAGCTGAATGGCTCCGAAATTTCTTGTAACGACCCGACCGGCCGTTTTGAGTATTTACGCTCCTTTCAACTATTTGAAGTCTTGAATAACTTCCTACGAGGTATTATAACTTATGTGAATTATCGATTTTAGTTTTAAGGTATTTCAGAGTTAGCTTGGAAGAATGAATTTTCATGTTGGAAGTTTAAGTTGAAATAGTTGACCGGATATTGACTTATAAGTAAACGACTTTGAAATTTAATTTTAATGATTCCAATAGCTCCGTATGGTGATTTCAAACTTAGAAGCATGTCCGAAAAATTATTTGGAAGTCCGTAGTGGAATTATGCTTGAAATGCCGAAAATTTAATTTTGGGAAGTCTGACGGGGAGGTTGACTTTTTGATATCGGGGTCGAAATATTATTCTGAAAATTTGAATAGCTTCGTTATGTCATTTATGACTTGTGTGAAAATTTTAAAGTCATTCCGGATTGATTTGATATGTTTCGGCACAAGATATAGAATTTGAAAGTTCAAAGTTCATAGATTTTGATTTGAGGTGCGATTCGTCGTTTTGATATTGTTTGATATAATTTGAGGCCTCGAGTAGGTCCATGTTATGTTATGGAACCTGTTGGTATATTCGGACGGGGTCCCGAGGGCCTCGCGTGAATTTTGGATGTTTAACGGATCGAATTTGGAGTTGGAGGAGGAGCTGAAGCAGCTGGTGTTATCGCGCCTACGCGAAAAAGGGCCGCGGATGCGAGGAATGATTCACAGAAGCGAAAATGCATGGGCTGTCCAGGCATCGCGGGTGCAAAAAAAATCACCGCGGGTGCGAAAATCGTCATCGCGGATGCGAAGAAATCACCGCGGATGTGAAGACCGCATGTGCGAAGAAATCACCGTGGATGGGAAGACCGCAGGTGCGAAGAAATCACCGCGGATGCGAAAATTCTGGACAGAATGTTAAAAATAGAGGGGGTTCCGAGTTTTGCCATTTTTGGACCTTCAAGCACGATTTTTGGGGCGATTTTGAGAGAGAATTCAAGGAAAACTTGAGGTAAGTCACTTGTGATTATTTCTACTCCATAATATTGAATTATCATCGAATAATTCGACTAGATTACATGTTTTTGAAGTGTAAATCGGGGGTTTGAACTTAGGGATTTGAAAATAAGATTTGAAGATTTGGAGGTCGAGTTGAGGTCGGATTTTGGTAAAATTAGTATGGTTAGACTCGTAGTTGAATGGGATTTCGTATTTTATAACTTTTATCGGATTCCGAAATGTGGGCCCCACAGGTAATTTTTGGGGCGTAATTTCTGATTTTTGAAAAATATTAGTGTTTTGATATGGAATTAATTCCTATAATTTTTGTGGGCTGAATCAAATTAATTGTGACTAGATTCTAGCCGTTTGGATGTCGATACGCGCAGAATGGAATTTCTGGAGCATTGCTTAGCTTGCTCGACATTGAAAAATGCTTGTTCGAGGTAAGTAACTCTTCTAATCTTGGAGGTGAGGGTATGAACCCTGAATATATGTATTTTGTGAATTGTTGGGAGGTGACGCACATGCTAGGTGACGGGCGTGTGGGCATGCACTATAGAAATTGTGGCATAATTATTTCTATGGAATTTTGTAGTTAAATGATCTTGGCATTTTCCATGCGATTTTATGAGTTAAAGAAATTGAGTTGAAAAACATACTAAAATCATGTTGAGGCTATGTGTTAGTATTATTAGGACCCATGAAGGTCATATTATTGTGAAATATTTATTTTAAAATGAAAATTCATACTTAGTCATATTCATTTTATTGCATTTCATATCTCAGTCTCTGTTGTTATTTATTGATACATCATATCATCATTTTGGGCTATTCTCATGACATTGTGAGCCCATGAAAGAGAGACTGGAGAGATTGATGACTGAGGGAGGCCGAGGGCCTGATTGTGAGGATATTTTTGGGATCGGGCTGCACGCCGGAGCAGGCCATGTTGGCTTTATATATATTATTACTATTATATGAATCGGGATATATATATATATATATATATATATATATATATTATTGCACGTGAGTTGGCCGTGCGGATCTATATATTATACTATTGCACGTGAGTTGGCCATGCGGATCTATATATTATACTATTGCACGTGAGTTGGCCATGCAGATCCAGATATTATTATAGCACGTGAGTTGACCGTGCGGATCCAGATATTATTATAGCACGTGAGTTGGCCGTGCGGATCCTTATATTATTATTGCACGTGAGTTGGTCGTGCAACACGTGAGTTGTCGTGCGGATCTAAAAATTTATATTATAGCACGTGAGTTGTCCGTGAAGCACGTGAGTTGTTCATGCTTATAGCGCTTGGGCTGTAGGAGCCCCTCATGAGTCTGTACACCCCCAGTGAGCGCGGTCTACTATAAACATGGATTGGGCTGCACGCCGCAACAGGTATTGTATAGCGCTGAGTGATTGAGTGTGTTGAGCACAGTAAGAGAGAATGCGAGATAATGAGATTGAGTACTCTGAGAGTGCGAGTACATGAGTGCAATCTCTGAGATACATTGCATTGACATGCACACATGACATATATGCATAGAGATGTGTTTTCCTCATGTTGTACGGTATCACATTATTCATGATTTCTCTCACATGTTGTTAGATGGGTATAGTGATGCATTTGTTTTACACTGGTTATCTGGGAAAGAAAATGAGATATTTTATTTATCATTGAAAGGAATTTTGAAAAATTACTGTTTTCAAACTTATTCATATTTTTGGTAATTTTCGGTATACGATTCGGGTTTTCATTGATGTACTTGAAAGGCAGAACTATTTTTAGAAGTCATGATTTAGCTGAGCCTTTATTCTTGAGTTACTTCTGGTATTAATTATTTAATATTGTTATGAACTATTGTTGGTTATTGGAAGTTGGACTGTGACCTTGGTAGAAGCTCGTCACTACTTTCAACCTACGGCTAGGTTTGTTACTTACTCAGTACATGGGGTCGGTTGTACTGATACTACACTTCTACACATTGCGTGTAGATATTGGTTGTCGTTGTTGCTGTGCTCGATGGTTGCGGGATCTGAAGATGTACCTGCGTTCCTGTTGTAGCTGCCTCTTGTTCAGGGTAGCCTTAGATTTATAAAAGCTCTGTTTATGTATTATTCAAACAGACTATGTATTATTTTATTTCCGCTTTGTATACTCTATTCTTAGAAGCTCATGATTTGTACTACCAGTTTTGGAGAGATGTATTGGTTTTAGATATTTTTTTTTAATTAATTTCATTGGAATTGGATAGATGGAAATTGGCTTACCTAACGGGTTGGGTTAGGTGCCATCACGACTAGTGAAATTTTGGGTCGTGACATTTCTTGGAAGACATTCCATTTTGGCCCAAATCGTTGACACCAATATGCATATATTGCGATAGTCAAGCGGTAATTGGAAGGGCTGAGAGCGTTATGTATAACGGTAAATCTCGTCATATACGACGAATACATAAAACTGTTAGGCAATTACTCTCTAGAGGAATTATCACAATTGACTACGTAAAGTCAAGCGATAATATGTCAGATCCACTTATGAAATGCCTAACTAGAAAGGTAATTGAGAAATCATCGAGGGGAATGAGACTATGGCCGAGGACAAGTCATTGTGGCGATAACTCTACCTAGAAGACTAGAGATCCTAAGATCTAGGTTCAAGGAGATCAAACAAAGTCATTAATGACGGTTTAACATTGTCAACTAAAAGTTTGGGTCCATTCTCGTGATGAGACAATATTTAGTACCAAGGATAAAGCATTAAGGCTTTTTAATGGTTTCTAAATTTGATACGGGGTGTATCAAATAGTGTATCTATGGGATGACACGTTTAGGAATCACCTATGTAAGTGTGAAGTATTAGCCACTTCAAGGAGAATTTTGTAAGGCCAGTTCTCTACGCACTTATGAAATCAGGCGGTGTTTATGGCTGAAACGAACACAACAGTGATAACCAAAGACAGTTGAAAGTTGATTGTGTGACTTATGGCTGTCTAGGTATACACCAAAGTTCGTCGATTCAAAGATATCAATCTACCGATTGACCAAGTATATCCGACATAAATTCACTATGGAAAGTTCAAAGGGAAACCTACTTATCCAGATGCGATTAATCCTTGCTTGCGAATCACACAATTTTTCATGCATATTTTCATAATATAGCCATTCCCCATTCATGTGGGGAGTTGTTGGGTTTTAAGCTTATTTTAGCTTAAAAGAGGATGAATGAGAGATGAAGGAAAAATAAAATATTTGAGTTTTCCTCCTTGACAAAGGAATATTGTCCCCATATTGAAAGAGGAAAAGACTTTTGATGGGTATATATACAATTGCTCTTCTTCTAACTCTTAAAGAGTTAAGAAGAAGGCAAGCCTCGCGCCGTCGTCGCTCGCTCGCTCGGCTCGGCTTCGGCTTTGGATAGGATTGATTGATTAATTTTTTGGACCAAATTTATTTGTTAATATTAAGATTAATGTAATATTATTTTAATCCAAATTAGTCGTTTTTGTAACGGAAAATTAATTTTCCTCCGCATTTTGAATTCCCGTTTTATTTTGCATAAATAGCCATTTACGTAATGGCCGTTTTACGTAAACAGTCATGACAGACCTTCTGAAGAGTTGCATCTATTCATTTAAACCCAACTTGTTGGCTATAAATAGTAGACCATTCCCTCAGATTTTCCTTACGAAATTTCTGAATTCTCCTCTTCCCTTCTGCATTATTTTCTTACAAAATAAACAACGTAAGTGTGATTTGCTACCGCCATTTGTGTTCGTTGAAACACTAAGGTTTGTAGTACCGCTACACTAGTGTGTAATCCGTTCTATCCTGGGAGAAAATAATCCACAACCCCGGGTACTAGGAGGGGATTAAGTTCCTTAAGAATTCAGTAGGCTCGGATTAAATTCTGTTTCTTCTATATTTCTGTTTACGTGTTATTTTTCCTTCTCTAGAATTTGTTACAAATACAGTAGTTTAACAAGATACACTATTAGATTCTTTTTTTTCTTTCTGATTCACTGCACAAACAAATATAAAGAAATAAGAAATTTTACCAATTTCTTTGTCAAATTATATATACCAATCTTATTTTAAACGTCTGCTTCACACATATACTATAAATGTATAAATAAATCTACTAATTAAAGAGATTCTTTTGTTTACTTCCCTTTTCTTTTCTCTATTTTCTTTACTCTCTCTCCTCCATTTATTCAACAAAATTCGTTAACTTGGAATATACAAAGACGTAGATATTTGAACTTTCTTACATAAAACAAATGAGGGGAAAACCCAAAATTTGAGGGAAAAGATAAATTCATGGGCATGCATGTTATAGAAATGAGATAATCATTCATTGTTTACAAAGTTCTCGTTAATGTAGTAAAACATAAGGGGGTTTTGTATTAAAAGTTATCAACAAACAATATTTAATATTGATTATCTAATTAATAAAAGCATTGTTGACTTACAAAAATTATATAAAAAATAGGAGAGACATAAAGAAAAAATGTTACTAACAGTTCATCTAATTCTTCTAGCCTGAAAATGGATGGACGTTCTTTGCCAGGCTAACAATTATTTCATCCATGAAAGCGAACGTGCTCCCAACCCCTAAGAAACGACCACATGTGACTTGGCGGAGACGCCGTTTACACGTACGTGCCACCGTTCTCTTGTGGTGGCACTGGTTCTGAATTTACATACTCCTCCTAGAAAATTTCATATTTCATTGCCACAAAAACACAAAGCAGCCACAAATCCTGTTAATAATATGAACGTCGGTATCTCGCGAGAGAATTACTGGAGTAGTTATGATGGGATAATAGAGTTTAAGGCACGCAACTGTTTGATTCCTTTTTATTAGTCTGAAGTCTAAACAGGTGCAATCATGTAGAGGGGAGACTTTTGGGCCTTTTAAAATATCACATAAATTTAAAAATGTGATTAAATTTATACGTGGTTTTAAGGATACGTGATCTAATTTGATACAAAGCGAGAAATCAGATTTAATATAGAAGAATAAGTAAAAAAATGAATACAAATCATGCAGATTGAACAACTTAAGCCTCCCAAGGTTAATTTGCTTCGAATTTAGATGTGATATTATTGAAGCCAGAATAATATGAACAAAACTGGAAAAAATGGTATCTTGTTCTCTTAAGTATGTTACAACGTGTTGACATGAATTACTCGGTTCCCTTTATATATTGAGGGAGATGAAGTTTTTAAGACATTATTCTATAAGAAACTATGTAGATCGTTGGCTCCTTTTTTGACTTAATAATTCTTCGATTTCTGCCATAATGATTGATTAATGGCGAGAATCACGGATCCTTGTCGGATGAGTTAACAGAACTTTTCATCGAGGTCGTTAGAAGCATGATCGGTCGTACCTTTGATAAACTCGAGGGTAGGTCTGATGGTCTTTGTCGAACTTCGAATCTCGATATCGGGCTCGGTTTCATTTGTAACTTCGATCTATTGCAGATGTGTCAAACCTGATCTATTGTTCCACATGCTCGACCGAGCATCAAGCTCGGTTTTACCCGTATACAGATAGTCCCCTCATTTGTTTGGAGAGTAATCAACAAAAAACGATATGAACCCCCGGACCTTACTCCAATAAATCATGATGATGACGATGGATGCATGACGTAGGTGATAAGAATAGTGAAAACATCCCGCCAGTCCGGTCTTTGAAGCATTAAATGTGTGTCAGTTGACGGTTGGCCACCTCGGGAGATGAACCGCCTCTTGAGAAAACTTTAAATATGTTTTAATCCGTTTGTTATAACTTTTACGCTAAAATTCTTCTTGTTTCTGAGAAAACTCCATCTTCTTCATTTTCTGGTTTCCCCATTGTTGACCTTCAAGCTTCCCCTTATCAACAAACTTTTTCCTTCATTTTTTTTTTATAAAAATGGCCAAGACTTCAAAGTCTGTTCCTAAAAAAGAAACACCTTCTTCTTCAAAACCTTCTGAAAACGCTCTTCACGCTGCTACTGAGGAACCCCCTCCGATATCATACATCCCTACTGGGTGCCCTACTGTGGATGATATTAAGGTTAAAAATATGCCCATGGTACCGGGCCGTTGCAAACCGGTCTCGAGATATATATGTACGATCACGAACATCATCCTCGATAAGGTTAAAGAGGACTTCGACTGGGTAGACAAACACGTAGTAGTTCCTACCCCTGAAGAATCAATTATCACATATGTGGAGGGTTTCTTAAGTGTTTACACTTACCCTTTTACGTTGGATCCTCTAGACTCGGTTATCATAGCCTTTTGCAAAAGGTATGATGTGACGCTCGGGCAGATACATCCTTCATTTTGGAGGATCATTATTCTGCTCCGATTCTATGTGAGCAAGGTCGAGGGATGTCTATTCACCATCGACCATCTCATACGCCTGTACAGCCCTCGACTTTACCGGGGGGGGGGGGGAGGGGGGTTATTAAGCTTGCACACCGAGCCACCAAGACCTTGTTCTCGAGTATCGACGAGGATCAAGACCGGGGCTGGTTAGGCAGATTTATTCGAGTGAGAACCTCGGACTTAATCCCAGCTACGGACATGCCGTTCCCCGAGATATGGAACATGAAATGTAAGTTTAGCTTTGCCTTCGGTATTCTTTTTATTGCTTTTCATTTTGGTTTCTCATCAATGTTATGTGATGCAGCTGTTGCCTAGATGCCAAACCCCCTTCCCAAACTTAAAGAGTGGGTCGAGGGCATTGCAACACAAAAACCTTATTCCGAGTATTTATGGCGTGAGCTCTCGAAGGGTCGATGGGAGGCCCGTAATCATGGTAAGGGTTTTCCCCTAATAATGCATCTGATCTCATTTTTTGATCATCAATCTCTGATCCGTTATCTATTCATTTTGTAGGTTTAGGAAAGGACAACGAGATAAGGCCTTCCTCAGCTGACGATGATATACATGCCGACCCCCTGCTCCGAAATAGGGTAAAGAGAAGAAGAAAAGAAAAGCTCTAACTCTTTCTGACCCTGAAAGGAAAAGACCGAGGAGGCGACTTGCACAAAAACCTAAGAAAACTAGTGCTCAATAACTTTCATCGGACTCACTCAATCATTTAAGGGATGAATCCGAGGAAGAAGAGAATTCTGAGTTAGTGGCCCGCGTGAGAAGCGGCTTCGAAATACCTCGAGCCATGGAGGCTGTAAAAGAAGCAGTGGCTGAAGTTTTTGGGAGGGTCAAGACCGATTTGCCTCAATCTAGAGAGGTCGAAAAAGAAAACGTGATCGGTGTATCTCAGTCAGAAGATAATGTCCTCAAGGAGGCGCTTGGGGTGATTGACCTCTAGGTCACCTTCGTTTACTGATTCAATGATAAACGAGGCCCAGACACTGAAAGGTAACCTTGGCGAGGGGGCCCAAGGAGCAGTAGATTCTCTTTACCATTTCTTCGATAGCCTGGATTCTACTGCCTCAGAGATGTTACCGGGTTGGGTGACTTACCGGTATCAAAAAAGGCACTATCCCTAGAAGCTGGCGGGCCTTATTCAAGCCCTCGATTAGTGAACCAATTCCCAGCTCCGAGTTTTGATCCTATTCGGAGGCGGGAAATTTACATGTCCATCCCGGAGGACGTCCAGGTTCTTTCTGCCCCGGTGGGGATTGCCAATTATCTTCGGTGCTTGGTGACCGAAGATGATCAAACAAAAATGAACGGGGTAAAAGTGCCCTGCCTGTTCAACGAAGCTCAACAGGCGCTGAATCGGGTAATTTCGAATGTCCCTTTATTATGTACTTAGCTTTAATCATGAATAATCATAACGTTTTTCCTTTTTCTTTGTAGGCCTCGGTGCTTCATCATGGGGCTTTTCTTCGATACCGGGAGGAGTAAAAACTATTCGAGGCCGAGGCCCGGGAGCTTGCCGAAAAGAGGGATGCTTACAAGGTCCTTAATGAAAAATCCCAAGCTGAGCTGGAAGCGGCTCGTAGGGAACATACCGAACTGGTTGAGTAGGTAAGGAGAGTTTTTGGAGTTAGTGATGATGAGTCAGATTCAGTAGCTAACAATCCGAACTCGCAGGTTCAGAATAAACTTGACGTGATTGAGCAACTTCGAGGTGAGGTGGATGCGGTCAAAGCCGAGACCGAGGAATGAAAGAAAAATATAGATCGCTTAGCCTTGGAGAAAGAGACTGCCCAGACACAGTTTGCTTCTGCTGAGTTTCAGCTTCGGGCTGCAAAGGAGAAGAACTTGGCGCAGGCCAAAATGATCGAGGGACTCCAATCTCAGTTGAGCTCGGCTGTTTCTGGTTAAGATAATCTGGCCAAGGAGCTCGAGGCTACCAAGTCAAAAGTTATTATGTCCCGGAACGAAACTGATAAAAAAGTGGCCCAGCTCAAAGTTGATGTCGAGGCTATCCAAGAGCAGGCAAAAACCATGGTGAAAGATACAAGGTGGGAATCCCGTAGGGAGACCCTCAAGGGAGTCCATGCTCAGAATTTTGACATATTGACCGAAATCGAAAATGCCAAGACATACGAAATCAATGCTCGGAGGCTAGCTTTTCCCGAGGAGGATTTCGAGGCATCTGAAGAGTCGAGTGAGTCCTGTGGTGAAGAAGAGCCCGTCGGCGACGATGTAGCCCTCGATGAGGATTAGGCCATTTTTAGTTTTTTGTACTTATTTGTTTGTTGAGGCCATTCAGCCTTTGTAAAAACATGCATCGGGGCTATCTAGCCTTTGTAAATAAATTTTGATATATATGTATAAGGCTTTTTCCTTTCATCGTTTCTCGAATATTTCCCTTGCCTTTTTATTTATCTTAACGATGGTCGAAATACCTTAGTATGAAATAATTATCTTGGAATGGCCTTAGCCTTTTAACTCGGGCGATGCCAAATAAGCTTCATGCCCTCAAGTTTATTAACTTGGAACGGCCTTATCCGGGCAATGCCAAATAAGCTTTATGCCCTCGAGTTTTATTTACTCAGAACGGTCTTAGTCGTTGAGTTCGGGTATGCCAAATAAGCTTTATGCCATCAACTTTTATTAACTCAGAACAGTCTTATCCGTTGAGTTCGGGCAAGCCAAATAAGCTTTGTGCCCTTGAGTTTTATTAACTCAGAATGGTCTTAGCCGTTGAGTGTGGGCATGACAAATAAGCTTTATGCCCTCAAGTTTTATTCAGAACGATCTTAGCCGCTGAGTTTGGACATGCCAAATAAGCTTTATACCCTCGAGTATTATTAACTCGGAGCGGACTTAGCCTTTAAATTCGGGCAATGCCAAATAAGCTTTATGCCCTCGAGTATTATTAACTCGGAACGACCTTAGCCTTTAAATTCGGGCAATATCAGATAAGCTTTATACCCTCGAATATTATTAACTCAGAGCAGCCTTAGCCTTTAAAGTCAGGCAATGCCAAATAAGCTTTATTCCATCAAGTTTTATTAAGTCGGAACGACTTTAGCCTTTAAATTCGGGCAATGCCAAATAAGTTAATGTCCTCGAGTTTTAATAACTCGGAACGGCCTTAGCCTTTTAAGTTAGGCAATGCCTACAATCCCCGAGTGAAGTGAATGTTCGGACTCGGATTAAGGTGGCCCTTGGGCTCGGCATCGGTCGACAATTTGTCTTTAGGCTTGATGCCTAGTCCCCGAGTGAATGTTCGAACTCGGATTTGAGATGGCCCTTGGGATCAACATCGGTCGACAGTTTGCCTTTAGGCTTGATGCCTAGTCCCCGAGTGAATGTTCAAACTCGGATTTGAGATGGCCTTTGGGCTCGGCATCGATACTCAATCCTCGAGTGAATGTTTGAACTCGGATTTAAGATTGCCCTTAGGCTTTTAAGGGTGGGAAATTTCTTGAGAAAAGCAAGAAACGCTTTTGAGGACGAGATGTTTATATGCAAAGAAGGCTCTTTTACTCTTGCGCATAATAGTTGTACATGTTTAGTGCCAGGGCTTGATTGATTTGAGTGGGCATGATTCTTTTGATCGTTTGGCCCTTACAATAAATTCTAAATAATATTATAGGCCCTTTGATTACGAGGATCTTGCCCCCCTCCCCCACCCCCCACCCAGTGTTTGAGGTTGACCGAAGAGAGGCCTAGAATGTTGCCGTGATCATTGCAACTAATTCGTAGCTGGCCTTCAATTCTAAGTTAGCACGATTTTACTTGCTACCTCGTTACAAACCTTGCCGAAAAGCCTATTTGGGACAAAATCGGTCCAAGAGAAAAAAAGTGCAACGCGTTCTTTCCCTACTGACGTTCAACCGACGACCGGGCCAGACCTAGGGTCTCGTATCGTCATTTGTAGGTTACCTGCAAGTGTCAATTTGAAAGGTAAAAAAGAAAAATAGAGGAAAGAATTGGGGTCGTACCTTAGCATTAATATTATTTTAAGTGAGATATATTCCAGTTGTTTGGTAATTGCTCGCCGTTCATTGTTCCGAGCTTGTATGATCCTTTTCTGGTGATCCTGATAATTTGGTACGGTCCTTTCCAGTTTGGCCCCAATTTCCCTTCGTTCGAGTTGCATGTGTTTAGTGTAATTTTTCTTAATACAAAGTTCCCAGTATTGAGATATCGAAGGTTAGCCCTTCGATTATAATATCTCTCGATCCGCTATTTTTGGGCGGCCAAACTGACAAGGGCGACTTCATGCCTTTCATCTAATAGTTCCAGGCTCGTACTCACAACTTCGTCATTTGATTCCCTTGTTGCATGTTGAAATATGATCCATGGTTCTCCGACCTCGACCTGTATTAAAGCTTTGGTGCCGTAAACCAAAGAAAATGGTGTGGATCCGGTACTGGACTTCAAAGTTGTACGGTACGCCCATAGGACCTCGGGTAGCACTTCTTTCCATTTCCCTTTGGCGTCGACCAATCTCTTTCTGAGGTTTTGGATTATGGTTTTGTTGGTAGATTCTTCTTGTCCGTTCCCACTGGGGTGGTAAGGAGTGGATAATATCCTTTTGATCTTATGGTCTTCAAGAAACTTGCATACTTTGCCGCCAATAAACTGTTTTCCATTGTCGCACACAATCTCGGCCGGTATTCCGAATCAACATATAATGCGATCCTAGATAAAATCTATGACTTCTTTTTTTCTGACCTTTTCATATGCATGTGCTTCCATCCATTTATAAAAATAGTTAGTCATAAGTAAAATAAATTGGGCCTTACCGGGCGCCCGTAAAAGGGGGCCGACGATGTCCATCCCCCATTTCATGAATGGCCATGGTGATAATACTGAATGTAACGGCTCTCCTACCCGTTAAATCATCGGGGCATGCCTCTGGCATCCATCACATTTTCGAACGAACTCCTTTGCGTCTTTTTCCATGTTGATCCAGTAGTAACCGACTCTGATTATTTTTCGAACCAATGATTCAGCGCCCGAGTGATTTCCACAGGTACCTTCATGGATTTCCCTCAAAATGTATTCGCTATCCCCTGGTTCTAAACATATTGCCATCGGTCCATCGAACATTCTTCTGACTAAGGTTCCATCCTCGGATAAACTAAACCGGGTTGCCTTGGTTCGCAGAGCCGCCGATTCTTTTGGGTCTGAGGGTAGTTTTACGGTCCTGATATATTCCACAAATTTATTCCTCTAGTCCCAAGTTAGGCTCGCCGAGTTGATTTCGGCATGGCCTTCTTCTACTACCGATCTCATAAGTTGTATGACCTCTCTTGTTTTAAGCTCGTCTTCTTCGACCGACGATCCCACGTTAGCGAGGGCATCGACTTCGCTGTTCTGATCCTGAGGTACATGTTGCAAAGTTCCACTCTTTGAACCGATGTAACGTCACCTGTATCTTGTCTAAGTATCTCTGCATTCGCTCTTCTCTGACCTCAAATGTTCCGTTAACTTGGTTTACCATAAGGAGGGAGTCGCACTTGGCTTCGATCACCTCTTCTCCCAAGCTTTTGGCAAATTCAAGGACTGCAATCATGGCCTCATATTCGGCCTCGTTGTTAGTCAATTTCACAGTCTTAATAGATTGTCCAATTATATTACCTGTTGATGGCTTTAGTGCGATACCAAGTTCGGACCCTTTGGCGTTCGAGGCTACGTATGTAAAGAGGATCTAGATTCCCGAAGGTGTCCCTGAGTTAATCAATAACTCTCTTTCGACCTCGAGTATCAGGGTCGGTATAAAATCGGCCACGAAATCTGCCAATATTTGGCACTTAATGGCGGTCTGAGGTCGATATTCAATATCGTACCCTCTTACTTCTACGGTCCATTTGGCCAATCGACCCGATAGTTTGGGTTTATGCATAACATTCCTTAACGGGTAAGTAGTTACGACACATATGGGGTGACAATGGAAGTATGGTTTTAGCTTCCTCGAGGCACTTAACAAGGCGAACGCCAATTTTTCCAGGTGGGGGTATCTAATTTCGGCCTTACCCAAGGTCCGACTAACATAATAAATCGGATTTTTGCATACCTCGTTCTTCCCAGACTAGGACTCCGCTTACCGCTATCTCTGATACTGCCAAATACAAGTATAGTTGTTCATCCGTCTTTGGTGTGTGAAGCAGTGGTGGGCTCGATAAGTATATTTTGAGCTCTTCTAGAGTTCGTTGACATTTCGGGGTCCATGAGAAGTTATTTTTCTTCTTCAGCAACGAGAAAAATCAATGACTCTTATCGGAGGACCCCGAGATGAATCGCCCCATGGCGGCGATGCACCCGGTTAGTCGTTGCACGACCTTCACATTGTCCACTACCGTGATATCTTCGATAGCTTTGATCTTGTCAGGGTTGATCTCAATTCCTCGGTTAGATACCATGAACCCGAGAAATGTACCTGACCCGATTTCGAATGTGTATTTTTCCGGATTTAGCTTCATGTTGTACTTCTTCAATATACTGAAGGTTTCCTGCAAATGCTTTAAATGGTCCTCTGCTCGCAGGGATTTAACCAATATATCGTCAATGTAAACTTCCATCGATTTTCCTATTAGTTCTTCGAACATCCGATTTACTAGGCGTTGGTATGTGGCACCGATATTTTTTAATCCAAACGGCATTACATTATAACAGTAGTGCCATTTTTAGTGATGAAAGAGGTTTTTTCTTGATCACCCGGGTCCATCCGTATTTGGTTGTACCTGGAATAGGCATCGAGAAAACTGAGGATCTCGTGGCCGGCCGTGGCATCGATCACACGATCGATGTTGGGCAAAGGGAAAGAGTGTTTGGGGCATACCGTATTCAAATCTTTGTAATATACACACATTCTTAGTTTATTCCCTTTTTAGGGACTACCACTACGTTTGCTAACCCATCCGAGTATTTAACCTCTCGAATGGACCCTATTTTTAGGAGTTTAGATACCTCGTCCTTGATGAAAGCATATTTGTGCACGGACTAGGGCCTCCTCTTCTACTTGATCGGATTAATTTTTGGGTCCATGTTTAATCTATGCGTCGTTATTTTTGGTGGGATCCCTGTCATATCAAGATGGGACCAAGCAAAACAATCTATGTTAACTATAAGGAATTGAATAAATTTTTTCCTAAGATCGGGAGTTAATCTCGTGCCCAGGTATACCTTCCAATCGGGAAAAAGCTCGATTAATACAACCTGCTCCAGCTTTTTGACTGTCGATTTGGTTGCGTCGGAATCATCGAGGATTATTAAAGAACGGGGAACCCCATAATCATCATCTTCGTAAGTCTTTTTCTTATTTGATCTGATTGTTACCAGAATCGGTAATTGCTATTTGGATTTTGGATCAGCGCCAGAATTTGGTTCTTTCGGTGTTGTGAGCGTTGATATCGGAACCACTTCTTCGATGGCAAACATATCTTTTGCAGTTGGTTGTTCCCCGTAGATTGTCTTGATCTCCCCAGGGACTGGGAATTTTAACACTTGATGAGGAGTTGAGGGTACTGCTCTCATGTAGTGGATCCATGGCCTTCCGAGAAGGGCGTTGTACCTCATATCCCCATCGATCACATAAAACTTAGCCTCCTGTACGATTACGGCGGTGTTGATCGGTAACGTTATCTCCCATTTGGTGGTTTCACATGCCATGTTGAACCCGTTTAGGACTCGGACTGCCGTCACGATTCTGTCCTGTAGAGCGAGCTGTTCTACAATATTCGATCGAATAATGTTGGCCGAGCTGCCTGGATCAATTAACACACGTTTGATTCTAGTTTTATTTACGAGTACAGATATTACCAGTGCATCATTGTGAGGTTGTATGATCCCTTTTGCGTCCTCGTCGCTGAAGGATAAGGCTCCTTCAGGTATGTAGTCTCAAGTTCATTTCTCCCCGGTGACAGAGATGCTGGTGCGTTTCAACATTCGTCCTTGTGGTATGTCGACTCCACCAATGATCATATTTATGACGTGTTGAGGTATCTTCTTGTCCTGTCGGTTTGTTAGAATCCCTATTTCTAAAGTGGTTCTTGGCTCGATCACTCAAAAATTCTCGAAGGTGCCCATTGTTGAATAAACAGGCTACTTCTTCCCTCCGTTGTAGACAATCTTCCGATCTATGACCATGAGTGCCATGATATTTGCACATCTGGTTAGGGTCCCTTTGAGCTGGATCGAATTGCATAGGTTGAGGCCATTTTGTATCACTGATGTGCCCGATAGCAGATACGATGGCGGTAGCATCGACATTAAAGTTGTACTCCGATAGCCTTGGTGCTTCTTTAAGACTTCTATAGCCAAAAGTGCAATGGCTATTCAGACAATTTGTGTATTATCTCCAACTACCCGTCCCTTCCTATAGTCCAGGAGGCTTTGGACACTATTCTAAAAGGGTGGTTCTACACTTAAAGTCTTAGGTTTCTATTTCTATTCTTATTATCGTCACATAAAAGGGAGCACATTAGGACTTGAACAATTAACACATAAGGCAAGTTCATGTTGACCTCCGAATTAATTAAGTTGAAAGAGATAATTAAAGTAGTATAAGGACTCGGCTGGTCGTTTTGAGTATTACAGCCCTATTCCCCTGTTCACTGCTCAGTTTATACCTTACAATTGTTGTATGACTTGCCGAGGTAATTGGTCCGGGTCCGGCGAGGTTTTGAAAGGAATTGAGACACTTAGTCTCCAAGATGAAAGCTTAAGTTGAAATAGTTGACCGGATGTTGACTATGTTTAAACAACTCCGGAATAAAGTTTTGATGATTTCAATAGCTCCGTATGATGATTTTGTACTTAGGAGAGTATCCGAAAAATTATTTGGAAGTCCGTAGATAAATTATCTCATACGGTAAGTCATAATTCCACCGTGTACCTAATTTATTGACCCGGTAACACGGTAAGTCATAATTTATCTTGAAATGAGACACTTAGTCTCATAATTGAAAACTTTAAGTTGCAAAGGTTGACCAGATATTGACTTATGTGTAAACGAGCTCGGATTCGAATTATGATGATTCCAATAGCTTTGTATGGTGATTTTGGACTTAAGAGCATGTCCGAAAAATTATTTGGAGGTCCATAGTGGAATTAGGCTTGAAATGGCGAAAGTTAAATTTTTGGGAAGTTTGACCGGGGGTTGACTTTTTGATATCGGGGTCAAAATCCGATTCTGAAAATTTTAATAGGTCCGTCATGTCATTTATGACTGTGTGCAAAGTTTGAGGTCAATAAGACTTAATTTGATAGGTTCCGGCGTCGTTTGTGGAAAACGTAAAATTTCAAAGTTTATTAGGCTACAATTGGGGTATGATTCGTGGTTTTAGCGTCGTTTGAGATGATTTGAGGGTTCGACTAAGTTTGTATGATATTTTAGGACTTATTGCTATATTTGCTTGAGATCTCGGGGGCCTCGGTTGAATTTCGGATGGTTAACAGATAGAATTCGGACTTAGAAGAAAATCTGAAGGTTTCTGCCATCTGATATAATCGCACCTGCGGAATTTCCATCGCAGGTGCAAGCTCGCAGAAGCGAGCCTTGCATCGCAGATGCATTCAGACGTGGCTGGGGCTTCGATCGTAGAAGCGGCAGGTAGCTGCAGAAGCGGCCCCGCACCTGCGGGCGTTTGATCGCAGAAGCGCAAGGGCACTTGGTGAGGCAGCTTCGCAGAAGCGGACAGCTCCTCGCAGAAACGTGTCCGCGGATGCGCACAAAATCCCGCAGAAGTGGAAACCCCTGGGCAGTACAAAAGCAGAGGGGTTCCGAGATTTTGCCATTTTTGGGCATTTCAAGCTCAGGCTGGGCGATTTTGTGCGAGGTTGTCACGGGAAATCTTGAGGTAAGTCACTTGTGATCATTTCTACTCCATAATATTGAATTATCATCGAATAATCCGACTAGATTACATGTATTCAAGGTGTAAATCGGGGGTTTGAACTTAGGGATTTGAAAATAAGATTTGAAGATTTGGAGGTCAAGTTGAGGTCGGATTTTGGTAAAATTGGTATGATTAGACTCGTGGTTGAATGGGCTTCCGGATTTTGTCGGGTTCTGAGACATGGACCCCATAGGAAATTTTTGAGCTAAATTTTGGATTTTTATGTGAAATTAATATTTTCTTATGGAATTAATTCTAATAAATTTTATTGACTGAATCGAATTATTTGTGGCTAGATTCGAGGCGTTTGGAGGCCAATTCACGAGGAAAAGACATTACAGAATAAAGAATTACACAACTTGAGGTAAGTAACAGTTCTAAATTTGGTCATGAGGGTATGAAACCCCGGAATATGTATTATGTGATTGGTTTTGAGGTGACGCACATGCTAGGTGACGGGCCTGTGGGTGTGCACCGTAGGAATTATGACATGGTCAATTCCATGGAACTGTGTAGTTGAAAAATCTGTTGATATCCGTACATTTTTTCACGTATTAGAGAAATTGATCTATGAATCATGTTTGAATCATATGTTTACACTGTTGGGATCCACAAAGGTCGTGTACTTGTGAAATTATTTGCTAAATTGATGTTTTACACTCAGACACAGTTCTATTTGCATATGTTTACCTCAGTCTCTCTTATTCATTATTGATGCATCATATCATTGTTGTTGGGCTGCTTATCATGATTTCTGAGAGCCCGAGAGACTGGAGAGGTTGATGACTAAGTGAGGCTGGGGGCCTAATTATGAGCATATTTATGGATCGGGTTGAACGCCGCAACATGTTTCATTGATTTATTCCATGATTGGCTTGATATAGCGTTTGGGCTGAAGGAGCCTCTCCGGAGTCTGTACACCCCCCAGTGAGCGCAAGTACCTACTGAGTACAAGTGCCGAGTGCCGAGTGATGAGTGACTGTGAGGAAATAGTGATTGCGAGGTTGGAGTGAATGAGAGGACTGAGTGACTGTTACTCTGAGAGGATGCATTGATTTCATTATTTCTGTTCCATTCGAAGTTGTTATAAAATTACTGTGGAGTTTTTAAATGTTAAACTTGAAAGCATGCCTACCTGTTTATGTTGGAAAGTACTGTGTTTGCACTTAGCTGAGAAACTCGTCACTACTTTCAGTTCTTTATTTATTATTGTTACTTACTGAGTTGGTTGTACTCATACTACACCATGCACTTCATGTGCAGATCGAGGTAATCCCGAACACAGTGGGTGTTGATTCTTTTACACAGTTAATTTTTTGGAGATTTAGAGGTAGCTGCTATGTTTCGCAGACCTTGTCTCACCTTCCCTATCCTTTTGTTTATTGTATTTGGTCTCAGATTATTATAGACCGGGTTTCCCAGACTTGTAATACATAGATGCTCATGTACTCAGTGACACTGGATTTTGGGAGTGTTTGTATCGGTATTTGCGAGACTTGTGGATTGTGTTTAAATATTATATTTTCAAACTTAAAAGAAATCGTGGTTTATTGAGGTTGTCGGCTTGCCTAGTATCGAGATAGGAGCCATCACGACAAGTTAGGATTTTGGGTCGTGACAGAAAGTTTGATCGGGGAGTTGACTTTTGATATCTGGGTCAGAATCCAATTCTGGAAATTTGAATAGGTCTGTTATATCGTTTATGACTTGTGTACAAAATTTGAGGTCAATTTGACTTGATTTGATAAGTTTTGGCATCGAATGTAGAAGTTGGAATTCGTTAGTTTTCGTTAAGCTTGAATTGGGGCGTGTTTCGTGTTTTTAGCATTGTTTGATATGATTTGAAGGCTCGACTAAGTTCGTATAATATTTTAGGACTTGTTGGTATATTTGGTTGAGGTTCGGGGGGCCTCAGGTGAGTTTCGAATGGTTAACATATAAAAAATTTAGACTTAGGAAAATCTGGAAATTTTGCTTCTGGTGTAACCGCACCTGCGAAGCTTTGATCGCAGGGGCAGGTTGCGCAGGTGCGAATATTTTGCCGCACCTACGAGGTCGCAGATGCAGCTAATTTATTGCAAAAGCGGACAACTTCTTCGCAGAAGCGGTTAAAATACCGCAGATGCGGAACCCCTAGCAGTATACATTTCAAAGGAGTTCCAAGTTTTTCCCATATTTGAACTTTCAAGCACGATTTTGGGGCGATTTTCAGAGGAAATTCATGGGAGAACTTGAGGTAAGTCACTTGTGATCATTTCTACTCCATAGTATTGAATTAGCATCAAATAATCCGATTAGATTACGTATTTTTAAGGTGTGAATCGGGAATTTGGACCTAGGAATTTGGAAATAAGATTTGATGATATGGAGGTCGAGTTGATATCGGAATTTGGTAAAATTTGTATGGTTAGACTCGTGGTCGAATGAGCATTCATATTTTGTAACTTTTTTTGGGTTCCGAGACGTGAGCACCACATGCGATTTTGAGTGAAATTTCAAATTTTGTGTGAAACAATTAGTATTTTGTATGGATTTAATTCCTACAATTTGTGTGGACTGAATCAAATTAATTTTGACTAGATTTGAGCCGTTAAAAAGTTGATATGCGCAAAATGGCATTTCTGGAGCATTTTTTAGCTTGACATTGAATTCGGCTTGTTCGAGGTAAGTAACTCTTCTAATCTTGGAGCTGAGGATATGAACCCTGACTATAAATGTTATGTGTTTGGTGTTGAGGTGACGCACATGCTAGGTGATGGGCGTGTGGGCGTGCACCGTGTAAACTGTGACTCCGTTATTTCTGTGGTACTGTGTAGTTACCTGAACTTATCTGTAATCATGAAATCTCTACGTACTAGAGTTATCGAGCTATGATTCGTATTAGAAACCATGTCTAGGCAACATGCTTATTCTGTTGGGACCCACTGAGGTCATTACTGCTGTTGAGTTATTTGCTTACATTGCAATGTCATACTCAATCATATTCATTTATTGCATATCATATCTCAGTCTCTGTTGTTATTTATTGATACATCATATCATCATTGTGGGCTAGTTCATGTCATTGTGAGCTCGAGAGACTGGAGAGGTTGATGACTGAGTGAGGCCGAGGGACTGATTATGAGATATGAATACTATAGCACATGAGTTGTCCGTGCGGATTTTAGCACTTGGGCTAAAGGAGCCCCTCCGGAGTCTGCACACACCCCAGTGAGCACAGTTGATTTATATTGATGGATGGATCTTCCCTGGGCATGGATCTTGTCCGAAGCATTTATACCTGGGGATGGATCTTCCCCATGGGCTGGATTGTCCCTACTCAGTACCGAGTGACTAATGGTCAGTTGATATATATATTCCGGGATGGATCTTCCTGGGGCCGGATTGGCCATATAAAGTAATGAGTGATTGAGCATGATGAGCGAAAAGTATGAGACAGTGAGATTGAGTACTCTGAGAGTATGAGTACATGAGTTCATCTCTGAGATACGTTGCATTGACATGCACACATGACATACATGCATAGAGATGTATTTTTCTCATGCTGTACAGTATCACGTCATTCATGACTTCTCACACATATTGACATATGAGCATAGTGATGCATTTTACACTGGCTATCTGGAAATAAAATGAAACATCTTATTTATTATTGAAAGGATTTTTGGAAAAATTATTGTTTTTAAACTTACTCATATTTTTTGCAACTTCGGTAAACGATTTGGGTTTTCACTGATATACTTGAAAAGCAGAACTATTTTCAGAAATCATGATTAAGGTGAGCATTTTATCTGTGAGTTACTTCTTTTATTCCTTGCTTTACGTTGTTATGGACTGTTGTTGGCTATTGGTGTTGGACCCGACCTTTATTCCAGCTCGTCACTACTTTTAACCCTAGGTTAGGTTTGTTACTTATTGAGTACATGTGGTCGGTTGTACTCATACTACACTTTGTCACCTTGCGTGTAGATGTTGGATGCTGATGTTGCGGAGACTGACGGGAGCTGGATTTGAAGATGTACTTGCGTTTCGGTTGTAGCTACCTCTTATTCAAGGTAGCCTTAGATTTATAAAAATCTGCTTATGTACATTTCGAACAAATGATATATTTATTTCATTCCATATTTGTAAATTCTAATCTTAGAAGCTCATGATTTGTACTACCAGTCCTTGGGGAGTGTATTAAAGCCAGTTAAATATTAATTTAATTGGATAGTTATTAAGTGGCTTACCTGACGAGTTGGGTTAGGTACTATCATGACTAGGTGAATTTTGGGTCGTGACAAGTAGTGAAAGGAACTCTTAAAATATACTAACTTCACTGATTTAGTAAAATCAATAGATAACTCAAAAATAATGTAGTAACATAATTAGACGTGAAAAGTTCAAAAAACAAATTTATTCCAAACTCGTAAATACCAAGCGGACCAAAATAATTAAATGGAAAGATGATTATTGAGCTCAAACCTTGTGGTGACGTGTTCATTTGGAAGAATAAGCCAAAAGTAAGGGAAAATTTCAAAATGAGATTGTTAGACCAAAATACTGAAATTCTATTTTAAAGTAAGGCCTAAAATACGTGAGAATCTACTTATTGTAAAAGACAGCTTATTTTAAGAGCCTCGATTCACTCATAATTAACTATTCAAGCACATAGATAAGAAAATCTAATTTTACCTATTAATATGATGTGATGGAATAAAAACAAGCTAAACAAACAGGTTGTCAAATAGAGTAGGCAGGCAATATATATTGTCCTAAACACATAGCAAATCAACAGATTCTTCCTTTATCTATATTTTGTTTTAATGGCATGATCTCTAGTGTTTGTTATTCCTAGAAGCATGGTTTCTACACGTTCCAATTCGCTCTTAGAGCATTATACATATCAGGTTTCTCAAGCAATCAGAATTACAAGAAGAAGGCAATTACTGCAGAATGTCTCCAAATTTCATGGAGTTCTTACATTGAATGTACTAACTTAGAACATGGTATCTACGGACAACAATACTCAGCGATATCGAATCAAAACTAGCCCGCTACAGGCGCCAGCAATGCTCTAAGTCGAAAAATCAATAGCTGCAGGATTAGAGAAGGTATTATAGCAGCGAGTGTCAAAACCAATGGTGAAAAGCCATTCTCAAGATGTAAGTTGTACATCCCGTGATCATCCCTAATAAGCTCAAGATACAAGGTATTTATAGTGCACCAAGGTGTAGGATCACATTTAAAATTCACACAGAGAAATCAATGGAGATTGATTTAGATCTTTGATAAAGGAAATGGATGAATCTGGTTGAATTCATGGGAAGGTGTGTGAGAGTAACAAACGTGGTAGGAGAAATTGGAGCAAAACTTTGGGGAAGTCTTGCATAAAAATCTGGAATGGTAATTGGAAATAAGAAGTAAATATCTTATAGAAGAGGGAGAATCGAGCTAAAGATAGGGAAAGGGAATCAACCATAAGATTGAAGGAAGCAAAATATTTTGTAAAACTAAAGTAATGAAATAAGAAAATGGGAGAGAGAGATTTGAGGATTGATATTTTCTGAGATCTTGCAAGAATCAATGTGGTAATTGGAAGAAGAAGGAAAGAATATAAAATTTCAAGGAAGAGAGAATAGGAAATAAGTAATAAGTAATTAAATGAATAATAACTAAGAAAAGATTTGTTGAAGAAATCACGGGAGAGGAATTCTGGGTTTTAAATGGGAAAGGATATTTCTTTTCTTTCTTTGGTTGCCAGAGATTATTGGGCTCTTATTCAAGACAAGACACATAAATTTATAAAAATACTAATATTTTGTTAGATTAGAAAGTGGAGAAGTGATTAAAATATTGATCTTTGAGAAAGGCCATTAGCTAATATGATATCAACAAAAGTAAGTAATTAAATAAAATTATGTATTAAAATAAATTGCTGAATGTATATGGTGACATGTTAATAAACTCAAGTAAATACACATAGAAAAATAACAATAGGATTACGAGCTTCTTTTTAAGCAAGGAGAATACGAGTTTTTTTAATTATTATTTTATGAAATCGCAGTAAACGCATGAGTAATGCGATTTTATACTAATAATAATAGTAGAGTAGTCTAAGGGTTATAATAATAATAATAATAATAATAGAGAAAATAGTAAATGATTATGCGAAATTATTTTATATTGTGTAAAAATAAGTAAAAATGATAGATTTAACATATCGCTCAAACTAATAATTTTGAAGAAAGGATGGACAAAATTTGAACCTTCAACTAAATCTTCTCACACATATACTAAACCGTACACACAAAGGATTGCCAACATGAATATGCCTTGTGGATAACAACTCCTAAGCTTCAACAGTTTGATGGTAAAGGAAATTCTAAGCAACATGTTGCATACTTCGTCGAGACATGCAATAATGTTGAAACTTATGATGATCACCTTGTCAAGCAGTTTGTTCGATCTCTCAAAAAAATTTCTTTGGATTGGTACACAGATCTTAAATCCGGTTCAATCGTTAGTTGGGAGCAACTGGAGCAAAAATTCCTCAATCGCTTCTATAACACAAGGCGCATTGTGAGCATGATTGAACTTACAAATGCTCGCCAATGGAAGGAGGAGTCAGTCGTTTACTTTATCAATTGCTGGAGGAGCCTAAGCCTCAACTGCAAAGACCGCCTTAGCGAAACTTCTGGCATCAAAATGTGCATCCAAGGTATGCATTGGGGCCTTCGCTACATCTTGCAAGGAATAAAGCCTAAAACGTTTGAAGAGTTGGCAACTCCTGCGCATGATATGGAATTGAGTATGGCTACAAGTGGAGACCAAAGATTTCGTGGATTTGAGCCTCATGATCAAATAGAAGCAGACGATGCTGAGAGTGGGGGGAAGTATTCATCCAAAGATGAAACTGAAAAATCTATGCATATTATAATTCTCCTTGATGCATGAGCCTAAACTGCATGTTAAAACGCTCCTCAACGCACGAGCCTAAACTGCAAGTTATATTGCTCCTTGACAGACGAGCTTAAACTGCAAGTTATAATGCTCCTTGACACACGAGCCTAAATTGTATGTTATAAAACCACTCAAATTCGAGCACAATCTTCAAGTTATAAAGCTCTACAAATTCGAGCTAAATTTTTAACTTGTAATTCTCTTCAAATCGAGCAAAGTCTTCAAGCCATAAAACTCTTCAAAAATCGAGCAAAATCCTCAAATTGAAAAGCTCTTCAAAAATAAAGCAAAATCTTCAAATTGACAAGCTCTTCAAATTTGAGCAAAGTCTTCAAAATGTAAAGCTCCTCAAATTTGAGCAAAGCCTTCAAGTAGCAAAACTCACCAAAATTGAGCAAAGTCTTCAAAGTTGCAATGCTCTTTAAATTCAAGCAAAGTCTTCGAAATATAAAGCTCCTCAAATGGAGCAAACTCTTCAAGATGTAAAGCCTTCAAATTTGAGAAAAGTCTTCAAATTTCAATGCTCCTCAACGTATGAGCCTAAACTGTATGTTGTGAAGCTCCTCAGAACATGTGCTAAATCTTCAAACCGACGCTCCTCAATACACGAGCTTAAACTGCATGTTACCATGCTCCATATCCCACGAGCTTAAACTATGTGTTACTCCTTGTTTGCACGAGTATAAACTGCAGACAATAAACAATTCACACTTTTCCTTAACTACGTTATGACTTGTTCCTCTTTACCGAGGTATGTAGGCAATTTGAAAAAAATGTGGCATGATGTGATCATCAAAATCAAAGTTGGGGGCATCACGTTGATTCTTTCAAATACAAAGGCGTATATTGAAAAGTGAAAGAAGGCGATTCACGCCAAACTGAACAAGATATTTTATTGCTTCAATATTGTAAATATGATACATAAATACTAAAGGAAATAGTGTTGGTAAAAGGTCTGACACATAAGAAGCCTTCTCCCTTGAAATAGCTCCAACTACCATGGAGCAGCTTTGATGAGCTTCAAGCATACGAAAAAATTGAGTATCTGCCTTTGATAAACGAGGGATTTCCCTACAATGACTACCTGAATACAATTCTTTATAGAAGATGGATCTTGGTGCATCAAGGGTCTGCTTGCTCTAGATGGGAGCATCTTCTACTCATTCTGCATACTTACCAAGCTGCAAAAAAAAATACCTTAATGTGTATCGTAAGCCATAGGGAGGAGGCACTTCATGTACGTCTCTAAGGTGAAAAAGGAGGTTGTTCTATGTTGAAGCTTGAAATATAGGAAGCTCTATGGACTTCTTCTCCAAATTGAAAAAGGATATGGTTCACGCTAAAGCTTGAAGGTTAGGACACTCTATACACTTCTGCGACAAGTTGCGAGATGAGGAGATTCCAAGAGTTTGAAGGATGGGAATGCTTCAAGTACTTAGCTTGCTCGCAAAAGCTGGGAAAACAATAAGCCACAATGAGGGGACACTTCATGTACTTATTTGCCTTAGCATAGTATATATCCATAGACGCCTCACCAAAGCTGGGAGGAAGAATGCTCCATGAACTTGTTCTCCAAGTTGTAAGAAAAGATCGTTCACGCCAAGGCTCGATGGATGGGTGTCATGACCCGAAATTCGCACCTTCGGGACCTGATGGCGCCTAACATTTCACTTGCTAGGAAAGCCAACGTTAGAATAAATTGTAACCATTTTAAACAGCTCAGTTGAAATGATAATAAATCAACCAAATATTTGAAATAGAAATTTCCTACAAACCCAAAATCGGTAGTACAAGTCATAAGCTCTACAGAGTTTACTAGAAAATCTCTAAATATAATTATTCCAGAATAGAATCAAATAGTGCAAAGAAAATATCATAAGGTGACTCTGAGGCCTACGAACGGGACAATAGGTGTACCTTGAGTCTCCATAGAAATGCCCGATCAAATAAAAGGAATTTCAACAACTCTAAGGTACCTGAATCTTCACAAAAAAATGTGCAGAAGTGTAGCATGAGTACACAATAGCGGTACCCAGTAAGAATCTGTGATGACCAAAAAATATCATATTTAATTTAAATGTTTATTTTTGTGTTCTATGAAGATGTTGAGATCTTACCTGCTATGAGTTACGTATCACCTAAATAAATGATGTTAATGGCATTCCTTTTCTAGTAATATATTGCTTATGATGCCACTGTTAGTATTATTTCATGTTGTGTTACGTTGATTGGATTATGTATGTGTTGTTAGGATTGGTTTCTGGGATTCTCTGGCAGGTGAATAGGCCCAGTTACAAAGAAAACTCTGGCAAAATTTTTAAAAATTTGGGAGTTAGTAAAAAATTCGGAAAATTAAAATGGATGAAAGAATAGATAAGTTATGTTATGTATTTGGGGGCAGACTCTTCTTCTAATTTGAGGACTATTAATATTATGGATATCAATTGGATATGATAATAAGTGTATGATGCATATTATAAGTGATATGGGGTCTAAGGAGAGGCATACGTGATGTGATTCTGCGGTCAGATGTGCGACCGCAGAATCATTATGCGATCGCAAAACCCACTGTGCGACCGTAAAAAGGGTCGCAGACCTGTCTAGTGCAGCCCAATTTTTGGCATCAATTTTGCGGTCCATTGTGTGACCCGCATACCCATTATGCGGTCCATTGTGCGATCGCATACCTAAATTCGGAGGGTCCATTTTTCTATTTTCATAACCCGACCCTATTTTGATAAATAGGATTTGGGGCTTAATTTGGAGAAACTATCTCATGATTTTAGAGAGAAGTGAGAGTGTTCTAGATAGATAAAGAAGCTAAATTACTTTGTTCATCAAAAATCTTGTTCAAGCTTTAAAATCCAACAAAGAAATATCACAAGATCTCCACCCAAGAGGTAAGGTTCTAACCCCTAGTCTTCAATTTCGAGTTTGGGTAAAGATAGGTGATTGTGAGTGTGATTCTTGGATATGAGAGTATTAGTTATACATGCTTGTACCAATAAGGTCGTGTAAAGATTGTTGAGTTCAAATGGGTAAAGATTGAACTGAAAATGGTAGAAATCTTCAAAGACTTTAATTGAGGATTTGAAAGGCAATCCGATGTCAGAATTCGATAACTTTTGTATGGTTGGACTCGTATCGGAACGGGTGTTCGAATTTTGTGAGTTTTTTTGGGATTCGAGACTTGGGTCCCACCGTCCATTTTTAAAATAAATTTCGTATTTTAATTCGGAAAATTTGTAATTTCATATGAAATTAGTTCCTACGATTCGTGTTGAGTATGTTGAATTGTTTGTGATTAGATTTGAAGCTTTCAGACACGAATTTGTGAGGCAAAGATGTATTGAAATCTTGAAATTGATTGTGAAGTGAGGTAAGTGTCATGGTTAACCTTGACTTGAGGGAATAGAACCCTTAAATTATTTGTTAAGAGAATTTCATGTGTAATGAAGTATAGGCGAGGTAACGAGTGCCTATACGTCGTCAAATTAATTATTTGCATAATTACTTGAAAAATCATAAATCGTTTTAAATCATGAATTAATTATTATATTAAATATTTCTCTCATATTCCTTGCTCAATATCATGCCTTGAATCCATGCTATAATTACTACATGCTTATTTGATTTATGTGACTTAGCTGCTACTTGACATTTAGCATGCTAATTATTAAAATACCTATTTAATCCTTAATTTCCACAATTAATTGCTACTTGTCATTACTTGTTTCCTAAATAAATCATAATAATTGTATGCTTTGTTGCCTAATAATTTCTCATTAAATGTGATATTTATTGGAGTATTTTTACATTTAAGATTTGTTTAATTATATTGTTTGAGCGGGTTGCACACCGCAATGGATTTATTTTTAAGTTTATATTGTTGGAGCGGGTTGCACGCCGTAACAGAATTTAATTGAAAGGTTATATTGTTGGATCGGGTTGCACGCCGCAACGAATTTTATTTTTAGTTTATATTATTGGAGCGGGTTGCATGCCGCAATGGAAATAAATTGAGGGATTATGATTGTTGAATTGACTTCAATTTTTGATATGATTTACCGGTCTTACTTCTATTCATGTTATTATTATTATTAATGCGCACAGGTTAATATAAGCGGCCTGCCTTAGCCTCGTCACTGCTTTGTCGAGGTTAGGCTCGACACTTACAAAGTACATGGGGTCGGTTGTACTCATACTACACTCTGCACTCCTTGTGAAAATACCGGAGTTGATCCTAGCGGCGCACAGTAGACTTGCTCGGATTCAGCTATTCGGAGGAGACTTGAGGTATAGCTGCATGGCGTTCGCAGTTCTGAAGTCCCCTTCCACTTTATCATAGATGTGTATTTCCTTCAAACAACTTATTTTTTCATTCAGACCTTTATTTGTATTATTCTAGTAGCTCGTGCACTTGTGACACCAGTTCTGGGATGGTATTTAGATATCGCTATTATTATGGATTATTTACTTTATTTCAGACGTTATTTTTGCATTTGTTTCTTTATTATTTATTAATTTAAAATTGTTTATAAATAACTAATATTATTCTAACGTTGGCTTACCTAGCAAGTGAAATGTTAGGCGCCATCACGGTCCCGAAGGTGAGAATTTCGGGTCATGACAGTATCAAGCCTAACCTCGGCAGACCAGTGATGAGGCCAAGTCAAGACACCTGCCGGACATATAAACCTGTACAAAGTATTACATAAAGCTAACAAGGAAAGAGTATCAATGTAAGGCCAATAACACAAGAATTTCTAATTCAAATCAACAATGAGAACAATGAGAATGCGGATGGAAACGAGAAAACAATCAAGTAATTAAGCAACAACATAGTCAAAGTACAAATGACATATGAATGAGTTCAAGTGAGGAATCATATGACAAATTATCAATTAAATTATTTATTATGCATGAATTTCAACATGAATTACCTGAGGTATCACTTCTCAAAATCTCAATTCATGATTCACAACTTCCAATTCTTACACATGTGGCATCTTGTGCCCACATCTTTCCAAATCACTTTTGCACGGAAAAATCCTTGTGCTACCATGTGTATAGTTTCCGTATCAATATCAACCAAGATGACCAATGAATAATTTAAATATAATTAAATATAATTTTCAAATTGAATACAGTGAAGTATCAAATGAGTCATTAAGCCAATTTAGGATTCAAATAAGGTAAAAAAGTGGAGAGGTTGTGCAAGTAGAATATCAATTGAGTTTAGTTTAGAAATATATGAGATCCAATAAAAATACTGTATTTATACAAAAATAGGACATCAACAAAAATTTAACGAGATAAATATGAGATTTATTAAGGTAATACAAAATAACAAATTTTCACGTAAATTACACGACAATAAGATAATGAGTGAATTTGAAATATCAATTAGAGTAAAAATTTAATCACCATTTTAATTAGTAGAACTCAGAATAAGATATGAGTTTTATTTTGAAAGACTTCAAGTGGAACAACTTAAGAATTCTTTCATTTAATTCTGCTAAATTTTTAGCAACTTAACATATCATATAAGATGCATGACTCACACAAGAAGTCCATATTATTCCATTTTTTGAAAAAAATACTGATGGTTAATTAATTATGATAAAAATATAATGAAGTAATTTAAGAAACCACAGTAACCGTCCTAGCATGAAATGCATCATGAGAATCACAATCGGAATTAACCTTAATATCACAATAATTTCATATATGTACATTTGTTGCGGCGTGCAACCCGATCCACACAATAATAATCATATATGTTGTAGTGTGCAACCCAATTCCATACAACATTAATTATATCTGTTGCGGCGTGCAACCCGATCCCACACAATGATAATCATTCCTCATTTATCATTTATCATTTATCATTTTCATTTCTGTTGCGGCGTGCAACCCGCTCCCAATTATAAACGTTAAACAAATCTATTGCGGCGTGCAACCCGCTCCTCAATATAAACATTAAACACATATATTGTGGCGTGCAACTCACTCCTCAAGCAACACAAATTAAGCAACCAATTTATAATAAACTACGGTGTATCACAAAATCTAAAGGAATAACCAGGCTATACAAAGAAGTCACAACTAATGAAAAAGGCTACACGATAGCTCACAAAATCAAATAGCAAGGAAATGACAATCCATAAACCAAGGCACAATTTATGAATATCAATTAACAATTAAGGTATGTAGAAGATAAATCATGAATTCAACAAGTGATTACAATCAACAATTGGCATATAAGGGTGAACTTGACAACAAATATGTAACGTGTGCTAACAATTTCAAGTAAAGTACGTACAAACAATTCTAACAATAAAAGATATAGTCATGAAACGATGACTAGAATTAATTACATGAAGGAAGCCTAACAATCCAAACCGGTAAAATACCAAATATAGGTCGTGTACCCACTCGCCACCTCGCATACACGACCTTCACCTAACACGAATGACACAATTATCTCAAATCCTAAGGGGTGTTTCCCCCCTCCTCCCTCCCCCCTCCACAAAGTTAGACAAGACACTTACCATAACAGAGTTAGACCGATATACCAAAATAGCCTTCTTGCGCAAAACGACCTTCAGAAGGCTCCAATCTAGTCAAAATATTTTTATAAAATAATTATAATTCATAAAAAATAATTCTGGATTATAATACGTTGATTTCTAGTTTTAATCTAAAAGTCAACCCAAAAGTCAACCCCAGGGACCGCATCTCGGAACCCAATAAAAATTCAAAAAATTCGAATACTCATTCCGATACGAGTTCAACTATACCACTTTTATCAAATTCTGATAAAGAATCGACCTCCTAGTCTTAAATTTTTGTTTTTGAAAGCTTTTCAAAAATTCTCATTTTCCTCCAATTGATTCACTAATAATTGATGGATAAAGCCATAGAATCATGAGATATAATCACATTCGGATATAAAATACTTATCCAAGTATCGTGAAGAACTCTTCCAAAATCGCCCCAAAACCGAGCTCCAAAATCCCAATCGACAATGACGAATTAACCATTTTTGGTCCGTAAACATTCTGTCAGGTTTCGCTTCTGTAGACAGAATTTGCGATTCTGCGAGAAATATCACGCTTTTTTTATGCCTCCGCTTCTATGAGCACTGTCGCTGCACCTGCAATGTCGCACGTGTGAAATAAATTCTGCTTCTGCGCCCTGCTTCATCAGCCTCTTCCCAACTTCCCTTCACTCGCTTCAGCGATCAAGCTTCCGCAAAAGCGATTGCACCAGCAATCAAAATTCCAGCAGCTCCAACCAAGGTTCAAACGATCCGAACCCCGTCCAAAATTCATCCGATCCACCAGGGACCTCGTCCGAATATATCAATAATTCCCGTAACATAACGAAGACCTACTCGAGGTCTGAAATTATATCAAACAATGTCGAAATTACGAATTGTGTCTCGAATTGAATTATGAGTTTATGAATTTTCCAAATTCTATAATTTACGCTGAAACGTATCAAATCAATCTGTAATGACTTTAAATTTTGCACGTCTTAAATGACATAATGGAGCTGTTCCAATTTCCGGAATCAAAATCTGACCTCGATATCAACCAATCGACTTACGGTCAAATTTATGAATGTTTCAATAACTTCAACTTTTCAATTTTCGCCAAAATGTGCCGAATTGTCCTACGGGCTTCCAAATCCAAATCCGGACATACTCCTAAGTCCGAATCACCATACGAAGATATTGACATCATCAAAACTTTATTCCGGAGGCATTTACATAAAAGTCAACTCTCTGGTCAACTATTTTCTTTTAAGGTTCTTACATAAGAATTATTCTTTCAATTTGATCCTAAATCATTCGAAAATCAAACTCGACCACACACAAGTCATAATATGGATTACGAAGCTGCTCAAGATCTTAGGTCGCTGAACGGGATGCTAATTCTCAAAACAACAATTCGGTTTGTTACAATGGGATGCTCCATGCACCTCTTTGCCTAATATAGAGAGTAGTGATTATATACTTCTTCGTCTGATTTGGGATGGAGAATTCATCATGTACGTCTTCACCAAACTGCAAGAAGCGGACACTATGAACCTCCTTTATGAGGCAAAGACGGAGGATGTGTCTTCATCATGAAGGTGAAGGTGGATGCCTAAGTGATTGTTCACCAAAGCTTGATCGGAAAGGTGAATACGCCAAATTGTTGTCCGCCAAAGCCTTGAACCGGAAGGTGAATACGCTAATTTGTTGTTTGCGAAATCCACAAAGATGGATAATGGGTCGTCATCACGAAGGTGAAGGTGGATTACCCAAGATGTCACTCGCTAAAGCAGCCAAAAGAAAAAAGAAAAAGAAATATGTTGCCCAAACAATCCTCTCGATTTCAATGCCTGATTAAGAGATTTGTTGTGAATGGCTGAAATGGTGCAAACAACTCGTAATTTGGATGCTCCTATCTCGAGATATGCATTTTCTAGCGAGAGTCGGCAAAGTTGAAGGAGCCAGCATGTTAGAACTCATGTCCTAGATTCAATAAATTATCTGGGAAAATCTAGGGACAACCTAACTGTAATTTTTACAATATTGTAGATCCAGGAGTCTAATTTTTAACGCCACAAACAACTCGTAATTTGGATGCTCCTATCTCAAGATATGTATTTTTTAGAGAGAACGTGCAAAGTTAAAGGAGCCAGCATGTCAGAACTCGTGTCCTAGATTCAACAAATTATTCGGGAAAACCTAGGGACAACCTAACTGTAATTTAAGCATATGTTGTAGCTCCAGGATTCTAATTTTCAACGTCGTAAACGGCTTGTGATTTGGATGCTCCTTTCTCTAGATATGATTTTGTTTTTCAAACGAGAGTGCACATAGTTGTGAGATCAGCAGGCCATATGCGTTGAACAACTTCAAAATTAATTCAATCTTATCCATAAGGTGTTTGGAAATTAAATTTTGATATGTTGTAGTCTCTGAATCTTGCATCAGTAGAATCAAGCGGACCGCAATTTGGACGCTCGTACTCCAGGTTATGAACTCTTTTGTGAAGGCACGCCAATCTGAAAGGTCAAACGTGGCAGCACATGAAAGGAAAACTCAAAACATTACCTAAGATGGTACATACGGATTTTTACTCCAATTCTTGGATATGTTGCAGCCCATTGTGTGTTATTTTAGGAGAATCAATCCGCTCGCATTTCTGACGCTCCTACACCAAGATCTAGATTCTTTTACACAAATACACAAATCTGGAAATTACAAAGAAAAAAAAATTAAGCCAAAGTTGTGAAAAGAAAAGGAAGAAAGAAAGAACGTAAATCGGCCATGAACATCATATTACATATTAGTCTAAACAATGACAATGGCGTCAACAAAGGAGTCATGAAGCTCAAAACAAGTCCTCTCCTTCTAAATTTAGAAGACCGTTGATGCAAAGTAAACACAAGATCCATTGCCGAATTTATAGAGAAAAAGTTGCTGAGTCTTTTCATATTTGGTTGCTCATAGAATTGGGTTGTCAAACAAGAATGAACTAATTCAATAACTCTCAAGAGTACTTGAAAGTTCACTCATAGAAAAAAATAATTACTTTCTTCTCGGGATACTTAAGCCTTGTCTTCAAGTTACGACAAATCTACACCCAGACAGGTCTTGAAGTACGAGCATTTGTAGACAATTAAAATTTTACTAAATTTAAATCCATAAGAAATTTGAATTTTATCATAAATTAAATATATACTAGTCAAAATAAATACTATGGGCTATTATGATCGACTAAATTATTTTAATATAATTAAACTGGTTTAAATAAAGATCCAATATTCTATTGGGCAAGCCCATAGTTGCTTCTATCAAGTGGGTCGGCCCATGAGACTCAAGCCCAATGACCCACTAGGGTTGTCTTGGAGGCTACCTTCACCCCACACCTAGGAGATCATAAGGTAAGCAGAAGAAAAGGCTAAAGAAACTTTGAAGAATAGCATCAAAATCTTCCTCCACATCTACAAACTTCGTCTATGGTCAAATCTCAAGGCGAACTCAAATCATAGGCGGGCGACTTCAAATTTTTCGTTCATGATAACCAACACAAAATTCTGGTTCGTGACGATTCAAATTGTTCGTGACGCACCACAAATCTGAAATCCGTCAAGTTCAAGATCAAGCTCTTGAACTATCGTTCATGAGGAGAGCAATCAGAGGACTACATCTCCTTAGATTTGAGATATTCTAGAAATTGTAACTCCATCACTTGAAATCGAATATAATATTTATCGCTATCTTTCTTGTCTTGATTATTATTTTTTAGGAACGAAATTTAGTTGATATAAAATTTTCAAGATATGGTCGGATAATTCTTGATTATCAAATACTTCAAGAAGATCCACAACATGCTTTCATGGATATTAGATACATCCAAGAAAGTCTCTACATCACCCGACGTTCGAAAAATACGTTGCTACGACTCTTGAATCACGGAGATAATCAGGAGAGAAGAATCAAGAAAGAAACAGAATTGTACTCACAATTGATTGATAAAATTACTTTATTATTTTATAATTGTAGTTATTTTTCGTGTGCCAAAAATTCGTTGCAAACCGTCACATTTACTTGATGGGGTAGAAAATTAATTACCTACCAACAATGCACTTATCTTAAACTCTATAATTATGAAATAAATTTAGTAAAGAAATATTGTACTAAAACTTTATGATTTAATGAATTTGAGACATTTATTGCAAAATTTTATAAAGTAACATTATTAGTGTAATTGCATCAAATATTTTACAACATATTGAAATGAATATTAATTATATACAAAATGAATCTCACGATGAACATATATTTCAATCAAAACGTAAGATTAACATGAGCAGCACCTTTAATATATTTGTAAGTTCCTAAAGCCTGTAGTATTGATTACAACTTAGCAAAACAAGTTTTGAAATTAAAATGGTTCCTAGAACCTATAGAGTACTATCTAACTTTTCAAAAGAACATCGGGATTAAGGAGAATTGAGTTTTATTTATGTATCGATTGTCATATGTAATAACCTTATATTACTTATATAAATATAATTTATAGATAGAGAATTAATTAAGCGGTTAATGGTCAAATATACTAATACACGTGTTAATTGGATTCTAAAGTAGTTTGTGCAACATATAATGAATGATAAAGAAGTGTGCTAGGCCTACGTTTTTTTCTTGCTGGCCCACTTGTAAAGACTTAGAGATCGTAAAATAGTACTCCCTCCGTTCCAATTTACGTGAACATGTTTGATTGGGCACGGAGTGTAAGAAAAAATAAAAAATTTTGGAATTTGTGGTCCTAAACAAGTCAAAATGGGCCCTAGAGTATTTGTGTGGTTATAAAAGCTTCTCATTGAGGGTAGAATTGTAAGTTTAAGCTAAATTATTTTCAAATTTAGAAAGGGGTCATTCTTTTTGGAACGGACCAAAAAGAAAATAGGTTAACATAAACTGGAATAGAGGGAGTATATTTTACCTTGGTCCTTGAGAAAGAACACAAAAATACCGAGAGAGAAACTTGGAGAGCACACTGTGGAGGCGCAAGGTGATAAGTTAGCTTTTTCTCTAACTTTTCTTATGATTTGTGATAGATTTATGCCTCAACTTGTAACGAAGATAACAACCCTGTAGCCTCCCGAAGATAAGTACAGACGTCTCCGTACCGATACGCAGTACTCTACTTGTAATGAATCGATCGGTCGTTTTGAGCTCTAGTATATCGTTCAGCGGTTCGAGGCCTTAAGTAGCTTCACTTCAGGTATATTGACTTATAAATATGGTCAGAATTGAATTCCTGGAAGTTCGGGATGGATTTGGAAAGAAAATTCTAATTTCGGAAGCCTTAAGTTAAAGAATTAGCTAAGATTTGACATTTGAGTAAACGACCTCGGAATCGGGATTTGAAGGTTCCAATAGGTTTGTATGATGATTTCAGACTTGAGTGTATGTTTGGGTTGAGTATCGGATCATCCGGGACCATTTCAGCGCTTATTATGGAAGGTTGGTATTTTATAAGTTTAAGAAGTTTTTAAGATGGACTTGAAGTGGATTTTAATGTTATCGATGTCCGTTTGGGATTCCGAGCCTTGGAATAGCTTCGTTATGTCATTTATGATTCGTGTATGAAATTTGAAGTCATTACGGATTGATTTGATATATTTCGGCACAAGATATAGAATTTGAAAATTTGGAAATTTCTATATTTTGATTCGAGGCGCGATTCATGATTTTGATGTTGTTTGACGTGGTTTAAAGATTCGACTAAGTTCGTATTGTACTTTGGGATGTGTTGGTATGTTTGGACGGGGTCCCGGGGGCTTTCGGTGCGAATTGGATTGAAAATGGATTGAGTTTGGACTTGGGAAAAACGCTGACACAACTGGCATCTGGTGTAACCGCACTTGCGAGGTTTTGGCCGCAGGTGCGGAGCCACAAAAGTGGCCAAGAGGGTCGCAGAAGAGGTTCTGGGCGAGCTGGGCAGGAGCGCAGGTGCGAGGAAATGTCCTCACATGCGGAGGGGAGATCGCAAAGGCGGATTTGGCCAAGAAGGCCTGGGGTCGTAAGCTGACTTTGGCACGCAGGTGCGTTAGCGTAGAAGGGCTATTTGGGCCACAAAAGCGGAGGCTGCTGAGTTGAGTTAAAGCCGCACCTACGATGGAATTTTTGTAGGTGCGGAACTGCAGGAGCGGCTATTGGACTGCAGGTGTGAAGGTTGGGCTAGGCAGTGTGTTTCTTTAAAACGAGGGTTTGGCTCAATTTTACTTCATTTCATCCATGGAAGCCGATTTTGGAGCACTTTTGGACTGCCATCTTCATCAGCTATTATGGGGTAAGTGCTTTCTTCACATTTTGAGTTAAATTCATGATTTATATATGGATTTAAGCATGAGAATTTGTAAAAATTGGGATTTTTGGTAGAAAACATAGAATTTGATAATTTTAGATTTTGACCACGAAATTGGACATGGAATTTGGAATAAGTTATATATTTTAGTTTGTGGTGTTATGGGTAAAGTTCATCTTCCAAAATATTCGAAATCCGGGCACGTGGGCCCGAGGGTTAATTTTATCGACTTTTCGAGCGGAGTTGGGAATTGTTTAAAATGATTAATTATGGGTATTAAAATATATTTTGATTGGTTTGCACATTTTTTTTGAATAATTTTGGATTGACAGGCATTGGTTTGAGGTGTTAGAGAGACTTTGGAGCCGGTTATGGAACTTCGAAGCGAGGTAAGTCTCTTGTCTAACTCTGTGAGGGGGAAACTACCCTTAGGTGATGTGTTTGTTATGTGCTACTTGTTGCGGGGGCTACGTACGTACAAGGTGACGAGAGTCTGTGCGTAGCTAGATTCATGTTATGTCCGGGTAGACTTAGGTTCCCGCTATGCTATAACTGTACTATTTGAGTTGTCTCTTGCCTATTAAATTTCTTTATTTTACATTACGACTTGAGACTAGACTTGCATAGAGGGATAGACTTGTTATTGTAGATATTTGAAGGTGCCATGGATTAATTTTACTCTCCTTACGAAATTCTCCCGCATTATGCGTTCTCATCGAATAGTTCCCTTAAAAATCTATAACTCACATGACTATCATGAGTGGGGTCGAGGACCCATCAAACCTTCTTATTCTAATGGGATCCGGCCGTTCACCTCGGCGGGATAGATACATCTATGGTTCATGCCGTTGGATCCTCAGTAGTGCGCACATTATGATGGATCGGGTCGTACGCCCCGGCCAGATTATATACTACACTCTCATGGGAGCGGGCCGTTCGCCTCGACAATAAAATAGATGTATCTATCGTTTGGCAATGTTATGATAGATCGGGTCGTATGCCTTGACATTTCTATAAAATACTCTTATAAAGTCATACGTAATAATTGGCAAGAAGCCAGTATATCTGTGAGTTTTTCATGATTTAAGTGTGACAACCTATCTGGTAAGGTCCATTATATATATACTCTGATTGAGGAGGTAGCTACTAGCTGAGAGTTTGAGTTATTGCTGAGAGGAGGATTTTACCACGTATTATACTTGTTATTGCACTTATTTACTCTGACTCACACCTGTTTGCTTTTACTGCATTTGTCTTATTGGGTGTTGATGTCGACCCCTCATCACTACTTCTCTGGGGTTAGGCTAGATACTTACTGGGTACGTGCTGATTTACGTACTCATGATACACTTGCTGCACTTTTTGTCTAGGTACATATATATTTGGTGGTCTTTTGAGCACAGAGGTACGGCTATTACGGAGACTTTATTGTGAGTTGCATTTCATGTCATGATCCGCATCCTGCAGAGTCTCCATCAGAGTTATTTATATTCCCCTGTCTAATTTGTATTCCAAACAGAGGTTGTATTTTATTATATTTCCTATTTAATGCTCATGCACTTGTAAAATCAGGTTTTGGGGTTCCTACGGGTTGTTCACTATCGTAGTTCGTGTAAATTCGGTTTCACACCATCTCATTAATAAAAACAAATTATGATTTTAAGGTATTAGAAAGAGTAATTAAATTGACTAATCACCGTTGGCTTGTCTGACGGCGGAGTTAGGCGCCCTCACGACCTATAGTAAATTTTGGGTCGTGACACTACTAGGCTTGTTCATGACTCGTGAGACCTAAGTAAACCTAACGTTCTGATACCAAGCTATCACAATCCAAAACCCACTATGGTCGCGATAGCGCCCAACGTAGCCGTTAGGCAAGCCAACGGTGAACTAACAACTTAATTATTCATTTTATTATTTTCGAAATCATAATTGTAATTAAGTAAGGAGGTTTACACCTTTAAAATCACGGGTACGTACATAACCAGTAGTTTGAAAAAGGAAATAAAAGGTGATAATAATATACAAATCCATAGTCATCAACTAGAATATCCCAAAACCCGGTATCACAAGTGCATGCGCATTTACTAAGAATTACAATAATAATACAATATTTGTCTAGAATGTAAGTAAGACAGGATAAAGTAAGTAATATAATGGAGGCTCTGTGGGTTGCGATACGTAGCCTGGAATTTGCAGCTCACCATAAAGTTCCCTTAGCAAATGCGCCTATGTGCCAAAGTGACCATCAAATAAACCTGTAAGATCCTGCACATTTAGCGCAAAAGTGCAGCATGAGTACGCAAATCAACGCGTACCCAGTAAGTATCTAGCCTAACCCCGGTGAAGTAGTGACGAGGAGTCGACATCGACACTTACTAGAGGTCCAATAAAGTAATATAATAAGTTATAAGCAGATATGAAGCACACATCAATAATGGGGTAATCTCTAAGTTACATAATCTTCCAAAATAATTTCTTTTAAAGGTATGAATTTTCCAGTCTTGTATTCTACCTCAACAACTCAAGTGTATCAAGTACCAGTATCGAACGGATAAGAAATACCATATAAAATGGTAGGTATCGGTGGAAGGATAATCTCATGAATATTCGGAGTGTCGGCGAAATAATGCATGATTATGCCGAGGGTCGAGCGGCACGAACCATAGATGCATCTATTATACTGCCGAGGCATTTGGCCAGCTCCATAAGAAAGGAAGAAAATTACCGAATTACGAGACACGTGCTTACAATACGGTATATGAGCACAAAGTGAATATAACCTTTACCGTTTCTCAAGGTGATAAGACTCGGCCTAATATATACATATATTTCTAAATCAATTTCAATTAATTAAGCCAGTAAAATGAGTTCAAATAATTTAAATATTACATGATAAAGTCCTAAGTCTACCCGGACATAAACAAGCTTTAGTTATGTACGGACAATCGTCACTCCGTGCGCATGAATCACCCAAAACTAGTAGCACATAATAATTACATCACCTAGGGGATAGTTTACCCCTCACAAGGTTAGACATGATACTTACCTCGCTCCGAAGTTTCATAACCGGCTCCAACGCCACTCTAACACTCAACTCCATGCCAAATGTTTCGAAACTAATCAAACAATCACGGAAGCCAATAAAAATATACTCTAACATCATAATTAACTAATTCATAACACTTCCCAACTCAGCTCGAAAAGTCAATAAAGTCAACTCTCGGGCCCACGTGCCCGGATTCCAAAATTGTTTGAAGATAAAATTTACCCATAACACCACGAACTCAAATATATAATTTATTCCTAATTTCATGTCCAATTTCATGGTAAAAATCCAAAAATATTAATTTCTAGGTTTTCTCTTAAAACCCCACAATTTCCATAATTTTTCATCTATTTACAAGCCCAAATTCATATATTTAACTCCCAACTTATAGAAATTACTTACCTCATGATTGACGATGAAAATGACGCTCCAAAAATGATCCAAGGCCGGCTTGCATGGAAGAAATGAAATGAAAATGAGCCAAAAACCCACATACTTAACAAGGACCTCTGCCCAGCGATCATCGCACCTGCGTTCACTTGACCGCATTTGCGGTTCCGCAGGCGCGATCCAAACATCACATCTGCAAAATCCCTGACTCCCACCACTTCGATTTTGCGGACAAAAGGCCGCTTCTGCGGAATTCCTCCAATTTTGCGCTCCTTCAACCCAAGGCCCCTTCCCGCTTTTGCGACCAATAGCCTGCACCTGCGACCTTGCAGGTGCGGAAATTCCCTCGCACTTGCACAACCACACCCTCTCACCCAGCACCACTTCTGCGACCCCTTGTCTGTATCATGCGACTTCGCAAGTGTAGAATTTTCCTCGCACCTGCTCCCCCAGACCATCTTCATGAAAATCGCACCTGCGATGACCCTCTACGCACCTGCGGCTGCTTCTTCCGCAGGTGCAATTACACCAATCTTCAGCAACAACAACATCTCCTCAAATCCGAATTCCAATCCGTTTTCAATCCATTTCAAATCTGAGGCCCCTGGGACCCCATCCAAATGCTCCAACACATCCCAAAACGCGATACGGACTTAGTCGAAGCCTCAAATCACGTCAAACAATATCAAAATTATGAATCGACGGCCAAAAACCTTTCTTCCAACTTTCCAACCTTCAAACTTCACCGAACACGTCCGAATTACACTTAAACATTTCGGAATGAAGCCAAACTTTACGCACAAGTCACAAATCACGATACGAACCTATTCCAAGGCTCGAAACTCTAAACGGACATCGATAATATCAAAATCCACTTCAAACCAAACTTACGAAATTCTAGAACTTCCAAAATGCCAACTTTCCATAGTGGGCACATAAATGCTTTTGAACCATCCGATACTCAACCCGAATATACGCCCAAGTCCAAAATTATTATACGAACCTATTGGAACCTTCAAATCCCAATTCTGAGGTCGTTTACTTAAAAGTCAAACCTCATTCAATTCTTCTGACTTACAGCTTCTGAAATTAGATTTTTCTATCTGAATCAACTCTGAACTTTCCGAAATTAAATTTCGACCACACGTACAAGTCATAATACCTGAAGTGAAGCTACTCAAAGCCTCAAACCGTCGATCGACATACTAGAGCTTATAACGGCCGTTCAGGTCGTTACAATTGTGATACCTCACTTTTATGATTTCAAAGCTACAAAAGTAAGGGGGAAAACTACATTTCAAAATGATGGCATGCAAGTCATGACAAATAGGTAGAATAACTCACAAACTCTGTCAAATTGTTATGATTTAAGGTTTTACTCATAACACCTTCCTTTTATGATTTTAGAGCTATAAAAGAAATAAATATATATTTCAAAACAATATCATGTAAGTCATCTAGTCCTTCATGTTATATTCAAGCTAGGTATCATGTTGGATAACTTACAAACTCTACAAGATTGACATGATCATTCTGTGCTTATTTAATTGTTCACCAAATCCCAATGGATTGACATGACTTTATGTTATCTATATTATGCGTATATTTTATTATATTATTCAGAAATCTTAACGAATTGGCATGATTTAATTGTGTTGTTCAACAATGTATTTTTCGAATTTACGATTCCAATTTTGATCCAACCACCCTAAATCTGCTCTAAATAATCTTAAATTTAAAATAAACCTCCAAATACCAATACTAGTTATCCTCAATCACCGATTTAATCAAATAATTTTAAATAAAAAAGACTCACTTTGTCTTCTTCAATACTTTCTAAGGACCAACAAGTGAGTATTGGGTTTTTTTTTAGCAAATTACTAAATTAGTATTTGAACTAAAGATTTAAGCACAAATAATCAAACACTCAAATAATATTCATAATTATCAATCATTAACTTTGAATTGTCTCCTTCAAAACTAGAATTTGAAGCTTCAAAAATGAAGAACAATGATGTTCTTGGTGAAGAACAAGAATTGGAGAAGAGAATAGAAGGGTAAAAATGTTAGTTGAAGACTTGGAGTGTATGTAAAATAAAAAAGTCTATTTTCGCTATAAAATAAAATTGATGTAATTTTTAAAGACCAGTCCCTCATAGTGACAATGTTTAACTTTATTTAAAATATATAATTTTTGTTAGACATAAATTACACTGTAATTTTCTATGTCATTTTTGGTCCTCGTATCGAGGAACGTGATAGAATGATAAAAGTTCTTTTACCTTTAACCAAAAATCTCTAATATAAACCTTAGAAGTGAAATTCTTTTTAAAAGAGATCTCTACAACTCTATGCAGTAAATTTTTTAAGGCGCAAATTTATTATAATTTATAATTTTGGAATATCATTAAACAAAAAAAAAATAACCTTTAACACGTTTTTGAAAGGACTTTTGACCTACGAAAGATTTGAGAAGTAACTAAGGCAAGAAGACACGAGAATTCATCAAGATTTCAACTAAAAATCGGTGTAATACAAGAGTTTGTATCGAATCATTAGCCTTGATGTTTTCTATGCTTTTAAACCTTATTGAGATGATTTTTTTCATTGCTATGGAGTAATTTTTCTTAGGGTATTGACATATATGGTGTATTGATAACTTGAATAGGGATTCGATTCTTGACAATTATTTGAATTAATTGATGTAGCTTTAAATCATATTGTGAAGTTATTTATTATTTTGCTTAATCGAAAGGGAAGCTTTATATTGAATTTCTTTACATCTTATGTTCTAGTTTAAATTAATGATTCAACTAAGTAATCAGAAGATCCTTTTGAATTATTAATTGAACTAGAGAGTAGGAAAATATTCGTGAGAAATTACCCTTTAGACTATAACCATAATTTTATTTGTTGCAATTTTTCACTGTGCTTCAATTGGATTAATTACTAAATTAATATTTAATCAAAAGAGGAACATTAACTTCAAGTGTAATCTAATTATCTATTGAATTTGTGAGAATCAACAGTATTATAGAGTGAACTACTTCAAGAATTGGATCTCGAGTCAATTGTCTTGCACCTAGTCAATTACCTTTATTTCTCTCATTGATATCTCTATGTTGCTCAACTGTTGTCTTCCATGATCAATTGCTAATTGCTTAATTTTTAGTAGTTAATTGTAGTTGATAATTGTAACAACCCGACTGGTCGTTTTGAGAGTTGTAGCCTCATTCCCCCATTTACTGCTCAATTTATGCTTTACATTTGTTATGTGACTTGCCGGGGTGATTATTTTGGGTCCGGTGAGGTTTTGGAATGAATTGGAATAATTAGTTCCTAGGTTTAAAGCTTAAGTTCAAATAGTGATCGGATGTCGACTTATGTATAAACGACCCCCGAAATAGAATTTTGACGATTACAATAGCTCCGTATGGTGATTTTGGACTTATGAGCGTGTTTGAAATTTTTTTTGGAAGTCCGTACTTAAATTTGGCTTGAAATGGCGAAAGTTGAATTTTTGGGATGTTTGACTGGGGAGTTGACTTTTTGATATCGGGGTCGGAATCCAGTTCTAAAATTTTTTATAGATCCATTATATTATTTATGACTTGTGTGCAAAATTTGAGGTCAATCGAAATTGATTTGATCGGTTTTCGGTATAGAATGTAGAAGTTGAAAATTCTTAAGTTCCTTAAGCTTGAATTGGGGTATGATTCGTGGTTTTAGCGTTGTTATATGGGATTTGAGGTTTCAACTAAGTTCTTATGATGCTTTAGGAGTTGTTGGTGTATTTGGTTGAGGTCCCGAGGGCCTCGAGTGAGTTTCGGATGGTTAACAGATCAAGAATTGAAGTTGGGAGACTGCTGACGTTGAGTTTGCTGATTTTTGGCTGCTGGTTTCCTTCATTTGTCAAAACTCAAGGTAAAAAATCGAGGTCAAAATCTAGGTCAAAATCGAGACTGAAAATAGGCTGGAAATTGAGGCTGTAAATTGAGGTCAAATGTCGAAGTCAAAATCGAGGCTGGAAAAAGGTTGGAAATCGAGGTTGGAAATCGAGGGCAACGCCTGGACAGAGACTTTAAGTTATAAAACGGGGGCTTCGTCCCATTTTTCTATTTTTGACAATTTGGAGCTTGGAGAGAGGCGATTTTTAAGAGATTTTCAAGGAAAAATATTGGGGTAAGTGATTCTAACTCGGATTTGGTCAATATACACGAATATATCATTGTTTTCACCATTTAATTAGTGTTTTGAGATGGAAATTTGGGAAAAATTTAGAAATCTCATAAAACGAATTTTTGATATTTCGATGTCGATTCGGAGTCGGATTTGAGTAAAGCTAGTATGATTGGACTCATAATTGAATGAGTTATCAGATTTTGTGAGTTTCATCGGATTCCGAAACGTGGGCCCCACAGGTGATTTTTGGGTTAAAATTCAGATTTTGTTAGAAAATTTATATTTTCTTATGGAATTTATTCCTATAATTTGTATTGATTGATTCGAATGAATTATGATTAGATTTGAGCCGATCGAGGTCGAAAAATCGAGGAAAGGCATACTACTTAACTGATTGGGCGTGGTTTGAGGCAAGTGACTTGTCTAACTTTGTGTGGGAGAAATTCCCCTTAGGATTGGTATTGCTATGAAAATGTTGATGTGTTGATAGTCGTGTATACGAGGTGACGAGTTTGTATACAGACTAAATGTGAAAGATTATGCCTTTAAATTGCGTAGAGCACTGTTGCATATTAATTAAATTATTTTATTTTGTTATATTCATCATCCTTAATTCTTGTATTTTAAATTTGTTTAACCTGTTCCTACTAAGTGTTTTACCTTTTTAGTTGAAACTCTATTTCTTTTGTTTCATGCATTATTTGAATGTTGGATTTCTTAATTTAAATATTACAAAAAATGAAGTATTTTATATTTAAAAATTTGATGTTAAGTTAAGATGTTAAATTTATGAAATATTATTATTTTTTGTTGAATATTTTGTGAAGATTTTTGTATTCATTGTGATTGAGCTGCGAGCACCGTATTGTGGAAATAATGGATATTATTCTAATGAATATTTTGCGAGACTTTGTATTCATTGTGATTGAGTTATGAGCTCCTTATTGTTCAAAATATTCTTATTGTTGATTTATTTTGGCAAGTTGAAATATTTGGACACTTGAGGCAAATTTTGATATATTGTGATATTGATATGCATGCGGTGGTATAAGGTCTGGGTGTTGAAACGCATGCGGTGAGATAAGGGTGGCTTGATACGCGTGGCTAGTAGGGGAACTACTAGAAGTCATGCGGTGTGATAAGGGTGGCTAAAACACGGGATGTTATTTCGGAAAAAATATTTTCTTTAAAATTAATTGTGAAACCTCGGGAGTGCTCTTGTTGATATTTCTTTATGGCTGCATTGCCTTTGATTATTTGTGGTATTTTCCTTAAAGTTGTAAATTTTTATTTTCCTTCCGCGAGGTGTTTATTGCCCTTATTCTATGTAGTTAAATTGTGACATACTACTTACTTGATTTATCCCCATTGTCATTATTGTTATTATATTGTTAAACTTTTCTCTTCGTCTTTTATTATTCCAGTAGGGCCTGACCTAACCACGTCACTACACTACCGAGGTTAGGCTTGGCACTTACTGGGTACCGTTGTGGTGTACTTATACTATGCTTCTGCCCATATTTTTGTGCCGATCTAGGTACATCTTATCAGACCAGGCATCAGTGAATTATCCGTACGAGGAGACTTCGAGGTATATCTGTCAGCGTCCGCAGACTACTAAGTCCCCTTCTATCTTATTATGTTGTCTTCTTATTTCCTTTAAACTCTGATGTATAGAGACTCTTAGAATAAATTCTTAGAAGCTTGTGACTTATTTCTACCGGGATTTGGGAGTTGTGACTATTTGAATCGCGGTTTGATTTATTTTATATGTTGAGATTTGAGTTTCAGTTTTGTATTTCGAATAATTGATAGGCTTACCTAGTCTTAGAGACTAGGTGTCATCACGACATCCTACAGAGGGAAATTGGGGTCGTGACAAGTTGGTATCAGAGCTCTAGGTTCATAGGTGTTATGAGTCACAAGCAGGTTTAGTAGAGTCTCACGGATCGGTACAGAGACATCTGTACTTTTCTTCGGGAGTCTATGGAACTGTTAGGAAAATATTCACTTCTTTGATTCCTCATCGTGCGCATTTGTTGACTTCAAAATTTTAAATCATTATCTTTCTATTCTCTCACAGATGGTGAGGACACGAACAAATGGATCCGATGATCAGACACTCGTGTCCCCTGTTGGAGACGCAAGAGGCCGGGGTCGGGGCGGATGCCGTGCTAGAGGCCGAGGAAGATCACGTGGTGTAGCTAGAGCACATGCACGAGCTGCTACAGAGGAGCCACCGGTAGCTCCAGTTGGAGAGTTGGCACCTGAGACGCCTGTTACTACCCCTACACTTGAGGAGACTCTTGCCCAATGTTTGAGCATGTTTGGCACTCTAGCTCAGGCAGGGTTGATTCTACTTTCTCCTGCCACATCTCAGGTCAGGGGAGGAGCACAAACTCCCGCCGCCTGTACCCCAAATCCACGGGCCCAGGTTGACCATGCCCCAGTGATTATACCAGTGCAACCAGTTGTCCTAGTTCGGCCCGAGGCTAAGGTAGCAGTTTCAGAGGCGGAGCAGCTCAGGCTCAAGAGGTACAAAAAGTACCACCCTCCCACATTTATCGGTTTAGCTTCAGAGGATGCTCACGGTTTTCTTGAGGAATGTCACTGTATCCTCCGTACTATGGATATTGTGGATTCCAGTGGAGTTTCTTTCATGGCATTCTAGCTTAGAGGAGCGGCCTACCAGTGGTGGCGGGTATACGAGTTGGATAGTCCGACTGAGGCAACGTCACTTACTTGGACTCAATTTTCAAATATGTTCTTGAGGGAGTATGTTCTTCAGAGTCTTAGAGATGCATGGCACGCAGAGTTTGAGCAGTTGTGCCAAGGTGTATTGACTGTGTCAGAGTATGCGGTCTGATTTAGTGGTTTGGCTAGGCATGCATCAGCCTTGGTTGCTACTATTCGAGAGCGGGTTCGTCCATTTCTCGAGGGGCTCCACCCTAGTATCAGATTCAGTATGGCTCGAGAACTGGAGATGGACATCACATACCAATAGGTGGTGTCAATTGCTAGGAGATTGGAGGGTATGCAGACTCGAAAGAGAGAAGAGAGGGAAGCTAAGACACCTCGGGATTCTGGCACATATAACAGTTCTTGTGCCCCAGCTGCAACCCGTCATGGTAGAGGCTATGTGAGCCATCCTATTCATTTAGCACTTTCAGCTTCCAGTGGTATTCCGGCTACTCCCAGACCCCACGTTCCACATTATGCACCGCCAGTGTCTACTGTACCTCCTGTACGGGGTGCTTTCAGCGGGGAGTCCAATCGATCAGGCCCGAGCCAGTCCCAGCAGCCACGTCCTCCGAGGGCTTGTTTTGAGTGTGGTGACACTCGTCATATAATGAGGGATTTCCCCAGACTTTGGAGGGGTGCACCTCCATAGATTTATCAGGCCCTACTTATTCCACATGGCCCTCAGGCTTCTCAGGACATGATTACTGCACTAGTTGCTACCCCACCTGCACAGCTAGCTAGAGGTGGAGGTCGGATAGGTAGAGGTCACCCTAGAGGGGGAGGCCAGACCAGATATGTCACGCTCCGAACCTGGGGGGAGCCAGACCGGCACCCGGTGCCTCACTTATTCTTATGTACCAACTTGCGACTAAGGGACTCTGGACATACAATGTCATACTTTGGCCATGGGCCACATTGCAAGACCATTGAGAATGCTGACTAAATATCAATACAAAGCTGGGTTGACAAGGCCGTCATAACTACTACAGCTGGCAAACCAACAAAATATACATAAATGGCCTACAAGCCCAACATATTGTATTAACTGACATGATATGTCTACAAGCCTCTACTGATGGATATACTGTGATCGGAATAGGGCCTCGACCTACTCATAACATATATACATATATACATAAGATGTACATAAAGTTCTAGACCCGGCAACTCTGAAGGGTATGGAGCTTACCGATCAAGCCGAACTCGGGGAACACCTAGTGGGGAGGTCTACCCGTCTGTCTGTATGAACCTGAACGCATGAAATGCAGTGCCCCCAGAAAAGGGACGTGAGTACGAAATAATGTACCGAGTATGTAAGGCAATATATTAAAAGCTGAAACTGAATTGATAATATAATAACTGAAAGTAACTTGGAGTCAAGGATAATTTGAAGATATGCTCACCTGCTGATACTGACTCAATTCTCTCAATATAGTAAGTAAAATAGTTGTCCAGCCTTATAAGGCTCGGTATATATAACTTCTCCGCCATAGTAAGCTCGCTCATAGGCGCTCGGCCATACTAGGCTCTGTATCTTGGCCAACTAGGCTCGCTCATAGGAGCTCGGCCACAATAGGCTCGGTATATAACTTACCATCTGATTAGAGGTTGCCCAATATGGGCCTGCCCATCGATTATAGCTCGATGGCAATAAAAATACTGTAATACTGTATATATAGGCTCTCTGCTCTCTTGACTGGAAGAAGACAATACTCAATTAAATATGAAGTCCCGATATGGAGAATACTGTAATTTATGAGACTAGGATAATATATATAAATTCGGGAGTATGAACTTCTTTTTATGCCTCGTTATCAAACACATGTAATTACGAGATCATGCCAACATGAAGGAAGGGCTTAGCCTTAACATACCTGGGCTGATTCTCTTGACAATCCCTCTAATACACGTAAATTGTGACAAAACATGTAACGACAGATCGAAGTAGGGAAATATCCGTATGATATTCTTGAGAAAAATTGTATCGTGCTCTCTTAGAATTGCATCTCGACCAATCCAGATTCGCGCTTCTTTTTCCTTTTCGTGTTTGTACACTCAACATAGTGTACTTTTAGAGATCTATTCACATAAAAACTTAATTCCTCACAAAACGATGAACCAAGAAATGGCTTTTAGGCAAACTGATTCATCCGTTACTAGCATCCTACCTTAATAAGGTAAGAAACCTTCTTAAAAATTTTGGCTTGAACTCCATCCGTAAGGAAATCTCTAACAAGTCTTAGCATCACTCTTTGAATAAGGTAAGAGATCTCTTAAAGTTATATGTTGTGGGCCTCATTATGTGATGACTTGGCCACAAAGACTCCTCCAATCTTTCCACCTTATCTCAAGACTTACTTAGTCACATTAGGCTTAATTAAGCCTTTTATGCTTGCTGCCACATTGAGGGGAGGGGGGGTTGTCCCCCTTAAGCTTTATCCAAAAATTCCATTTACAAATTAATCTCCCACTTAAAAATCTATAATTATCCAATTATCCCTACAATTAAGAATTATCTCAAATTACTTATAATACTACTCACTTTTTACACACTTTGTAAATCTTACTATCACGGTCATGTAGTACCTTGTATGGCACTAGTCCATAAATATCGGGTATTGTAGCTCGGACCGTATTTTATCCCAAATTGTCAAACTTCGACGAAACTTATTTTCTTTGATTTGCTTACCCTCTCACCTTCACGAATTTACTTATCCCTTGTTTGAAATAGCATAATACTTGTAATCCCAAAATAATCTCATTCCCGAGCTTTCATCAATTTATTTATGGCGTACTTTCACGTACGAATATATGGGGTGTAACATCATTCCCCCTTTGGAACATTCGTCCTCGAATGTTGACTGATGCACTTATCATTTTCATAACCTATGTCTTCTGAATACTTAGTACTCTCCTTGCTATCTAGGAAACTGTTCTGTGAATAATTCCAAAGGCCAGGGCATTCCCACTTTAGGCCTCTTTCTCACACCACGACTTGTGGTCGGAATCCTTCCAATATCGTAACTGTTGCTACATTTTTGTCATGCAGCCAGTACGACTTTTTCCTTGTATGTGTGCTTATGCGACTCTTCTCTCCTTTTTCCTCCAGCTTTTATCCAATCTCTAGGCTTCATTTTGTAAACATATATAGAGTTATGACAAGTTATCCCTCTGGGTGTCTATCGGTATACTTGAAGTTCTTCGCTCGGTACTTTGTTGAACTTACGAATATTGCTATATCTTGTTTCATAACTTTGGTTATCTCTCCTTATGGCTTTACTACATCTAGGTAGGGTAGTATACCATCACTCTTACTTCGATTTATCATTACTGAGGTCTGCTACCAAACTCCAGGTTACTCTCGTTGCTTATTCTATATGTCTAAATCTAAGTCCTTTAATGCTTCCTCATTACTGTTCATCTTAAGAATGACGGCCTAATCTCATCTCATACCTTGTAAATTTTCCCCATCCATTGTTGATTCACCTCGATGTTGATCTACAGTCTTACATTGATAACTTAAGCCTTCTTACGTAATATATTACCACTAGGGCTTACGTTGCATCATGGAATATTTGAAGTGATTTTCCTGATCCACCTAGGGGCGATACTATACTTCCATAACCCTATTTCATATCATAGTCATCCCAATGTGATTCTCCTTATGTGAGTATTTTAATACTGTACAATTCATGAACTCATTACTCAATCGAAGGCCCAAACGTCATCATTTATCTATCACAATTACACCCTTATTTTACTACCAGGGCAACATTCTATCTCTTCTAAATGCTACTAGTCTTAGACTGCTTTAAGTTTATTCAGGCTATACTGAGCTTTCTATAACTTAAAGAAACCATTAGCTCTCTTGTTTTCATAGGCTTAATCCTGAGGACTTATCCGTTCTCGTCACCTTCTCACTCGCCCTTTCTTACCCATACTCCTGTCTTCTAGAACCTTGTCTCTTTACAATACAATAGCTTGCGACCTACACATATCTGTTTATATTATTCGCAACCTTCCTTCAACTTGCTTGCACCATAGATTTCCTTGTGTTATTCTGGAACATAAAGTGAGACATCACATCATATCTAACTCTTCTTTTACTCTCTTAACTAGACCTCTCGATACCTAGTAACTATAGGTTGCAAGATATGCCACTGACGATGCCGCTATCATTCCTGGATATTGAATCCTCGTGATACTAGCCTTCTATCCGAAGTATGGACTATTCACAACCTTCTGCTTTTGAGTATCTCGTACGTTATTCACCTTTACCTTACTTACCTTAAAGTCTCGCATCACGTCTTATATATTCTTCATGACCTCCCTTTTACATAGGTATAATTTACATCCAAAACTTGAAGATCTCTTATAATACTTGCACCTCTGGTACATACACAATCTGGTGGTAGCTCCATGATGACTTTTTACGAGGCTAGTACTCTTCTAACTAGCTCTATCGTAGGGTCATTATAGAATATAGTGGTTTTGTTGTACTATCTCTCTTATGCCTATGATATTAAGGATGATCCTGCAAGGTTCTCAATCATGATTTCTATAATTGTCTGGCCAATAATTATACTCCTGATTTTCTTAGTTGATGTAATTCTTTAGTTTCGACTTCCTTCTGATCAGCCTTTATGTAGGCTTAAGCTGTCTTTAGATCTATGGCTCATGTTATTAGTTATTACTTTAGCCCTTCATGGATGCTATGGAATATCCACGATATAATCTTGTAATAATTTAATCCTTTGTTTATGCCCTAGGCTCAATTCTCTCTTTTAACTTATTCCGGGGTCTTCTACGGCTGTATGATTGTCAACATATATGCTGCATGGATAATACTCCGAACTCTTAAGTGGAGCTAACTTTGGATCATTGATCGAATAATTCCTTTTGTTCCTTCTCAGCTTTCTTTAAACGTAAGCTATTACTTCTTCTGGTCTTTCTGCCGTTTGTTGCGTGCCTACTTAGCTTATCTTAGTTCCCACGCATGCCAGAATTTTTGTGCAACTCATACGATCTCAAGTATTACTTTTGATTTTACTTTCCGTTCATTAGGCACGGTAGGTGCCACTTTCTTATGGAGTGCATACAATATTCTTTTGAGACTGTTGTTATAAGACCATTTCCTCTTTAGGTCACTGAGTTTAGGTTGAAGCCTTCTTCCTTATTTTCCTTAGCTAGTCTTACATTGTAGTACTTAGGGAGGACCCTCTGACTCTTTTAAAGCTGTGAGCTTATTACACTGTATACTCGATGGACCTTTTGATGTCCTTCCTTGCCTATACCTATCCTAGTTACTTACCTCCATGACTTTGTGCTTGTAGGGTTGCTTCTGAACTGATATTTTGACCGTCTTCACAGTGACACTCAAGAGTGGGTTGCTCTAGTGGTAAGCACCCTCCACTTCCAACCAAGAGGTTGTGAGTTCGAGTCACCCCAAGAGCAAGGTGGGGAGTTCTTGGAGGGAGGGAGCCGATAGTCTATCAGAAACAGCCTCTCTACCCCAGGGTAGGGGTAAGGTCTGCGTACACACTACCCTCCCCAGACCCCACTAGTGGAATTATACTGGATTGTTGTTGTTGTTGTTGTTCACGGTGACACTATCTTTAATTTTCGTAACACTCATACGGTACCTTTTTAACTTCCCCAACTCCTATATGAATATATATCAAGTATTATAATGTCATAACTGCGAGGCTAATTCCCCATGTTGGGGTTCACTCTATTTATCTTGAACAATCTATTGATTTGTCTGTATCCTCTTATCTAGCAATAACTAGGCTCTTCCAGAATAAACTACTAACTAATTGTTGGCCCACTCGCATATCAATATTCTGTGTACTCTTTCTTGGGTTATTTCCTCTGTCTTAACTTCCCTCTCGCACTGGCTCCTTATTTATCAATAACATCCTAGGAAGGAATCCTTACTTCTTTTCTTTGACATTGTGTTTGCATAATGTTCTGGAATCGTAGCATATCTGTAGGATTTGAATAAGTGCAATTTCGTCCCTTTCTCATTTTATCACATTCTTTCTTTACCATTCCATAGTTACTTGAACCACTTAATTCTGACTTAATATCACGTCACTCCATATTCCCCCCTTTAGGGGAGTACTAAGATTTAGAGCTACGACAATCTGCCTATAGATGTTTTACCTCTTCATTTTTGGCGTCTTTTCACATCATCGATGACCCTTACTCGCATTGCGGTAATCCTTATGCCAAGGATAACAAAATTCCTTACCCGTGAGGGTGACACTTAGTATAACTGGCATACATAGTCCCTTAAGCTTAACTTTTCTCACATCGTTTGCTTTAGGGAAGCGTCTTCCTGAATGTCCTTTAAAGGTTATTCTTTTGTCGTCCATTCTATTCTCACAAGAACACAATCTCTAGAATTCTCGTGATGCCGGCTATTATCAAATTATTCAGTCCCTAATTCATATTTAGTTTATCTTATTCACCAGCCCGTACTGATTTCTATTACTCTGGGGTCTAACTTTTCCTTCTGGTAGTCGGGTTGGAGTCACGAACTTATTTCTCGAAATGAGGATATGACTTTATGGCCTATACTCTTTTGTTGTCTCAAGGCTTGTCACCTCTCGTATTTTCCTTCACTTGACTATAGACTCTGTAGTATCATCATTTTTTTTATCTCCCGTTGTCATCCATATATCACATCTTACTCATAATGCTTCATTAACTCTCTTCTTATTTCCCTACTAACATTTCTTTCTATCACTTTATTCTGAAAACTTCAACAAGACATTCTTTTGCTTTTAGCTCCCCTTGCTCCATCCACTGGCTCTTCGGGTTACCTAACATTCTCTCTCTACTAGGGACGAGAGCCATACTAAGGTAATATTTATCCCTTCCAGGATTCCAGTGCCTACCTTTGTAAAAATATTTTTTTAACATTGTAGTATTCATATCTAGTTGTACTATTCAAGAATACACCATCTGGGTGTCTGACAAGGAGAATTAATACCACATTTTTAATCCTTCAAAAATGTCAGCTAACGCTAACAATCCATCCAACATTTGGGTTACTCTAATCCCATCTGGATATTGATATCTCGTCCTTCTCTTATACTACTTTTGTTTCCCCCAATAGGACATAAATGAGATGGGTGTGGCCAATTGTACATACCTCTATTATTGTTAGGTAACTCAAAAGGCTTATATTCCTCTACATGAATTGTAAATACTGATAATCTTCATTAACTGGGCGCCTCGTATCCTTCTTCATCTTGATTCTTTTACTTGTTCAAACTTGTATCTATTTTCTGAATCTCTCCTTACCTTTCACAATAGGGGTGGGTAGATATTCTTACCTTAAGGCTCCTTATCAAGAGACTTGCACGTCTTAGTACACATATGATCTATTGAATACCTTACATTTACTCATCATAAGCATCATGAAAAATCGAGTTCCCCTGACTCAACCATTCCATAGCCACATTCAATCTCTTACCAACTGCCTTTCTGGATGTAGGCGTCGTCGTATTATGAATAGGATAGAGTTTAGGAAATTGAGTTCTTACAACTAAGCTCTACCACACGATCTAGAGTAAGAAGAAATAGTGACAGTCCTAAATGCCTTGTAGCCTCCTTATTATTAGTGTGGTGCACGACACACCCATAAACAAGACTCTACTAGATACGGCATGTAGACTCCCTAGGACAAAACTTCTCTGATACCATTTTTTGTCATGCCCCGAACTTGGGGGGCGAGACCGGCACCCGATGCCTCACCTATTCTTGCGTACCAACTTTTGACTAAGGGACTCTGAACATACAATGTCATACTTTGGCCATGGATCACATTGCAAGACAATTGCGAATGCTGACTAAATATCAATACAAGCTGGGCCAACAAGGCCGTCATAACTACTACAGCTGGCAAACCAACAAAATATACATAAATGGCCTACAAGCCTAACATACTGCATTAACTGACAGGATATGTCTATAAGCCTCTGCTGATGGATATACTATGATCGGAACTGGGCCCCGACCTACTCATAACATATATACATATATACACAAGATGTACATAAAGCTCTAGACCCGGCAACTCCAAAGGGCATGGAGCTTACCTATCAAGATGAACTCGGGCAACACCTAATGAGGAGGTCTAGCAGTCTGTCTGTATGAACCTGCACACATGAAATGCAGCGCCCCCAGAAAAGAGACGTGAGTACAAAATAATGTACCGAGTATGTAAGGCAATATACTGAAAGCTGAAACTGAACTGATAATATAAGAACTGAAAGTAACTGGGAGTCAAAGAAAATCTAAAGATATGCTCACCTGCTGATACTGACTCAACTCTCTCAATATAGTAAGTAAAATAGTTGTCCGTCCTTATAAGGCTCGGTATATATAACTGCTCTGTCGTAGTAGGTTCGCTCATAGGAGCTTGGCCATACTAGGCTCTATATCTCGTCCAACCGGGCTCGCTCATAGGCCCTTGGCCACAGTAGGCTCGGTATATAACTTACCATCTGATCAGAGGTTGCCCAATAGGGGCCTGCCCATCGATTATAGCTCGATGGTAATGAAAATACTGTAATTCTGTATATATATGCTCTCTACTCTCTTGACTCGAAGAAGACAATAATTAATTAAATATGAAGTCCCGATAAGGAGAATACTGTAATTTATGAGACTAGGATAATGTATATAAATTCTGGAGTATGAACTTCTTTTTATGCTTCGTTATCAAACACATGTAATTACGACATCATGTCAACATGAAGGAAGGGCTAAGCCTTAACATACCTGGGCCGATTCTCTTGACAATCCCTCTAATACACGCAAATTGCGATAAAACACGTAACGACGGATCAAAGTAGGGAAATATCCGCATGATATTCTTGAGAAAGATTGTATCGTGCTCTCTTAGAATTGAATCTCGACCAATCTAGATTCGCGCTTCTTTTTCCTTTCTGTGTTTATACACTCAACATAGTGTACTTTTAGAGATATATTCACATAGAAGCTTAATTCCTCACAAAACGATGAACCAATAAATGGCTTTTAGGCAAAGTAATTCATTCGTTACTAGCATCCTACCTTAATAAGGTAAGAAACCTTCTTAAAATTGTTGGCTTGAAATCCATCCGTAAGAAAATCTCTAACAAGTCTTAGCATCACTCTTTGAATAAGGTAGGAGATCTCTTAAAGTTATATGTTGTGGGCCCCACTATGTGATGACTTGGCCACAAAGACTCCTCCAATCTTGCCACCTTATCTCAAGACTTACTTAGTCACATTAGGCTTAATTAAGCCTTTTATGCTTGCTGCCACGTTGAGGGGGGGTTGTGCCCCTTAAGCTTTATCCAAAACTTCCATTTACAAATTAATCCCCCACTTAAAAATTAATAATTATCTAATTATCCCCACAATTAAGAATTATCTCAAATTACTTATAATACTACTCACTTTTAACATACTTTGTACACCTTACTATCATGGTTAAGTAGTACCTTGTATGACACTAGTCCATAAATACCGGGTATTGTAGCTCGGACCGTATTTTATCCCAAATTGTTAAACTTCGATGAAACTTATTTTCTTTGATTTTCTTACCCTCTCACCTTCACGAATTTACTTATCCCTTGTTTGAAATAGCATAATACTTATAATCCTAAAATAATATCATTCCTGAGCGTTCATCAATTTATTTATGGCATACTTTCATGTACGAATATATGGGGTGTAACAAGATATTATGCCCTTAGTGCTAGGACAGAGGCTGTTGCATTCGATTCTGTTATCACAGGTATTATTCCGGTCTGTCATAGAGATGCATCAGTCTTATTTCATCCAGGCTCCACTTATTATTATGTGTCATCTTATTTTGTCATGTATTTGGGTGTATCCCATGATTCCTTGAGTTCTTCTGTTTATGTATCTACACCCGAGGATGAATCTATTATTGTTGACTACGTGTATCGGTCGTGCTTGTATTATCAGTGGTTTTGAGAGCAGAGCTGATTTATTATTTCTTAGTATGGTGGATTTCGATATTATTTTGGGCATGGACTGGTTGTCACCCTATCACGCTATTCTTGATTGTTTTGCCAAGACGGTGACGTTGGATATGCTAGGTCTACCACGTCTAGAGTGGAGAGGTACCTTGGATCATGTTCCTAACAGGATTATTTCATTTATTAAGGCTCAACGAATGGTTGAGAAGGGGTGTGATGCGTATCTGGCCTATGTGAGATATGTTAGTATTGATACTCCTATCGTGGAGTTAGTTCCTATAGTAAGGGATTTTCCTAATGTATTTCCAGCAGATCTTCCAGGTATGCCACCCGATATGGATATTGACTTTGGCATTGATTTGTTACCTGGCACTCAACCCATTTCTATTCCACCATATTGTATGGCCCTAGCGGAATTGAAGGAACTAAAAGAGCAGTTACATGAGCTACTTGATAAGGGTTTTGTTCGGCCCAGTGTATCGTCTTAGAGTGCTCTTGTCTTATTTGTGAAGAAGAAGGATGGTTCTATGCGGATGTGCATTGATTGCCGCCAGTTGAACAAGGTTAGAGTGAAGAACAGGTATTCATTGCCACGTATTGATGACCTATTTGATCAACTTCAGGGTGCTAGAGTGTTCTCTAAAATCGACTTGCGTTCAGGCTATCATCAGTTGAAGATTCTGAAACCAGATATCCCGAAGACTGCTTTCAGGACTCGGTATTGTCATTACGAGTTCCTTGTGATATCTTTTGGGCTGACCAACGCCCCAGCAACATTTATGCACTTAATGAATAGTGTATTTCAGCCCTATCTTGATTCTTTCGTCATTGTGTTTATTGACGACATTCTGGTGTATTCCCGAAATCAAGAGGATCATGAACAACACCTGAGGACTGCGCTTCAGATTTTGAGAGAAAATAAGTTGTATGGAAAATTTTTAAAGTGTGATGCAAGACAGTAGGTTAATTGCCTATGCTTCCAGATAGTTAAAGGTACATGAGAAGAATTATCCGGTCCATGACCTTGAGTTAGCAGCTATTATTCATGCCTTGAAGATTTGGCAGCATTATTTGTACGATGTCCATCGTGAGTTTTATACCGATCACCGGAGTCTACAACATATGTTTAAACAGAAGGATCTCAATTTGCGGCAGCGGAGGTGGTTGGAGTTGCTTAAGGATTATGATATCACCATTCTCTATCATCTCGGAAAGGCCAATGTGGTGGCCGATGCCTTGAGTCGTAAGGAGGAGAGTTTGGGCAGCTTAGCATACTTACCAGTAGTAGAGAGGCCTTTAACCTTGGATTTTCAGGCCTTGGCCAACCAGTTTGTGAGATTAAATATTTTCTAGCCGAGCCGAGTTTTGGATTCTATGGTTTCTCAGTCTTCTCTATATGATCGTATCAGGGAGCGTCAGTATGATGACCCCCATCTGCTTATCCTTAAGGACACAGTTCAGCACGGTGACGCCAAGGAGGTCACTATTGGAAATAACGGTGTATTACGGATGCAGGGAAGGCTACGTGTGCCTAATGTAGATAGTTTGCGTGATTTGATTCTCCAGGAGGCTCACAGTTCACGGTACTCCATTCATCCAGGTGCCGCGAAGATGTATCAGGACTTGAGACAACACTATTGGTAGAGGCGGATGAAGAAAGACATAGTGGAATATGTAGCGCGGTACCTAAATTGTCAGCAGGTGAAATATGAGCATCAGCGACCCGGTGGATTGCTTCAGAAGTTAGAGATTCCAGAGTGGAAATGGGAGCGAATCACTATGGATTTCATTGTTGGGCTCCCACGGACTCAGAGGAAGTTCGATGCAGTTTGGGTGATTGTGGATAGATTGACCAAGTCAGCTCATTTCATTCATGTGGTTACTACTTACTCTTCGGAGCAGCTGGCTTAGGTTTACATTTGCAAGATTGTTAGGCTTCAGGGCGTACCGGTATCTATCATCTCTGACTGGGGTACACAGTTTACATTATGGTTCTGGAGAGCCTTACAACAAGAGTTGGGTACTAGGGTAGAGTTAAGTATAACATTTCACCCTCAAACGGACGGACAGTCCGAGCGCACTATTCATATATTGGAGGATATGCTTCGTGCATGTGTGATGGATTTTAGGGGTGCTTGGGATCAGTTCTTGCCACTTGCGGAGTTTGCCTACAACAACAGTTATCAGTCGAGCATTCAGATGGCTCTATATGAGGCCTTGTATGGTAGGCGGAGCCGGTCTCCAGTGGGTTGGTTCGAACCCGGCGAGGCTAGACTATTGGGTACAGACCTGGTTCAGGATGCTTTGGAAAAGGTTAAGTTGATTCTGGATTGACTCCGTACAACCAATCTAGACAAAAGAGTTATGCAGATTGAAAGGTTCGTGATTGGTGAGAGGCTCTTGCTCCTAGTTTTGCTTATGAAAGGTGTTATGAGGTTCGGAAAGAAGGGCAAGTTGAGTCCGAGGTATATCAGACCTTTTGAGATTCTTGAGAGAGTTGGAGAAGTGGCTTACAGACTTGCACTACCACCTAGTCTCTCTGCAGTTCATCCAGTGTTCCATGTTTTCATGCTTTAGAAGTATCACGGCGATCCGTCTCATGTGTTAGACTTCAGCTCAGTCCAGTTGGACAAGGATCTATCTTATGTCGAGGAACCAGTGGCCATTTTGGACAAACAGGTTAGAAAGCTAAGATCAAAGAGCATTGCTTCAGTGAAAGTACATTGGAGGGGTCATCCGGTAGAGGAGGTGATTTTGGAGACCGAGCATGATATGCGCAACGGTTATCCTCATCTTTTCACTACTCCAGGTATAATTCTAAACTTGTTCGAGGACGAACGTTTGTTTAAGAGGGAGAGAATGTAACGACTCTATCAGTCGTTTAGAGAGTTGTAGCCCCATTCCCCCCATTTACTGCTCCATTTATGCTTTACATTTGTTATGTGACTTGCCGGGGTGATTAGTTTGGGTCCGGATAGGTTTTGGAATGAATTGAAACACTTAGTTCCAAGGTTTAAAGCTTAATTCAAATAGGGACCGGATGTCGACTTATGTGTAAACGACCCCAAAATGGAGTTTTGATGATTCCAATAGCTCTTTATGGTGATTTTGGGCTTAGGAGCATGTCCGAAAATGTTTTTGGAAGTCCGTAGTTAAATTTGGCTTGAAACGGCGAAAGTTGAATTTTTGGAAAATTTGATTGGGGAGTTGACTTTTTGATATCGGGGTCGGAATCCAGTTCTGAAAATTTTCATAGATCCATTATGTCTCTTATGACTTGTGTGCAAAATTTGAGGTCAATCGGAATTGATTTGATAGGTTTCGGTATCGAATGTAGATGTTGGAAATTCTTAAGTTCCTTAAGCTTGAATTGGGGCATGATTTTTTGTTGACTCAAAATATCATTTTTAAATTTAATAACTCTGTATTATAAGACCTCGAAAAGTACTATTTATCATTTCTCGACTTGCGTGCGTAGCCCGTAAAATTTTTCGGAAAGTTTTTATGTGAAAAATGGATTAAATGTGAATTAGAGCTTTAAAACTCAACTGAGTTGACTTTGGTCAAATGTTTTAGTAAACGGACTTGGATCAGTATTTTGATAGTTCTGGTATGTCCGTATCGTGATTTGGGACTTGGGCGTATGCCCGGAATCAAATTCCGAGGTCTCTAGCCCGAGATATCGAATTTTGATGAAAAATTAAAAGTTTAACTTCAAATAGTGACCGGATGTCGAATTATGCACAAACGACCCCAGAATAGAATTTTGATGATTCCAACAGTTCCGTATGGTGATTTTGGACTTAGGAGCGTGATCGGAATTTTATTTGGAAGTCCGTAGTGAAATTAGGCTTGAAATGGCTAAAACAAGAATTAAAGTTTGGAAGTTTGACCGGGGAGTTGACTTTTTATACCGGAGTCGGAATACAGTTCCAAAAGTTTTCATAGCTATATTATGTCATTTATGACTTGTGTGCAAAATTTGAGGTCAATCGGACTTGATTTGATAGGTTTCGACATCGCATGTAGAAGTTGGAAATTTTAAGTTTCATTAAACTTGAATTGGAGCATAATTCGTGGTTTTAACGGCGTTTTATGTGATTTGAGATTTCAAATAAGTTCGTATGATATTTTAGAACTTGTTGGTATATTTGGTTGAGGTCCCGAGGGCCTCTGGTGAGTTTCGGGTGGTTAACGGATCAAAAGTTGGATAAAAACAAGGGCATTCATCCCATTTGCCATTGTTGACGAACTTGAGCTTGAGCAGAGGCGACCTTTGACAGATTTTCAAGGAAAGATATTGGGGCAAGTGATTCCAACTCGGATTTGGTCTATATACAATAATATATAATTATTTTCACCATTTTATTAGTGTTTTGAGATTGAAATTTGGAAAATTTTTGGAAATTTCATAGAAACGAATTTTCGAGATTTCGGTATCGATTCGGAGTCGGATTTGAGTAAAATTGGTATGGCTGGACTCGTAATTGAATGGGTTATCTAATTTCATAACTTTTGCTGGATTCCGAGACGTGGGCCCTACGGACGAATTTTTAATTAATTTCGGGATTTTTAATGAAAATGTAGTATTTTCTCATAGAATTGATTCCTATAAATTTTAATGATTGTATCGAATTATTTTTGGTTAGATTCGAGCCAATCAAAGTTGCATAATCAAGGAAAGAGCCTTCTAGTGTATTAAATTGGAGCAAATTGAGGTAAGTCTCTTGTCTAATCTTGTGAGGGAAAATTACTCCATAGGTAATTAAAGTAATAATTGTTGCTAATTGTGGGGGCTACGTAAGCACGAGGTGATGAGAGTTCGTGTGTAGCTACTATAAATGCTAAAGTCAGGGTAGTTTAGGACTCAAAGCATGAATTACTTGTGTAAATTATATTCTTTTTTTAATTAATATTAATTATATATATATATATATATATATATATATATATATATATATATATATATATATATATATATATATATATATATATATATATATATATATATATATATATATATATATATATATATATATATATATATATATATATATATATATATATATATATATATATATATATATATATATATATATATATATATATATATATATATATATATATATATATATATATATATATATATTGTTAGATAAAAATATTAAAGGATGAAAACCTCATATACTTGATTTTTTGTTTAAATTAATTAATTGTTAAGAAAAACTGTTCATCCTCTCGAATTGATCTTATAATAAATATACTCTCTTTCCGGAGGTACATAAGAAAATGTCCTCCTTTCTTGTGGAGCGGGCTGAACGCCTCGACGGGATAGATGCATCTATGGATCCTGATGCACGTCCCTCGGCAGTGTACACGATACTCTGGATCGGGTCGGACGACCTCGGCAGAAGTCGTGCTTAATATTAATAATTACACGATACTTGGACAGTTTATTGTAGCTTGTAAAGCTATTTGATAAATTTGGAAATTTCTTGAAATTGAATTGCAGCTTGTAAAGCTATTTGATAAATTTGAAATTTTATTGAAATTGAAAGATTTAATTAATAGATTGGAAATTCTTACACTTGAAGGATTTTAATTATTTCTTCTAATTGAATAAAATTATTGTAAACTTTGTGAATCATGCTGATTTGAATAATTATAATTTATTCCATTTATTATTGTTGACCCTTAGTGAGTGTCAAAGTCGACCATCTCGTCTCTACTACTTCGAGATTAGGCTTGATACTTACTAGGTACACATTGTTTACGTACTCATGCTACACCTACTGCACTTTTTGTGCAGGATCTGAGACAGATACTAGTGGAGGACCTATCATCGCACATCCTCGTTATCCAGGGGAGTAGTGGTGAGCTGCCTTTCTGAGCCGTCCTGTAGCTACCAATGCTTCTTCTTGTATTTTTAATTCTGTCTATTTTCATTTCAGACAGTATTTGGAGTTTTGTATAATCTACTAGATGCTCATACACTTGTGACACCAGGTCTTGGCACACACATTGGTAGAATTCGGTGTTTTATTATTTTTCTTGGATTTAAATTTTATCGATATATGTTTAATTTATTAGTTGGCTTGCCTAGCTATAGTGTTGGGCGCCATCACAATCTATAGGTGAAATTGAGTCGTGACAACATGGTATGGGAGCACTAGGTTCACGTAGGTCTCACAAGTTATGAGCAGACCTAATAGAGTCTTGCGTATCGGTACGGAGACGTCTGTACTTATCTTCGAGAGGCTATAGGGTGTTAGGAAACTACTTTTCTTCATATTCCATCGTGCAATTGATGTAATACTAAATATCCTTCTTTTATTCTCTCGCAGATGGTGAGAACGCGCTCTAATGAGGTTCCATACTAGGGAAGAGCTACTCCCCCAGTTGCTAGAGGCCGAGAGAGGGCTCCAGCCCGGGCCAGAGGGCGAGGACGTCCCAGGACTGTTCCAGTTATGCCACCAGTGGGTCCAGCAGAGAACCCCATTATTGAGGAACATGATGAGGTGCCTGTGGCAGAGCCAGCTCCGGTGGATTTCACATCTGCACCGGGATTTCAGGATGTCATGGGTCGTATACTGCGGTTCCTGGACAATATGACTCAGGCCGATTTATTTCTGGCATACCCAGCCATATCTCAGGCGGGCGGAGGAGCACAGACCCCACCCCACAGGCTCATGGACAGGCAACTACTGTATATCAGACCCAGGGTGCACTACCCATGGGTGGAGCCCAGCCAGTGGCAGCAGCTACACCTGAGCCCAGGCCAGCTGTAGTCGTCGATCCTTAGAAATTATTTGACCGATGGACTAGACTACATCCTCTTGTTTTTGGGGGTGAGGACATGAGGATCCCCAGGATTTCATTGATCGATGCAAGGATAGACTGTACAACATGAGGATATTGGAGTCTCATGGGGTAGACTTTGCTACTTTTTAGCTAGAGGGCAGAGCCCGTAGATGGTGGCAGTCTTATGTTCTTGGCAGACCAACATATTCTCCTCTCATGACTTGGGACAGGTTCACCCGTATCTTCCTGGACAGGTATATTCCACCCTCCCAGAGGGAAGAGTTGAGGTTTCAGTTTGAGCAGCTCCAGCAAGGTAAGATGTCAGTGACCGATTATGAGGCGAGGTTTTCTGAGTTATCTCTCCATGCACTTATGATACTCCCTACTGAGGCAGAAAGAGTGCGGAGGTTTGTTGCGGGTTTACATACCGGCATTCAGGCCACTATGGCTCGAGAGGTTGAGATGGGAACTTCTTTTGAGCTAGTCGTGGAGATAGCCCGCAGGATTGAGGGTGTATGTCAGCATAGCCGAGAGAAGGTTACTAGAGATAAGCGGTTTAGGTATTCTGGATAGTTCAGAGGTGCTCCGTCTGGGGGCAGAGGTCAGTTCGTGAGAGGGCAATCTAGCAAGCCCCCATATCCAGCACCACCGCCTCCTCGAGGTGCTCTAGTGTGACCCTATCTCAGTGCTATACCAGAGAGTTCTTATCTCCCACCAGCTATTCAGGGTCCACCCAGTGGGTATTTAGTTCCCCAGGGCAAGACGCTTAGTCAGCAACCCATCACACCGAAGAGTTGTTACGAGTGCGGGGATCCTAGTCACATACGGAGATTTTTCCCCAAGCTTCGGGGTAAGCTAGTGTAACTGGGTCAGCAACCTTTGATTACTGGACCAGTTGTTTCACCAGTTGTCCGACCACCAAGAGGTGGATGACAGGTGGGTAGGGGCCGTACTAAAGGTGGAGATCAGCCAGTTGGTGCTCTAGCTCGGTTCTATGATTTTCCGGCCATACCAGATACAGAGGCCTTAGGTGTCGTGATTACAGGTATTATTTCTGTTTGCGTTAAAGATGCCTCAGTATTATTTGATCCAAGATCTACGTATTCATATGTGTCATCTCTATTTGCTTCATTATTGGGTGTTTCTCGTGAGTCCTTGAGTACTATTGTTTATGTGTCCACTTGTGTGGGCGATTCTATTGTAGTGAACTGGATCTACCGGTCCTGTATTATTACATTATGTGGTTATGAAACTAGGGCAGATCTCCTATTGCTTGAGATGACCAATTTTGAAATTATTCTGGGCATAGACTAGTTATCTCCATATCATGTTATTCTAGATTGTCATGCCAAGACTGTTACCTTAGCTATTCCAGCATTGCCTAAGATGGAGTGAAAGGGTTCGTCTGTTAGTTCATTTAATCGAATTATTTCTTTTATAAAGGCTCAACACATGGTTGAGAAGGGTTGTTTAGCTTATCTAGCATATGTTCGGGATACTATTGCAGAGACTCTGGCTATTGATTCAGTGCTTGTAGTTTGGGAGTTCTCCGATGTATTTCCTTCAGATCTTCTAGGTATGCCACCTAATCGTGATATTAATTTCTATATTGACTTGGCTCCAGATACCCAGCCTATATGTATCGCATGACTCCGAAAGAATTGAAAGAATTGAAAGAACAACTTGAAGAGTTACTAGCCAAAGGGTTCGTCAGACCGAGTGTATCGCCTTGGGGTGCACCGGTATTATTTGTGAAAAAAAAGGATGGAACAATGCGGATGTGTATTGATTATCGCCAATTGAACAAAGTCACTATTAAGAACAAGTACCCGTTGCCGCGTATTGATGACCTATTTGACCAGTTGCAGGGTGCTAGGGTGTTCTCTAAGATCGACTTGAGGTCGGGGTATCATCAGTTGAAGATTCAAGATTCGGATGTTCCAAAAACTGATTTCCGTACTAGATATGGTCATTATGCGTTTCTGGTAATGTCCTTCGCTTTGACTAACGCCCCAGCAACGTTTGGATCTAATGAATAAGGTATTCAGGCCATATATTAATTCATTTGTCATTGTCCTTATTGATGACATTTTGATCTACTCGCACAGTAAGGAAGAGCATGAGCAGCATATGAGAGCAGTGCTTCAGACATTGCAGGAACAAAAGTTATATGCTAAGTTCTCTAAATGTGAGTTCTGGCTTGAGTTTGTAGCATTTTAGGGGCATATTGTATCGGGTGAGGGCACTAAAGTTGATCCCAAAAAGATTGAGGCAGTTCAAAATTGGCATTATCCCACTTCGGTGACTGAGATCAGGAGTTTTCTGGATTTAGCATGTTATTATCATCGGTTCGTGGAGGGTTTTTTTATCTATTACAGCACCTTTGACCAAATAACCCAGAAGAGTGCTCCGTTCTGATGGTCCGAGGATTGTGAGGTGAGCTTTCAGAAGCTCAAGACAACATTGACTACAACACCAGTGTTAGTGTTGCCTTCCGGTTCAGGGATGTATACAATATGTTATGACGCTTCACGCGTTGGCTTGGGTTGTGTACTGATAAAGAAAGGGCGAGTTATTGCATATGCTTCACGCCAGCTGAAGTCCCACGAGAAGAATTATCCAGTACATGATTTGGAGTTAGCTGTGATTGTTCACGCTCGTAAGATTTGGAGGCATTATCTTTATGGGGTGTCTTGCGAAGTTTACACTGATCACCGCAGTTTGCAACATTTGTTCAAGCAAAGGGACCTAAATCTAAGATAGTGCAGATGGCTTGAGTTATTAAAAGATTATGATATTACTATCATGTATCATCCGTACAAAGCAAATGTGGTTGCAAATGTATTGAGTAGAAAGGCGGAGAGTATGGGTAGTTTGGCTTTCATTTCAGTAGATGAGAGGTCGTTGGCTTCAGATATTCAGTCCTTGGCCAACAAACTTGTGCAGCTGGATATTTCAGAGCCCAACCGAGTTTTGGCATGTGTTGTATCTCAGTCTTCACTATTTGAACAGCTCAAGGTTTGCCAGTATGATGATCCACACTTAATGGTTCTTCTAGAAATGGTACTATGGGGTGGTGCCAAGGAAGTTACTATTGGAGCGGATGGCGTTCTACGACTCTAGGATCATCTATGTGTCCCTAATGTGGATGGACTGAGGAAAAAGATCCTAGAGGAGGCACACAGTTCTCGGTATTCTATTCATCCAGGTGCTACGAAGATGTATTGTGACCTGAGGCAACATTATTGGTGGTGACAAATGAAAAAGGACATTGTTGAGCATGTAGCTAGGTGTCTAAATTGTAAGCAAGTTAAATATGAACACCAGAGGCTAGGTCGCCTACTTCAGCAGATGACTATACCGGAGTGGAAATAGGAACGCATCACTATAGACTTTGTAGTTGGGTTGCCCCGGACCTTGCGGAAGTTTGATGCAGTTTGGATCATTGTTGACAGGTTGACCAAGTCGGTACATTTCATTCTCGGTTGTGACTACGTATACTTCAGAGAGGTTGGCCCAAATTTATATTCAGGAGATAGTTCGGTTGCACGGTGTGCCAATTTCTATCATATCAGATAGAGGTCCTCAGTTTACTTCACATTTTTGGAGAGCAGTACAGAGTGAGTTGGGAACCCCTTTAGAGCTCAGCACAACCATTCATCCGCAGACCGACGGGCAGTCAAAGCGGACAATTTAGATTTTGGAGGATATGCTCAGGGCATGTGTGATTGACTTTGGAGGTCAGTGGGATCGTTTCTTGCCTTTGGTCGAGTTCGTTTATAATAACAGTTACCAATCCAGCATCGAGATGGCTCCATTTGAGGCTTTATATGGTCGGCGATGTCGTTCGCCCATCAAATGGTTTGAGCCCGGTGAGGTTAAATTATATGGTACTGATTTGGTGAAATATGCCTTGGAAAAGGTTAAGTTGATTTAGGAGCGACTTCGTATAGCACGGTCCAGACAGAAGAGTTACGCAGATTAGAAAGTGCGAGATTTATCATGTATGAAAGGTGCAAAACGTTCTCTTGAAGGTTTCACCGATGAAGGGAATCATGAGATTCAGGAAGAAGGGCAAGTTGAGCCCAAGGTTTATAGGCCCATTTGAGGTGTTGAGACGAGTTGGGAAGGTTGCTTAGGAGCTTGCATTGCCTCCCAGCCTATCAGGAGTTCATCTGGTTTTCCATGTATCTATGCTACGGAAGTATCATGCCGACCTATCACATGTGTTAGACTTCGGCATAATTCAGCTAGATAATTGCTTGGGTTATGAAGAGGAGCCAGTTGCCATTGTTGATAAACAAGTTCGCCAGTTGAGGTCCAAGAGTATTTCTGTAGTAAAACTCTAGTGGAGGGGCCGACCAGTCAAGGAAGCGACTTGGGAGCCCGAGGAAAACATGCGGAGCATATATCCACACTTAATTCAGCACTTCACATATAATTCTAAACTCGTTCGAGGACGAACGTTTGTTTTAGAGGTGGAGAATGTGATGACCCAAAATGTCATCTTTAAATTTAATAATTAATTCAGTGCTCTAAGACCTCAAAAATCACTATTTATCATTCATCGACATACGTGCACAGCCCGTAAAATTTTCCGGAAAGTATTTATGTGAAAAATGGATTAAAATGTGAATTAGAGCTTTAAAACTCAACTGAGTTGACTTTGGTCAACAGTTTTAGCAAATGGACCTGGATCAGTGTTTTGACAGTTTCGGTAGGTCCGTATTGTAATTTGGGACTTGGGCGTATGCCCGGAATCAAATTCCGAGGTCTCTAACCCGAGATATCGAATTTTGATGAAAAATTAAAAGTTTAACTTCAAATAGTGACCGAATGTCGAATTATGCACAAACGACCCCAGAATAGAATTTTGATGATTCCAACAGTTCCGTATGGTGATTTTGGACTTAGGAGCATGATCGGAATTTTATTTGAAAGTCCGTAGTGAAATTAGGCTTGAAATGGCTAAAACAAGAATTTAAGTTTGGAAGTTTGACCGAGGAGTTGAATTTTTTATACCGGAGTCAGAATACAGTTTCAAAATTTTTCATAGCTCTGTTATGTCATTTATGACTTGTGTGCAAAATTTGAGGTCAATGAGGCTTGATTTGATAGTTTTCGACATCGAATGTAGAAGTTGAAAATTTTAAGTTTCATTAAGCTTGAATTGGAGCATATTTCGTGGTTTTAGCATCATTTTATGTGATTTGAGGTTTCAAATAAGTTCGTATGATGTTTTAGGACTTATTGGTATATTTTTGTTGAGGTCCCGATGGCCTCGGGTGAGTTTCGGATGGTTAACGGATAAAAAATTGGACTTAAAACAACAGCTGCAATTTTTCTCTTATGCTGGAAATTCTGGGTTGTGATCGGACTCCACATGATCGGACTCTACATGACCTGAATCCATGATCGAGATCCAGGATCGAGGTCAGCCTAGACAGATCTGTAAGTTATAAAAACATGGGCATTCGTCCTATTTGCCATTTTTGACGAACTTGAGCTTAAGCAGAGGTGACTTTTGACAGATGTTCAAGGAAAGACATTGGGGTAAGTGATTCCAATTCGGATTTGGTCTATATACATAAATATATTATTGTTTTCACCATTTAATTAGTGTTTTGAGATTGCAATTTGGAAATTTTTTGGAAATCTCATAGAAACGAATTTTCGAGATTTCGGTATCAATTCGGAGTCGGATTTGAGTGAAATTGGTATGGTTGGACTCGTAATTGAATGGGTTGTTTGATTTCGCAACTTTCGCCGGATTCCGAGACGTGGGTCCTATGGACGATGTTTTAATTAATTTCGGGATTTTTAATGAAGATGTAGTATTTTCTCATAGAATTGATTCCTATAAATTTTAATTATTGTATCGAATTATTTTTGGTTAGATTCGAGCCAATAAAAGTTGGATAATCGAGGAAAGAGCCTTCTAGTGGTTTAAATTGGAGCAAATTGAGATAAGTCTCTTGTCTAATCTTATGAGGGAGAAATTACCCCATAGGTAATTAAAGTAATGATTGTTGCTAATTGTGGGGGCTACGTACGCACGAGGTGACGAGAGTCCGTGCGTAGCTACTATAAATGCTAAAGTCCGGATAGTTTAGGACTCAAAGCATGAATTACTTGTGTAAATTGTATTCTTTGTTTAATTAATATTATTTGATATATATATATATATATATATATATATATATATATATATATATATAATAAAGATATTAAAGGATGGAAACCTTATATGCTTGATTTTCTGTTTAAATTAATTAATTGTTAAGCGAAATTGTTCATCCTCTCGAATTGATCTTATAATAAATATACTCTCTTTCTAGAGGTACATAAGAAAATGTCCTCCTTTCTTGTAGAGTGGGCCGAACGCCTCGGCAGGATAGATGCATCTATAGATCGTGTTGCACGTCTCTCAACAGTGTACACAACACTCTGGATCGGGTCATACGTACTCGGCAGAAATCGTGCTTAATAATAATAATTACACGACACTTGAACAGTTTATTGTAGCTTGTAAAGCTATTTGATAAATTGGAAATTTCTTGAAATTGAATTGCAGCTTGTAAAACTATTTGATAAATTTGAAATTTTATTGAAATTGAAAGATTTAATTACTAGATTGAAAATTGTTGCATTTGAAGGATTTTTAGTATTTCTGCTAATTGAATAAAATTATTGTTAACTCTCTGAATCATGCTGATTTAAATAATTATAATTTATTCCATTTATTATTGTTGACCCTTAGTGAGTGTCAAAGTCGGTCATCTCGTCTCTACCACTTCGAGATTAGGCTTGATACTTACTCAGTACACATTGTTTACGTACTCATGCTACACTTGCTGCACTTTTTGTGCAGGATATAAGACATATACTACTGGAGGACCTATCATCGCACATCCTTGTTATCCAGGGGGCGTAGTGGTGAGCTGCCTTTCTGAGCTGTCCTGCAGTTACCAGTGCCTCTTCTTGTATTTTTAATTCTATCTATTTTCATTTCAGACAGTATTTGGAGTTTTGTATAATCTACTAGATGCTCATACACTTGTGACATCAGGTCTTGGCACACACATTGGTAGAATTCGGTGTCTTATTATTTTTCTTGGATTTAAATTTTATCAATATATGTTTAATTTATTAGTTGGCTTGCCTAACTATAGTGTTGGGCGCCATCATGATCTATAGGTGAAATTGAGTCGTGACAACATGGTATGAGAGCACTAGGTTCACGTAGGTCTCGCAAGTTATGAGCAGACCTAATAGAGTCTTGCGTATCGATACGAAGACGTCTGTACTTATCTTCGAGAGGCTATAGGGTGTTAGGAAACTACTTTTCTTCATATTCCATCGTGCAATTGATGTAATACTAAATATCGTTACAGATTCATGGTTTTAGCGTTGTTTTATGAGATTTGAGGTTTCAACTAAGTTTGTATGATGTTTTAGGACTTGTTGGTGTATTTGGTTGAAGTCCCAAGGGCCTCGGGTGAGTTTCGGATGGTTAACGGATCAAGCATTGAACTTGGGAGACTGCTGAAGTTGAGTTTGTTGGTTTTTGGCTGATCTGGTTTCCTTTATTTATCAAAAATTGAGGTAAAAAATCGAGGTCAAAATCGAGACTGGAAATTGAGGTGAAAAATCGAGGTCAAAATTGAGGTTGGAAAAAGGCTGTAAATCGAGGTTGGAAATCGAGGAAGGAAATCCAGGTCAAGAAATCAAGGGTAGGAAATCGAGGGCAGCGCCTAGATAGAAACTTTAAGTTATAAAACAGAGGCATTTTTGACAATTTGGAGCTTGGGGAGAGGCGATTTTTGAGAGATTTTCAAGGAAAAATATTGGGTTAAGTAATTATAACTTAGATTTAGTCAATATACACGAATATATCATTATTTTCATCATTTAATTAGTGTTTTGAAATGAAAATTTGGGAAAAACTTTAGAAATCTCATAAAACGATTTTTTGAGATTTTGATGTCGATTCATAGTCAGATTTGAGTGAAACTAGTATAGTTGGACTCATAATTGAATCGGTTGTCGGATTTTGTGAGTTTCGTCATATTCCGAGACGTGGGCTCCACAGGTGATTTTTGGGTTCAATTTCGGATTTTGTTAGAAAATTTGTATTTTCTTATGGAATTTATTCCTATAATTTGTATTGATTGTGTTACGACCCAATTTCACCTGTAGGTCGTGATGGTGCCGGATACCGCTGTCAGACAAACCAATAATAAATACTAGATAAATTCTCATTTTAATATTTTTGAAGTCATAGTTGTTCCCCTCAATTAAATAGTAGAAGATGACATTTACCAAATACATACTAATATCTTTAAAAATTTCCAATACAGTGCAACCCATAATCATTCCAAAACCCGTTGTCACAAGTGCATGAATATTTACTAGAGAATTAAAATAAAATACATCATCTGTCTAGAATAGAAATTAGACAGGAAAATATAATAACTCTGAAAGAGACTCTGTTAGCTGCGGATCGTAATATAGAATGCAGCTCACCTATGTCCCCACAATTATTAAATTAGGTGCTCACAGTGCCCACAAGGCCGCTATACATATATGTACTTGCACAATAAAATGTGCAGCAAGTGCAGTATGAGTACGAAAATAACGTGTATCCAGTAAATATCAAACCTAATCTCGAAGAGGTAGAGACGAGATGACCGACTATAACACTCACTATGGGTCAATAATATTAAATAATCATAAAAATAGAAATATTTATATCAACGTGATTCACAGAGTTAACAATAATTTTATTGAACCAGCAGAAGTAATTAAATTCCTTCAATTTCAATAATTTCTAATCTATTAATTAGATCCTTCAATTTCGATAAAAATTCCAACTTATCAAATAGCTTTACAAGCTGCAATTCAATTTCAATAAATTTCCAATTTATCAAATAGTTTTACAAGCTGTAATAAACTGTCCAAGTATCGTGTAATTATTATTATTATTAAGCACGATTTCTGCCGAGGTCGTACGACCCGATCTAGAGCTTCGTGTATACTGCCGAAGGACGTGCGGCACGATCCATAGATGCATCTATCCTGCCGAGGTGTTCGGCCCGATCCACAAGAAAGGAGGACATTTTCTTATGTACCTCCGAAATAAGAGTATTTATTGTAAAATTTATTCGAGAGGATAACAATTTATTTCAACAATTAATTAATCTAAACAAAAAAAATTAAACATATGAAAATTTCATATTTTTCTACCTTTCATAACAATTCACAATATATACATCAAATATTTTAATTAAAAAAGAATACAATTTACATAAGTAATTCATGCTTTGAGTCCTAAACTACCCGAACTTTAGCATTAATAGTAGCTACGCACGGACTCTCATCACATCGTGCGTACGTAGCCCCCGCAATTAGTAATAATTATCCAATTTAATCCCTATGGGGTAATTTCCCCCTCACAAGCTTAGACAAGAGAGTTACCTCGTCTTGCTCCAATTTAATCTACTATAAGGCCTTTTCCACGATTATCCAACTTTGTTTGGCTCGAATCTAGCCAGAATAATTTGATACAATCACTAAAAATTATAGGAATCAATTCTATAAGAAAATACTAGATTTTAAATAAAAATCCCGAAATTAATTAAAAATTCATCTGTAGGGCCCACATCTCGAAATCCGGCGAAAGTTATAAAATCCGACAACCCATTCAATTACGAGTCCAACCATACCAGTTTCACTCAAATCCGACTCCGAATCGATACCGAAATCTCAAAAATTCATTTCTATGAGATTTCTAAATTTTTTTCTAAATCTCAATCTCAAAACACTAATTAAATGGTGAAAATAATGATATATTTATGTTTATAGACCAAATCCAAGTTAGAATCACTTACCCCCAATGTCTTTTCCTTGAAAATCTATCAAAAATCGTCTCTGCTCAAGCTCCAATTTGTTAAAAATGGCGAATGGGACGAATGCCCTCTTTTATAATTCTGCCCAAGCAGCCTCGATTCACGGCCGCGATTGGCAGCCTCGATTCACATCCTCGATTCTCGGCCTCAATCCTCAGCCTCGATCTTGTGAGCTCGATTTTGGGCCAGAATTTCCCGCAGAAAGGAAAAATTGCAGCAGTTGTTTTAAGTCCAACTTTTGATCTGTTAACCATCCGAAGCTCACCCGAGGCCCTCGGGACCTCAACCAAATATACCAACAAGTCCTAAAATATCATACGAACTTATTTGAAACCTCAAATCATATAGAACAATGCTAAAACCACGCTAAAATTTTCGGAACTGGATTCTGACTCCGGTATCAAAAAGTCAACTCCTCGGTCAAACTTCCAAACTTAAATTCTTGTTTTTAGCCATTTCAAGCCTAATTTAACTATGGACTTTCAAATAAAATTTTGAATAAGCTCCTTATGCCAAAATCACCATACGGAGTTGTTGGAATCATCAAAATTCTATTCCGGGGTCGTTTTCACATAATTAGACATCCGGTCACTATTTAAACTTAAACATTTTAATTTTTCATCAAAATTCCATATCTCGGGTTAGAGATCTTGGAATTTGATTCCGGGCATACTCCCAAGTCCCAAATCACGATACGCACCTACCGAAACTGTCAAAACATTAATCCGAGTCTGTTTGCTCATAATGTTGACCAAAGTCAAGCTTTACCTTTTAAAGCTAACTTAAGGAACCAAGTGTTACGATTTCAACCCAAACACTTCCAAATCACGAACAAACCATCCCCACAAGTCATAAATTATTTAAAGCACATACGAAAAGTTTTATTTAGGGTAACGGGGTTCTAAAAGTCAAAACGACCGATTGGGTCATTACAGATTGAATCGAATTAATTATGATTAGATTCGAACCGATCGGAATCGGAAAATCGAGGAAAATGCATACTACTTGACTTATTGGCGTGGTTTGAGATAAGTGACTTGTCTAACCTTGTGTGGGAAAAATTTCCCTTAAGATTGGTATTGGTATGAAAATATTGATGTGTTGATAGTCGTGTACATGAGGTGACGAGTTTGTACACTCACTAAATGTGGAAGATTATGTCTTTAAATTGCGTAGACCACTGTTGCATATTAATTAAATTATTTTATTCTGTTATATTCATCATCATTAATATATTCTCGTATTTTAAATTTGTCTGACATGTTCCTGCTAAGTGTTTTACCTATTTAGTTAAAACACTGCTTCTTTTGTTCTGTTCATTATTTGAAGGTTGGATTTCTTAATTTAAATATTAAAAAAATAAAGTATTTTACATTTAAAAATTTGATGTTAAATCAAGATGTTAAATTTGTGAAATATTATTATTTTTGCTGAATATTTTGTGAAGATTTTTGTATTCATTGAGATTGAGCTGTGAGCTCCGTATTGTGAAAATAATGAATATTATTCTGATGAATATTTTGCGAGACTTTGTACTCATTGTGATTGAGTTGTGAGCTCCTTATTATTGAAAATATTATTATTGTTGATTTATTTTGGCAAGTTAAAATATCTGGGCACTTGAGGTGCAAATTGTGATATATTGTGATATTGATACGCATGCGGTTGGTATAAGGTCTGGGTGTTGAAACTCATGCGGTGAGATAAGGGTGACTTGATATGCATGGCTAGTAGGGAAACTACTAGAAGTCATGCGGTGTGATAAGGGTGGCTAAAACGCGGGATGCTATTTCGGGAAAAGTATTTTCTTTAAAATTAAATGTGAAGGCTCCCGCGGTGATATAAGAAAATGAGATATTGTGAATTTACTTATGATTTGAGACTACGAGGCGGTACCTCAGGAGTGCTCTTATTGATATTTCTTTATGGTTGCATTGCTTTAGATTATTTTTGGTGTTTTCCTTAAAGTTGTAAATTTCTGTTTTTCTTCCGCGAGGTGTTAATTGCCCTTATTCCGTGTAGCTAAATTGTGACACACTACTTACTTGATTTATCCCCATTGTCATTATTGTTATTATATTGTTAAATGTTTCTCCTTGTCTTTTATTATTCCAGTAGGGCCTGACCTGACCTCGTCACTACTCTACCGAGGTTAGGCTTGACACTTACTGGGTACCGCTGTGATGTACTCATACTACGCTTCTGAACATCTTTTTGTGCAGATCCAGGTATATCTTATTAGACCAGGCATCAGAAAATTATCTGTACGAGGAGACTTCGAGGTATATCTACCAGCGTCCGCAGACTCCGGAGTCCCCTTCTATCTTATTATGTTGTCTTCCTTATTTCCTTTAGAGTCTGATGTATAAAAACTCTTAGAATAAATTCTTAGAAGCTTGTGACTTATTCCTACCGGGTTTTGGGAGTTGTGACTATTTGAATCACGATTTGATTTATTTTATATATTGAGATTTGAGTTTCAGTTTTGTATTCCGCATAATTGATAGGCTTACCTAGTCTTAGAGACTAGGTGCCATCACAATATCCTACAGAGAAAAATTGGGGTCATGACAATAATCATTCAATCTAGTGCTAATTTTCCTCGATAGTAATTAGCTAAAAATTATTCGAAAATTGTTTAAATTCAATCCTTGTAGAGAGAATAATTTAACTATACTATCTTTAACTAGCGAGCAATAATTTTATATTATTGTTTGCACTCGTAAATCATGTTTGGTTTTCCTATCGAAATGGAACGATAAAAGCTTTTTTTACCTTCAACCAAAAATTTCAGAGTTTGAACCTTCAAAATAGAATCTTCTTTTAAAGAGATCTCGACAACTCTAATAAATTTTATACTAAGCAAATTTAATCGAATCAGTAAGTTTCGAATATCATTAAACAAAAAATATCCTAGGCGTTATTGGATCTAATTAGAGGTGCTGGTCTTAACTGGCACTTCAACCTGACACGAGCTCAGGGGTAGCTTTAGAACCGACGGTTTAATTGAACCCATAACTTTCGATGCAGAGTAAAATTTTATATGCAAAATTTATTAAAATTATAAAAACAGTAGATATGAACCCATAACTTTAAAAATATAATATATTCAATACTAAAAACTTTAAAAATTGAACTCATATAATTTAAATCTCGAATTCGCATACCACGAGCTCATTCTAGAACATGCTTGAATCTTGTCAAAATCGGACTCTTGTTAAGTTTTTCGGTTTTGATATCCTAAATTTGTTTTGCACTTGGTTTAGGAAATTGGAATAAATAAAGATACCAACAAGATCCTAATAAATAAATATTCATTTGCCTATTCCAATATAGGCAATCAATGTCACAGTTGTACTTATAGGAATCAACGTCGTACCAAATCTTCTTTCCCTGTCACCTCTCAGTTATTGTCAATGTCACCTAACCTACACACCTTTCTCAATTCTACCGAAAAACTCTTTGTCCGATTCTTCTAAACCAAAAATCTAGCAATTTCTTGACATTTTCCATATACCCTTTTAATCCCTTTAAACATTAGTATCAAAATTTCTCTCATTGTTTCATCTTAAAGACTCAAATTTTTATCAGTTTAGCAAAAGAAATTTGACATGGCTTGTTCTATAAAGCAATCACCTTTATCAATCACACCTTCTGATTTTATTCCCAAAAGGGGTTTTAATTTTAATTCAAATCTTGGATTTTTACCAAAAATAAAGATTCAAAACTGTGATTTTTCAACCAAGAAACCTCTCTACATATCATGTGTTACAAAGTTTGGTTCTATATCAAGAATTGGAACAATATGCAAAGCATATGAAGCTGATAAATCACAGCCTTTGGATGTAAACATTGAGTTACCAAAATCATCAGAGGCTGCTACTCAGAGGGTTAAAATCAGTATATATTTTGCTACGTGGTGGGCTTTGAATGTTGTTTTTAATATATATAATAAGAAAGTTCTTAATGCTTATCCTTTTCCTTGGTTGACTTCTACTCTATCCCTTGCTACTGGCTCGTTGATTATGTTAGTTTCATGGGTTACAAGAATTGCTGAATTCCCAAAAACGGATCTTGAGTTCTGGAAAAATCTGTTTCCGGTAAGAATTATGATTTTTTTATGTCAGTATTTAAGGTTCTGGTTTGGTGTTTCTAGGGGTTTTGCTGGGGTGGTGAGAGATTAAGAATTTTTAGGTTTTATTCATCTGTTGCAAAAACAAAAAGGCACTCCTACTATTTTTTCAATATTTTAAGTTGTAAAAGTTATGACTTGTAGTATTGTTATATAGTAATACTACTTTTGTAGTTTATGAATATATCACCATCACACTTGGTGGGATGGGATCGATTGGATCCCTCTATACTTGACTAGAGGTCTCGGATTCAAGTGTGAAATGGAGAAACACCTCCTCTAGTGGGCCTAGAGGTAGAGCTGGATTGTATGTTGTACGTAGAAAGCCAAAAAAAAAAAATTGTGAATATGTAAAAGAAGGGTAGCCTAGTGCACGAAACATCCTCGTTCATGCAAGGTCCGGGGAAGGACAACACCCCAAGGGGTGTGATGTATACAGCCTACCTGATGCAAGTATCAGTGGCTGATTCTACGGGTCGAACCTTGACGTATAGGTTACGGGGACACAACTTTACTGTTGCTCCAAGGCTTCCTTCTCTGGACGTAGAAAGCCAACAAAAAAAAGTTTGTGAAAATGTAATTTTGTCTCAATAAGATTGAAAGATTAACTTCGAACATGGGTTACTTTAAATATCGTCATTGAATGGAGAGAATATATGATTTATTTATTTACTTTAAATATCGTCATTGAATGGAGAGAATATATGATTTATTTATTTACTTGTTTCAAATAATATATTTTTTTTAAGTTTGTGTTACTATAATTTTTGGTGGTGATGTAGGTTGCAGTTGCTCATACCATTGGACATGTAGCAGCAACTGTTAGTATGTCTAAAGTTGCAGTTTCTTTTACTCATATCATCAAGAGTGGTGAACCGGCTTTTAGCGTATTGGTTTCGAGGTTTTTTCTTGGTGAAACTTTCCCGCTTCCGGTTTATTTGTCGCTTGTGCCAATTATTGGTGGTTGCGCACTTTCAGCTGCTACTGAGCTCAATTTCAACATGACTGGTGAGATCAATTATGATTTACTTTACTTTTATCAAGCAATTACTTCGGTGATATTTGATTATCCATAGGTAAAATGGCTATATTGAGGTTAGCTTCTGATAGTTAGTTGATTTGCTATTACAGGTTTTATGGGGGCGATGATATCAAATCTTGCTTTTGTGTTCCGGAATATATTCTCAAAGAAAGGAATGAAGGGGAAGTCTGTTAGCGGGATGAACTATTATGCGTGTTTGTCCATTATGTCTCTGTTAATTCTTACACCTTTTGCAATTGCTATGGAGGGCCCCCAGATGTGGGCGGTCGGATGGCAAAATGCGCTCTCTCAGATAGGACCCAATTTTGTTTGGTAAGGACCGATAACTTCCACTTCTTATGACGTTTGCTCCCAGTATTTTTAGTTCTTAACCTATGCTATGTTGAATAGTTATATGATATTATACATCTATCTCTGAATATGTATCGTGGTTGTATCAGTTTGAAGTTGTTTTATATCTTCGTTAAAGTTTATTGAATCATGGTTTGTTTGACGATTTAAGAATGTTAATAATTGATTTAAATCATCGAGGTGTATCATATTAATCCCATTTTGTGTTAGCTTCCATAGGCATCAAGAAATGCAGGGTAAGGCTGTCATGTGACCAGGAGATCATGGGTTCGAGCCGTGGAAACTGCCTCTTGCAGAAATGCAGGGTAAGGCTACATACAATAGACCATTGTGGTCCGGCCCTTTCCCGAACCCCGCGCATAGCGGGAGTTTAGTGCACCGAGCTGCCCTTTTTTCCTTAGGCATCAACTGTATTAATGATGGCGCCTTAGTTTCTAGCTCTCTCTTGTATACTTCTGAGTCATTCAATAAATTATTTGATAGCATTTATAATGTAATTGCTGATGGAATTGTCTACCTGTGTGGTTATAACAAAAGTTTCTTCACTAATCATTTTGATGATTAGCCTAATAACCAATTTTTGTATTCGGATTATTAGGTGGGTGGCTGCGCAGAGTATATTCTATCACTTATACAACCAGGTGTCTTACATGTCCTTGGATGAGATTTCTCCGCTTACGTTTAGCATAGGAAATACAATGAAGCGGATATCTGTCATTGTTTCCTCCATCATAATCTTCCAAACACCTGTCCGACCCATCAATGCACTTGGAGCCGCCATTGCAATCCTAGGAACCTTCATTTATTCACAAGTGAGTTTCTTCTTCTTCTTCTTAACTATCGGTTTATACATTACTTGAAAATTTTGCTTCACCAATATTCTCTTTTGAACATGATGCCTAAACTTTTTTGCTGACTTCTCGTGTAACTCAGTTAAGGACTAATATTCAATAATGATCAGGTACTCTTAATTTGATGCCTTGTGAATTTAATATTCACAATTTTCATTTTTACCTCTTAGTATCATGTCATGTATGTTTTTCATCAGCTGTCTTCGGTCGTGCTTTGAATGTATGTTCTCTGTTTGTTGCTTCCTTCCAACTGTGATCAGTTTCATTTGCTCGAGTGTTTTATCCCTCGAGTAAGTCTATTTTCTGGTTGACTTTATACCATGAAATATATATCCCTTAAGTTGGAGATGTAAAGATAATTTATCGTGAATAAGCCGAAAATGACGACCTTACTTCTGTCTAGAATGTGAACTGTTGCAACGACCACAGAAGTGTTCTTATTAGTTCGGTTTACACAGTTCTTTCTTGTTATGTACCTTTCAGTAATTGATGGAAGCCAAATCAATAGACCAGTGCTGTCCATCACATCCTGAAATACTTTGTTGTACTAATCCTGTGCAACAGAGAGAACATATAATACATTTACGAGAGCGCCATCTACATATCAATTGCATTAAGAAGATTAAAACGAATACGAAGGCAGCCTCTGAATGATTTTGCAATAAATGTCTTGTCAATTACAATTTGCTGAATACATTAGTATTCTGCATTTCTGTAGCAAAGATCGAGCACCGTGTTTAACCATTTTCATTCTGTTTTCTTGAGCAGTCAAAACAATAAAGGCGATCAAGATCGACTGAGGAGAGGGAGAGTTACAAGATGTTGCAGTTTATTGCCTTTCTCGCGGTAGCTCAACCTTGTGTTAGAAGTTGGCCACTTTATGAAAATTAGATCTGTGGTTTGCATATTAGTTTTGAATTTGAAACCTCAGATCAAATTGTCACTTTCAAACTGGTCTATTTTGAAAAAGTGGACAACTTCTAATACGAGGTCAGAAAAATGACTATTTGTGGAAATGAGCCCACTAAATGCCGGCATTGGGCTCAAGGCCCATGATCTAATTATGGCCCTTTTTTGTTAGGCCTGAATTTTATTGGGATTGTTATACAAATAGCCGGTCTGATTCAATGTTTACTTTTTCTAGTCGATATACATATATTATATTTCCGTTGGCTGTTTATAGTTTAAGATATTAGGTGGGTGATTATTTGGATTAATTTTTCAATTTGGATTTGCACGATTGTTTTACTCATTTGAATGGTCTAGTCATGTTTTTTTTCCCTCGAATTGTGCACATTTGTTCATGAAATAGCCAAGAAATTGAGAGATCCAATATGACAACAAGAACAAAATCACTTATGTGGCTAAAGTATTCATTCTGTTTCAAAATATGTAGAATCTGTCAAATCTGTGATGATTGTCCTTCTTTCTTGTTACTTGAATGAAAAACAAGATCCCTAGCAAATTGATATGCAAATGCTATAGTTGTTCAAAATGGATACAATAATTAGTCGAGTGTCTGTCGGAAACGGTCTCCCTATTTGCACAAGGTAAAGGTAATGCTACGTATTCACTACTTTCTTCAGACTCCACTTGTAAGATTACACTAGGTGTGGTGTTGTTGTTATTGGACACAACAATAAGTTGTTGTTATTGGACACAACAATAAATTAGAGTTTTTGTTGATCGCACTGGTAAGTATTTACAATATGATCAGTACACTCAAGGAGATTCAAGTATTATTTTCAAATAAACATTGATTAAGAACATGGAAAAAAGAGTAATATGCCATAATTAGTTTAAAACATATTTCAGAAAGTTTACGACTTAACAGAAAATATACATGAAAATTTTTCCTAAACGTATTTTTCTTATAACTGATTTGGCCAGTGTTAGGAACAAGAGTTTGAGAATAATCCACTGCTATACCGTTAAAATTCTCTTCACATGAACACTACTTGTCAAGGGGCTAAGGGCACAAAGTGGCAGGAGTAGAATTTTTATCACGGGAATACCAAAAAAAAAAGTAAACGGTAAAGAAGCTAATGGAATTCATCATCTAATATATATATATAAATTTAGGCAGATTACGTAGTTTGTCCTCTGACCTTGAGGTCAAATACCTATCATACACTCCTTCAATACGGGCAACCTTTTACACATTCAACCTTTCAAAAGTGTGTCTAAGACACACCTGCGCGGTACTTGACCACTTTGTTTCCAACAAGTGTATGTCACACATCATTAATATCGTGACACGTGTCATTAACTTTAAAAAAAAAATTACGTTTAAAAGTCTCCATCTTCTTTAAAAAGGAACGGAAAAGGTTTAAATATGCCCTTATACTATACGAAATTGAGCATATTTGTTCTTCGTTAATACTTTAGCTCAAATATGCTCTTTCCGTCACATAGTTGGTCCATATATGCCTTTAGAGTTACACAGTTGGCCTATATATGCCTTTTCGAAACGGAATCCACCCAAACTAATTAGCTCTTTCGTTAATTGTATTAAAGTGTATTACAAACACTATTTTCTTTTTATTAGTACTTTTTTTTCTTTACCTTTCTCTTTTCTTTCTTCTTTTTTCTTTTTTTTCTTTCTTTTTCTTTCTCCCTTATCCGATTTCCTCTATTAATGATATCTTCTCCATTTTCATTACCAATTTCACTTGACAAAACTTATAAATTCCAATTACTAAGAAAATTCTCCTACAAGAATATTTTTATAGATCATATGTTTGTCAATTTTTTAATTTTTACTGAACATATATTTAGTTCTAAAAAAATTTAACAAAGTAAGATTGAAATAATATTTATGTAACAAAAAATCTGAAAATCCAACAAAACCGAACAATCCAAACCGATATAATTGATTTGGTTTGATTTTGATAAAAATCGAACCAACCCATTCCATGTACACCCCTAATCTACATAGTTAATAAAAAAATAAAAAATGTCCAGCTGAAAAAAGACTAACAACTCAAATTTATAACACTACAACTTGAACTCTAGGCTTTTAATCATTAAATTATATTTCTGGAAATAATTTAAATATTTTGATCTTTTGAGTATTATTAAAGGTTGAGATGTTTTTATTATTTTAAAGTTTAAACCATAATTTTTGGAACAATTTAATTTCGTTTATTTAGAGGGCCAATGAAATTGGAACTTGATTACTTTATGGGAGGATTTTCTTAATAATTAGAATTAATGAGTTTTGTCAAGTGAAATTGGTGACGAAAATGGAAAAGATATCAGTAATGGAGGAAACAGATAAGGGAGAAAAAAAATGAACAAAAAAGAGAAGAAAAAAAATAGAAAGAAAAGAGAAAGGTAAAGAAAAAAAGTATTAATAAAAAGGAAATAGTGTTTGTAATATACTTTAATACAATTAAAGAAAGACCTAATTAGTTTGGGTGAATTCCGTTTCGAAAAGGGCATATATGGGCCAACTGTGTAACTCTAAGGGCATATACGGACTAACTATGTGACGGTAAAGCCATATTTGAGCTAAAGTATTAACGGAAAGGCAAATGTGCTCAATTTCATATAGTACACATGCATATTTGGACCTTTGCCCAAAAAGGAAAAAAGAAATAGAAAAGCTCCCTCATCTTCTTAATCTACCCAAGACACCATTTTAGCCAAAATGGCTCTAAACGGTAAAAATTCTAAAGTTTCTTCTTCCTTAAATAATTTAAAAGACGAAAACCAACGATCCAACAATCCAAATAATTTAATATTTGGTGCGAATTAAAAACTAGATTTTGTTGACTTGATGGGCAATATTTATTTGTAGATGCTTTCTTTCTCTAAACTTTTCCAACCAGTTTTCTCTAAAAAAAAATTGTTATAATTTGGAGTTAAAAATTTCATTTTGAACCACCTGCTCATTATTTGAAGTCTCTTCATTTAACTCCTAAATCCCTTACATTCGAAGGTCTGATTTAGAGCTTTTCTACATTGACAGTGCTTGAAAATTTGAATATTAGGGATTGTAATAAAGAATTTGAAATGGGTTTAATTGATTTGGTGCAAAATAGTGGCCTTTTACCTTTGTAGTTTATGGGTTTTATCTTTGAACGAGGGAAATGAAAAACAATTATGGTGTGCACGGATTGAGGTAGGTGATGTTGGTGGCGACAATGGAAGATGGTGGTGGAGCAGCGATGAAGGAATAGTGAAGATGGATGCTAAAAAATGTTTTTTAAAAATAAATTTAAGATTGATTAAAAAATTTGATGAAAAAAGAAGATAAATAAAAAATAAGAAAATAAAAACAACTGGACACATGGCGTCAATTTATAGCTCCATACACAAAAAGTTACTGCTCACTCGCTTTTATTGGATGTAAATCACGCGATATCAGGTGAGCAAAAGATGTGTGTTTTAAACACACTTTTAAAAGATTGCGTGTGTAAAAGGTTGCCCGTATTGAAAGAGTATGTCATAGGGATTTGATCTCAAGGTCGGAGGTAAACTATGTATTCTGCCTAAAAATTAACCTTATTTTTATCAACCCGTTCCCCCCGACGCCCCCTATAGCTCCCGCAGATGGGCACAAACCTTGTCACCAATGTCACAAACAATCTCGACGAAGTCCAGCTAAGATTAATCATGATTTATGAGAAAAGTGATAACACCTCCACAAAAGGGAAAGGTAGTAGGAGATCTCTTTCTTTTCTTCCTTTTGTTTTCGTTGAGAAATGATAGAATTCGTGCCGAAAAATTCCATATTGGACAAAACGTCAACCTAAAAGAGCCTGTCTGAGAATAGGAGTGGAGAAACAATAAGTCTAAAGCAATAACTGGGGCCTGAAATAGACTGGCTTTGTGGATTATTGTCTTAGAAATTATTGAAGCGAAGAAAGAGCGGTTAAGTCCAAATTTCGACCTTGATGTGACCCAAATTTCATGAAAAGGGTGAAAGATTGAAAGATTGCTACTAATGCTATCTAGTGGAATCGAATCAAGAGTAGTATTTTAGTATGAAATACTTTTTCTAAAACTAAGATGTTTGGCCAAGTTTTTGGAAGGAAAAAAACCTATTGGCAAGAATATACCAAAAATGCTACTGTATAGCCGCTTTCAAAATAATAACCGAAAAATATATTTATGGCTAACGGTGTATTTGTATATATATTTACGACTACTATATATTTTTACGGCTAACAGTAAATAGTTTCGACCGCAGACTAAAAGTGATCTTTGCCGAGAATATGTAGGTAGTGTTAGGATTTCAATTCATGTCACTTCGTATGACTCCACCTTGTGATTTTCCACAACCTATAGTTATAATAGCCATGAATTGTATATATAAGGAGATTCAAATGGACACTAATATCACACATTGGATTTGAACCGGTGATCAAACAAAATTTTTAAATCCCCTTTGTCACTATATTAGCAGTTTTACTTATATAAAAGAGATTCAACAATTTATATATAATGAGAAAGTTCGTTTTCCTCCATTTGCATAGTATAATTTTTTGATGAACGAGATTCAATTAATTATCTTGTTGTGTATGATGCTTTTACATGGCTTTTCGATGTTGTTCTGTCTTGTTTCTTGTTATTATTGTGGTATCTCTGTTTGCCTGAGCCGAGGGTCTATTGGAAATAATTTCTCTACCTCCACAAAGGTAGAGATAAGCTCTGCTTACACACTACCCTCCACATACCCCACTATGTGAGATTATACTGGGTATGTTATTGTTGTTGTTGTTGTTGTTGTTGTTTGAGATTCAATTAATCCCCTTATTCTTGCTCTAGCTCCGCCCTGATGGTTATTGCTTTGTTTCTGTCCAACCACTTTATTTTGCTACCTTCTTAAAAATGAATGGAAGATATAATAGAGGAAGCAATTAGTCATACAAAATGGAATACTATAATTCATGGAAATCATCGTTAGATTCGCATCAAGTACTAAATTGACTAATATTGGAAGCTTATTTAATATTTACTACAATAGATTCGATTAATTCCTTATTCACTGCTCACATAAAAATTATGCTCTGATCTTGTTTATCCTAAAAACGGATAACAATTAAATTTGTAAGTATTTTAAAGATACGTGGATTAATTCAATACAAATGATAAATTGTGTTAGATTAAACAGATAAAAGAAGTGATAAATTATCAAACCAATCAAGATAGGTGATCCCGGACTTAGTAACAGCCTTAATGAGATCCCGGACTCACAATAACGAAGCACTGATGAACAAGAATAAGAACTTTGAATAACAGAGAAAATAAGAGTATATTACCTTGATATGTGTGTTACAATATTCTTAATAAATAATCAGACCCTCTTTATATAGTAGGGGAGTTTTATCCTAAGTACAATTTCATAAAAAGGTAAAAATCTTTCATTTAACTAATCACTGATTTTCTGCAGATATGTGCCGAGATCCACACTGTGATATCCGGTCGGTCGTGGATATCACGGTCTTTTATTGGTCGTGCTTGATTGTCTGGTAATGCTCTCTGAGGCTTTTGGGGTTCGAATCGGACCTGGGGTTCATGGCCCCGATACTTCCGAGGGCGGGTGTTCTGCTCGGACCCCCGACCAAGGGGCTTCTTGCCTCGATTTCTGTCCCTTGCCTTTACGTTTCTTGCTCTGTTCATTTCATCGGAACCGAAGCATCCCACATATTCTATTTCACCCGTATACAGATAGTCCCCTCGTTTTTCGGAGAGTGAGTTTACTGAAACGACGAGAAACGATACGAACACCTCGATTCCTTCTTCAATACGACGTGACAGAAACGACAAAGAATCCGAAACGTCATGTCAGTCGTGTCATAATGACCTCAAATGCGTGTCGTCCATCGGCAGACCGTCCCTGGACACGAAACGACGCGAAGCCTCTATAAATACTCTCCTCCTTCATTCATATTTTACTTTTGACCAAGCTTCTACCTTCGTACCTTCAGGATATTACTACCTTTCTTCATAGCCCAACAATTTTACCTTCATTCTTCAAGAGTTTTCAGCAAATCACAAGTTTTCATTTATCCTTTACCTAAATCAGCGCGTTTGATTTTCTCGGCAAACTTTTACCCTTCATCTCCCAATCTTCCTTCTCACTTCTCCTAACTTCTTTCTAGATAATAATGGCGAAGACTTCTAAGACTGTTCCCCAAAACGTTGCTACTTCTTCTTCACGATCGACCACCGAAGTCGAGGAGACCGCTCCCGATGTGGTTGACCTTGAGAGGTCCGCTCCGGGCGTGGCTACCGATGAGCCGACAGCCGATCCTCCCTTGAAAATATTTGTCCTCGGGGGGTGTTTGGTCGCGGACGACTTTAAAGTCAAAAACCCTTCATCAGTGCAAGGCCGATGCGAGGCGGTATCTAGGTACATTTGCTCCATCACCGAGGTCGTCCTTCCTACGGTTCGTAAGGACTGTGGCTGGGCGGATAAGGAAATAGTAATCCCCGGGGCAATAACAACATTACTACCCATATGGAGGGGTATCTGAGTGTTTACACTTACCCATTCATATTGGGCCCGGTAGACCCAGTTATTCTGGACTTCTGTAGGAGGTATGAAATTTGCCTTGGTCAGATCCACCCATCGTTGTGGAGGATCGTAATCCTCCTCCGATTCTTTATGAACAAAGTTAACTCTTGCTTGTTCACCATCGATCATCTACTCCGTCTGTACAATCCCCGAATCTTCTGAGGGGGGGGACTGATAAAGCTCGTATGCCAGTCCAGCAAAGTCGCATTTTCAAGCATGGACGAGGACCAGGATCGGGGTTGGCAGGGACGCTTTGTCCAGTGAGGACCACAGAATTGATCCTGCCGAGTTCAGGCCATTCCCCGAGAAGTGAAATGTATCACGTAAGCATAGATTTCTTTTAAATGTCGATTTTATGTTTTATCTCCCTATTTCTCATCGGTATTTACTATGGTGCAGCCCTTGCTCGAGTCCCAAACGCCATTCCTCGACTCTAGGAGTGGATCGAAGGCATTTGCTCGCAGATGCCTTATTCTGAGCGCTCATGGCGCGAGCTCTCGAGGGGCCATTGAGAGGCTCCTTCTCACGGTAAGATCTCTTTCCCGAATAAGTAGCATTAGGCTCCCCTTTTAACATTACATTCTTATTTCCTTTCTATTCTTTTCGTAGGATTTCCCAAGACCAGTGAGCTTAGGCCTTCAGTAGGGGATGAGGACTTGTCTGTAGATCCCTCCGCCTTGGGACATCCCGGGGATGCTGGAGGAGAGAAGAAGTAAAGAAAGACTCCGAGTTCCCCGAGCTTGGAGAAGAAGAAACCAAGGAGAAGATTGGCCCGCAAGCCAAAGGAGAGTTCTGGCTCTCGAGAACCAGCCTCAGACTTGCTTTATCAGTACAGGGATAAGCCCGAGGAGGATGATATTCTCGTTGCCCGTAGTCCAATCTCCCCTGAAGAGAGGGTGGTTGTTGAATGAGAGTTTTATGAGGCTGATCTCCCTCAGATTAGGAAAGTCGATGAGCAGACCGGAGCCGAGACTTTTCGGGATGCCGGCCATGCCCCGAAGGAGACACCCGGTGTAATAAACATTTCAGGGTCGCCTTCTATTAAGTCTATGCTCAAAGAGGCTCGAACGACAAAGGAGCGGTCCAATGAAGGGGCTCATGGTATGGACGATCCCCTCCGTTCCTTTTCTGAAGGTATAGAATCAACCGCCCTAGAATACTTCTCCGGGTTGGGTGATTTGGATGTGCCGAGGAAGACCCATCTTCAGAGGTCGGCGGTCTGAACTCGAGTCCAAAATTAATTAAATGGTTCCCCACCCCGAGCATGTATCCCAGCAGAAAGCGGTCAATAATCATCACCGTCTCGGAGGATGCTCGGGTTCTTTCTGCCCATGTTGGAGTAGCTAGCTACCTCCGGTGCCTGGTAACTGAAGAAGACCAATAGAAAATAAACGAGGTGGATATGCCATGCTTGTTTAACGAAGCACAACAGGCACTGAATCAGGTAAGGCGGCATTACACTATTTCATCTACAGATTTAGTTTTTGATATTTCTCATGCCTTTTCTTTTTTCCTTTATATTTTTGCAGGTCTCGCCACTTCATCATGAAAGTTTCCTCCAGTACCAGATTGAGGTTAACCAGCTCGAGGTTGAGGTCAATGAGCTAATTGAGAAGAGGGACATGTATAAGCTTCTTAGCGAGCAACGTAAAGAAGAAGCCAAGAATTTCCAAGCTAAGTTGGATGCGGCTTAGAAAGAGCATACTGACATGGTGGAACAGGTAAAGATTTGTGAAGTTAGTGATGACGATTTAGACATGGCAACTAATGGCCAAACCCCGCAGATCCAGCAAAGAGTTAACATGATCAACCAACTCTGAGCCGAGATGGATGAGGTCAAGGCCATGGCCGAAGGGTGGAAAGGAAAAATGGATCGATTGGCTTCGGAGAAGGAGACTGGCCGAGAGAAACTAGCATCGATGGAGGTCAAACTCCGAGTGGTGAGAGAGAAGGCCAAAGCATGGGCTTAACGAATCAAATACTTCCAGTCTCAACTAGGCTCGACCATTGCTGAACGGGATGCCCTCGAAAAGGAGCTCGAAATAGCAAAGTCTGCGTCGGAGATAACCAGGTCCGATGATGCAGAGATGGTGGCCCAGTACAAGGCTGATGCTGAGGCAACCCAGGACTACCTAAAAGTTACTATCGAGTATGTGAAATGGTTGTCCCGAAGGGAGGCTCTCGAGGAGGTCCATGCCCCGGGTTTCGACCTGTCAGCCGAGATTGAAGATGCAAAAAGGCTCCAGGACGAGGCTAAGAAGCTGGCTGACCCCAAGAGTAAGGAAGGCTCTGAGGGCTCCGACGAACTCGAGGATGCAGAAGACCCCGATGGCTCCGGTGACGTGGAGGGTTCTAGTGAAGATCAGGATTAGGTGCCTTAGGGAGTTTTCTTTGTTTTTGTATTTTGTTCATTTTGTTGAGGCCGTTATCGTTGGACTTTGTAAAAGACTTTTATTGCAATATATATAAGGCTTTTATCCCTTTGACAATTTTTGAGTTCATTTATTTTGGATTCCCTTATATGATTGCAAAGTTTTCAAATGCCTTAGCATAGAATAAAACGTAGAAATAAGGTTTTGTTCGGAGGTTCGAACAAGACTTGTTCTCTAAGTAAATTTTGTTTGAATTTTGTGGAGGGCTCGGTATGACCGGAAGCTTTCCCTGAAGTGCTTGTTTAGATGTTTTTAGATTATAGTTTTGTCGAGGGTAACTTTGAACCTGTTTGGAATTTTTGAAGGACTTTATGTTTTGATTACGGGCTTCGGACGTCTCTGAGCCATTTCTAGGGTGGCCGTAGCCTTTTGAGTTCAGGTACTGCCTAATAGGCTTTGTACCTTCAGGCTTCGATACCCGAGCCATCTGGACTTGTCTTGGAATACAGTCCCCGGGTGGGGGTGATCTCTTGGATCCGGATAGAGGCGGCCCTTGGTCTCGATATCCTTAAGGAAAAATATAATAGTCTTAAGGGGAAAAAATGTGTCTGCAAGGTAGAAACTTTCTTTCATTCCTGTGCGCAATATACACGATTGTAAGTATGTACAAGCTTCATGTTATGTCTTGGGTGGTCTACGCGGGCACGATTCACTTTGACTGTTCGGCCCTTACAATAAATCCTATCCACCGAGACCAGACTGTTCACGCACAAAGTTTCCTTCCTTGCTAGAATTATTACCCGAGGATAATGGCCCCCAGTATTCGAGGTCGATCGTCGAAAGGGCTCAGATACTGTTGATGCGACCATCGATTCCGGTTCATAACTGGTCTTGATTCTAAGTTAGCACGATCCACTATTGCTTCGTTAAAAACCTTATCGGAAAACCCATTTGGGACAAAATTGGTCCAAGGAAAAAAGAGTGCAACGCGTGCTTTCAAGCCTAACATCTACATCATTCTTTGGTTGTTGCCTGCAAGTGTTAGTACAGTTCGCAATATATGTAAAGAAAATAATGAATGGGGTCGTACCGTAGCAGTAGTATCATTTTAAGTGGGTTACGTTCCAGTTGATTGGTAGTTGTTCATCGTTCCCTACTTCGAGTTTGTATGAACCTTTACTGGTAATCTCAATAATTCGATATGGACATTTCCAATTCGATCCGTTGTTTTTGGGAGCCAATCGTACGAGGGCGGCATCGCACCTCTCGTCTAATAGTTTCAGGCTCGTGCTCCTAGCCTCACTATTTAACTCTTCAGTCGTATATCGGAACCTGAAATGCGGTTCTCCTACATCGACCAGTATTAGCATTTCGGCACCGTAGACCATCGAGAATGGGGCTGCCCCAGTACCAGATTTTGAGGTCATACGGTATGCCTATAGGACTTCGGGCAAAATTTCCTTCCATTTTTCTTTAGCGTCGATTAGTCTCTTTTTAAGGTTTTGGAGCATGGTCTTGTTTGTAGACTCTGTCTACCCGTTCCCACTAGGGTGATAGGGTGTCGATAGGATCCTTTTGATCTTATGATCCCCGAAAAATTTGCTCACCTTACTGCCGATGAACTGCTTCCCGTTGTCACATACGATCTCGGCCAGCATTCCAAACCGACATATTATGTGGTCCCAAATAAAATCAATAACTTCCTTCTCCTTGACTTTCTCAAATGCCTGAGCTTCAAACCATTTAGAAAAATAGTGAGTCATAAATAATATAAATTGAGCTTTACCGGGTGCCCATGGCAGGAGGACGACGATGTCCATTCCCCATTTCATGAATGGCCAAGGTGACAAGACCGAATGCAGCAACTTCCCAGGCTGGTGGATCATCGGTGCATGACTCTGACAGCCGTTGCATCTCCGTACGAACTCCTTAGCATCTTTCTCCATATTGATCCAGTAATAGCCGGATCTGATTATTTTACGAACAAATGATTCGGCCCTTTAGTGGTTTCCACAGGTGCCTTCGTGAACTTCCCCCAGAACGTATTCGGTGTCTCCTGGCCCCAGACATATTACGAGTGGGCCATCGAATGTTCTTCTAAATAGGGTGTTATCTTCGGACAGGCTGAACCTGTCCACCTTCGTGTGCAGAGCCCTTGATTCTTTAGGATCCGAGGGTAGTTTCTTGATTTTCAGGTAATCTATATACTTGTTTCTCCAGTCTCAAGTTAAGCTTGTCGAGTTTATCTCAGTGTGGCCTTCTTCCACTACCGATTTTAGGAGTTGTACGATCATTCCCGAGTTGAACTTATCATCATTAACGGATGACCCCAAGTTAGCTAGAGCATCGACTTCACTATTTTTAACCCGGGGTACATGTTATAGGGTCCATTCCTTGAATCGATGTAGCGTTACCTGTAGTTTATCCAGGTATCTTCGCATTCGTTTCTCTTTTACTTCGAACGTCCCATTGACTTGATTCACTACAGGGAGGGAATCATATTTAGCTTTGATCACTTCAGCCCCCAAGCTTTTAGCCATTTCGAGACCTGCAATCATGGACTCATACTCGACCTCATTGTTAGCCAATTTTGCAGTTCTAATAGATTGTCTAACTACGTTACCCGTGAGTGGCTTCAATATGATGCAAATCCCGGGCCCTTTAGTGTTCGAGGCACCATCTGTAAAGAGGGTCCAGATATTTGAGGAAGTCCCCGAGTTCAACAACAATTCCTTTTCGACTTCGGGTATTAGGTCCGGCGTGAAGTCGATCATGAAGTCTGCCAAAATTTGGGATTTGATGGCGGTTCGGGGTCGATATTAGATATCGTACCCGCTAATTTCCACGGCCCATTTGGCCAATCCTCCCGAGAGCTCGGGTTTATGCATTATGCTTCTTAACAGGTAAGTAGTTATGACACATATGGGATGGCAATGAAAATACGACTTTAACTTCTGGGAGGCGCTTAGCAAAGCGAGCGCCAATTTCTCCAGGTGAGGATGCCTAGTTTCGGCCTCGCCTAGAGTCCTACTAACATAATAGATAGGAAATTGCGTACCTTCCTCTTCCCGTACTAGAACTCCACTTGTTGGCACTCTGGGGTCCATGAGAAGTTATTCTTCTTCTTTAATAACGAGAAGAACCGGTGGCTCTTATTGGAAGACCTTGAAATGAATCGGTCCAAGGCGGCTATGCACCCGGTTAGCCTTTGAAGTGCCTTGACATTGTATATGACGGTGATGTCTTCTATGGCCTTGATCTTATCGGGATTAATCTCGATTCCCCGGTTAGACACCATAAATCCGAGGAACTTTCTGGATCCGAGCTCGAATGCATATTTCTCCGGGTTCAGCTTCATATTGTATTTTTTTAGTATGTTGAAGGTTTCTTGCAAATGTCCCAAATGGTCCTCTTCTCACAGGGGATTTACTAACATGTCGTCAATGTAAACCTCCATCGATTTTCCTATTTATTCTTCGAACACCCGATTTACTAGGCATTGGTAAGTGGCACCAGCGTTCTTTAATCCAAACAACATTACATTATAACAATAGGTGTTGTATTTAGTGATGAAGGAAGTTTTTTCATGATCTCCCGGGTTTATGCGGATTGGGTTGTACCCGGAATAGGCATCGAGAAAGCTGAGGATATCGTGGCCAGTCGTCGCATTAATCATGCGATCGATGTTGGACAGAGGAAAAGAGTCCTTGGGGCATGCCTTGTTCAGGTATTTGTAGTCTACACACATTCTTAATTTATTTCCCTTTTTCGGGACCACTACTACGTTTGCTAACCAGCCCGGGTACTTAACTTCCAGAATGGAACATATTTTAAGGTGTCTAAATACCTCGCCTTTGATGAATTCTTGCTTGACTTCGGACTGAGGCCTCCTCTTCTATTTAGCCGAGTAAAACTTCGGATCCAAGATCAACTTGTGAGAAGTTATTTCCGGCGGGATCCGTGTCATATCAAGATAGGACCAAGCAAAACAATCTATGTTAGCTATAAGGAATTCAATGAGTTTTTTTCCTGAGCTCGGGACTTAACCCCGTACCCAGGTATATCTTTCGATCGGGTAGGTGATCGATCAATATGACTTGCTCCAGCTCCTCGATCATTGACTTGGTGGCATCAGAATTGTCAGGGGCTATGAAAGACCTAGGAACTCCGTAGTCGCCATCCTCGCACGTCCCCTTCTTTTCTAGTTCGGTAGGGGCTGGTGTCAATGATTTCTATTTAGTTTCTTCCTTGATGACCAAACTCAGGTTATTTGATGTCGAGAGTGCGGATATCGGGACCACCTCATCGATCGCAGATATTTATTTTACGGCCGGTTGCTCCCTATAAACTGTTTTAACTCCCCCTGGTGTGGGGAATTTCAACACTTGGTGTAATGTCGAGGGTACTGCCCTCATGCTGTGAATCCATGGCCTCTCGAGGAGAGCATTGTAACTCATATCTCCTTCGATCATATAGAACTTTATTTTATGAACAGTTCCGGCTGTGTTTACCGGCAGGGTTATCTCCCATTTAGTGGTCTTACATTCCATGTTAAACTTGTTTAAAACTTGTACAGCAGGCACAATTTGATCTTGTAGACCCAACTGTTCCACGACCCTCGATATGATGATATTGGCCGAGCTACCTAGTTCAATTGGCACATGCTTAACTCGTGATTTGTTCATGAGTACAGATATTACTAGTGCATTGTTGTATGGTTGCACGGTGCCTTCAATATCCTCATCATTGAAATATAAGGTTCCCTCCGGTACATAATCTCGAGTCGGTTTTTCTCTTGTAATGCGACTTTGGTGCGTTTTAGCATCGGTCCTTGGGGGACGTCGACCCCACCAATGATCATATTGATGACGTGCTGAGGTTCCTCTTGATCGATTTTATTATTGGAGTCCCTATTCCTGAAGTGATTTTTGGTTTGATCACTCAGAAACTCTCGGAGGTGTCCGTTGTTGAATAATCATACTACTTCTTCTCTCAGTTGTTGGCAATCTTCGGTTCTGTGGCTGTGAGTGCCATGATATTTACACATTAGGTTGGGCTCCCTTTGGGCAGGATCAGATTGCAATGGTCGAGGCCACTTAGTATCTTTGATGCGTCCGATGGATGATACGATGGAGGCAACGTCGACGTTAAAGTTGTACTCCGATAACCTTGGCGCTTCCTTAGACCCGATGGGTCTGTCAAAACCTCTTTTGCTCATGAGTCTCTAGTTATTTTGACCTTGGTCGCTCCTTCTTTGACTTCTCACAGTGTTGCGTCCGGACCCATTACCCCTTCGATCTCCATTGTTCCCCTTGATACCGGTCTCTACTCGATCTTGGCTCACGATCAATTTCTCTTTTAGATCTTTCACCAGACCCGGAATGGGCCTCATGTTGATCATGTTCAACCCTAATTTTTGATTGGTACCGGTTATGGACGTCGGCCCAAGTTACTGCTGAGTATTCTATCATATTTTTCTTCAACTGCTGTGAAGCCAATGAGCTTCAAGGATCGAGTCCTTGGGTGAAGGCCTGAATGACCCAATCATCTGCGACCGGAGGCAGGTCCATCTGTTCCATTTGAAACCTCGATACGAATTCACTGAGCATCTCATTATCTCTTTGTTTTACCTTGAAAAAGTCCGATTTCATGGTTTCGACCTTGATGGCCCCGGCGTGCGCTTTTATAAAGGCATCTACAAGCATAGCAAACGAGTCAATAGAATTAGGGGTAAGTTGTGATACCATATTATAGCTCATTTCGACAAGGTCTCTCCGGACTTTTTCAACGGAACGGATTCAATTTCATCATCTTCCAAGTCATTTCCTTTGATGGCACACGTGTAAGAGTTCACATGTTCGTTGGGATCGGTTGTGTAACGACCCGACCGGTCGTTTTGGGCATTTATGCTCCTTTCTACTATTTGAAGTCTTGAATACCTTTATACAATGTATTATGCCTTGTGTGAATTTTCGGTTTTGGTTTTAAGGTATTTCGGTGTTAGTTTGGAAGAATGAAATCCAAGGCTTAAAGCTTAGGTTAAAATAGTGACTGGATATCGACTTATGTGTAAACGACCCCGGAATAGAGTTTTGATGATTTCAATAGCTCCGTATGGTGTAAACGACCCCGGAACTTGAGACTTAGGAGCGTGACCGAAAAAATATTTGGAATCCCGTAGCTAAATTAGGCTTGAAATAGCTAAAATAGAAATTTAAGTTTGAAAATTTAACCGGGGAATTGACTTTTGATATCTGGGCCGGAATCCGATTCTGAAAATTGAAATACCTCCATTATGTCATTTATGACTTGTGTGCAAAATTTGAGGTCAATAGGACTTGATTTGATAGATTTCGGCATTGAAGGTAGAAGTTGGAAATTGTTAGTTTTTTATTAGGCTTTAATTGGAGTGTGATTTGTATTTTTATTGTTGTTTGATGTGATTTGAGGGCTCGACTAAGTTCGTATGATATTTTAGGACTTGTTGGTGTATTTGGTTGAGGTCCCGGGGGCCTTGGGTGAGTTTTAGACGGTTAACGAATCAATTCTTGGACTTGGAATTTTGCTGGAATTTTCTAATGTCTGTATCTTGTTTCCTTATACGCGATCGCATGAACTTATCTGCGATCGCGCAGGCTAAGCTGGATAGTGGAGATTTTGTTCTATGCGATCGCGTATGGTTAATTGGGTCTGCTGAGCTTGGTTCTATGTGATCGCGTGAGGAGAATCGCGATCGCGTAGCTGGGAAGAGAGAACGCATCGCGAACGTGTGGGCAACGCTTTGTTCGCGAAGAGGAAGTAAGGCACCGGGGGGAGGGGCACGCAAAGTTGCTCTTCGCGATCGCGTAGGTTTGTGCATCAGTGATCCACGTTCACATGGATTCAACCGCGTTCGCGAAGGCCAAATTTGGGGGCAGTTTCATTTGTGCTTCGCGATCGCGTGAACTATTCTGCGATCGCATAGGGTCAATTTTTGGCAGTGGAAATATGTTCTTCACGATCGTGGGATTTGGGCCGTGATCGCATAGAAGAAATGACTGGGTAGAGAGTTTAAGTTCTAAAAATGGGACTTCATCCCATTTTCCATTTTTACCGATTTGGAACTCGGGAAGAGGCGAATTTTGGGAGATTTTCAAGGAAAATAACGGGATAAGTGTTCTTAACTTACTATTGTTCAAATTACCCGAATCCGTGGTTATTTTTAATATTTTATTGGTGAATTAAGTTGGAAAATTATGAAAATTTGTGACATAATTATTTTTAACATTTAAGTGTTCGCATTTAATTGATGTCGGATTTAAGTAAAATTTGTATGTTGGACTTGTTGTTGAATGGGCGTTCATATTTTGTAACTTTTGTCGGGTTCCGAGACATGTTTAGAGTGTAACTTCAGATTTTGTTGGAAAATATTAGTATTTTGATATGGAATTAATTCCTATAAATTGTGTGGACTGAATCAAATTTATTGTGGCTAGATTCGAGCAGTTCAGGAGTTGATACGCAATGGGATTTCTGGAGCATGGTTTAGCTTGCTCGACATTGGATTCATCTTGTTCGAGGTAAGTAACTCTTCTAATCTTGAAGCTGAGGGTATGAACCCTGAATATACGTATTATGTGAATTGTTTGGAGGTGACGCACATGCTAGGTGACGGGCGTGCATCATAAAAATTGTGGCATAATTGTTTCCGTGGAATTCTGTAGTCAAATAAATCTTGGCATTTTCCATGCAGTTTTATGTGTTAAAGAAATTGAGTTGAGAATCATATTAAAAATCATGTTGAGGCTATGTGACAGTATTATTGAGACCCACAGAGTTCATATTGCTGTGAATTATTTATTTAAATTGAAATTTCATACTCAGTCATATTCATTTTTTTGCATATCATATCTCAATCTCTATTGTTATCTATTGATGCATCATATCATCATTTTGGGCTAGTTTCATGACATTGTGAGCCCGAGAAACTAGAGAGATTGATGATTGAGTGAGGCCGAGGGCCTAATTGTAAGGATAATTATGGGATCGGGCTGCACGTCACAGCAGGCCATATTGGCTTTATATATGTTATTATTATTATTATGTGGATCGGAGTTGCCCACCTGTAACAGGCCTTACATGCTTTATATAGCACGTGAGTTGTCCGTGCATCATGTGAGTTGTCTGTGTGGATCCATATATTGATACTATAGCATGTGAGTTGTCCATGCAACACGTGAGTTGTGTGTGCGGTTCATAGTGCTTGGGCTAAAGGAGCCCCTCCGGAGTCTGCACACACCCCCAGTGAGCGCGGTTGATATTATTGAGGGATGGATCTTCCTTGGACATGGATCTTGTCCGAATCATTATATACTTGGAGATGGAACTTCTCTACGGGGTGGATTGGCCCTACTCGGTATTGAGTGACTGATGATCAGTTGATGTATATATTCCGGGATGGATCTTTCCTGGGCCGGATTGGCCATATACAGTACCGAGTGATTGAGCATGATGACTAAAATATGTGAGAAAGTGAGATTGAGTACTTTGAGAGTGTGAGTATATGAGTTCATCTCTGAGATACATTGCATTGACATGCACATATGACATACATGCATAAAGATGTATTTTCCTTATGTTGTACGGTATCACGTCATTCGTGACTTCTCACACATGTTGATATATGGGCATAGTGATGCATTTATTTTACACTGGTTATCTGGAAAGAAAATGAGACATCTTATTTATTACTGAAAGGATTTTGAGAAAATTACTATTTTCAAACTTACTCATATTTTTGGTAACATCGGTAAACGATTTGAGTTTCCACTGATGTACTTGAAAGGCAGAACTATTTTCAAAAATCATGATTTTATTGAGTATTTTATCTCTGAGTTACTTCGGGTATTACTTGTTTTATATTGTTATGAACTATTGTTTGTTATGGAAGTTGGACTTTGACCTTGGTACGAGCTCTTCACTACTTTCAACCTAAGGTTGGGTTTGTTACTTATTGAGTACATGGGGTCGGTTATAATCATATTACACTTCTACACCTTGCGTGCAGATGTTAGTTGTTGATGTTGTTGTGATCGACGGGAGCTGGAATTGAAGACGTACCTGTGTTCTGGTTGTAGCTGCCTCTTGTTCATGGTAGCCTTAGATTTATAAAAATCTATTTATGTACATTTCGAACATATGATGTATTTATTTCATACCAGCTTCGTAATTGCTAATTTTAGAAGCTCATGATTTGTACTACCAGTCCTTGGAAAATGTATAAGATTCAGATAATTTCTTTTGAATAATTGTCTTATTAATATTATTGGAATTGGATAGTTATTAATTGGCTTACCTAGAGGGTTGGGTTAGGTGCCATCACGACTAGTTGGATTTTGGGTCGTGACAGGTTGTCCTATTATACTTTGGAATTTTAGGCATACAGAACTTCTTCGGGATCGGCTTCAGAGCTGCGCTCGGAGGGAAAGGCTTTTGGATAAAATTTTTGGAATCCAGACCCTTCAGTATCGGTGGTGCTCCCGAGATTTGGTCGACCCTGGAGTTATAGGTCTCCACTTTTTTGTTGTTGGCTTAGATTTTCTTTTCTCCGGATTCCACCCGTTTTGTCAGTTCTTCAAGCATCTTTATAATCTCGGGAATTTTCTCGGGTTCTGCTTCACCCGGCCTTTCTGTGGCAAGTTCAATCCTACGGGTGTTTACGTGGGACGATTCGTGCTCAACTCTGTTGGGAGCTCGGCTTTGGTTCTGCAACTGGGCTATCGCTACATGTTGATCCTGTAACATTTCGAAGATCGCGCGCAAGTTGATCCCGTCACCTTCGCCATCGTGTGTGCTTCGGGCTAGCGATCGGGCTCCCCCGCGAATGTTGTTTTCGGGGTCAGTAGGTAAGTTTGCTTTGATAGCCACGTGTGAGTTAGCATCGATCGGATCAGCGACTGGGACTCTTTTTGGGTCAGCAGAGGGCACCCCGTTGCTGGGTACTACGTTGTTGTTTTCGCCATGGTTGTCGGACTCAGCATCCACGTTCAAATGAGTAGATTGGGAGTTCAACATTTTTAATCTGACCTGAAATTAAAAGCTCAAAGAACAAGTGTAAAATATAGTGTGTGTTATGGAAATTTATATCAAATTGCCACTATTATTCTTAGTCTCACGGTGGGCGCCAAACTGTTTATCCTAAAAAACGGATAACAATTAAATTTCCAAGTGGTTTTAAGGATACGTGGATTAATTCAATACAAACGATAAATTACGTTAGATTAAACAGATAAAAGACGTCATAAATTATCAAACCAATCAATAGAGGTGATCTCAGACTGAGTAACAACTTTAATGAGATGCATGCCCTCGATCCCGGACTCACAATAACGAAGCACTGATGAACAAGAATAAGAACTTTGAATAACAGAGAAAATAAGAGTATATTGCCTTGATATGCGTGTTCCAATGTTCTTAATAAATAATCAGACCCCCCCTTTATATAGTAGGGGAGTTTTATCCTAAGTACAATTCCATAAAAGGTAAAAATCTTTCATTTAACTAATCACCGGTTGTCTGCCGATATGTCCCGATATCCACGCCGTGATATCCGGACGGCCGCGGATATCACGGCCTTTTGTTGGTCGTGCTCGATTGTCTGGTAATTTTCTCCGAGGCCTTTGGGGTTCGAACCGAACCTGGGGGTCATGGCCCCGATACTTCCGAGGGCGGGTGTTTTGCCCGAAACCCGGACCAAGGAGCTTCTTGCCTCGATTTCGATCCCTTGCCTTTACGTTTCTTGCTCCGTTCACTTCATCGGAAACCGAGGCGTCCCACGGACTCTGTTTCACCCGTATACAAATCTTCGGTGCATATCTTCATCATAAAGTTGCTCGAAAGTGAAATCTTGAAAATTATCTCATTAGATTAATATTATATATTGAATATTGCTCAAATGACTCACAAGTTTTTTACATTCCTAATACTTGATTGCCGTCTTTATTAAAATATGTTAACTTTCATTGTCTTCTCTTCTTTACGAATAACTTACTTTGGCTTTTCATTTTAATTGACTTATTTTTTATAACGGTTCTATAGAATACTGCCACTTACACATGTACTATTTGCACCTTCTTTTTCTTTACATGTTTCCTTATCATATTGTCGATAGTTTAAGGTTGTATCTAATTTCTATTAGGATCAAAATAATCCGGTGTCAGGCGGAAGTTAGTAAAATAATTTTTGAATGATGATACATCAGACAATAAAAGAGAAATATACTAAAGAGAAACAAATATATAATGTGGTTCGGTCAATTGACCGACGTCCACTAGAGAAGATGAGCAATCCAGTATATAAAAGAGAGTACAAATTATCGAGAGAACAACATCACAAAGAGGCAAACACAAGTGGCAGCTAACACTTGTCCCGAAATTCTCCACCTAAATAAGACTCTCAAACCCCTTATGGTTACATTGTGGATGCTACTAAATGAGAAGGAATGATCATCAAGTCTAAAATCATTTCCTCCAAGAAAAAGGACTAGCCAAACATGGAAGAATTGTATTTTCCTTTTCGTAAAAGAAAAAATCAATTATGATAAATATGTTACACTTCCTTCAAGGAATAAGAGAATTAAATATAATAAGAAAATCAGGACAATCACGTGACAATTTCTAAATGATTCGTGTCAGCAACGTATGCAAGATATTGCTCAAGTAACGTCAGCCTATGGTAATTTGACTTTTATGTTGTTTGAATCGTGGTAGTTTTAATACATTACTTTTTGTTCCTATTTTAATATATAGTTTGTAAAATTTTCAAATAATAACAACGTTGTGTGTCTCTACATATTTTAAGAAGACAGTTTATACACCTTGCAAAACTTTGTCAATTATATCCTTACTAAAGGATGTTACTTGTGCGATTAACAACAACCAGAAATTTATATAAGGAGAGTCAAAAGAAAATTCTAGAATATCACGGTTGAAATTTGAGCTACGACAAAAAATAACATTTAAACCCCGTTTAATATCCCACTTGAATTTTTCTTGATGTCAAGAGGATATAATAACTCACATATAACCAAAAGAGATCATATTTGCACAGTTCAATCTTTTTATGAAGGAATACGGTTGAACCCCTTCACTCTACTTAGTTTCGCCGGTGGCAATTAATGGATTAACTCTAAACTTTATGTATGTAAATCACGAAGGATTTATGTGGGATGTTACTTGGAGGTCGTCACTCAGAGCTGAGGACTAGCTCACTTGGTGTGCTTTCTGCCGCCCACAGTTAAGGTAAAGTTCAAACCTTATCAATCGCGTAGCATTCCCTTCCCCTTAAGGCTGGCAATTGGGCCGGGCTAGGACCGGGTTGGCCCCGTGAGCTAAACGGGTTAAACGGGTTGGGACCGTTTGGTCCGTGATTGGTAGACTCGTGTCGGTCTGATGGGCCGATTTTACCATTTATGACCATTTGGATCTGGCCGAACCGGTCCCATGGAGGGCCAAAGAGGCCCAACGATTATTTTTTAAAAAAAAGGGGCAGTTGGCTTTTTAAAAAAAAGAGTTGTTAGCTTTAAAAAAAAAAGAGTCATTGGCTCTTTAAAATATAGTCATCTAACCCTCCCCTCCCCCTCTCCCCCCCCCCCCAAAAAAAACTAATTTTTAACCCCAAACTTTTTATTATTATATTTTTCTCCCTATTTTATACTATAAATACCTCCTCATTCTTTCATTTTTTTATAAAATCAATATCAATCTATCGAAATCTCTCTCTAATTTTGTTCAATACTTGCTACAATTGTTTGGCCAAACAGGCCCAACGATTTTGTTTTAAAAAAAAAAGGAGCAGTTGGCTTTTAAAAAAAAAAGAGTTGTTGGCTTTAAAAACAAAAGTCATTGGCTCTTCAAAATATAGTCATTTAACCCTCCCCTCCCCCTCCCCCCAAACTAATTTTTAACCCCAAACTTTTTATTATTATATTTCTCTCCCTATTTTCTACTATAAATACCTCCTCATTCTTTCATTTTCTTATAAAATCAATATCAATCTATCAAAATCTCTCTCTAATTTTGTTCAATACTTGCTACAATTGTTTACTTTATAAAAAATAATAGTGAAAAAATTCTGAGTTTGCTACTATTGCATACTTTATTCAAACAAATAGTCAAAAATTATTGAGGTTGTTAGAATTTGTGAAATAAATATGAAATTGGTGAATTGGAGTCTTCAACGATAATCCATTTTCAACAAGTTTGTTCGTCAATTCGATAAACTCGTTCCAACTCTTAAGTTTTAATATTATAGTTTTGTTTGTTTTATTTAGTTGCTATTACTTGATTAATTAAGATGTCTTACTTAAAAAATATTTTTGGACACGGTAAAAGTAAGAATAAGGCAAAATCTAAAACTGGTGAATCTAGTGGTACTGTTGTTCCTCCTCCCCCGCCTCCGGCTCCTCGATCCAAATCCGTAGACGTCCTGGACTTGCTATTCTTGATACCGATAATAGTTTATTATAATTTACCGACACTGAATTTTATCATAATATTGCACTAGATGATTTTTTAACCATGAATTAATAAATGCCCTCTACACTAATGATTATACTACTATTAATGAAAAAAGATGCTAAGGAAATTGATTTTGATGAAACTCAACCGGACGATGATACACCCACTAGTCATGCTCTTGATGTTCACCCAACTAGTGATAACACTGCTAATCCTAATGATGATCCAACTAATACTCTCGTTACTGCCCCTACCTTTTTTAGAGAACCTACCAAACGAACGAAAACATTTATTATTTGGCCTTTTTTTTACTCAACTAGTTAAAAAAGTAAGGCTAAGTGTAAAACTTGTGGTTTAGAGTTCGCTTTTAAATATGTAGCAACTCGGTCAGGGACGGAAACTTTGTTTAGACACATAGCTAAACACCCTAATGATAACGCCAAATATCTTCGTATGAAAGATCTGGCCGGGGGAAAAAGTGCAACTAGTACTAGTCAGACTGACCCTAGTGGTACTGGTTCAAATTAATTTTAACCGAAAATAAACACTGTTACCGGCGGTATTTTATATTGTGATCCAAGAAAAGATCGGGAAGAACTGACAAAATTGGCAATTGTTATGTGCTTACCCTATAGTTTTCCTTCTAACCCTGCGTTTGTGCATTACATTAGAAAAATTTATAATCCTGCTTATAAAGGTTTTCCTCACATAACCGTAAAGAGTGATATTTATAAATATAAGCATGAATATGAACAATATTTGCGCTACATATGTACTCATATAAATTATCGTGTTGCTATTACAACTGATATTGGTAGAAGTAACAACGACTGTGATTACCTTATTGTTACATGTCATTGGATTGATGAGGATTAGATAATGCAAAAGCACATAATTACTTATAGAATAATTGATTCACGGCACACATGGCAGTTTATTGCTAGCACGGTTACAGATATTTGCAGATTTTTTTGCATTAGTGATAAAATAATATCAGTTTCAATGAATAATGCTACTAATAATACAAATGCTACAGACTTGCTTACCACTATACTAAATCCTGCATTTAGTAATATTTTTCATGTTAGATGCATTTGTTATATTTATCATTTAATTGTGGGTGGTGATATGATATTAAATATTCAAATTGAAAAGGTTAAAATGACTCTTAATTGGCTTTTTTATTCTAACCGTAGAAGTAGACTTAGAATATTTTAGAAGGTGCGATAATTATGGCCAGAGAGAAAGAAAGGTTCCTAAACTTTATCCAACTAGATAGAATTACATGTATGAAAGTTTGGTTGCTGCATATGACTATAGAAACCTCATAAGTTCAACGTTTAATGTACACGGGGATTTGGGTAATGTTAAAATGCATGTTGATGTTTTAGAAAAAAATTATATTGCTACAAAAGAATTTTCGGGGCAATATTATCCTAATATTTCTATATATTTGATTTATATTGCAGAACCTGCAAATATGTTTGCTTATTTTTCACAGGGTGGGGAAATTTATCAACTTGCTATTAATTCTATGAGAAGAAGGTCTAAAAAATATTTTTTTCCTATTCCCGCTATTTATAGTGTTGCTAATTTATTAAATCCTTATATGAAATTAGGAGGTACTCAATTTTGGTATAAAATTATTTATAAAGGTTTAGCACTTGAAGATGATGAGGAGCCTAAACTTCCGGAAGAAATAGCCTCAATAAGAACAAACGCTGAAACTATTTATAATGTTTATCAAGTTGCATTAATTAGGCTAGACCAAATGTTCCAACTCCTCCTTCTTCTAATTCTCAATCTTCTAAAAGAACAACGGGAGTAAGAAGACTTTATGTTTGGGTGGGGGTTTAGGGGTTCTTTTAGTTCTATTAGTAATGATTTTTCACAACTAAATGAGCTTGAAGTTTATTTGTCGCAGAGACTCGAGGAAGTGAATCCCGACGGCACCTTTGATATTTTGCAATGGTGGAAGGACAAAGAAAAATACTTTTTGGTTCTTTTAAGGATGGCCCGAGATATTTTAAATATTCAAGTTTCAACAGTGGCATCAGAGAGTGTTTTAAGTCAAGCAAGACTTCAAATCGGTGATCGTAGACAGTCTATGAGGGATAGCTTAGAAAAATCAGTACTTTTTAGAGATTAGATCCGTCCAAAAAGAAGAAATTTTGGACTTGTTGAATCACAACCAGAGATAGATGAAGCTTATGAAGAAATGCCAGCTGAACTTGCTGAGGATACTGCTTCGTCCGATAATGGAACCGGCGATGAACAAGCTTCTTTTCTGTCACCACCAACGGAACTTCCTCCGAACCTTGAACGATTTATGAAGTTTGTAAGATATAGCTATGGAAATTAATTGCAGGATTTTAGTATATATTAAATATTATATTTTCAAGTTTGTTTTCCATAACAATAACTTACAAATTAGGAGTTTAAATTTGAATTCAAAAATTGGTATGTAACTTGTATTTTTGGCACTTCTTGATTAGTTTTTTTTCTCAATGGTGTTATTAGCACCTTGTTGTGCTTATTTCATAGGGGGGAGGAAGATTAAGAAAGTTATTGCCATATTTTCTATTGCTATAATAAAATTACAAGTCATTGCTTTGAATGTTGTTTTACAATATTTTTGTCTCTAAATTTCAATTCAAAAATTAGTATGTAACTTGTATGCAATTTGCAAGTCAAACGGTCCCAACGGCTATTTTTTTAAATTAGTCGTTGGACCAACGATCATAATCTGAAAACTTGCAAATTAGGAGTTTAAATTTGAATTCAAAAATTAGGTTACAACTCTATAATAAAATTACAAGGCATTGTCTTAGATGTATTTTTAACATCGTTTTGTCTCTAAGTTGTAATTAATTTTATTTATTTTTTATAGCCGTTGGGCCCATTTAGCCTGTTTGGACCGCATGCCCGTTTAGCCCGCGACCATGAACTAGTCGGCACAATCCCGAGCTGGTTCCTACAAAAAATACATTTAGCCCGAAACCATTTGAACCGTTTATTTAGGGACTGAACCTGAACCAAGGCCGTGGCCCACAAGACCGGCTCATTTGGCCCGTTTGCAGCCCGATTCGGCCCACTTGCCGGCCTTACTTCCCCTTTACTTCCTCCCCATCACTGATGTAATTAAAATAATTAAAAAAAAGTTATCACTCTTTTTTCAGAGGTAAAGGTTTTATATGCTTTAATGTTATAGGTAATTATGTGACAAGTTATTAATTAAATACTAATAAGCGCATGGCCAATGAATTAATAGTTAGTTATGTAGTTCAAGCATTATTTGTCTTGTGATACAGTAGCTTAAAAATAGTCAGACTATTCTACTTTTGATAAATTTCTTGGAAAATCACTCTCCTTTCTGTACAGTTATTAATACGACAAATAAAGCAGGTGGGCAACCAGAGTTGTGGAGTAGTGGTAAGTACTTCTTCATCCTTAATCAGATGTGTGGGGTTTGATCTTTGAGTATGAAGTCACCTTTGTTAGGGAGCGCTTTATCCCTCGATATGAAATTTCCCGGCGTGAATCCAAATTTAGTCGGACCCTAATATATGTACCGTTCATCAGGTGGAAAACCAAATAAATGAAGCAGGTGAATAATACATTTTGTTCATTTCTGAGGGCAAAATTATTGGTATTAGTTGGAATTAAAACTGCTCCTTCGAGACAACTTCAAAAGTTCACTTAAAATAAAAAGGACTATAAGACAATGAATAAAGTTTTGAAAATGAAATGTATTACGAAGAAAAGGACATAATTATTTGTGTAGCAGATGATTGTCCCTTTGCTGAAATCACTGTTTGTTTTTGTAAAGTGTCACAAATATCTGGATGTTACTCGCTTGTCCCATTTTATGTTATATATTTTTTAATTTATTTAAAAAGAATATTATATTTTTATATTTAAAAATAATTTCAATTTAATTTTATTATTTTACCGAGTCACACCGGGCTAGAACCCGGGTTCAGAACACCTGCGTTCGAGAACATTGAGTCCGAGACCCTAGAGTCGATCCTAGCCCCGAACGAGTTCTAAGAAACATTGTTAGCATAACTAACATAAAACCTAAATATCCGTAACCGGGCAGATGTTGCGGCCGGGATCTCGACGCGTATTAGTAAGGAACCGGCAATCAGCAAATCAAGAGATTTTTATCTTTTATACAATTGTACCTAAAGCATGATTCATCTACTATACAAAGGGGGTCTAATAATTCATAGAACACGTTGTAACACGATTCCAAAGCAATATATTATTATTCTCTTATTCTTCTGTGTCTTGATACCGATCGAAGTTCGCTTGGCTCAAGGGTGATTAACCTTCCAAGGTTGAGACTGTTCAATTCTTGTGGTTTGAATTTACTTTATCATTATTTATTTCAACTGCAATCTAATTTATCATTTTGTGTCAAGCTAATCCACGTACCCTTAAAATTACTTACAAATTTAATTGTTATTCGATTTTGAGGGTAAACAGTTTGGCGCCCACCGTGGGGCTAAGGATAATAGTGATTATTTGATACAAATCTCCATAACACATACTACTTTACACTTGTTCTTTGAAGTGCCTCTAATTACAGGTTAAAAGTCAAAATGTTAAACTCTCAATCAACACCCTTACATGTTGACAATGAGTCCGGTCATCACGGTGAAAATAATAACATAGCGCCCGGTGACGAGGTACTGCCCGTTGATCCCATCGAAATTCCAGTCGCGGACCTGATTGACGTTAATTCACATGTGGCTATCGACACAAACCTGCCTACCGATCCCGAGAATAACGTTTGTGGTGAAGCCAGATCAGTAGCTCAAAATACACAAAATATTGGAGGAGACGAGATCAATTTATGGGTGATCTTCGAAATGTTGCACGCTCAACAAGTGGCGATAGCGCAGTTACAGAACCAAAGTGGTGCACCTAGCAGAGTTGAACCCGATCCGCCCCGAAAAGTCAACCGCAGGGATGAACCGGTCGCAGAAAGGTCAAACGAAAATGAATCGGGGGCTAACCCCGAGATCATAAAGATACTCGAAGAACTAACAAAACGGGTAAAATCAGGAGAGAAGAAAATGAAAGCTAATGACAAAAAGGTGGAAACCTACAATTCCAGGGTAGACCAAATCCCAGGAGCACCGCCGATATTGAAAGGCCTGGATTCCAAGAAGTTCGTGCAAAAACCTTTTCCTCCGACCGTGGATCCAAAGCCAATCCCTAAGAAATTCTGCATGCCCGAGATTGCTAAGTATAACGGAACGACCGACCCAAATGAACATGTAGCCTCTTACACATGTGCCATCAAAGGGAACGACTTAGAGGATAATTATATCGAGTCTGTCATGTTGAAGAAGTTCGTAGAGACACTGTCAAAAGGAGCTATGATATAGTATCACAACTTACTGCCTGATTCTATTGACTCATTTGCTATGCTTGCGGATTCTTTCGTGAAAGCACACGCCGGGGCCATCAAGGTCGAGACCAAAAAATCCAACCTTTTCAAAGTAAAACAGAAGGAAAACGAAACGCTCAGAGAGTTCGTGTCTCGGTTTCAAATGGAACGCATGGACCTGCCACTGGTCGCTGATGATTGGACCGTTCAGGCTTTTACCCAAGGGTTCAATGTTCGAAGCTCGGTGGCTTCACAGCAGTTGAAATAAAACTTGATAGAATATTTGGCCGTTACTTGGGCCGCCGTGCATAACCGGTATCAATTGAAAAGCAGAGTCGGAGATGATTAACTCGGGGTCCCTTTGGGGTCCGTTTATCCTGTCAAAATCATCGATAGAGTCAAGAGAGAGAGATCGTGAATCGAGATCAAACATGGATCGGTATCAGCCGTACAATGGAGACCGAATAAGCAGTGGGTTCGGGTAGAACTTTATGAGAAATGATAGGAGAAGTGATCAAGGTCAGAGCAACCGGGGACTCATGAGAAAAAATAGCTTTGACAGGCCTATCGGGCCTAAAGAAGCACCGAGGTTGTCGGAATACAACTTTAACGTCGATGATGCCGCCATTGTATCAGCTATCGGACGCATCAAAGATACTAAATGGCTTCGACCTCTACATACGATCTAACCCAAAGGGATCCTATGTGTAAATATCACGACACTCATGGCCACAGAACGAAGGATTGTCGATAGATGAGAGAGGAAGTAACCCGACTATTAAACAATATGCATATTCGAGAATTCCTGAGCGACCGAGCTAAGAATCATTTCAGGAATAGGGATTATAACAAATAGACCGAACAAGAAGAACTTCAACACATCATTAACATGATCATCGGTGGGTTCAATATCCCTCGGGGGACGATGTTGAAGCGCACCAAAGTGCCTATCACAAGGGAAAAATGGACTCGAAATTACATACCAGAAGGAACCTTGTCTTTCAATAACGAGGACGCGGAAGGGATCGTGTAGCCCCACAATGATGCACTGGTAATTTCTGTACTCGTAAATAAATTTCAAGTTAAGCGTGTGTTAATTGATCCAAGTAGCTCAGCCAATATCATCCGATCGAGGGTCGTGGAGCAGCTCGATCTACAAGATCGAATAGTGTCTGCAGTCCGAGTACTAAACAGATTCAACATGACATGTGAAACTACTAAGAGGGATATAACATTACCGGTGAACACTGCTAGGACCACCCAGGAAGCTAAGTTTTATGCGAATGAATGAGACATGAGGTACAACGCTTTGCTCGGGAGGCCATGGATCCACAACATGAGGGCAGTGCCCTCGACTCTACACCAAGTGTTAAAATTCCCAACACCAGGTGGTATTAAAACAATCAATGGAGAACATCCAACTGTAATGGAGATGTTTGCGGTCGAAGAGGCAATTCTGATAGCCGCGCTTACAACGACAAAGGAGTCGGGTTCGGTTGCAAAGAAAGAAACTAAATAGTAATTACCGACACCAGCTCCGACTCAACCAGAGAAATAAGGGACCGATGAAGACGATGATTACAGGGTCACTAGATCTTTCATAACCCCCGATGACTCCAACTCTACAAAATCAATGATCGAGGAACTGGAACAAGTCACATTGAGTGAACATTTTCCCGATCGAAAGGTATACGCATAGGGTTAATCCCCGAGATTAGGAAAGAACTCACTCAATTTCTTATAGCTAATGAAGATTGTTTCGCTTGGTCCCACCTTGATATGACAAGGATCCCGCCGGAGATAACCACTCACAAACTAAGCCAGACCCGAAGTTCCATCCGGTCAAGCAGAAGAGGAGACCCTAGTCCGAGGTCAAACATGATTTCATCAAGGATGATGTATCTAAACTCCTTAAGATAGGGTCCATTCGGGAAATCAAATACTCGGATTGGTTAGCAAATGTAGTGGTTGTCCCTAAAAAGGGAATAAATTACGAATGTGTGTAGACTAAAAGGATTTGAATAAGGCATGTCCCAAGGACTCCTTTTCTTTGCCCAACATCAATCGCATGATCGATTCCACGGCCAGCCACGAGATCCTCAAATTTCTCGATGCCTACTCCAGGTACAACCAAATACGGATGAACCTCGATGATCAGGAAAAAACCTCATTCATCACTAAGTATGGCACATACTGCTATAATGTGATGCCATTCGGATTAAAAAACACCAGTGCCACTTACCAACGCCTAGTAAACCGGAGGTTCGAGGAACAAATAGGAAAATCAATGGAGGTTTACAGGAAACCTTCAGCATATTGAAGAAATACAATATGAAGCTGAACTTGGAGAATGGAGATCAACCCCGACAGGATCAAAGCCATCAAAAATATCACGGTTGTGGATAACGTGAAGGTCGTGCAAAGATTAATCGAGCACATAGTCGCCATGGGGCGATTCATTTCGAGGTCCTCCGACAAGAGCCATCGGTTCTTCACACTATTGATGAAAAAGAATAACTTCTCATGGACCTCGGAGTGCCAACGAGCCTTGAAGGAGCTCAAGCGGTATCTATAGATCCCACCACTGCTTCACACGCCGAAGACAGACGAACAATTATACTTGTACTTGGCAGAATCAGAGATAGTGGTAAGTGGAGTCCTTGTCCGAGAAGAGCAAGGTACGCAATTTCCAATTTACTATATTAGCAGGACCCTAGGTGAGGCCGAAACTATGTACCCTCACCTAGAAAACTGGCGCTCGCTTTGCTAAGCGCCTTTAAAAAGCTAAAACCATACTTCTAGTGTGACCCCATATGTGTCGTGACTACATACCCATTGAGGAATATTATGCATAAGCTCGAGTTCTCGGGCCGGTTGGTCAAATGCGGCGTGGAAATCAGTGGATACAATATTGAATATCGACCCTGGACCGCCATTAATTCTCAAATTCTGGTAGACTTTGTGGCCGACTTTACGCCGTCCCTTATACCCGGGGTCAAAAGAGAGTTATTAATCAACTCAGGGAACTCCTCGGGGATCTGGACCCTCTTTACAAATGATGCCTGGAACGCAAAAGGGTCCGGACTTGTCATCGTATTGAAGCCACCAACAGGAAATGTAGTTAGACAATCTATTAGAAATGTAAAATTGACTAACAACAAGGCCAAATATGAGGCCATGATTGCAGGTCTCAAACTAGCCAAAAGCTTGGGGACAGAGGTGATCGAAGCCAAGTGTGACTCCCTCCTTGTGGTAAACCAAGTTAATGAGACGTTCGGGGTGAGAGAAGAATGAATGCAAAGGTACCTGGATAAGTTGCAGGAAACATTACATCGGTTCAAAGAATGGGCTTTGCAACACGTACCTCGGGATCAAAACAGTGAGGCCGATGCCTTTGCTAACTTAGGATCATCGGTCAAGGACAACGAGTTTAACTCGGGGGAAATCATACAAATTATAGATAGGTAGTAAAAGAGGGCCTTACTGAAATTAACTCAACGAGCCTAAATTGGGACCGGAGAAATAAATATATAGAATATCTAAAGGCCGGAAAACTGCCCTCGGATATAAAGGAATCGAGGGTCCTGCGTACAAGGGTAGCCCGATTAAGCCTATCCGAAGATGGAACCCTGTTATGAAGAACATTTGATGACTCACTTGCGATATGTCTAGGACCAAGGGATACGGAGTACGTTTTGAGGGAAATCCACGAAGGCACCTATGGAAATCATTCGGGCGCCGAATCATTGGTTTGAAAAATAATCAGAGCCAACTACTACTGGACCGATATGGAAAAGGACGCGAAGGAGTTCGTATGAAAATGTGATGAATGTCAAATACACGCTCTGATGATTCATTGGCCCGGGGAGCTATTGCATTCGGTTTAGTCACCATGGTAGTTCATGAAGTGGGGAATGGATATCATTGGCCCCCTTCCATGGGCACCCGGTAAGGCTCAATTTATATTGTTTATGACTGACTATTTTTCTAAGAGGGTGGAAGCCTAGGAGTACGAAAAGGTCAGGGAGAAAGTGGTCATCGATTTCATTTGGGACCACATCATATACCGGTTCGGGATGCCGGACGAGATTGTATGCGACAACAGGAAACAATTTATCGACAGCAAAGTAAGCAAGTTTCTCAAAGATCATAAGATCAAAAGGATCCTATCGACGTCCTACTACCCTAGTGGGAACGGACAAGAAGAATGGACCAACAAAATCATACTCCAAAATCTCAAAAAGAGGTTGACCGACGCCAAAGGAAAATGGAAGGAAATACTGCCCGAAGTCTTATGGGCATACCGTACGACATCGAAGTATAATACCGGGGCCACCCCATTCTTACTAGTTTACGGTGTCGAAGCTCTGATACCGGCAGAAGTCGGAGAACCAATTCTTTGGTTCCGATACGCAACCAAGGAATCAAACAACGAGACTATGAATACAAGCCTAGATCTATTAGACGAAAGGCGCGAAGTAATCCTTGTCCGGTTGGCCGCCCAAAAATAGCGGATCGAGAGATATTACAATCGAATGACCAACCTTCGACATTTTAATATCGGGGACTTAGTGTTCAGGAAGGTTACGCTAAATACTCGGAACCAGAACGAAGGGAAGTTGGGACCAAACTGGGAAGGCCCTTATCAAATTATCGAGATCACCAGTAAAAGATCGTACAAATTCGAAACAATGAATGGTGAGTAACTATCAAACAACTGTAACATATCCTACTTGAAGTGATACTACTGTTAAGGTACGACCTCATTCATTTTATGTTATTTAATTGCATTCCGAACTAACACTTGCAGACAATCATCAAAGTACGATACAATCTTTAGCCCTGAAAGCACGCGTTGCACTCTTTTTCCCTTGAACCGATTTTGTCCCAAATGGGGTTTTCGGCAAGGTTTTTAACAAGGAAACAGTAAATCGTGCTAACTTAGAATTGAAAGCCGGTTATGAACCAGTATCGAAGATCACGACAACAATATTTGAGGTCTATCTATGACCGGCCCTGAACACTGGGGGGGGCATTACCCCTGGATAACGATTTTAGCAAGGAAAGAAACTTTATGATTGAATGGTCTCGGCTCGATCGATAAGATTTACTGTAAGGACCAAACAGTAAAATGAACCGTGCCCGCATATATTACTCATCCCCTGGCACAAAGCTCGTACACATGTGTAACTATTACGTACAAGAATAAAAAGAAGTCTCTACCTTGCGGATAAATATCTTGTCCCTTAAATATTTCTCTTTTTTCTTTTCTCCTAAGGGCCGCCTTTATCCGGGTTCAAACAATCACTCCCAATCGGGGATTGTCGTCCAAAAACAAACTCAGACGACTCGGGCTAAGGAGGCCAGGGGCACAAGACCTATTAGGCACCCGACGCGCTTATGATCATGAGAAGGCATGTTTTCACTGATTAAACAGTAGAGAGATCCTATATATATACACACATTACTAAGTCATTTCATTTTGTTACATCATTGTTAAGTTTCAAAATACATACATCCTTATGGCTGAGTGGAACAAGAGTCCAAAACACAACATGATCCGTTGACATTTCTAACACCTATATACAACCCATATAGTATCTACGGAGCCTCTGAAGATACAAAAGAGAGTAAATATGGTGCCGGCAATAAGGCCCCGGCTATACCTCAAAAACTGACCACAATATTTTAAAAAAAAGGTACAATACGTGATCCCGGAATGAAATGGGGCTCGCCGAGTCCGCTGAGAAGAGGATGCAGCACTATCTGTGATCAACACTGTTTACTATGGAGCCACCTGCATCCATTTAAAGATGCAGCGCCCCCGGCAAAGGGGATGTTAGTACTGTCGAATAGTACTAGTATGTAAAACTAAAATACTATCGCAATAAAATGAACAATAATACAGGGAGAAACAGTCAAGAATGTAATATGGGCTTTAAATAACACTAAAACATCAAGTTAAGAATCACATAGATTTTCAAGTCGATTTCAACGTTAATAGGTTGGGTGGTTTTTTGTGCCAATATACCACAATACCACTGTGTTTTTACACGGAATCCGATCTTGGCCCGATCGGCTAAGCCATCTTATTTGAGACATCAACCATATTCAAAATTTCATCCACAATACCACAGTGTCCTTACACGGAGTCCGATATTGGCCCGATCGGCTAAGCCATCTCATTTGAGACACCACCCCTTTTCAATCAGTCATCTCAATTCATACTTCTTTCCCATCTTTTAAATACAATGGCACGAGTGGCCCCAATTATAAAGCTATTCTTGGCGTTTGGCCGTATTTCATGAAGTTCTTTTCCAGATTCCAACATTATTATTATCATTAATAACAACACGATTTTTCATTCAAGACTTTTGATTTCACATGTGAGCAATTTAGAATCTAAGGCACATAGAGGTTTTTCACACAATTTGGCATAATAGTCTTTAATCGAATTTGACTTGAAGTCTAGGCATTTTTAGCACATATTATAAGTTTTGAACATTTCCTCAGATGACGAGATAACATGATGAAAGCATGGGAATACATATTACACATATATTTTCAAAACAAGCACATTTGGGATAGCAATTTCTAGGACGTTCAATTTGGGACTTGCATCAATTTCTTGAATACCATGGGGTTCAATTATAACAAGAGGGGGTTTAGCCAACATACCTCAATTGAGCTTCTTAAAATTCTAAGATGTTCTGGAATATTAGCAACTTCAATCTATTTTAGCAATATAGCAAGTGGGTTGGCCTGTTTCACTCTGCGGCGTTATGCGACCCGCAGACCTGTTCTGCGGTCGCATAATGCGCCGCAGAATCTCCCTCTGCAAAAGTCTAAGGATGACTATGCGACCAAAGTGTGGCCCACGAAATGGTTATGCGGTCGTATAATTGGCCGCGAAAGTGATATAAAAAATGCCAGAGAAAAGTCCGCAGAGTGGTTCTGCGGCCGCAGAAATGCCTACTTTTGCCCAACATTTTCCTTCAACTCCCCAGGAACTATTCAATCCAAAAATTCCAAACTGCGGCTCGCAAGCTTGCCGTGAATAATTTCAACTACTATTAATCTCTACGCCTATATCGACATCACGGAATCCGGGCTTTTTAGGAAAAACTTTATGGGGCCTTACACATACGATCCCCTAAAGGTATCGAGCCCAAGGGCCGCCTTATCCGAGTTCAAACGATTACTCCCAATCGGGGACTGCCGTCCAAAAATAACTCTAACGGCTCGAGCTATTGGAGCCCGGGGGCACAAGACCTATTATGCAGCGCCCGAACCTTAAACTCTACAGCTATCCCCATTTGGGGACTGTTATCTTAGGAACGCCCGGATAACTTGATGTGACAAGCCCACTGGGAAACACCCAAACTAAGAAGGCTATGGCTATATTAAAACGACTCAGAGATGTCTGTGACCCGTAATAAAAAATAATGCCTTGAAAAATTTCAAAACCAGTTCTAAAGGCTACCCTCGGCAAACTATAATCTAAATATTATAAGTACTTTGGGGAAAAGTTTCCGGTCATACCAAACCCCCACGTTGACTTAAACAAAATAATGTCGAAGGCAAGTCCTGTTCGAATCTCCGAACATGACCTAACTATATCATGCTAAGGCATTTCGATCTTTGCAAATATAAATAATAAAGCAAAGTACAAAACAAAACTCAGAGATTGCTGAAGGGAAAAACAAGCTTTATATTATATATACGTAAAGTCTTTACAAAGGCCAAACGGCCTTGACAAAAGTATGAATGAATACAAGTATAAAAATACAAAAAATATGCAAGACACTTAAACGGCCTGGTCTTCACCGGAGCCCGCCTTGTCGCCAGGGTCTTCGAAGTCTACTCCACTCTCGGATCTGCTCGAACCCTCAGAGTCTTCCTCGGGATAAGCCAGCCTCTTGGCTTGGTTTCGAGCCCCTTAGCACTCACGATTTCAGCTGACATGTCCAAACCCCGAGCATGAATCTCTTCAAGGGCCTCCCTTCAGGATTGCTGCTTCGCATGCTCGACGATATCTTTCATATGGACCTGGGCCACCTCAGCATCAGCCTTATATTGGGTCACAATTTTGTCGGCATCGGTTTTAACAACAATGACCACCGACTTGGCCATTTCCAGCTCCTTGGCACGATTTCCCTGTTCGGAGTCAGCTATACTTAGCTGAGACTGGAGCTCCCCAACCTTTTTGTCCTGCACCTCGGCCTTTCCTTTTTCCGCTCAAAGTTGGGCCCCAGCTGAAGCCAGTTGCACCCGAGCAGTCTCCTTTTTCGAGGCCAGGCGGTCCATCCTGCCCCTCCAATCGTCGGTCTCAGCCTTGACATCATCCATCACAGCTCGCAGTTGATCGATCTGATCGATATTTTGTTAGACATGCGGATTCTGAACGTTAGTCACCGAGCCTACTCATCGTCACTAACCTCAAATATTTTTACCTACTAGACCAAATCGGCATGCTCCTTCCGAGCCACCTCCAACTCAACTCGGAGGCTCTTAGCCTCCCCCTCACGCTGCTCGCTGAGAAGTCTGTAAGAATATCTCTTCTCAGTGAACCCTCGGACCTCGGCCTCAAGCTGGTTTAGCTCGACCGGATAAAGGAGAAAGGTCTCATGATGAAGCACCAAGGCCTGCATACACAAAGAAAAATGTTAAGATTATCTACAAATTCGTCTAAGTATGAATTGAAATCATCAAGATATATTTGAAATTACCCGGTTTAGCGTCTGTTGTGCTTCATTAAACAGGTAGGGTGCGTCTACCTCATTCATCTTATCTTGGTCCTCCTTGGTCACCAAGCATCAAAGATAGCTGGCAACCCTCACGGGGGGGGGGGGGAAGGATCCGGTTATCCTCTGGAATGGAGATGACGATCGACCGCTTCCGGTCGGGATCCACACTCGGAGCTAGAAATCGATTGACCAGCTTCGGCCTTGAAGAAGGCCCGCTTGTTCTCGAAGATGAACTTTTCTTCGGCACCTCCAAGTCATCCAACCCGGTGACGTCCTCGATCACGGTAGGATCCACGCCATCAAAAAACCCACGGAAGGGGTCGTCCGCTCCGAGGACCCCCTCGTTGGGACGTTCCTTCACCGTCTGAGCCTCGTTGTATATGGAATCAGTGAACGAAGGCGACTCCTTGATATCGATCACACCGTGTGCTTCCTTTAGGGCGTTTCCCACATCGTGAGAAGCTTCGTCCACGGCCTCCTTGTCGGCTTCCCTAACTTGAGGCAGATCACCCTCATCTTTCTCTGGTTCGGATGCCCCTTGCCCTTCGAGTAGTGACGACACTCGGGACACAAGATTGAAGACTTCTTGTTTTTCTTCTTCGGATTCATTTCTCAGCCGATAAAGATAATCCAAAGATGGTGCTCGAGCACTGGTACTTTTTTTTTGATTTACGCACCAACCGTTTCCTTGGCTTCTTCTTCTCCGAGCTCGGAGAACTCGGAGTCCTTTTTCTTTTCTTTTCTTCACCCTGTCTAGGAGTAGGGGACTCGGTGGGGAAATCATCGCTACTGGATGGGGGCCTCATTTTGACATCCTTGGATAAACCTGCAAAAGGAAATAAAAGAAGTGAGGACTTAATGATGCAAACATGAAACCAAATATTACTCATGAAAGAGATCTCACCGTGCAAACTGGCCTCCCGAACGCTCGGAATAAGGCCTTTGTAATACGATGTCCTCGACCCACTCCTTGAGTCGAGGAACTGCATTCGGGACCCGAGCAACAGCTGCACCACCACAGAACACTGATAAGAAGGAAGGAAAAAAGCGATAAATTAAATTTTGCAACCAAACTTATACTTACGTGACATGTTCCACTTCTCAGGGAACATCATGTACTCGGCCGGGATCAAGTCCGAGGTACTCACTCAGACGAAACGGCCTAGCCAACCTCGATCCATATCTTCATCGATACTCGAGAACGGGGTTTTTCTGGACTAACGGGCGAGCTTGACCAGTCCCCTTGGTAGAGTCGGGGACTGTAGAAATGCATGAGGTGGTCGATAGTGAAAGGGCACCCTTCAATCTTGCTTACAAAGAAACTGAGGAGGATTACGATCCTCCAGAAAGAAGGGTGAATTTGACCGAGGGTTACCTCGTATCGTTTGAAAAGTCGACGATAACCGGTTCCATGGGGCCCAACGTGATGGAATAAGTGTAAACACTTAAAAATCCCCCGACGTGGGTGGTGATGGCTTCGTCAGGTTCGGGAACTACCACATGTTTGTCAACCCTGTTACAATCCTTCTTGGCTTTGGAGAGAATATCCTCGGTGATTGAGCAGATGTACCTCGAGATCTCCTCGCACCGACCTGGTACGAAGGAGGGCTTTTCGACCTTAAAATCAGCATTGACCGGGCATCCCCCCCCCAGGGATGAGCATTTTCAGAGGAGGTTCCAGTACTGGTTCCTCGACTGCAGTATGCAAATCGATCTCTTCGGAGGCCAACCGCGAGGTAGAAGGAGTTTCTTTTTGGGAAACGGTTTTTGAAGTCTTCGCCATTTCTTTGAAATTGAAGGAAAAAAGGGAAGTTAAAAGAGTATACTTGATGGTTTGGGATGAAGACGGAACATAAGTTCTTATAAAAAGATCTCAAATAACCGAAATATAAGTGCCTGAAAATATTAAGAATGCTAAGGTACGAGGGCAGAAGGTTTGAATGTAAAAGTTTGAATGAGCAAATGAGGGGGTATTTATAATTTTTCAACGACGGTTCACATCCAGGAGTGGCCGACCAGCAACTGACAAACATTTAATGCCATTAAGACTTGACTGACGAGACATTTTGATTGTTTTGTCGTTTCTGTCGTGTGGTGTCGAAGAAAGAACCGGAAGCTAATGTCGTTTCTCGTCGTCTAATCTCCGAAAAATGAGGAGACTATCTGTATACGGTCGAGATCAAGTTCGCCTACTACATGAAAGGATAGACTCGGAACATGACAATGCAAGACTGAAGATCGGCTCCGAGTCAACCCTAGCCCCGAACGAGCTCTAAGCAACATTGTTAGCATAACCAATAGAACACTGAAATATACGTAATTGGGCAGATGTTGTGGTGGGGATCTCGGCGCGTATCAGTAAGGAACAACCAATCAGCAAATCAAGAGATTTTTACCTTTTATAGAATTGTACTTAAAGTAGGACTGCTCTACTATATAAAGGGGGTCTGATAACTCATTGAACACATTGTAACACACATTCCAAAGAAATACATTATTATTATCTTTAATCTCTTATTCTTCTGTGTCTTGATACCGATCGAAGTACGCCCGGCTCAAGGGTGATTAACCTTCCAAGGCTGAGATTGTTCAATTCGTATGGTTTGTATTTACTTTATCATTATTTATTTCAACTGCAATCTAATTTATCGTTTTGTGTCAAGCTAATCCACGTATCCTTAAAATCCTACTCTGATGTAGTCGACCTTGCTAGAAAGATTGAAAACAAGGGACGTGATATCGTTTTCTTTAATTTCTTCTTAAAACCCAAAGCTCAATCCTTTTTTAATTCTCTCTTATCCTTTTCTAATTCTTGTTAAGAGTATCTTTAACTGAAGGGGCTGCTCAAACACATATGTGGTTCAAAGCCAAAGTTTAATGTGAGGCCTAAATTTTTAAAAGAAAAGTTATGATATACTTATATTTTTTATTTGAAGTCTATTTTTCTATACTTTTGAGATGCAAAGTTATTAATAATTTTTATAATTAATTTCCTATATTCCTTTTCAATTGATAATATACTACCAAAGTGTAATATGTACAGCTCAAGATAGGAAGAAAAAAAAAATACAAGTAGTTGAACATAAGGCCCCAACTTTCAGAAAACTAAAGGAGAACAACCAGATCACCTGAAGAACACCAGCTAATTTCTACACCCTCCTAAGGTAACAAATTATTGACTGAACTCAATCTTGTAATATTTATTTTTTGAATGATAATATATATATAATTTATTTAATCTTTCTTCAAACATTATTGGTGTTAGGTAAGATTTTTTTTAATTTTGAAATATTTCGTTCCGCTTATGCAACTATTACATGAACTTCAATATTATTCTACAAGCAATATATACATTTGGAAAAGAATCAAATTCTTTTATCTGATTGAGTATATCGATTAAAATATTATCTTTTAATTGTACTATTTTTATTAATACTTTTAATTTAAAAAATAAATCTAAATCATCAATATCGGAGCGATTATTATGTTTTAATTTTTTAACCATAACTCTAAACTATAATTATTTTAATTTTGACCACGAATCAAACATAGAATCTTTAAATAAGATTTATATATTTAAAAACTACATAAAAAGTACTATAAGTCATAATAACTAGCAATTCAAAATATTTAAAAAGTTTATGAAAAAGTTATTGTCAAATATATATATATATATATATATATATATATTCCTTTGTCCCAAGAAGAATGATGCATTTCGAATTTCGAGAGCCAAACAAGTTGCTCTTTGATATATATATATATATATCAAAGAGCAACTTGTTTGGCTCTCGAAATTCGAAATGCATCGTTCTTCTTGGGACAAAGGAATATATATATATATATATATTAAAAGTACGAAGATCCTTAGTAAAATATCGTTCGCCTTTTTTACCCTTTTAAAATGAATTTCACATTGGACAAAATAGTAATTCAAATTATTTTCTAATATTTAGGACTTAGTTCCTTAATTAAATTATGTATCAAGTCCTAATATTTAGGAATTCAAATAAATTAAGATTTTACCTTATTTAAATTATTTATATAACTATAATCATTCCATATTAAGTTCTTATTAGGTAAGATTTTAACATCAACTAAAATTGTATTAATTAAATGCTTTAATAAACTCACCCAACACATGCACGTTGGATGGTGGTAAGAAAATATAGGGGAACATCATGGAAACCATTTGGGCTAAGTGATATTTTTTACTTTAAAACTAATTTAAATTTAAATTACCTTATATGAATTATTCTTTATTTTAGTAACATGACATAATTGTCATTTTTTTCATGTTATAATTCAATATTTAAAATTTGGCATGAACAAAAATCTAATGAGTTACTATCACAATAAAATTAAATAATTAAGTCTTTGAATTAATTATTAGCAAAAAATATAATCCAACTATTTCTCAAATGCATCATCTAATTAGAATTAATTTTTAGTTGAAAAAAAATCTTTGATATACAAATTTGTATCTACAAGATCAAAAAAATTGATGGTAAAAAAAATAGTAAAGGACGAATATCAATTATAATATAGCATTAAGAGTAAAATTGTCTAAAATACAAACTAAAATTAATAAGAATAAATAGTAGACATGATTATCTACTACTTGAATTAAATCTTTTCTTATTTGAACAGTGTACGAACTCCAATATCTAGGTACTTAGAGTATATCGCAAAAGTATCTAATTAAATTAAAATTTAGATAAACTAATACTATTAATTAATATTTGAAAGGATGGGAAGGAGTTTTCACGTATTAAATGCTTGGACGAAATTATAGTTATATTTAAATATTTAAATTTTGAGCTAATATGGATTTGAATCAATAGAAAAATAAATGTTTTCTTTAAGATTGAGAACCAATGGTTGGTTCTTAAATTAATGAACTAATTAGTAATTAAAAGTATCCAGTTCAGTTTTTTTTTTTCAAATTTATATAAGTAAAATTATTTTTTAAGTTGACAAAACTCTTAGGCTACATAAATTTATTTCTATAAAAACAAAAGAGGCATTGTTTCACGACCCAAAATCCGTTAAAGGTCGTGATGGAGTCTAGCACCGCCATCAGGCAAGCCAATGGTGATCTAGCAACTCACTTACTTATTTTTTGTAATTGAAATCAAATTTTTTCCTTAATTAAATCTTATGTAATAGATTCTTCAACGTAAGTGAAAATATTTACACAACAACATTAACAAACAACCCGTAGGAATCTCCAAAACTCGGTGTCATAAGTACGTGAGCATTTTTTTCTAAGGAATACAATAATAATACAACAGCTGTCCCGAATGTAATAAGACAGAATAAAATAATTAGTACAGTAGAGACTCGATGGACTGCGATGCATAGCCTGAAATGCAGCTCACATGAAGTCTCCTCAACAAGTGCGCCTACGCGTCAAGGTGATTATCAATGAACCTGTTAGATCCTGCACATTTAGTGCAGAAGTGAAGTATAAGTACGTAAATCAACGTGTACCCAGTAAGTATCTAGCCTAACCTCAGAGAAGTAGTAACGAGGTGTCGACATTGACACTTGCTAGAGGTCCAAACAAATAAAATGATAATTCATAACAGATAGGAAATGTACAACTATTGAGAAGTAAATCTGCAATCTCGTAATTTTTCAATTTATTTCCTTTACAACATAACCTTTCTAAATCTTGTATACTTCCTTAATATCTCAGAACATGCCAAGTGTCAATACCAAATAAATAAGAAATGCCATAAAATGACAGGCATCAATGGAAAGACTAGCTCGGGAATATTCGGGCTACTAGCGATATAACGCACGATACTGCTGAGGTCGTTCGGCCCGATCCATAATAATGTGTACACTGCCGAGAGACGTGTGACACGATCCATAGATGCATATATATATACTATCGAGGTGTTCGAACCTAGTGCTTACCTTGCATGCATGTATCCTTGAAGTATGTGGGAAGATTGTGAGCTAAAAATGATAGAGAATGGGTTGGGGAATGATGGAATCTTCCACAAAAAGGGCCTTAAAATATTGATGCACATCTAGTGTTTGATAATATGCTCAAATGAGCTAAAACAATGCTCATCTTCCTAATTTTGGTTCAATTTTGTTATATTGCTAAAATAGATTTAAGTTGCTAATATTCTGAAATATCTTAGAGTTTTAAGAAGCTCAATTGAGGTATGTTGGCTAAACCCTCTTCTTCTTAGAATCGAATCCCACGGTGTTCATGAAATTGGTGTATGTCCCAAATTGATCATTACAGAATTGGCTATTCCTAATGTGCTTGTGTTAAAGGATGTATGTTCGATAATTATTCTAAATGCTTCATCATGTTATCTTGCCATTTGAGGATGTGTTCAAAATGTGGAATATGTGTTAGAAATGTTAAGACTTCATGCCAAGATCGAAATAAAGGTTATTATGCCAAATTGTATGAAAAGCCTCTATCTGCATAAGATTCCCAAAGTGCTAATATGTGAATTTAATGTCTTGAATGGGAAGCCTTATTGTTGTTGATAATGATAATGATAGTTGAATGTGGAAAAAGGGAACTGGAACTATGAATTATGGTCAAGTGCCAAGAATGATTTTGTAATCGTGATCACTAGTGTCAATGAATCGAAAGGATATGAAAGAAGTATGACGTGAGATAATTGAAATTGTGGTTATGGTTGATATCTCAAGTGAGACGACCTAGCCAATCGGGTCGTGATCGGACGTCATGCTGCATACATGGTGGTGACTGTGCTGAAAATGATAATTAAAATTGTGGTTATGGTTGATGTCTCAAGTGAGATGATCTAGCCGATTGGGTCGTGCTCGGACTCCGTGTAAGAATACAGAGGCATTGTGAATTATGGAATATCGGCACTAAAGATCACCCAACCTATTAACATGAAAATTGACTTGAAAACTTATGTGATCCTTAACTTGATGTTTTATATTATCTGAAGCTCTTATTGAAATATTGATTGTTTCCCCTTATATTATTATTATTCATTCTATTGAGATGGTGTTTAGTTATACATACTAGTGTTATTCGACGGTACTAATGTCCCTTTTGCCGGGAGCGCTGCATCTTTAAATGGATGCAAGTGATTACTTAGCAGGCAGTGTTGATCACAGATAGTGCTGCATCCTCTTCTCAGCGGACTTGGTGAGCCTCATTTCATTCGGGGGTCATGCATTGTACCTTTTGTTTATATTGTGGTCACTTTTTGAGGTATAGTCGGGGCCTTGTTGCTGGCACCACATTTACTCTCTTTTGTATCTTTAGAGGCTCCGTAGACACTATGTAGGTTGTATATGGGTGTTGGAAATGTTAAACAAGTTATGTTGTATTCGATCACTTGTTCCACTCGAACTATAAGAAATGCGTATTTTGAGACTTAAAGGCGCAATGACTAATGAAACGATTTAGTATTGTATGAATTAGCTTCATACTGTATAATTAATGAAATCACACCTTTTCTTGATCATAGGTGAGTTGGGTAGAAAGTATCTAATAGGCTTGCTCGGTCGGGTTCACTCAGTTGAGCGTCGGTTGTACTTCCCGAGGTTGGGGCGTGACGACACATTAGCTCGAGCCAGACTGAAAATCCTTTTTATAACCTTAGCTATCAAGATTTAGAACCAAGTTCCGAATTTCTTTAATATGCATGATCCTAACACACAGACACCGTACCAATCACCACAGACTGTACCAAAACATGATCATGCATCTATGCTGAAATCACACCATGCACAACATAAGTCGGTTGTCCATAATAATATTTCCCGAACACAATAGCTGAAATTCCACGAATTCGATGCTTATAATACACCTCATGACACATGTAAGTCATGTTCCAACTCTCGCAAGGCTTCCATGACGAAAGAGACATGTAGAAACTCATAACCACCTGCTAGATCAATAATTGATGGAGTCTACACTCCTGACCAGAACCATTACCTCATTCAGAACTGAATAATGATATTTTCTCTTTAATGTACCTTAGATAAATCTGATTGCACTAATTTCAGGCCCAATAACCTCGTCTCACCCAGTACAAGATGCTTAGGCAATAAGTCGTCTCAGACACTGCTAAAAATCTTATATGACACCCATAACGCGCTAACAAGATACAACTCGAAAGTGATACATAAGGAAAAACAAACTCTAGAGAAGGACTACCCAGCATGCGTAACGAATGAATCGGCCAAAAAGATGTGTTGAACCTACCTCAGGGATGAAAACAAGGCACACATAATATGTGTAAGGAGCTATTCTCAACATCTCGTTGTTGCGACGTGCAAACCAATCCGACATGACATAGCTGCGGCATGCAACCCGATCCACAGAACATGCCCGTGGTGGCGTGCCACCCGATCCGCACATAACAATCACGAAGAAAACACACATATCAAGTTGTAACGCTTATACTTACGTAATGCCCGAATATCGACCACAAGCACGCCAAGTGCATAATACCATATCCTAGGGAGACGGATAGCGCCATACGTTACGAACCCCAAGCACAACTAAGGTGTAATAAATTACCTGTATCTCGAGAGCCATCCTGCTCTCATAACATCACAAGCTACATAGGACCTCAACACGTGTGCGAATAATCAAGTTGTCTCACAACCCACATGGCATAATAGAGATTTACATAGAATAGTTGACGATGGGAATAACACCCCCCCGCCCGACGACTCCTCCGTAAACAATGCTATGACGAACGAACACATCCGACCTGACGTAGAGCACACACTCACATTAGTCCCACAAACGGATCTCACACCGATTCCGATCACACCACATTAGGCCAATAACCTTCCAAAGATCCACAATAGCCCTATTCATGACACACAAGAACATCCGTCAAATTAGAAACAAGCTCACACGGTACACATCCCAAGGAATATAATGCCTCTGAGGCATAAACTCTCGCATTTGTGATACTACATAACCTCCATACTTGATTTCGATCTTTAACAATCAAGTGACTAGCATGTCACACTCATACAATTTCCCCGTGGGTACGCTCCCACGACCTTCCGCCCAGGTAGCCAAGTCTGCGCACCCATACAACCAATTGTACTAATTTGTAAAGCAGATCAAGAATCCGCAAATCAATACACAATGATCCTTACACAAAACACCATTCCCAGGCGACATAGGATAATGCCAGCTTACTCTGAACATCTAATTCTTCCCGGTTCATCCGAGATCATGACATTCTTGTCAACTCCGATCCGCAACCTTAATCCTCCACTCTCAAATTCCCGTGTCGCTTACTGCACCTATCATGCCGCTACTTATTCACCACAACCCTTGAGCTACTATAGTAGATTAACCACCTCATTGGCTAGAAACCTTTCACTTAGCTCATTTCAGAAGAACCAATGCAACATGCAACTGAATTCCCAAATGGTAGAAAAATACAGACCTCAAGTCGTGACCTAAAACCGCTATGACTCTTCCGGAAATCTATTTACACAACAAGGCCATTTGAATCAAATACCCCCTCCCCCCAATTCAATTAGGTTATGGTGGCTGTCAATACTGCACGTACAACCACAAACCACATGCATAACTTCACACACTGAAGGGACTGATCATTGCCACAATCATGCCGATTAAAACATTAGTAACCGACCTAACTCCTTTCAATCTACTCTTGACATGTCTTAGAAATCATAATAGCTCTATTCACAACATAACGAACTCAATCCACACTCATCCCGAGTGACCCGCTATCACGAGACCACATCGTCTCAATACTCATGAACCATCTCATACCCTCTTTATGCACACAATAAGATCTCCAACTGGTACACCCATTCTGCAAGACCTTCCGTGTATCCAAAGCTATTTCTTCCTTTACCATAATACTGCACCGAATACCTAATGATAACATAGAACCTTACAAGTCTCGTCTGTAATCCTCTGTGAAAACTCGATCCTTAACCACACAACAAACCCAAAACACTTAGGCACTGCACTTAAATTCTTGAACCCATTAGAACCGTTGTTGAGAGTCACTCACTCTGACATGATCCCGAATGTCACCAAACTTCAACGTTCTGCTAGCACATGAACACACTCTCAATGAAACAACCAGCTGAATTATTTTCCTTGTACATTACATCCATAAGAAGCATAGACTCAGAGTCTTCCCAAATCCTGCACCTCAATCGATAAGGCGAAGTATATCACACATTCATCGAGTTCCTTGTTTGATTTACTCCTGACATTTCCTTTTCCTTAGTCATAAATAATCCACCAACAGACTGATAACCAGAAACCGCACAAGCAGACAACCTTGCGATCCAATCGTAGACGATGGGGCTCCCCCACTTAGATTTAAGCTACCATTATATATTGTAGATCTCACAACGATTCGTTATTCTCATTTGCCATGATCCCGTACAATTAACCCGCCAAATTTCTCTAAGTCTTTTGTTAAGCTTTTCATGAACATTCTAAATCATCAGTCCCAGTCACACACTTGACCTCTTACCGGATAACAAGTAGTATTCTTCGCAGAAGCTTCATTAACATCATGCAACCGCTAACCTGCTTAGAGCAGATAACCCATATGTGGAATTCCTTACTGACATCTTCCAACGATGCTGCACTGGGTACGACTACCACGAAATCAGTAAATCCTCCTGAATTTATGTTCTTCCACCAGCTGTATAAGTTTTCTCCTTCCCTATTGACTTCAACTAAAAGTTCAACAATACTTTTCGAACTCAAATCATATTGCATCTGAAACGATAATCAAATCTTCACACCCCTCTTCATTTCAAGCAACTCCTTTCTGTCATATTCAATCTTTCTTCGTACAGTGACCACCATTCCAAATAAAATTCGTAGGCCAAATCACCTTCCATCACGATTCCCAAATCGTTCTACACTTTCTCAAGGCACGCGACTATCCTACCACGGAATCAATATGTTGATCTTCCACTCTTGCTTCGGTTAAACCATCTCTTTTAAGCAACTTCTCAATCTCTACTCTTCATACTTGACCTTCTAGTACTTCAACTACCGCGAAACACTTCCCGACATGTCCTCCCTCATACTTTGTTGTCCAAATATTGCATCAAATCAAAACTACATCGCTATAGCACCTGAACCAATGAAATATTAGCGACTCTAAGCCTCTTCGAAGATTATCTCTCTCGAGCCATCAACATTAGAAATATCAATTCGATTTTGAATCGCTGCACACCGCTATCTCTGACACCCGCTTCTCAGGTACCATTTCAAAACACCTTGCCCCGAAGGAAAAATAAAAGAAGACCATAACGCCGGCGAACCTTAATGCATTCAAACAAGGATGACGACACCGCATCACAATGAAAATTCCACCACGCTCGAAAATCTCAAGTCTCGTTACTCCATCAACCAAAGCCTGAACATCCATAGTCCGATTGCCTTTCCTCTGTTGGAATTAAATGTTGAACCTCTAAATCATACACTGAGAAATTCTCCTTTCAAGTCATTCACTGCCTCGACACATAAACAAGCACCCTCTTATTACACCAACACTGTGCGATAACAACGTGTGAATATTGTATCAATCTGTGCATCGCCTCAAAATCAAAGGAAGTACCGATACTGAACTGAAATGACAGAACACCCTTCTGTAAGGCGACGAGAATAGCCTGCCCAAACACGCAAGGAAAAACATCATGCGCCACGTATTCAGTACCCCTAAACCTCCCGGACGTCTAATTGACATCAAGGCTTCACGTCGCATAAGATTGAGTAGGAAGGAAACAAAGGCACAAGCCTTAATGGAATCAAACCGCACGATGAGAAAATCAAGAAAGGAAGTGCTCCTAACAGCCCCATAGCCTCTCGAAGATAAGTACAGACGTCTCCGTACCGATACGCAAGACTCTACTAGACTTGTTAATGACTCGTGAGACCTAAGTGAACCTAATGCTCTGATACCAAGCTGGCATGACCCAAAATCCTCTAAAGGTCGTGATGGCGCCTAACACCACCATCAGGCAAGCCAATGGTGATCTAGCAACTCACTTACTTATTTTTTGTAATTGAAATCAAATGTTTTCCTTAATTAAATCGTATGTAATAGATTCTTCAAAGTAAGTGAAAATATTTACACAACTACATCAACGAACAACCCATAGGAATATCTCAAAACCCGGTGTCACAAGTACCTGAACATTGTTTTCTAAGGAGTACAATAATAATACAATAGAAGTCCCAAATGTAATAAGATAGAATAAAATAATTAGTACAGTGGAGATTCGGTGGACTGCGATGCGTATCCTGGAATGCAGCTCACATGAAGTCTCCTCAACAGGTGCGCCTACGCACCAAGGTGATCATCAATGAACCTGTCAGATCCTGCACATTTAGTGCAAAAGTACAACATGAGTACGTAAATCAACGCGTACCCAGTAAGTATCTATCCTAACTCCGGAGAAATAGTGACAAGGGGTCGACATCGACACTTTCAAGAGGTCCAAATAAATAAAATGACAATTCATAACATATAGGAAATGTACTCTATAGAGAAGTAAATATGTAATCTCGTAATTTTCCAATTTATACCCTTTACAGCATAAACTTTCTAAATCTTGTATTCTTCCTTAATATCTTAGAACATGACAAGTGTCAATACCAAATAAACAAGAAATACCAGCAAATATAGGGCATCAGTGGAAAGACTAGCTCGTGAATATTCGGGATACTAGCGATATTACGCACGATACTACCGAGGTCGTTCGGCCTGATCCATAATAACGTGTACACTGCCGAAGGACGTGCGACACGATCCATAGATGCATCTATATACTGTCGAGGTGTTCGAACCGCTCCATAAGAAAAGGAAGAAAATTACCGAATTACGAGGCACTTGTTTACAATACAACACATGAGCACAAAATTAATTTAATATTTTACCATTTCTCAAATAACTCGCCAAAAACTCAAAGTGTTAAGGCTTAGAGTAGTGTACATACATTTACTTCTAAATCAATTTCAATTATAACTTCAATTAATTAAGCCAGTAGAATGAGTTCAAATAATCAAACATTTCATGATAAGATTCTAAGTCTACTCGGATATAAACATGTTTTAGCTACCTACGGACTCTCGTCACCTCGTGAGTACGTAGTACCCACAACTAGTTGCACATAACAATAAATATTACCTAGGGATAGTTTCCTCCTCACAAGGTTAGACAGGAGACTTACCTCGCTCTGAAGTTCCATAACCGGCTCCAAAGCCTCTCTAACACCTCAAACCGGTGTCCGTCGATCCAAAACTTGTCAAACAATGTGCAAACCAATCAAAATATATTCTAATACCCATAATTAATCAATTCAAATAAATTCCCAACTCCGCTTGAAAAGTCGATAAGGTCAACCCTCGGGCCCACATGCCCAGATTCCAAACATTTTTGAATATAACCTTTACCCATAACACCAAAACTCAAATATATGATTTGTTCCTAATCCCATGTTCAATTTCGTGGTCAAAATTCAAAAAATATCAATTTCTAGGTTTTCTACCAAAATTTCCAATTTCTACAAATTCCCAAGCTTAAATCTGTATATAACTCATGTATTTAACTCACAATGTGAAGAAATCACTTACCCCATAATAGTTGATGAATATGGAACTCCAAAAGTGCTCAAAAATCGGCTCTCATGGACAAAATTAAGTGAAATTGAGCCAAACCCTCATTTTGAAGACACACACTGTTAGCCCGACCTTCGCACCTGTGGTCCAATTTCCGCTCCTGCAGCTCTGCATCTGCAGAAAATCATTCGCATGTGCGGCTGTAACTCAACCCAGAAGCCTCCGCTTTTGCGTCCCTAATAGTGCTTATGCGCTTCCGTTTCTACGGACAACAAGCGATTCTGCGCTCACGCACCTGCATGCCAAAGTCCGCTCTTGCGGCCTCAGGCCTTCTTGGCCAAATCCTCTTCTGCGATCTCCCCTCCGCATCTGCGACTTCACAAGTGCGGACATTTCCTTGCACCTGCGCTCCTGCCCAGCTCGTCCAAAATCGCTTTTGCGACCCTCTTGGCCGCTTCTGTGGCTCCGCATCTGCAACCAAAACCTCGCAGGTGCGGTTACCCCAGAAGTTAGTTGCCTTAACATTTCTCCCAAGTCCAAACTCGACCCGTTTTCAATCCGATTCGCACTCAAGGCTCCCGGGACCCCGTCCGAACTTACCAACACATCCCAAAGTACAATAAGAACTTAGTCTAAGCTTTAAACCAAGTCAAACAATATCAAAATCATGAATCGCGCCTAGAATCAAACTTATAAATTTTCAAATTTCCAAATTATGTATCTTGTGCCGAAACATATCAAATCAATCCGGAATGACTTCAAATTTCACACACGAGTCATAAATGACATAACGAAGCTATTCCAAGGCTCAGAATCCTAAACGGATAATCATTAATATTAAAATCCACTTCAAGTCAAACTTAAGAATTTTTTATACTTTTAAAATACCGACCTTCCATAATAAGCGTCGAAATGCTCCCGGGTGATCAGATACTCAACCTGAACATATGCCCAAGTTCGAAATCATCATACGAACCTATTGGAACCTTAAAATCCTGATTCCGAGGTCGTTTACTCAAAAGTCAAATCTTAGTCAATTCTTCCAACTTAAAACTTCCGAAATTAGAATTTTCTTTCCAAATCAATCCCGAACTTCCCGAAATTCGATTCCGACCATACGTACAAGTCATAATGCCTGAGATGAAACTACTCACGGTCTCAAACCACCGAACAATGCACTAGATCTCAAAACGACTGGTCAGGTCGTTAAACATTGGTGGTGAGATATCATAAAATAGAGCAAAGTTAGTAATGGTATTAAAAGTCAAATTGATAAAAAAAAATACAAGCTTAAAAGCAATAAGAATAAAATATTAGTAGATAAAATTTATTTTAAATGTGAGTTAATTTTTATAATTATCTTTTTGTTTCTTTTCACATTTATTTCAGCTCCTTATATTTTTTTTTATATTAAGTTATTTTTGAAAAGATATTAACTCAACAATTATTCTTAGACTTTGCATCATCATTTATCAATCTGTTTGTGAGCTATAGGCCAACCTTTTCATTCTCAAATCTCTAAGATACCAAAAGATTCAATTATTCAACTTTTCAATTTATTTTATTTGACAAATTTTTGAGAACCATAAAAGTTTTTTCTAATTTATTTGTTTCAGTATTAGGCAATAGAAATGCCAATAATTTTAAAATCGCAATAAGACACCTAAACACTTTGATGGAGCAAGATTTCTTTCATTAAGTTTTCCAAATAAGATCGATATTCATCACTTTAAAGAACATATCCTTCTTCTAATTTTTATTTAATAACTAAAACACAAAATGTGATTTTTAAAATTGAGTACCCATTAATATAAATACACGCGTAAAGTGCGTACTCTAAGACTAGTATATATCTATATAGGCGAATGTAGTGTAGAGTTACAGGGTTCTATTGAACCCAGTACTTTCGACGCGAAGCATAAATTTATATATAAAAATTATCAAAATTCTAATAAATAGTAAATATATGAACCCACAATTTTAAAATATAATATGTTCAACGCGCAAAACTTTTAAATATTGAACCCATAGAATTAAAATTTTAGATTCACCAATATATTTCACTCAAAGAATACTTGGTGGGTCTTACTTATGTGAGGACACACGATGAGTCTTTAATCTTATACCCTCAAATAGCATTATGAATCCATTGATTCGCGGGACTCACTTTGTATCCACTGCACAAATTATCTAATAGTATCATCATACAATTTATTATAAAATAATTAGTTTTACGCTGATTGTTAGCTTATCATAAATTTTTTTTATTTGAATATGGAACCGATAATATGAGCTAGCTCATAGGTACGGACAAAATTAATAATAGCTTTAATATGAATTCTTGCATTCGGGTAGGTTGTATATATCATACCTTTAGAAGTGCGATTCTTTTCTGAATTTTACGTGAATGCGAGACACTTTGTGCACCGAACAACCTTTTTTTAACTCATACAAATGGAAAACATCTCTCGACTGTTGACTTGCTATCTTTGTTGGGAATAAATCCCCCACAGTAAATAATATTCATAGTAATAAAAGTGGAATAATAAACTAGCACCGAGATACAGTAATCAACAAGAATAAAAAGAGTGATAACGACCCCAAACATTTTACGTGAAAAACCTTTCTGAATAAAGAAAAAAACCACGACTCCCGAGAGGAGGAGCTGATATCACTATAGCAAGAAATTTTACACTTTGTAGGTCCCAGTAAAATACTCCAAAGCCCACTACAATACTCAAAAGAAATAACCCTCTTTTGATATTCCCACCTCACTACAATATCGCTCACACTCTCTATTTTTCTCACAGACTATTTTTTTATACTCTATTTGTGATGCCTCACTCTTTCTTTCTCTCTTTATTGGTGTGTTTGTAAAAGTGAGAGAGCTCTTCCTTTTATAGTAGCAAAATACGTAGCCTCCAAGAATGCTACGAGAGATGTATTAATCTCATCCACTTATTTTCAAACTTTAGCTCCAAGAAAGAGTTGCCAGCCAAGTTTTATTTCATAGGCACATGCTTATTGTTGAATATGATGGACCCTATAAATTCCTCCCTCCAGTCCTATTTACCTGGAGGAGGTAACACTGGGGTTTTTAGTTTGAGTGCATGCCGACAAGTTCTTTGCATAGCTCGAACTTGTCTCTTGGAACCACCTTGGTCAGCATATCTGAAGGATTCTCACATGTATGAATCTTCTTGACCTGCATAGATCTATCCTCTGTCTTTTCCCGAATAAATGTGATATCTCACGTCGATATGTTTCGTTCCTGCATAATACATGGTATTTCTGCTCATGTCTATTGCACTTTGACGGTCACAATAAACTAAATACACCTTTTGATGCAATCCAAGCTCTCGAAGGAATCGTTTCATCCATACCATCTCCTTGCCAACTTCAATAGCGACAATATACTCTGCTTCACTTGTAGAGAATGCGACACACTTCTGCAACTTCGACTGCCATGATATAGCTCCCCCTAAAAATGTAAATAAGTATCAAATAGTAGATTTACGTTTATCAAGATCACCTACCATATCAGCACCTGTGTAACCCTTCAAGATTGGATTAGATCCTCCAAAACACAAAAAGTCTACAGAGGTACCTCTTAGGTACCTGAGTATCCACTTGACTGCTTTCTAGTATTCTTTTCCGAGATTTTCAAAGAACCTGCTAACAACACTAACTACATGAGAAATATCTGATCTAGTGCATACCATTGCGTACATCAAGCTTCCGACTGCTGAAGAATAAGGAACTATAACCATGTTCCTTTTCTCCTCCATTGTTGTAGGACACATCTTCTTGTTCATCTTCAGATGACCAGCAAGAGGTGTGCTAACTGGTTTAGCAATTTTTATGCTGAAGTATTCCAATACACGTTCAATGTACTTCTCCAGAGATAGCCACAATTTTTTGCTTGTTTGCTCTCGAACTATCTTCATCTCCAGAATTTGTTATGATGGGTCCAACTCCTTCATATCAAACGACTTGGACAAATCTCTCTTCAACTTTGCAATCAGCACCTTGTCTTGTTCTACAATCAACATGTCATCCACATACAACAATAATATAATAAAATTATTATCAAAAAATCTTTTGAAGTATACACATAGATCGGAATAGGTCTTTATGTGTGTTTGACTTTTATGAATGAGTCAAACTTTATGTACCACTGCCTTGGTGCATGCTTTAACCCATAACGACTTTTATTCAATTTGCACACTATGTGTTTCTTTCCAGCTACTTCAAATCCTTCTAGCAGCTCCAAATAAATCTCTTCTTCCAAATTTCCGTGAAGAAAGTTCAAAATTGTCCGAATATAAGTCATTTTGACAACATGTGAGAAACTTTCGTCAAAATCAATGTCTTTCTTCTGTTCGAAGCATTTTTGTAATGACCCGACAGGTCGTTTTGAGTATTACAACCTTGTTTCCCCATTTACTGCTTATCCTATGATTCAATTATAAATATGTGACTTGTTGGGGATGTTTCAAAATGAATTGGAACACTTAGTTATAAGATTTAAAGTTTAAGTTGAAATAGTTAGTCGGAAGTCGACTTATATGTAACGACTTTAGAATAGAGTTTTGATGATTCCAATAGCTCTGTATGGTGATTTTGGACTTAGGAGTGTGTCCGTAAAACTATTTGAAAGCCCGTAGTTAGATTAGGCTTGAAATGGCGAGATGAGCAACTGATATCACTATAGCAAGGAATTTTACACTTTATATGTCCGAGTAAAATACTGCAAAGATCAATACAACACTCAAAAGAAATAACATTTTTTTATATTCTCAATTTACTACAATATCGCTCACATACTTTATTTTTCTCACACACTATTTTCTTTCACCCTATCTGTAATGCCTCACTTTTTTTTTCTCACTTTGTTAGTGTGTCCTTTTATAGGAGCAAAATATGTAGTCTCAAGGAATGCTAGGAGATATATTAATCTCCTCCACTTCTTTCCAAACATTGGCCCCAAGAAAGAGCGGTGAGCCAAGTTTTATTTCATAGGCACGTGCCTATTGAATAGGATGGACCCTACAATCTTAGTGTAAGTACCGTGTGGTTTTCTGTATAAGCACTCGGGTATCTTCTTTCTATCTTAAACATCTTCAAATTTGAAACATATAATATTAGAAAAAAATAAGTCAAACCATGCACTAATACTCTTCTTCTTCCTCCCTTCCTTATAATGTTGCATTCATGAACAAAGTAATTTATTCTCTAAGTAATATGGAACCAACTGCAATGGTTTGGCATGCAATATTTGCACTTAGTGTGTCTTTTACTGGTTTCATAGTGTCATGTTCTCAGACAGAAAATTACCTTAGTGGCAAAGAATATCCAAACTCAGTTTCATTTCCAAGCACTTTCTTGTTTGGAACAGCCTCTTCTAGTTACCAGGTTTTTCTCTGCTTCTTTCTACTTCTTGTTTTATACAGTAGTTGAACTTTATGTTTTAGGGCATTAAAATAAATTCTTGTTTCTTTTGCAGTTTGAAGGAGCTTTCCTTAGTGATGGAAAAGGCCTCAACAATTGGGATGTGTTTACTCATGAAGCTGGTGAGCTTTAATTTACTATTATCAAACCTCTCTATAATAACACTCTTATTTAACATTCGTTCACTATAAAAGCTAATTTTTTGTATTTTCCCGTAGCAGCCAAAAGATATCGGAACAGTCGAGTCTGTTATACATAAGTTTGACTGTACATGTCTAAATTTCTTCCCATGTTTGGCACATTCAGCACCACCCCTCCACCCCACCTCCCCCTCCCCCAGATAATAATCAAGAATTATAATATATGACCGGGGATCTGCTGCAGGGCCAGTGGCGGAGCCACAACGGTTGTCTTCGTCGGAAAATTATAGTGATAATATCAGTAATATTTTTAAAAATATATATATATACTATATAATGATACTATTTGACTTCGTGGGGAGTTTGTTTCTTTATATTTTGACTCTCTTTAATAAAAATTCCGGCTCCATCACTGTGCAGGGCACATAGCAGATGGAAGTAATGGAGATATTGCTCTCGACCATTACAACCGATATCGGGTACGCCTTTGATGCATCCGTTGTTTGTTTGTGTTTTTTCTCGTTATGATATTTGAAGTTTATTGACCTGACTAATTTTGATACATCCACTAAGGGAATAAACCGCTCCTTATCTATCGGAAATTATTATTCATTCACTACATTTGGTCGGTGTTCCTTTCTCATCTCAAGCCCATAATTACTCTAAACGTTAGGGTATATTAGGGAAAACCGCCTGAGTGAAGCGACAGAAGGAACTTGACTTATCCGAGTTAAATGACAGCGGCTTAAAGTTTAAACCTATCACGAGCACGAGCACGAGCAGCCTCGATCCTTGACAGCGAGGTCAATAAATTCTCTACTTTCCGCGCTCGAACTCGAAACCTCTATTTATTCATGAAGGAATCCCAACCATTTCAACCACGCCCTTTCGATGATTTATCCACTTTTGTTAACTATTAATTAAGCATTCAAAATTCAGTATCTTTCCATGATAAACAAACAATTACCAGTACTCTACCAAGATAATCAAGCTAAGGTTGGTAAAGATTTGACAAAATACTATTCTTTTCTGCCTTTGAAGCCTGAAAATTCTCTAAGTTTCAGGTGTTCTCCATTTCGTCCTCTTAGTTAGGGCTCTTAACCAGCATTGTCCACAGTGCAAAACATTGCTCCCAATAATTATGATCCCATTTGAAGTTTCGGGGTTGCACTTTTGTATTCAACCAAAATCTGCTTTATAGAGGGCGACTACAACTAATATATCACTATTTTCTAAAAACATATATCTATCTATATATATATATATATACATGGAATTTTTGCCGAGTTTTACGGGTGCCGGCAACCCCTCTGGATATAACATAGTTCCGCCTCTAATTACATTTGTCTAATAATCTGTGGACAGGATAGCTAACTGTTAAAAGTTGGTTCATGAGCTTAATGCAATATCACTAACATGATGTGATATTAGCTATTTTGGATTAAACTCAGCACAATGTTTTTCAAAATGACTGGTACTATTAAGAGTATCTACCTACTTTATATGTAATTTTTTCAATCTCTTTGATTATGGAACTTTGTTATTAGTACGCACAATAGCTTGTACATAAACTATATTACTCTCACGTAGTACTATAAGCTATATGAGCAAAGCTAGTACGTAAAGTATATACTGTAACTGATATGTGCTTACTCCTAGTTACATTTTTTATAAACCGCAGTGACATTTTTGGCGCATTATTTAATGTTTACTGCAATATTAGCTTTTTCCTCGTCAAAGCATTGGTTTAATAACAATACAAATTTGACTTTCACTAAGAGGCCATTTGGTTTTTGGCCCTGGCGTCTGTTTTCGGCAAGTGCACATATAGCCGTTATCAGGATGCTATTTATAGAGTATTTATCTTGTCCTAAAATTTTAAATTAAAAATCTTAAATTTAGGACAATTCGGGAATTTTTGTCCTAAAAGATTGAATTGGAAAACTGAAATTCAGGACGCATTGACTAATTTCTAAATAGTAACGCTTTAGAGTGGGTAACTGATATCATTTCTACTTTGTTTCCCATGTTGCTAAAAATTTTCCAAATCTTGTGCAAAATTTCTAGAAAGAATATTTCACATGTTTTTTACAGCAAACATCAGTGGACAAGATCATTATTTTAGTCATTGTCGTGGGAAATTTTATTTGGTACAGAATCTGTGGACCAGTGAGGATTCCTATGTCAAACGAAGAAATTTGGTAATCTGCTGAATTGTTGTCCCACAAGCAGTCAAGCATAGTATTTGCGTAGAGCTATGCGGCATATCTTTTGATGGGACATTGAGAGGTTTCCATATTTGCTTGTTTTCTTCAACCTTTCCACTTATGCACTCGTGTGACAGAAAAAGAAAATTGGGCATAGGCAAAATGAGTTGTGTTATACTTATACCTAGTGATAGCACTATCTTGGAAAATTTGGGCGCAACTCATCTAATTCTAAGGGTAATGTTATCTCTTAGATAGTATAAATATCAGATAACTCTATTCATGTAAGTTTGGACACATTAAAAAATCATTAATGTCCAAATTGTGTTGTACCAAGTGATAATAGTGTTCAGGACAACTTGAGTGCAACTCGTCTAATTTTAGGAGTACTTGTTATCTCCTATTAATATAGACACCTAATAACTCTATCTATCAAAGGTTGGATAAATTAAATCTTCTATGTCCAAATTGTATCGTACCTACAGATAATAGTTTTTAGGACAACTTGCACGCAACTAATCCAATTTTAGAGGTACGTACTTGCTATCTCCTACTAATATAGATACAGAATAACTCAAGTGATCAGAGCATGGACACATTAAAAGAATCATCCATGTCCAAACTGTGTTGTACCTAGTGATAACAGTGTTTAGGATTACTTGTGCTTAACTCGTCTAATTTTAGAGGTACTTACTATCTCCTATTAGTATAAGTGTCGTATAACTCTATCCATCAAACTTGAATATATTATAAAATCATCAATGTCCAAATTGTGTTATACCTAGTGATAATAGTGTTTAGGATAACTTGCACGCAATTCGTCTAATTTTTTGAGTACTTGCTATTTCTAATAGTATAGTACCAGGTAATTATATCCATCAGAGCTTAGACACATTAAAAAAATCAATGTCCGAGACCTCATAATTCTCTTCCACTTCATTGACCACTAGATCACATCTTGTGATATTTCTATTTTATTTGTTGAAATTGAATCTACATAAGTGATCGAGTAAATTTCTCTAAATACGCTTGTAATATGACTAAATTGTTGATAGACCATTGTGTTTAAATTTAAATACTTAAACCCTTTATAAAATAAAAATCATACACAAATATTATGGTTACCATATATAGATATAAAATCAAATACTTAAGCCCTTATATTGATAGAAATTCTACCAACTAACCCAATTACCATATCTTCCTGCATCTTGTACACTAAGTATGAATAACTTCATATATTGGAAATTCAATACTTTTGATTCCCATCAAAGGTAGTTTTCCAAATTTTAAGTTTGAAACACAAGAAATCAATATTACAGGAGATTTGATATGATCAGAAATAGTTTAGCACTACAAATTAAAGCTATATTAAAAAATTTGATTCTGTTTAAAAATTTATCACCTTTCTATAAAATTACAAGGCCCACAAGATATGTCGTTACATGCGGGGGGCAATTTTATTAATAGAATTAACGCCGTATACTGATAGATAGACGGAGGATATCTATAAACCGTTTAGCAAACGATAGGGTTAGTTTAGGCCCTTTTTCGTATGTAGTATACGTTTTACATAGAAATTCTAAAAGTTTAACAGCTTCAAAACAACAAGTTACGATATTTCACATGTATTTCATCACAAATTGTTTGGATGATTGTTACCTATTGTATTTCATTGTATTGTTACTTTAAATATATTATTTATTTTGATTGTTACTTATTATTATTATTATTATTATTATTATTATTATTATTATTATTATTATTATTATTATTATTTTGTATTGCTAAATTGATCATTACTTAACGATAAAATTAATTTGGTGTGCTCGCGTCATTTTTTTTTTCTTCTCATTGCATCCTTAATAATTTTTAATATTTATATTTCACCCTCTACCCTATTTTAATAATAAGTCTATCTCGTATCATACTTTTATTTTTATAATATTATAATGTATCCTTCAAACTGCTAGTGTATGATATTATAAAATGATGAGAAACGATATAATTTTTTCAAACATTGTAATCATCGAAACAATACAATATAATACATACAATAGAACACGATATACACATAGAATGTTGAATAACAATCATCTAAAAAATACAACAAAAGTTACAATTTAAACGCACACATACCCGCTTTGCTTGCATAAGTTACATATTTCAGGAAAGTTTAATTATTAAAAATCTCTATTCTTTTTCTTTTTAAAAGACATAAGTTTTCTTTTCATTGCACATTATAATTTTCCATCTGTTATGCTCACGAAATCATCATATATTTAATATGGACATATAAAATACTCCAATGATATCTTCCTATGCACTGCTAATTAGTTTTAATTAGTTTCATCTAGCCTTTCGTCCTTTCCACGTCTTTAATTCGTCTTATATTTTTTATTTTCCAAATTTTAGTTAGTAGAAAGTTTAATTAACCAATGCAATATTTTTTAACAAAAATAATAGTCAGCTATAATTTTCATATGAAATAATTTTGTCATTTTGGTAAAAAGTTATACGTGACTATTACAATAATAGAGTGAGCATGAGAATAATATTCAAATGGGGCCCACTTAGTAGAAAAGTTATACGTGACTATTACAATAAAAAACCTGCAAAATCACATTTGGGAAATAGAGTGAGAGAAGAAAATTCAAATGGGGCCCACTTATTAGAAAGGTTATACATGCACCACTCACGTTAGACCAACGGTAACTTAAGGTCTGTCAAACTGATTTTCACGTATTAGGCCGTAAGTACAATTACAATTTTATCCTCTGAATAGTCATGAGCTGCCTGGTTATTCCCATTTATAGTGTAGTAATGAAGTAATGATATTTTCCTTATATAGGGTATAGTGATTACTTTTGAAATATTAAATGTATTTTTAAATAATTAAAATAGAATAATTTGAAGAGAGATTATCAAAAGACATATTAAAAAAGAATAAGGGGAATTCCTATATATTAACTATCATAATATTTTAAGGGTGTATCTGGTATGAAAAAAAAATGTATTGAAAAACATTTTATTTATAAGAACAAATATCTCTAGGAAATTGACTTTCATCTAGCATTCCAACTACTCTCCACCCAGAATATCATGGCCCATCCCTAACTACCATTCACCTCACCACCCTACCCCTACCCCCAACTCCATCCCACCCCCACGCTCCCCCACCCCTACACTCCTCCCCACTTCCCATCCTCACCCGACACCCCACACCCATTACCACCCCCACCCTTCATCACCCCACCATCCCCAACCAGTGGCGGAGCCATCTTATCCCCTTCATCCGAAAAATTATACTGTGTGTAGTTCGGTAATTTTTATTTGTTATGCATATATTACTATATGTTGACTCTCCTTGACTTATTCGTGTGTTTACTTGCCGCTATCTCAACCCCACTCTTAGTATTTGCCTAAATTATTTATAAATGTTTTTGGGATAAAATTTTCTATTTACTTATCAAACATCATAAACTAAGTACGTAATAGAGCTATTTATTTTCCCTTTGTATTAAACACACCATAAAAGTAAATTAACAATAGCATAACGTGCAAAACCTAGCGAACTATCTATCTTCTTTTTAGCCCTTCATGTTAAAGAGGTTATAAATGATGAATATTTCAAAAATGTTCATTTTCTTTTTTAAATAAATGGACAAATATTGCTTTTGCCTTATTTGTTGTAAATGGGTAAAACTATGTGAACTTGGTCCAAAACTATCTTATGATTGTATTCGAGTTGGTTGAGCGGGAGCCTAGCAACTGGTATCAAAGTAAGTGGTTTGGCGAGAAGAGTATGAAATGGCGGAGTGAATTTGTGAAGCTTGATTTACTACTTTTACCATGCTAAGGTAGCTCAGAGACGCACGTGCACAAGAAGAAGCTAGCTCTAGACCCATAAATGCTTGCTCATGTGAATGGCACAATAAATCTTGAAAACTGACTCGTGGCCGTGATAATAGGTCACGTGAAACTTAGTTCGGGGCGATTCGTGGATCAAGGTGATGGCCACGTGAAACTTAATATGGCGCAGTATGCCAGTTTCACACTTGTGTTACTAATTTATGAATTAATTTAATTGCTTGGGATGAAGGAAACTTGCAAGATCAACGGCTGTTAATTTTGGTTTGGCAAGAAGTTTAAGGAGTCGGAAGATCATTTGAAAACCCAAGAATTCTTGATTTTTGGAAATAATCTAATTAAGAAAATCTAAGTACTATCTAGGCATATAAGTAGTACTAGTATTTTCTTATTCCAAATTCTTTATTATTATATGCTGTGTCATTCGCTTTCGTTACTCTATTATCTTAGTTTGTTGTTGCTATTGTTTGTTGTTTTATTTTCACTGTTTCTTGTGCCGAGGTTATATTTGAAATAGTCTATCTATCTTCACAAGTTAGGGATAAGATCCGCATACACATTACGTTCCCAGACCACACTTGTGGGGTTACAATGGGTTTGTTGTTGTTCTAATTAAGGATGAAAATGTAGATCAATTTGCTGTATCTCTAAAGCATGATATGTAAAGAAATGCTTGAAATCCAATAATTCTTATTTTTGGAAATAAATGAAAACAGGAGGATATCAAACTCATGGAAGATATGGGTGTGAATAGCTTTCGTTTCTCTATTTCATGGGCAAGAATTCTGCCCAGTAAGTTACAACTATCACTTCTTTTGTCCCTATCTCATATTTCAGGATGTAAACTCCTAAATAACCCCTTTTTTGGTCCAATAACTGAATCAGATGGGATGTACGGAGATGTCAATTTGGCTGGAATTCAGCATTACAATAAGCTGATTAATGCACTCATACAGAACGGTTATTTCTGCTCATCTCATTGATTTAGTGACCTTTTGTTATGTTCACCCTTCACCGTATTTTGATTCACATAAAAGGCAGCCCGGTGCACGAAGCATCCCGCATTCACGTAGGGTTTCGGGGAAAGGCCACATCCCAAGGGGTGTGATGTAGACAGCCTACCCTGCTAAGTATCAGTGACTGATTTTACGGCTCGAACCCGTGACCTATAGGTCGCACGGATACAACTTTACACATATTTTGATTTAAAAAAAGTGCAGCCCGGTGCATGAAGCATTCCTGCATTCACGTAGGGTCCGAGGAAAGACCCGCATCCCAAAGGATGTGATGTAGACAACCTACCCTGCTAGTATCAGTGGGTGATTCTACGGTTTGAACCCGTGACATATAAATCGCACGGAGACAACTTTACACATATTTTGATTCACAATATCAAAAATATATGCAAAAAGTAACCATCTGTTGGCTTAGATAAAGGGCAGCCCGGTGAACTAAACTTCGATATGCGTAGGGTCCAGGGAAGTGTCGGACCACAAGGATCTATACTACGCAGCCTTACCCGGTATTTCTGCAAGAGGCTATTTCCACGGCTCGAACCCGTGACCTCCTGGTCACATGACAACAATTTTACCAGTTACATCAGGTTCTATCTGAAGGCTTAGATAAGTTCTTTTATTTGCTATGATTTCAGGGATCGAACCATTTGTCACGTTAACGCATTATGATATACCTCAAGAACTTGAAGACAGATATGGAGGTTGGCTAAGTCCAAAAATACAGTAAGCAGTTTCTCCCTTCTTATTCTTCGCGAAAAGGTAGCTATATATATATAGTTAGTATCCATGAGCAATTCTGCTGATCAAATTAGTTCTGTTTGTAGGAGTGAATTCAGTTGTTATGCAGATATATGTTTTAAATATTTTGGAGACAGAGTGAAATATTGGGTGACAATGAATGAGCCAAATGTGATGGCCGTTCGCGGCTATAGATTGGGGACTTTCCCTCCAGCTCGATGCTCTCGTTCATTTGGTAATTGCAGCGCTGGGAATTCGGAAAAGGAACCCTTCATTGCTGCCCATAATATGATCCTATCCCATGCAGCAGCTGTCAGCATTTACAGAACAAAATATCAGGTTCTTTCATCATTTATGTTACTCTTGAGCATGTTAGTTGATAAGAAATGGAATTTAAGTGGATAAATGATGTTATTACGTGGAGATTAGACACCACGGAGGTAGTGTCGAAGCCAAAAATTTCCCATGGGTATTTAAACTAGAAAGAAGTATAAAAAAAAATTCACGACGAAGGGTGTTCAATATATATTATATACCTCTAAAACCTAATATTTTACTTATATATATACAGTGTAAAATTTTCAGAAGAAGGGTATTAAATTGACCACTCTTATCAGAGTGTAGCTTCGCCTCTGGACGGAGGGGTTTGGAAAGTGGTAGAGATTAGAAGACAAAATGTAGACAATTTATCCTTTGTCCATTCCGCCTCCTTTCTGTATCTGTCTCTTTAGGTGATCTGATAGTGTAAAAGTTCTTTTAAGAGAATAGAATTTAAGCTATTTACAAAGCTCACCTTTTTATTTTGTTTTACTTCTTAGTCTTTTATTTCAATCACTCCTTAGATGATACTAATATAACAACACCAGTAATTTCAGTTTGTTCTTTGCTGGCATACAGGAAAGACAAGGAGGTATGATTGGGATTTCTTTAAATACTCAATGGTATGAACCTTTTAGCGATTCCTCAGAAGACAAATATGCAGCTCAGAGAGCTCGATCTTTCGTTTACAACTGGTAAGACTTCTTAATCAGTGCATATATTCTATGTTGCATGGACTCTTCAAAATGCTGCCGCACAGGCAGAGATGTTATTTTCGATAGACTTTAACCGTACTTGTATTACCAGAAACAGAAGTGAATGAAAACAAGAAAAAGAATGGAGTACTTGTTTTGATGGAATTACAACATTGGTATGCAGGTTTTTAGACCCTATTATATTTGGAAGATATCCTGAAGAAATGCAACAAATTCTAGGAACTAACCTGCCTGCCTTTTCAAGCAATGATTTGAAAAAACTGAATAATGGCCTTGATTTCATTGGCATAAATCTTTACACTGCTGCATATATTAAAGATTGCTTGTACTCCGCCTGTGAAAATGGAACCTCTTGGTCAGAAGGTTCTTATTTTCGTACTACAGAAAAAGATGGCGTGTACATTGGAAAACCGGTAAGTACTCTGATCAGTACTAATCTATTTCTGTAGAAAATGAGGTAGCAGCATTTTATATACTGAGACATTCCTTAATTTCTTTACCTTGTAAATGATTCAGACTACAATGGACTGGCTCTTCGTTTACCCTCAAGGGATGGAAAAGACTGTGATGTACATGAAGGACAGATTCAATAACACTCCAATCATCATCACTGAAAATGGTAACAGAAAAAACAGTGCTTTTTATTAAGTACTCTCTTCGTCCCAGTTTATATGGCACCCCCTTTAACGAGGCACGTGATTTAAGAAAGAAAGTAAGGGTCGTTTGGTAGGATGTATTAGATAAAATAATGCATATATTAGCTTATTATATTAATATTAATATTTTGTTTGGTACACTTTTTGAACATATGCATTAGTTATACACCCTATTTGGTATTATCCTATGCATAACTAATGCGTAAGAAATTATGGTATTAACAATGCAATAAGTTTTAATGCATGCATTAGCTTAGTTAAAACCAAACCCCTTCAAAATTTATGCTTGATTAAAAAATGCTATTATATTAATGCAAATTTGATGTAAAATTTGATACTGAAATTGCTCCCGCTATTTAAATCTATACTCCGCCAATCTCTTCATTGTAAATTTATAAATCTGTATTTTACTACTTCGTACTAGAATGTACTTGTAATCAACTCATTTTTTTTTATTTTATAATTCAAATTTTCTTTGCCTAATAATCCAAGAAAGTGGAAAATAAAATTATATCCTAGTAAATAAATAAATATTTAGCATATTTTCTTTTTTATAAATAAATATTCAGTTATATACTATAATATAGGTAAACAAATAAAAAAAATTAAACCTTTTTCATATAAAAATATTCCTCAACATATGTTTCTTTTAAAAAAATAAAGTGATGGACTGGTTATGAGGATATTTTTGTAAACAAACAATTCTTATAGAAATTATGCAATATTTTAATACATCAAACCAAACAATGAATAAGAAATATGTCAGCATAACTAATATGAGCAAAACTAATGCAAGTATAACTAACATCAGCATTACTAATACACCATATTCAGCATTATTCTTATGTACCCTATCAAACGAACCCTAAGACTTTTGAAACTTGTGGTCTAAAACAAGCCTTATATATTTGTGTGACTATAAATCATCTCATTTACCCATTAATGGTAAAATAAGAATTTTAAAACTAAATTATTTCTAAATATCGAAATGTGACATTCTTTTTGGCACAAAGATAAAGAAAGGATAAGTGTGCCACATAAATTGTGACAGAGGGAGTAATAAGTTCAATCAAATGCAAGTCGATCTATTTGGAGGCAACTGCTTATATGATGGGAAATTTTGCAGGCATTGCTGAGAGTGACAATCCAAATTCTTCTTTAGCAGATGCCCTCATTGACACTCAAAGAGTTGAGTATATGCATAGCCACTTGAAATTCTTGGCAAATGCAATGAGGTATATCTCTCCCTCTCTCCAACACATACTAATTCCACATATTGATCGTGTAAAAAGAGCTTTATACTGTTATTGTATATAAGTTTTATCTTTAACATGTATATGATCGGATGGTTTTATAAACAGGGAAGGTGCAGATGTGAGGGGCTACTTCGCTTGGTCATTGCTCGACAACTTTGAATGGTTAGAAGGATATACAAAAAGATTTGGACTGCATTATGTCAATTTTACAAATCTCCAGAGAACTCCAAAGTTATCAGCCACTCGGTATAAGGAGCTCACGTCTAATTTTCAAGGACAGATAGCAAGATATGTAGCCAAATAACATGGAAAAAATAACAATAACACTGCTATAATATTATTTATAAGCAGATATACGAATTAGTTTGAGTCGTGCTGGGCATTGTCCTAAGAAACTATTTCAGCAGTTTGAAATATTTTCACAGGACTAAACAAGCTTACCTCTATTTTATTTAGAAGATACAGGAATCAGCAAAATATTAAATTACAAACCTAACTAGTTGGAAGAGAAAGAGCTACTAATATTTTATGCCAATTAAAATATATAGAAGAAGATATTAGAAGGATTAACACTTCTATAATATTATTTGTAAGCAGATATACGAATTAGCTTGATTCGTTTTAGACACTGTCCTAAGAAACTATTTTAGCAGTGTGATATATTTCCCCATGACTAAACAAACTTACCTCTATTTTATTTAGAGGATACATGAATGAATAAAATATTAAATTACAATCCCAACTAGTTGGAAGAGAAAGGGCTACTAATATTTTATGGCAATTAAAATATATAGAAGAAGATATTAGAAGGAGAAGGATATATAAGAGGGAAAGAAGATAGAAGTATTTCTTTTGTCTTGCTAATTGCTAATGATAAGAAAGAGAGGTTGGACATGGCTATTTATAGCCTCATTTGCATGAAGCTTTGTTTTGCATGGTAAAAACGTGGCCGGTAGAATTTGCCACTTTACCAAGGCATTTTGCCATCTTTCTAATGGCTTCTAGCACGGATGCCACATGGTTTTGGTTATGACATTTGTCAACAAAGGCTTTAAACTATTGCCACAGTCTTCTACTATTTTAAAGACCTTCAAAAATAAACTTGATGGATTTGTATGGTACAAATGTAATAGGTTTGATGTCTTTTGGACTATGAACCAAACTTAGATCGATAAAGTTTGTCCCACAAAATTACCAGTGAAATATAAAGGAATATTAGATAAGAGGTTTCTTAGCCACTCAGCCTCAGAACCAGCTAACTCTAGAGCTACAAACTCTGATTCCATAGTCGATCTAGCAATGATCGTCTGTTTAGCTGATTTTCACAATATTGCACCACTACTAAGGGTGAATACATAACTAATAGTGCATTTTATATCATTTGAATCAGAGATCCAGTTTGCATCACTGTACCCTTCTAAAGTAGAAGAAAATCCACTATATAGGATACCATAATTCATGGTTCCTCACAATTATTTCATTAGTCTAGCTAATGAAGACCAATGCTTCCTATTGAGATTATGAGTATATCTACTCAGTAAACACACAACATATGTTATATCAGGCCTTGTAAAATTTATTAAATGCATCAGACTCCCAATAATCCAAGCATATTTAGATTGAGCAATTGGGTCACTATTATTCTTTTTCAATTGAGAGTTAGCATAAAAAGGAGTGCTCACATGCGTTACATTAAAACATTCAAACTTCTTAAGAAGTCTCACAACATAATGTTCTTGTGATAACATTATACCATCTTCACTCCTTATAACTTTAACTCCCAATATTGTTTTTACTTCACCCACATCTTTCATATCAAAATTAGCAGACAGAAATAGCTTAGTATTTTGCGCAATATTTAAACTTGTACCTAATATAAGCATGTCATCAACATATAGACATATTATCACATAATCATTGTCTATCACTATCACGACCTAAATTCACGTGAACGGCACCTGGTACACTACCCGACCCGAGTGAACCAACCTATATGTCAAGACCAAGTATAATTGCGATAGCCAACTGAAAATCTTGTACATTTTCAAATCAAGTCACAACATATTTTTTTCATTTCCAAAGTCATACATGAAACCTTTCGTAAAAATGATATAATAAAATTAAATGATTATTCCTCTATGCATGACGTCTGCAATCCTATTTTTTAGAATCCCACAACTATCTATGGAACCTTTATACCAAGAATAGAATTAACACTTGTAGTAATTCCAACAAAATAAATTAAGAAAGAACATTATAGTTACCATAAAATAAAAGTGGTGCTTCATAATACCTCGGAAAGAGAGTCATCCTAGCCTGACACGTATTATATATCATCCTGAAACATGTAAAGTAAGCGGGATTAATCACCCAACTGAAAATCGTTTCGAGAGTTGTGGCCCTGTTCCCCCATTCACTGCTCTATTTGTGCTTTATAGCTGTTATATGACTTATCGGGTTAGTTAATTCGGGTCCGGAGAGAATTTAGAGTGAAATGAGACACTTAGTCTCTTACATGGAAAGCTTAAATTGGAAAAATCGACTGGATATTGATATATATATGTAAACGACCTCGAATCTGAATTTTGATTGTTCCGTTAGCTCTGTTAGGTGATTATGGATTTAGGAGTGTGTTTGGATTGTGATTTGGAGGTCGGGAGTAGAATTAGGTTTCAAATGGCGAAAGTCAAATTTTTGGGAAGTTTGACCGGGGGTTGACTTTTTGATATCGGGGTTAGATTCTGATTCCGGAAGTTGCAGTAGGTTTGTGTGAAAGATTTGAGGTCAATCAGACATGATTTGATAGGTTTCGGCGTCGTTTGTAAAATTTAGAAATTTCAAAGTTTATTAGGCTTGAATCCGTGTGTAATTCGTGTTTTTGATATTGTTTGTGGTGGTTTAATGATTCGACTAAGTTCGTATTGGGATATAAGACTTGTTGGTATGTTTGGTTGAGGTCCCGGGGGGTCTCGAGTTGATTTCAGGTGGTTAGCAAGTCAAGATTCGAAGTTGTAAGGCTATTGAAGTTTGGACTCAGCTGGTGTAATCGCACATGCAGAAGTCTCATCGCAGGTGCGTGTCCACAGAGGCGAGAAAATGGGACGCAGAAGCGGCCAGGGATGCTTTGGTCAGTTGCCGTAGATGCGGTCGTACGCGCGTAAAAGCGGTTTGCGCAGGAGCGGACGTTGCGTACAGATGCGGAGAATGGCGCAGATGCGTGGGTTTTTCCGCACATACGGTTGGCACAGAAGCGGTCAAGGGGCGCACCTGCGAGACCGCAGAAGTGGCCAAGTTTTCGCATGTGTGGAAGGCCTGGGCAAAGTCTTTAAATGCGAGATTTCGTAATTTTGGCTTCATTTCATCATTTTGAGCTCGGATTTTGGAGATTTTGAGAGAGCTTTTCAAGTGGAATTCTTGAGGTAAGTTCCTTGTATTCATTTTTCTTCAATAATTATGTTTTGCCACCTAGATGGTGTGTTTTAGAGCTGTAAATTGGGGGTTTGAGGCTATGAATTCGGAGAGTTGGTTTTGAGGATTTGAATGACCAATTGGTGTCAGATTTTGATGAATTTGGTATGGTTAGACTCGTGAGTGAATGTGCTTTCGTATTTTGTGACTTTTGTTGGATTTCGAGATGTGGGCTCGGGGCTCGGGGGGCACGTTTGGGCCAATTTTGGATTTTGGCTATAATTTCATATTTTTCTTGTGGAATTGATTCCTTTAGCCTATATTGATTGTATTGTACTGCTTGTGACTAGATTCGGGACGTTTGGAGACCGATTTGAGAGTCAAGGGCATTTCGGATTAGAGTTTAGCCCTGATTGAGGTAAGTATCATTTTCAAACTTGGTTCTGAGAGTTCGAAACCCCGAATTATGTGTTATGTGATTGGTATTGAGGTAACACACATGCCAAGTGACGGGCGTGCGGGCGTGCACCGTGAGATCTGTGGGTTGGTTGACTCCATGGCATTGTATAAGGGTTCTATCTTGTTGATATCCGTATTTTCATCATGTGATAAAGTAATTGAGTTGTCACTCATGCTAGATATCATGTTTAGGCTTTAAGACGATACTGTTGGGACCCATAGTGGTCGTTTCTTGTTGTTGTCTTACCCATTTCATTGATATTTCATACTCAGTCATATTCATTCATTTCATATCATATCTCATTCTCTGTTGTTAATTATTGATACATCATATCATTATTTGCGGGCTAGTATCATGACATTGTGAGCCGTGAGAGAGAGACTGGAGAGGTTGATGACTGAGTGAGGCCGAGGCCCTGATTATGAGTGACATTTATGGGATCGGGCTACACGCCGCAATGGTTATACTGATTTATGATAGCGCTTAGGCTGAAGGAGCTCATCCGAAGTCTGCACACACCTCAAGTGAGCGCGGTTGATATTATTGAGGGATGGATCTTCCCTGGATATGGATCTTGGCCGAAACATTTTATACTTGGAGATGGATCTTCTCCATGAGATAGATTTGCCATGCTCAGTACTAGATGACTGATGGTCAGTGATGTATATATTCCGGGATGGATCTTCCTTGGGCCATATACAGTACCGAGTGATTGAGCATTTGAGAGTGTGAGCACATGAGGCTGTCAGCATGGTGCATCATATACAACATTGCATTGGCATGGTAGAAGTAGAGGAGTTATATTTTTTATATCATTGAGATTGATCCATTTTACTGTTTTAAGATATCTATTGAGCTTGAAAGCATTTCTACATTTCTGCACTGTTATTTTCTATATTGAGTTGTGCCGGCTGAGTTTGTCGCTACTTTCAGCCCACAGTTTGGGCTTGTTACTTACTGAGTTGGTTGTACTCACGCTACACCCTGCACCTTGTGTGCAGATCCAGGTACTTCCGGTTATGATGACTACTGATTGAGGAGATAAGATCTCGGAGACTATCGAGGTAGCTGTATGGCGTTCGCATGCCTTGACTCTCCTTCATTATATTTACTTGTACTTTAGTTTTTACTCCTTAGACATTGTAGTAGACTGTATTATTACATAGATGCTCATGTACTCGGTGATACCCCGATTTTTGGGAGGGATTTGTATTGCATTGTGGTTTTATTTCAGTTTTTAAATGGTTTCCTGATTATTAACTGCTTCAGTTTTATTTTCAAAGTTTTTACTTAGTGATTTGGTTGAGTAGTTGGCTTGCCTAGTTCCACGATAGGTGCTATCAAGGCGATTGGTTTTGGGGTCGTGACAAGGGGGCCTAAGGGCTGAGTACACGACAACGGTACTTAATAAGTGTCATAGACTCTCTCTAACTTATGTTCTTGGGACAAACTTTATAAAAATAATGCATAATTATTTGATATAAAATGATAAATCTTTTTTATCAATTCATGATCCTTGTTATTTTAAATAAAAGACAAGTAAAACATAACCCACAATATATACTTTTAAAACATCTATATCAACCCAAGATTTTGGATAGAATCATACAAAATCATTCTATTTGCTTTAAGTCATCGAAATCACTTTCGGTTCCTTAGGCCTAAACATAATAAAATCATCCTTACCTTTTAGTGGGAGTACTATACCATCACCGACATAAGAAGGTCAACTAGGTTATGTACCTAGCGGCAAGTATCATATACCCTACTTGCTCAGGTCGTCTCATCGTAGTGTCGTACGAATCGACTCAGCCATGCTAATAATAGCACAAAATAGTACTCTCTCGAGGGAGAGCACTCTGCCATAGTCTATATCATAAAGTGGCCATCTACGCCTACACTGGCATGTGTAGTTTCATGACAACAAACACAATATATACGAAGTCAATCTCAGTGAACACAAGTAACTCCCAAAATATTTGATACTTCAAAAAATAGATTCATAGCATAGTAGCTTCAAAGGATCTATTTTTATCAAATCATAGCATTTATAAAAAATCTAAATCATTTGAACAAAATTAAATAAACAACATTTTACGTGCTAAAGCATTTAGTAATTTAACATCAATCTTTAAAAGATACCACAAGTGCTATTTTGCTCATCAATTTCCAAAAGAAATACTTTCCATGAAAACTTATCTTTAGCACTCAAATATGTATACTCTTTTCAATACGTAAAGTTTTAATAAAAACTTATAACATTTACTATGAGTGTTATTTTTCCAACACTACTGTAACGACCTGACTTGTCGTTTTAAGAATTTACGCCCAGTTTAGTGACTTAAGGTCTCGAGCAGCTTCACAATATGTATTATGACCCGCGGGTGTGGTCGAGTTTGATTTACTAAAGATTGGAAATTAAATTAAAAGAACAATCCTTAATTTGAACCTTAAATGGAAAGAGTTGACCGTAGAGTTGACTTCTGACCAAACGACTCCGGAATGAAATTTTGATGATGTCAATAGCTCCGTATGGTAATTTTAGAGTTAGGAGCGTGTCCGAAAATTTTTTTGTAGGTCCGTAGTGGATTTAAGCTTGAAATGTCGGAAGTTGAATTTTTGGGAAGTTTGACCGGGTTTGACTTTTTGATATCGAGGTCAGAATCTGATTCTGGAAATTTGATTAGGTCCATTATGTCATTTATGACTTGTATGCAAAATTTGAAGTCATTCCGGATTGATTTGATACGTTTCGGCGCAAAATATAGAAGTTGAAAGATTTAAAAACTTATAATTCGATTCGATGCGCGATTCATAATTCTGGTGTTGTTTGATGTGATTTGAGGCCTCGAGCAAGTTCGTAATGTGTTATGGGACTGGTTGGTATGATTGGTTGAGGTCCCGGGGGCCTCGGGTGTGTTTCGAGGTAGTTTCGGATCATTTGGAGCTGTTTTGGAACTGTTGATTCTGGTGTCTGGTTCCCTTCTTCGCGAACGCGAAGGAAGTCCCGCGTTCGCGAAGAAGAAATTTCGGGGGTGCTGGATTTGACTTTCGCGAATGCGAAGGAGTGGACGCGAACGCGAGGCAAGGTCTGGTCAAGCTTACACGAACGTGACGCAGTGGTCGCGAACGCGAAGAAGGAAGGGGAGTCGTGACCTTGAGCCATTAACCCTTCGCGAACACGAAGCATGGACTGTGAACGCAAAGAAGGAGGGAAGTTGGCTACCGCGAACGCGATAGCTTGAATGTGAACGCGATGTTGTGCATGGTCAGGCCTTCGCGAACGCAACATTGGTCACACGAAGAAGAAAAGCTTGGGCAGTGAGTTTAAGTTCAGATTTTGACGGATTGGAGCTTGGGATGAGGCAACTTTTGGGAGATTTTCAGAGAAAACAATGGGGTAAGTGTTCTTAACTCAATATTGATTAAATTACCCGAATCCATGGTCGTTTTTAACATTTAATCGGTGAATTAAGTTGAAAACATTGTGAAAACCCTCTTGGTTCAATTTAAGATTTGGAGGTCGAGTTATTATCGGAATTGAATAAAATTGGTATGGTTGAACTCGTATCGGAATGGGCGTTCATATTTTGTAACTTTTGTCGGGTTCCGAGACGTGGGTCCCACGGGCAATTTTTGGATTAAATTTCGAGTTTTTGTAGAAAATTTGTATTTTCATATAGAATTTATTCCTACAATTTGTATTGATTGAATCTAATTAATTATGACTAGATTCAAGCCGATCGGAGTCGAAAAATCGAGGAGAAGGCATACTATTTGATTGATTAAGCGCAGTTTGATGTAAGTATCTTGCCTAACCTTGTGTGGGGGAACTACCCCTTAGGATTTGAGTCATTTATGTTGATTGTAGTCTGTGTACGCGAGGTGGCGAGTGCGTGCTCAGACTTATTTGTGGAAAGTTGGCCTTTTAGGATTCTTATGTCCTTATATTCACCGTGTATGATGTTGTTCTTGATAGGATTGAATTCCTATTTGTTAGTTTCACTTTTACATGCTTTGATTAGAGATAATTGCTCTAGGATTCACTCGTACTGCCTATTTGACCCTTATTCGACGTAACCAAAGATTTTACCTCTTCTATCGTCGTGCTATATTTTTCATAACTGCTTATCTTTAATTGAAATCATTATTTTCTCATCCTATAATTGTTTAGTCTTAATTGGAGTTATGATTATCTTCCGTTGCATATCCTTACTTGAATTGTTGAATATTCCTCGTAATTGCTCAACCTCAAAAGTAGTTTAGATAACGTATATCTTAGTTGACTTGCCATTATTTGGAACTATTTGACTCGTGTCGGCTTCTTATCGTTGACTTGAATATTGTGAAATCGTTGCTATATTTTGTTTTGTTTTCCCTTGTTAAGTTGTTCTCCTTGTGCCTAGCATTCTTCACTGTGGTTATTCCTGGTAAATGAGTTCTATCGTTTTTGTGATTTAAGTTCTTGAGTTGATTTGCTCGTCGTACCTTGCATCTTTATCATTGTTGCTTTTGTACTTGTTGTGGTGATGTACGAGGTTTCTATCGTGTTATAGTTGTTATCTCTGTTGTTTGCACTGCATATTTAAATTGGGACTACGGACGTATTCCGGGAGATCCCCCAGCACTGCATATTTAAATTGGGACTACAGACGTATTCCGGGAGATCCCTTTGTCTTGCATATTTAATTCGGGACTACGGGACGGTATCCCGGTAGAATCCCTTGTGGTTATATCTGTATTCGGAGCTGCTAATATTCCATGCTTAGGTGTCACAAGGTGACTTATACTCGAAAGATATTACTGGAAAAGTTTATATTTGAAAGGTTTTTTTATCTTGAAAGAACTATAATTGAAAGATATTTATTTGAAGGAAAAATATTTTAAAAAAATAAATAAATTTCTTATTGGAAAGGATTATATTCTAAAGACCTTAATTTAAAAACTTACGGTTGAAAGTTTACACTTAAAGGATTTGATTAATTTATTGGGGTTTGTTGGCTAAGTCCTGATGTGAAAACTATTACAGTTGCTGAGTTTCTACATGCCTTTACTGTATTGTGATTTTCAGATTTGGGTTGTGCTTTCGTTCATTCTTCTGTGTCTTATTCTGGTGTTCCGATGTTACTTGTTGTTTTTCCTTCCTTATTACAGTTGTTATGTTGTTAGCCATATCGTGGGGTCCTTAGATAGATGTCATGTCCTGTCATCCCTATACTTATGCTTGTTCAGTTTATTAAACCAGTGGGTGTCTTGACTAGTCCTCGTCACTACTTCACCGAGGTTAGTCTTGATACTTACTGGGCACCGCTGTGGTGTGCTCATGCTACTCTTCTGCATATTTTTGTGCAGATCCAGGTATCGATCATTAGTAGTTGTTCGGATCTTTGCTGAGGAGACTCAAGGTAAACCTGCCGCTGCGTTCGCAGGCTTCGAAGTCACCTTCCTATTTTGTATTTACACTGTTTTTACTTACTTCCGAACAATTGTATTTAGAAGTGATAGCAAACTCTGTAGAGCTTATGACTTGTATTACTGAGTTTTGGGAATTGTAAAGTTTAAGATATTTCTAATTCAAATTGTTAGATGTTATTTAAATAATGTTGTTTCAATTAATGCTAGGCTTACCTAGTCCCTAAGACTAGGTGCCATCACGTTACCCTAACGGAGGGGAAATTGGGTCGTGACAACTACATATGCAACATAATATTTTAGTACATAGAGACATCCGTACTTGTTTGTCCCCACAAGCACAAAAGCACATTTGCAAACAACTTAAGTATTAACTCAAAACATGCTTTTAGAGAAAGTCCCTCAAGTAGAGTAAGTTTTAATCAACTTACCTCGCTTTCGCTTTATTAACATTCACAAACTTTCAATCATCTTTCATCATTCCCATGTTGATTAAAATTCTCAAACGTCACCAACAAGTTGATATCTACAATTAGTTATCCTAATTATATCAAAATATGACCTAAAATATTGATCAATATTCATGCATGGCTCATAAGTTGGCCACAAGCCTCCAACAACTCAAATCGCCAAAAAGATTCAGATGCCAGACCATTCAACTTCATTCTTATATTTTAATACCCATTCAAAGTCATTAATGACACTACATCAATTGTCCAATGCCACAAAGTTACTATTCATCATCTTCCATAATCAACACTTGCAAAATACACAATTCGGGTGATTACTTAGTTGATCACTTCCATCTTTTTCTAACAAATAATTTCATAGGTTCATTGTATTCATCAATTTCATCGCCAAGATTGCCATTCATTTTTTCTCTTATTTTCTCAAAAGTACTATTCATGCCATGAACTAGAGTTTTATAATCCAATTTTCAACCATTAAAACTTGTAACAAATACTTCAAATACTACTAACTGCTCATAATAAATGAGTTTGAAGCATTGGAATTACCTCTAGTAGATCAATCTTGTAAAATCACAACTTCGATGATTTTTGTGTTCTTTAGGTTTTGATGATGCAATCTAGTATTTGGATATAAGAATGATGTTAGAACTTATGTTTATTGAGTAAGAATCAACCTAAAACATCATTAACAATTTACCTTAGTTGATTGGTCTTGATTTGAGCTCAAAATCACCTCTTCACCTCAAGAACCCTAACCCCTAATACACAAAATACTCTATTCTCCCGATTTTATATTTATAGGCCTAGTTTTCTGGGTTTTAAATGTAGACCCAGATGCTTCGCATCCCCAGTTCACTCCTATTTGAAGCTCGGGCGCGTACCCGGAAGCTATAGCGGTACTTCCCTGTCAGCCTTTCTTTCGGATGCGGCCCTGAACGCTTCGCATCCCCAGTTCAGTCCTTTGCCAACCTTTGGTAATTTGGTTATAACTCTTTGTAGGAATATCCAAATGACAAATGGTTTGAAGAGTTAGAAACTAGACTCGAAGATATTTCATTTGATAGGTTTTGAATCACATAACTACTTATATATTTGTAGATATGCTCGCCCAAAATTAGGTCTTATGCGTACTCATTTGGAACTTTAGTCTACCATGTAATTTCCAACTTGATTTGTCCCAAGGGCTCTCCTTATGCCCTATGTGTCACGACCCAAAACCCTACTAGCCATGATGGTACCTAACCCAACCCTCTTGGTAAGCCAATTACCAACTATCCAATTCCAATAATAATCATTAAAGCAATTTAAGTGAATAAAGGTCTTAATCTTATACCATCCCGAAGAACTGGTAGTACAAATCATGAGCTTCTAAGAATAGAGTTCACAAAGCGGAAATGAAATAAATACATAGTCTGTTTGAATAGTACATAAACAGAGCTTTTATAAATCTAAGGCTAGCATAAACAAGAGGCAGCTACAACAGGAACGCAGGTACATCTTCAAATCCCGCAACTATCGAGCACAACAACAAAAACAGCCAACATCTGCATGCAATGTGCAGAAGTATAGTATCAGTACAACCGACCCCATGTACTGAGTAAGTAACAAACCTAGCCTTAGGTTGAAAGTAGTAACGAGTTTCTACCAAGGTCGGGTCCAAAACCAATAGTCCACAACAGTCTATAATAATGTAAATCAAGTAATACAAGAAGTAACTCAAGAATCAAATGCTCAACAGAATATGATTTCTGATAATAGTTCTGTCTTTCAAGGACGTCAATGAAAACCCACATCGTTTACCAAAGTTGCCAAAAATATGAATAAGTTTGAAAACATTAATTTTCCCAAAATCCTTTCAATAATAAGTAAGATGTTTCTTTTTTTCCCCAGATAACCAGTGTAAAACAATGCATTACTATGGCCATCGCCCAACATGTGTGATAAATCATAAATGATGTGATACCGTACAGCATGAGGAAAATACATCTCTATGCTTGTAAGTCATGTGTGCATGTCAATACAATGTATCTCAGATATGAACTCATGTACTCATACTCTCAGAGTACTCAATCTCACTGTCTCACACTTTCCACTCATTATGCTCAACCACTCGGTACTGTATATGGACCACGGTCCAGGGAAGATCCATCCCGGAATATATACATCACTGACCATCAGTCACTCAGTACCGAGGAAGGCCAATCCGGTCCCATAGAGAAGATTCATCTCCAAGTATATAAATGCTCCGGACAAGATCCATGTCCAGGGAAGATCCATCCCTCAATATAATCAACCGCGCTCACTGGGGGTGTGTACAGACTTCAGAGAGGCTCCTACAGCCAAAGAGATATCATAAGCCAGATCCAGGCATAAATCAATATGGCATATTGCGACGTGATGCCCGATCCCATAACTGTCACTCATAATCAGGCTCTCGGCCTCACTCAGTCATCAATCTCTCCAGTCTCACTCACGGGCTCACAATGTCATGAAACTAGCCCGACAACAATGATATGATGGATCAATAAATAACAACTGAGACTGAGATATGATATGAATGCATGAATATGACTGAGTACGAAATATCAATGAAATTGGTGAAATGACAGCAAGAAACTACCATTATGGGTCCCAACGGTATCGGTAAAAAGCCTAAACATGATATATAGCATGATTGACACCTCAATTACTTTATCACATGGTGAAAACACGGATATCAACAAAATAGGGCCACTATATAGTGACATGGAAATAACAAAGTCCCAATTCACATGGTGCACGACCACATGCCCGTCACCTAGCATGTGAGCCACCTCAACACAAATCACATAACACGTATTTCGGGGTTTCTTACCCTCAGCTCCAAGATTAGAAGAGTTACTTACCTCGAACAAGCTAAATCCAATGTCGAGCAAGCTAAGCAATGCTCCAGAAATTTCACTCTGCGCGTATCAACTTCCAAACGGCTCGAATCTAGTCACAATTAATTTGATTCAGCCGATAAAATTTATATGAATTAATTCCATATCAAAATACTAATATTTCCACAAAATCCAAAATTACGCCCAAAAAATTACTTGTGGGGCCCATGTCTCAGAATCCGATGAAACTCATAAAATCCGATAACTCATCCAATTATGAGTTCAACCATACTAATTTCACTCAAATCCGACTCTAAATCGGTGTTCAAATCTCTAAAATTTATTTTTTCAAGCTAACTCTGAAATACCTTAAAACCAAACCAACAATTCACACAAGTCATAATACCTCGTAGAAAATTATTCAAGACTTCAAATAGTTGAAAGGAGCGTAAATGCTTAAACGACCGGTCGGGTCGTTACATTATATCACTTCAAATACACAACGTACACTTATTATCATATCCAATTAATATCCATCACATTAATAGTCCTCATCTGCACACAAAATAATATAATTAGTACACATCAACTTTCTTAATAGCGCTTAAGTATTTCAAAAAACTTTAGGGTGCTACATTCTCCCCCACTTAAGAACATTCGTCCTCGAATGTTTTGCAAGTCACTTCTAAGCATAGAGTTACCATTCTTTTATCTCCAACCACCATGCATATGCACTTATTTACTTTATATGGGTCTTATACTTCCTTTTCAAAATCTCAACTTACTTATGGCCCTCAAAATTTGGCTACCTTTACAAATTCTTAATAATTTCGGCAGAGTTTCCCTTATAACTAGGATTATCCAATAAACATTAACCTGTCTAGAACAAACCCACACACGGGCACCAATAACAATATAGCTCAACAACTAGAAATATAGAATATTTCAAACTATTTAGGCCCTACACGACCTTACATATATCATAAGTGCATCAAATATATACTTTTGTACTTTGAGTATTTACATACCTGCATACTACTCAATATTAATAATAGCCACTCGACATAGTACCCATATCACTATTGAATATATGTGTAGTCTTTCTTCTTGAATACGTCAACTTGTACCTGAAAAGTATCTTCAAGTTGACCAAAATCTCTCTATGATTGGTACTTTTATAAATTTCACCCCTTTTTATGAATAATATAGAATGTCACATTTCCATGCTGTCTGAATTCTCAACTTCCTCGAAGTTATAGCTCATGCTTGGTGAGAGCGAAGTTATATTGCCCATTTTGTACCTGTAAACTTATCCATTCCGACTCATAGTCTCAAAAAATATTTATAACCAATACTTTTCAGTTAGTCTGTTGTCTTTTATTAATCATGTTTCGAGGAAACGTTTTCCCGCTTTAGACTTTTATTATTCTCTAATAATCAAAAATATTTTGGAATATTCTTTTATTCCTTCAAAAGATTAATAAGATATTTGTCTCAGATTTATCTATCATATGATAATTTAATACCCCCACCTTCGCTCATATCTTTAGAGCTCATGTTATATTCATAACTTGATAACTACTTCTATCAACAAATTTGCTCTAAAAATAATTCAACTCACTTTGTTCGATTTCATGATACTAGTTTGCCACCTACTCGCGGACATCCGTGTTTCAGTTTTATTTCTTAACTTTTACCAATCCCTTGATACCATTTAGTGTCTTGGGATATTTTTCTACCAAAACTTTGGGATTGCATTTATTTCTATGCACACCATAGACATGCTACTGTAGCCCGTAAGCTTTCAACAGTCGAGAGTTATCGTTATCACGATGGTACTCGCACCCTATTAATATTAGTGCTCTTCTTTGAACCCGAGCCTTTTTTGCTAGCATACTTTATTTTTGTATAGAAGAGTCTCCTCTCATTCATGAATGTACATTACATTACCCTTTTCTATTTCATTTCGTGCTAAGTGTATACACATTAAAATACCATCTAATTCCACTTAATCCCATATACAATTCAAAGTACTTCCTTGTTCTCCGCCAATACTTGAATTTAATTCAAATCGCACATGTCTCCAAGTTGTAGGAATACATTCGAGTTGTCCATTAAATCCTAGACTATCATACATAACTTTTAACATCCCTGATGCAGAACATCGTAACTATTGCTCGTAATGAGTTTGTAATTGTCATACAAGCACTTCAAGATAATCTTACCCTTGTTATCATAAAGGTTACTGGTAATACCTCATTCGTCTTGTTTTTAGTAACTATAACCCTTTTTTTACCATCACTTTAAAGGTGATATTTGCTTACTCATTTGCTCTCCCACTTAGGAGTAAATGAAATTTGAAACTCTTACCTACCACTCAAAGAGTTAACTGCAATTTCAGATAAATGTTTCTCGGACCATTTACATGCGCACCTGCTTTTACGGGCTATTTATCCCTCAATTCGAATTCTCTATTTTACAGCTTCAAACTTTCATCATACGTTGACTTTTATTTCATCATTATGTTGATATGCTTATTATTCTGACAATAGGATAGATTTATTATACTCATAGGAACTTTCTTTGTTTATTTCCATATCCAAGTATCACTTTGCTACTAGCTGCAACATATATTTCTATGGGCCATTATTTTCTGCCCTTACGACATCATTACAATTAGCATTTCACTCTTTTATGTTCACTCTACCGTTGAAATCTCTTCTAATATTTCACCCTTCAATTCCATGCTCTAATACAGTACTAGCAAGTATGAATACCTTGCGCCCCTCATCTCATGTTTAAATATGATGAACAAGTGTGACTCCCTTAGGCTAAGTCCACATATCATTATATAACTTTTCACAACATATACCGTCTTCACAATGCTAAATGTAAGAATTACACATTTTATCTCTATGTTGCTCTAGTGGTGAGCACCTTCCACTTCCAACCAAGAGGTTGTGAGTTTGTCATGACCCAAACTAACCCCTGTCGTAATGGCGCCTATCGTGGAACTAGGCAAGCCAACTCATTTCCAAAACAAACCGATATTTTTATTTCAAAGATAATTCCAATGTTATTTAACATAAAAACATTCGTAAAGGAGTTCCAATCAAAATAAAAGTGCGGAAGGAAAAATCTGACATCGGGGTGTCGCTAGTCATGAGCATCTACTACAATCTGTCTAACAATATCAAAGCTAAATTAGCCTGGAAAATAACTAAATACAACTAGAGGAAGATAAGAGTGAGAAGAGAAAGGGCTGCGATCGCCAAACAGCTACCTTGCTATCTCCAAGAAAATCTGCAACCAGAACAATCAATAACTGTTACCGTGTCCAGCTACACCTGAATCTACACACAAGGTGCAAGGAGTAACGTGAGTATGCCAACTCAGTAAGTAACAACAATAAATAAAGACTGGACAATAGTGACGAGCAATAAAGCATATAACATTCATATATGGAAATATCAGTAAAATACCACATGCTTTTAATATCAGGGTTTGAATCAAAACATCTCGTTTAACCCAGTTCCAGTAAAAATCATTTAAAGATATTTTTCAACAGTTTTCAGACAGAGAAAGAATGCAAAGGTGAGCAAAAATGATGAAATCATAAACAGCCCCTCGGGAAAAACATCACTCATATACAGCCCCTCGGGAAAACCTCATAGTCACTCTTGCCACTCGGGCATACCTCACAATCACTCTTGCCACTCGGGCATACCTCACAATCACCCATGCCTCCCAATCACTCAGCACTTGGCACTCGCACTCAGTAGGTACCTGCGCTCACTGGGGGTGTGTACAGACTCTGGAGGGGCTCCTTCAACCCAAGCGCTATAATCTGCACAGACAACTCACGTTCTGCACGGACAATTCACGTGCTATAATAATAAAGTATGTTGCAGGCGGGAAGCCCGATCCACACTCATCCTCACAATCAGGCCCTCGGCCAATATCAACATGCTGCGGCGTGCAGCCTGATCCCATAAATATCCTCACAAATTAGGCCCACGGCCTCACTCAGTCATAAACCTCTCAAGCCACTCGGGCATTTCAGTAAAGCAGGGCATTCGGCCCAAAACATTTATATGCATCAAAATAGAGTCATAAAACTGAGTTATGATATGCAATGAAATGAATATGACTGAGTATAGATTTTCAATCGAAAACAGTGAGACGATAATAAGAAAAGGCCCCTAAGGGTCCAAACAGCACTGGCATAAGGCCCAAACATGACATTCAGCCCAATTTACAGAAACTCTTTCTAAAACATATAAGTATCATATAGTTTCAACAAAGTATGCAACTTTACAATTGCTACGGGACGGACCAAGTCACAATCCCCAACAGTGCATGCCCACACGTCCGTCACCTAGCATGTGCGCCACTAAAAATAGTAGAATGATACAAAATTCGGGGTTTTGTACCCTCAGGACTAGATTTACAATCGTTACTTATCTCAAATCGGTCAGATCTCTACCCCGCAATGCTCTTGCCTTTGGACTCGGCCTTCAAATGCTCCGAATCTATTCACAATTAGTACAATACCATCAATACGCGCTAATGGAATGAATTCCACAAGAAAAGGTACAAAATTCGAAATTGGCTCAAACCCGGCCCCCGGGACCACGTCTCGAAATCTGAAAAAATTCACAAAGCTAGAAATCTCATTCACTCACGAACCTAACCATACCAAATTCATCAAAAATCGACATCGTTTGGTCCTTCAAATCCTTAAATTACTCTCCAAATATTTCAAGCCCTAACCCCTCATTTTTACTAATTACAATGATTAAACAATGGAAAATCACCATATATATGACTATTAGGGCTCAAGAAACTTACCTCAATGATAGCCCTTGAATCACCCTTCAAAACTCCCTCCAAAAGCTCCAAAATTCGACTTGAAAATGGTGGAAATGAACCAAATTTGCGAAGGGTTCTATTTATGGTTTTTGCCCAGGTTTTTTGCACCTGCGGAAACTTTTACGCTTCTACGCCATCGCACCTGCGGAAAAATCCATCGCAGGTGCGGAACTCACTTAGGAGACCAGCTTCCGCATCTGCATCCCAAAACCCCGCGCCTGCGAAGACGCACCTGCGCGTTTCCTCCGCTTCTGCGAAGCCTGTCCAGAATCCCCCTTTCCGCATCTGCGCCCCAGGTTTCTCACATGCGGGCTCGCAGATGTGACCTCCAACTCGCACCTGCGCAACCTGCCTAGCCCAGCATTTCCCGCACCTTCGCACTCCTCACGCACACCAGCAGCCTCGCACCTGCTACTCTTTCTTCCGCATGTGCGAAAATAGCAGTAACAGTAGCTTCAACTGCATTTTTCAACTTCGACAAATCCGTTAACCATCCAGAATCACCCCGAGGCCCTCGAGAACTCAACCAAAAATAACAACAAGTCATATATCAACATACCAACTTAGTCGAACCTTCGAATCACTCAAAATAACATCAAATTACCCTCGGATTCAAGCCTGAGAATTTCTAAATTTTCCAAATTCGGCAACCGATGCTGAAACCAACCAAACCAAGCATGAATGACCTCAAAATTTGCACACACATCATAAATGACACAACAAACCTACTCCAATTTTCGGAATTCCATTACGACCCCGATATCCAATTTTTCACTGCCGACCGAAATCGCCAAATTTCCAATTTCGCCAATTCAAGCCTAATTCTACCACGGACCTCCAAATCACATTTCGGACGCACTCCTAAGTCCAAAATCTCCTAACGAAGCTAACTGAACCATCAGAATTCAAATCCGATATCGTTTACACGTAGGTCAACATCCGATTGATTTTTCCAACTAAGTTTCTATTTAAGAGACTAAGTGTCTCAATTCACTCTGAAACCACTCTGGTCCCGAACCAACTAACCCGATATAACATAATATAGATGAATAACACAAAAAGAAGTATAAATGGATAAAACGGGGTTATAAATCTCGAAACGACCGGCCATGTCGTTATAGAGTTCGAGTCACCCCAAGAGCAAGGTGGGGAATTCTTGGAGGGAGGGAGTCGAGGGTCTATCGGAAACAGCCTCTCTACCCCAGGGTAGGGGTAAGGTCTATGTACACACTATCCTCCCCAGACCCCACTAGTGGGATTATACTGGGTTGTTATTGTTGTATTCTATATCTCTCTCTCTCTCTCTCTCTCTATATATATATATATATATATATATATATATATATATATATATATATATATATATATAGTGTATATCTCTGAAATTATATTACTTGCTATTAAGTCCTTTCATAAAACTTTATTTTGATGGTATCACACCGAGTAGGCTAATACTTATGATAAAGATATCATGCATGTAGGGTCTTATTACCTTATGTCTTCATCATAATGCGAACTCTTTTAGCCATAGCTAGTACCACATATTTACATCAAAACGATTTATATGATAAATATATACTTGCATATTTTCCCATTCTTCATGGTATTGTTGACCTCGTCCATACACATTCATGTAGGGATTTATGACACATTATCATGTAGTCTTAGAATTCTTGTAACTTCTCAATCTCCAAATCCGTACCATATCCGTTTTCAATCTTTGTTTTGAGTCTTACGTCGTACACCTTATATGTATAACTGTCCAACAACTTTAACTTAGCCCATGAGCCATTTCAATATTTATTATTCTTGAATCATAAGGATTCGTTCACTCACAAGTTAATTGCTCTTTCAATATCGGGTACATATAGAGTTGCTTTGAGATCATTTTTGAAAATTCTCAATTTTTCATCATTTCAACAGAATAAAATAAGACATACCTCGACTAAAACAAAACTCAAGATTATCATTTGTCACGACCCAAAATACCACCGCAGGCATCGTGATGGCACTTAGCCTCTAAAACTATGTAAGCCGATCATAATAACAATTCAAGCCATTTTCTTTAATTCAATACAAGTGTCAAAACCAAGAGCGGAAATATTTAAACAACCTCCCAAGACTGGTAATACTGAGTCATGAACTCTAATTGAATACATGAAATGATCTCAAGGATCGAATATACAATACTGTTCAAATAATAATTGATAGTACAATAAAATGGAAAGACTCCAAGGGACTGCGATGACCAAGTAACTCTACCTTGAATCCTTGCGATCAACACACTAACTCTGCTCGAATCCAATATCTCCGATACCTGGCTCTGCACAAAAATGTACAGTAGTGTAGTATGAGTACACCACAGTCGGTACTCAGTAAGTATCAAGACTAACCTTGGTGGAGTAGTGACGAGATACAGTCAAGACACTCACTAGTCTAACAACTTGTAAAATATAGCATACAAAATAACATGAAACAAATAACAATGATGGCAACAAGAATCAATCAAGTATATAAACAACAAGGCCACAAGAACACCATAAATATTGCTCAAACGAATAATGAACACAAGTACAACCAAGTAATCAAGTCCTTCAAATATAAATCTTTCACCTATAAGTTTTTCAAATAAAAATCTTTAGAATATAATCATTTCAAATAAATATATTTCGAATATACTCCCTTCAAATAAATATCTTTTGAATATAATTCTTTCAAATAAATATCCTTCAATATAATTCTTTCAAATAAATATCTTTCGAATATAATTCGTTGAAATAAAATCTTTCGAATATAATTCCTTTCAAGTAAAATCTTTCGAATATAACTCCTTTCAAGTAAAAGTCACCATGTGATACCTCATTTCATACTCATAAAAATTACGGGTCTCAGTCCACTTTTATATTTTCATGACACCTCGTGCCCATATTTCTATCACAATCGCACGGACAAGTCACGTGCCAATAATAAAATCATCATATTTTTCCGATACCTCGTGACCATATTTCATACCACATATACGCGGATAGTTCACGTGCCAATAATATAAACAGCCCCGCAATAGCCACATGCTCACAATTTCAACATGAATCAGACTATTATCAAGTTTACCGAAACAACAAGACAAGTTGCACAAGAGATAAAAATAAACACAAGGAAAATCAGAACATCACATAAAAATCACCAACACAATAATCTCACATCATCACATATTATCTCTAACAATAGCCACCCTTATCTCTCCTATAGCCACATGTAGCACTCCATAATAATAGCCACCCTTATCCCTTCGCCCTGACAATATCAATAGCTACCTATCGCTCTTATAGCCTCTCTTATCTTTCCTATAGCCACCTTTATCTCTCCTTATAATAACCTCCCTTATCTCTCCTCCCAGACAATACCCCAACACACATAACAACAGTGATATGTCACCCTTATGTCCGCATTTTATCAACAGTGCAATGCCACCCTTATGTCCTCATAACAATAACTCAAATTGCCTAATAATTTACACGGAATATTATCACAACAACGCAACACAATCAATTCATATCACAAATTTTTCAATGGCCACAATCAATTCCAAAGATACAACAAAATCAATAAATTTCACAAAAAATAGCCCAAGGCTCCACACAACGTATATAAAACCTCAAAAACAGCAATAGAGATGGAAAAGTAACTCAGCATAGGACAATGCCTTCTTTAATCTAATTTTTTGATAAATATATATTAATGCCTCATTTTAAACTTATTTAATTAATTATTTCTAGGAAATGTCAACTCAACAAACACACGGTATTCACATAAAAATTAAAGTAGCAATCACACCAAATTATCATATACTAACAAGAATTTGAGGTATGGCAAATAGAGAATTTAATAAATGCCAATAATTATCCAATTTAATACATAAAAATGCCTAAGACTTTAAACCAATAAAATTTGCACATATAAGCCCGAGTACGTACTCGTCACCTCGCGTACACGACTTTCAATCACATAATTTCCACATAAGACTCAATGCCTAAAAGGTAATCCCCCACTCAAGATTAGGCAAGATACTTACCTTTACGGAGTTAGGCAGATATTTCAAAATAGCCTTCTTGTGTGAATGATATATAAACGGCTCAAATCTAGCAAAATAAATTATATAACTTCATTAAAATTCATCGAAAATAATTTCGGATAATATAACGTCGACTTAAAATTTCACACTAAAAAGTCAACCTGAAAGTCAACGTGGGGCTTACCTCTCGAAACCCGATAGACTTTTCACGAAATCCGAACATCCATTCCGATACGGGTTCAACCATACCAAAATTACTAAATTTCGATAACAACCTGGCCCTCCAATCCTCAATCTTAACCTTAAGGGTTTTCAATATTTTTCAAACTTAAAATACCAATTAAATGTTAGAAACAACAATGTATTCAGGTAAGTTAACCAAAATTGAGTTAGGAATTCCTACCCTCATGATTTCCTTGAAAATCTCCCGAAAGTCGCTTCTCCCGAGCTCTAAAATCGTCAAGAATGAATAAAAATGGACAACTCTCGAATACAAGTGTCACGACACAATTCTCTTATAGGTCGTGATGGCGCCAAACGCTACCGGCAAGCCAACATTGAATTAAACCATGTTATTTCTCTTTTAATAAGTTTTCACGTAATTAAATTCCATTAATTAAAAGGTTAAGAAATAGCAAATTTAAATAAAAAGACGAAAGCAGCTGAGTGCAATCATAACAATAGAATAACCCAAAACCATATGACTGCTAGTGTGTGTGCCAAGACCTAGTGTCACGAGTGTATGAGCACTAATAGATTAAACAAACTCTAGCTACTGTCTGAAATGAAAATAGACAGAAATAATTGCAAAGGAGAGACTCTAGGTGCTGCGGAACGGCTAAGGAAAGCAGCTCACCACTAGGCCTCGGGATATCTGGGATGCACGCTGGTAGGAATGCTAGATGCATCTGCCTCAGATCCTGCACGATCAGTGCAGAAGTGTAGCGTGCGTACATACACAACATGTACCCAGTATGTAACTAGTCTAACCTCGAAGAAGTAGTGATGATAATTCAAGCCTAATACACAATGTAATAAAACTTCCTTTAACGGCCAAGTAATCCGCTGATAATTCAAGAAAAAGTGAAATCCGCTCTCGTACAATTCCTATAGCAATTTCTAATTATATTTTGGCACTCAAATTAACAAGTAGGGTGCAAGCAAAATTAGTAGCTACGCACTGACTCTCGTCACCTCGTACGTACATAGCCCCCTACAATTAGAAACAAACATTAATTTAAATCACCTATGGGGTACATTCCCTCTTACAAGGTTAGACAAGAGACTTACCTTGTCTCAAAGCTCACTTTCCGGCCTCAAATTCACTCTAAAGCCTCAACTCAGTGCTGAACAATCCAAAACTAGTCAAATGTTGTATAAATCAATTAATATATGTTCAAAAGTTCATATTCTAACTATTAGAGTGGTTATCCAACCCCAATTAAGGATTCCTAAAATTCATCCTCGGGTCCACATGCTCGGATTCCAGAAGTATTTGAAGAAGGTTCTTACCCATAACCTCACGAACTCAAATATATAATTTTCACTCAATTCCATAACCATTTTCATGGTTAAACCCCATTTATTTTATAAAAAACTAGGTTTTCATCTAACCCATAATTTTCAAAATATTGCATGTTAAAATCTACCCTTAATCTATGTATTTAACTTGCATTAGATAGAATTTACTTACCTCCAAGTTGCTAGGTGAATACCCCTCTCAAAAAGCTCCAAAAATCTCCCAAAAGTGAGAGAAATGGTTTAAGTCCCGACTTCCTCGCTTCTGCGACCAGTGGCTCGCTTCTACGAGACAGCTTCTGCGGTGATCACGTCGCACATGCGCCTTCCCCCGCTTCTGCAATCATCTTCTTCGAACTTGCGCCTCCGCAGGTGCGGTCTTCCCCCCGCTTCTGCCATTCATGGGCATCCTTTGATGGGCCACTTCTGCGGTTGCTTGCTCGCTTCTGCGATCTCGCACTTGCGGTTGGCCTTCCACAGGTGCAGTTACACCAGAAGCTGGATGCTTCAACCATTTCCTCTAAGTCCAAAACTTGATATGTGCCTCGTCGATTAACACCCTAGGCTCCCGGGGGACCGCCCAAACATACCATCAAGTTTGCAATCATAAAACAAACTCGCTCGCGCCATTGGAATGCATAAAATAACATCAAAATTAAGAATCACACCCCAAACCAAATTGAATCAACTTATTAACTTCAAGTTCTTCCAACTTACTCCGAACGCACCGAAACATACTTAAACTACTCGGAATGACACCACATTTTGTGTGCAAGTCTTAAATTACCATACGGAACTATTCCCCGACTTGAAATCCAAAACAGACCTCGATAACACTAAAACCTACTCCAAACCAAATTTAAAGAACTTTAAAACCTTCAAGGTGCCAACTCTCCATATTTGCTGCCGAAACGCTCTCGGTTCATCCACAAACCGATCCGAACATACGCCCAAGTCCAAATCATCATACAAACCTATTGGGACTATCAGATCCTGGTTCCGAGGTCATTTACTCAAAATGTTGACCAAATTCAAACTTAGCCCTTTTAGCTATCCTTAAGGAATCAAGTGTTTCGGTTTTAACCCGAACCCTTCCAAATCTCGAATTACCATCCCCGCAAGTCATAAAATAGTAAAAGCATATACGGGGAGTCTTATTTAGGAAAACAGGGATCTAGAAAGTAAAACGACTGGTCGGGCATTGAAATAAGCTTTTTTCCAGGCAAGTCGCATCTGTGAAATGCGACTTGCCTCATTATTTCCAGCTAAAACAAAAGGCAGTACCAGCCTTTAGTAAATCTGTCATAACTTTCTGTACAAATGTCCAATTGATGAAAGGTTTACCTTTCTGGAAATGAGAATCAAAGGGCTATAACTTTCATGTATTAATCATCTCCAAATTCCTTATAGATTACGTGATATAAGCTTCCAAAGTTAGCCCTGTGCAGCAGAAATTTCTTGCGATGCACACTACCAAGCAAAAAGACTGCAGTACCGGTCTTCAGTAAATCAACCATAGATTTCTATACAAATGTCCAAATGATTAATGATTTACTTTTCTGAAAACTAGACGCAAAGATCTACTACTTTTACTTTTGGATCATCTCTGAATTCCTTAACGATTGAGAGATATAAGCTTCCAAAGTTAGCCTTGTGCATCAATAATTTCTCGCGATACACACTCCTGTAACGAAAACCCAGCAATTAAAAATGGCATAAAAATGATACGAAAACACTCGAAACTCACCTGAGGCACTCGGGACCTCGTCCGAATATACCAACATGCCACATAACATAATACGGACTTATTCGAGGCCTCAAATTACATCAAAAAACACCGAAACAATGAATCGTACCTCAAATCAAACTTATGAGTTTATAAAATTTTCCAAATTCTATATTTTGTGTCGAAACATATCAAATCAATCCGGAATGACTTCAAATTTTGCATGTAAGTCATAAATGAGATAATGGAACTGTTCCAATTTTCGGAATCAAATTCCGACCCCGATATCAATAAAGTCAACTCCCGGTCAAATTTTCTAAAAATCTTCTATTTTCCAACTTTTGCCAAAATGTGCTGAATTGCCCTACAGACTTCCAAATCCAAATCCGGACATACTATTATGTCCAAAATCACCATACAAAGCTATTGGAATCATCAAAATTCCATTCCGGGGTCGTTTGTACAAAGGTCAAACTCCAGTCAACTCTTTTCACTTAAGCTTCAAAAATAAAAATTGTTCTTTCAATTAAATTCTGAATCTTCTGAAAACCAAATTCGACTGCACATGCAAGTCATAATACATATTACGAAGATGCTTGGTGCCATAAACCGTTGAACGGGATGCCAATTCATAAAATGACAAGTCGGGTCATTACATCATTCCACATCATTTTTTTCCTTTCTCTAACAACCTATATTGCTTCTTATAACCGCCAAGATTATGCCTTGTGTGCATATCATGCCTTAATATTTTCACGCTTACCCATTTAAGTTCACATACTTTATCCTCACATACCTTGGTATGTATAATTAAAGATTGACTTTTATTTGTATCACATTCATTATCTGGAGGAACTCAAGGTTGTCATGCCCATCTTTTACGTATGGCATGCTTCGTCTATCCTCAACTCATACTTACACGTGGTATTTTATTTTTTGTTTTCCACTTCTATTACATATGACACCATCATGACGATAACCTATCATGCTTAGGGGAAACATGATGTCAAGTACAATTAAGGGTCATCTCTCTCGTCTTGTAACATTCCCTTTTCGGATGATCAAGAAGTCCCTTTTTGGGGGGGAAGGTGTCTTTGGTCATTATTGAAACTGTCTTAACTATGCCATACTTCTTATGAATCATACTATGTTCACCATAGACTTGACTGATTCACATTCACTTATCAGTTAGATCCATACCACCTCTCTATATAATGTCATGATAATTTAAGATGCAACATAGTAAATGGTGATTACCATAGTAAACAGTCGCTCCAACATCTTGACCAACAATATTGGATTGAAATTTAGGGTCTAACATAGGTGCCCTTATTCACATCCTTTAATAAAATTCTTTATAAGTCATGACACCATCCTGACAATACTAGATGACATCATCACAAACGCACGATATAGAGTATGACAAAAGTGAAACTCCCTAGATATCATTGTAGCCTCCCTGATATAAGTGTAGCCGGCAACACACCGATAAGAGGGAATCTACTTGACACGGCTCCATAGACTTCCTAGGACTCGACTTAGAACCTAGTACTTTGATACCAAGTTTGTCACGATCCAAATTCACGTGACCGGCACCCGGCACACTATCCAACCCGAGTGAACCAACCCATATTCAAGACCAAGTATAATTGCGGAACCCAATTGAAAATATTGTACATTTTCAAATCAAGTCACAACATATATTTTTCATTTCCAAAGTCATACATGAAACCTTTCATAAAAATGATATAATCAAATTAAATGATTATTCCTTTATGCATGACATCCACAATCTTATTTTTACAATCTCACAATTATCTATGGAGCATCTATACCAAAGAATAGAACCAACACTTGGAGTAATTCCAACAAAATAAAATAAGAAAGAAATAAAAGTGGTGCTTCATAATACCTCGGAAAGAGAGTCATCTTAGCATGACCGCATACCACATATCAAACATCATTCTGAAACAAGTAAAGTAAGTGGGACCCTAGAGGGGCCCCTAAGGGCTGAGTACACCACAACGGTACTCAATAAGTGTCATAGACTCTCTCTAACTTATGTTCTTGGGACAAAGTTTATAAAAATAATGAATCAATATTTGATATAAAATGATAAAAAAATTTATCAATTCATGATCCTTGTCATTTTAAATAAAAGACAAGTAAAACATAACCCACAATATATACTTTTAAAACATTTATATCAACCCAAGATTTTGGATAAAATCATACAAAATCATTCCATTTGCTTTATGTCATCGAAATCACTTTCGGTTCCTTAGGCCTAAACATAAGAAAATCACCCTTACCCTTCACTGGGTATTGCCATCACCGACATAAGAAGGTCAACTAGGTTATGTATCTAGCAGCAAGTATCATATACCCTACTTGCTCAGGTTGTCTCATCGTAGTGTCATACGAATCAACTCAGCCATACTAATAATAGCACAAAATAGTACTATCTCGATAGAGAGCACTTTGTCGTAGTTTATACCACAAAATGGCCATTTACGCCTACACCGGCACATGTAGTTTCATGACAACGAACATAATATATCCGAAGTCAATCTCGGTGAACACAAGTAACTCTCAAAACATTTGATACTTCAAAAATAGATTCATAGCATAGTATTTTCAAAGGACTAATGTTATCAAATCATAGCATTTATAGAAAATCTAAATCATTTTAACAAAATTAAATAAACAACCTTTTACATGCTAAAGCCTTTAGTAATTTAACATCCAACTTTAAAAGATACTACAAGTGCTATTCTGCTCAACTATTTCCAAAAGAAATACTTTCCATGAAAACTTATCTTTAGCACTCAAATATATATACTCTTTTCAAAACGCAAGTTTTGATAAAAACTTATAACATTTACCTTTAGTGTCGTCTTGCCAACAAGATTTAAAATAAAATTTTATAAAATAGCGTGACACTACATATGCAACATAATATTTTAGTACATGGATACATCTGTAGTTGTTTGTCCCCACAAGCACGAAAGCACATTTGCAAACAACTTAAGTATTAACTCAAAACATGCTTATAGAGAAAGACCCTCAAGTAGAGTAAGTTTTAATCAACTTACCCCGCTTTCGCTTTATTAACATTAACAAACTTTCAATCATCTTTCATCATTCCAATGTTGATTAAAATGCTCAAACGTCACCAGCAAGTCGGTATCTATAATTAGTTATCCTAATTACATCAAAATATGACCTAAAATATTGATCAATATTCATACATGGCTCATAAGTTGGCCACAAGACTCCAATAACTCAAATCACCAAATAGATTCAGATGCCAGACCATTCAACTTCATTCTTATATTTTAATACCCATTCAAAGTCATTAATGATACCACATCAATTGTCCAATGCCACCAAGTTACTATTCATCATCTTCCATAATCAACACTAGCAAAATGTACAATTTGGGTGATTACTTAGTTGATCACTTCCATATTTTGCTAACAAATAATCCCATAGGTTCATTGTATTCATCAGTTTCATCACCAAGATTACCATTCATCTTCTCTCCTATTTTCTCAAAAGTATTATTCATGACATGAACTAGAGTTTTATAATCCAATTTTCAACCATTCAAACTTGTAACAAATACTTTAAATGCTACTAACTACTCATAATAAATGAGTTTGAAGCATTGGAATTACCTCTAGTAGATCAATCTTGAAAAATCACAACTTTGGTGATTTTTGTGTTCTTAAGGATTTGATGATGAAATTATTTAGTATTATAATGACCTGGCTGGTCGTGTTGAGATTATTAGCCCCGAACCCCTATTTATTGCTCCCTTCATTTCATTTTGGGGTTTTGTGACTTGCCATGGTGCTTGGTGTCCGATTCGGGAGAGTTTAGAGTGGAATGAGACACATAGTCCCTAAATTGGGAGTTCAAATTCTAGGAATTTACCGTAGTTTGAATTATGTGATGATGACTTTGGAATGGAGTTTCGACGGTTCCAATAGCTCTGTAGGGTGATTTTGGTCTTAGGAGCGTGTCCGGATATTGATTTAAAGGTCTGTAGGTCTTTGTAGCGTCAATTGGAAAAAGTTGGAAATTGAATGATTTTTTTAAAGGTTTGACTGGGAGTGGACTTTTTGATATCGGAGTAGTTTGAAGTTTTAAAGTTCATTAAGCTTCAATCGATGCACAATTCATATTTTTAGCATTGTTTGATGTGCTCTAAAGGCTCGACAAAGTTTGTATGACATTTTAGGACAAAGTAAATATGCATTACATGGGGATCTCCCGAGGAACCGCCTCGTAGTCCCAAAGTAATTGTGCAGTACAGGGGGATCTCCCGATGAACTGCCTCGTAGTCCCAAAGTAACTATGCAATAAGTAATCGTAGGCAAACACAATGTTTCGGCAAGAATCTTACAGTTAAAAATTTAATTCAAATCAAGGAAAGCAGGTAATTAAACTAAGCATGTTGCACAAATTACAAGTAAAAATTAAGGCACGTAGACATGTGATACTAGACTAAACATGATCACTACATATGCTAAGGCAACTCAGTTAATGTATTTTAAAAGAAGACAACTCAGTTAATGTATTTTAAAGGATGACAAATCAGCAAGACCTGAATGTCAACCCGTGTATGCACTCGTCACCTCGCGTACACGGCGCTCACATATTACAAATTTTTACAACAGTACCAAATCCTAAGGGAATTTTCCCCACACAAGTTTAGACAAATCGCTTACCTCAAATGTCACTAAATCAATCGGTAAGAATGCCTTTGCCTTGATTTTCCGACTTCGAATGGCCCAAATCTAGCCAAAAGCAATTTCATAACATGAATAAAATTACAAGAAACTAATTTAAATCATAAATCTATGACTTTAGCAAGGAATCGAAAAATTGCCCCAAAAAGCCGACCTGGGACCATATATCGGAATAGGGTAAAAGTCACAAAATATGAACACCCATTCAACCACGAGTTCACCCATACTAAAATTACCAAAATCTGACACCAAGTCGCCACTCAAATCCCAAAATTACACTCTCCAAATCCCTAGCCTCAAACTCCCACATTCCATATTAAACACACATAATCTAGGTGGGAAAATCAATGGCGAAACAAGATTATTGATCAAAAATAAGCACAAGATACTTACCTCAAGAAATTCCTCGAAAGATGCTCTCAAGAATCGCCAAAATCGAGCTCAATATGTCTAAAATGAGCAAAAATCGTGAACCCTTGCATTTAAGTGTTCTGCCCAGCTTTCTTGCTTCTGCGAGGGATCCACCGCATATGCGGTTCCACACATGCGGAAAACCCATCACAACTGCGGACTTCACTTAAGCCCTCAAAGTTCGCTTCTGCGAACAAGGGTCGTACATGCGCGCCCACTTCTACGCCCGATCGTCTGCTCCTGCAAGTCCGCTTTTGCGAGAATCTGACCGCATCTGCGGTCCCAGATAGACAAGCCAATAATCGCTTCTGCGGCTCTATGGCCGCTTTTGCGGGGTCGCACTTGCGGCCCAAAGTGTGCAGGTGCGATTACACCAGGTGCAGCAAACTTCAGCCAACCCAACACAACTCTAAAAGATCTTTTAACCATCCGAAATCAACCCGAGGCCCCCGGGACCTCACCCAAATATACAAACCAGTCCTAAAACATCACACAAACTCAGTCGAGCCTTTGAATCACAACAAACAATGCTAAAAATACGAATTACACATCGATACAAGCCTATTGAAATTCAGAGTTTCAAACTTCTACATCCGACGCCGAAACTTATCAAATCATGTCTGGTTCACCTCAAATTTTGCACACAAGTCATAATTGACATTACGGACTGACTCTAACTTTCTGAATCGGAATCCGACCTCGATATCAAAAGGTCCACTCCTGGTCAAACTTCTCAAAAATCATTCTTTTTCCAACTTTCGCCAATTAGCGCTAAAATGACCTACGAACCTCCAATTCAACATCTCAACACGCTCCTAAGACCGAAATCACCCTACGGAGCTATAGGAACCGTCAAAATTCCATTCCGGAGTCATCTTCACATAGTTCAAACTACGGTCAATTCCTATGACAAACCTTCATTTTAGGGACTATGTGTCCCATTTCACTCCGAAACCAAAACAAATCCTCCTGGCAAGTCACAAAACTCAAGGCATCCTGAACCAAGTTTGTACCCAATAGTCTAGCCTCACCTGGTTCAAACCAACCCACTAGGGACCGGCACTGTCTTCCATACAAAGCCTCGTATGGCGCCATCTGAATGCTCGACTAATAATTGTTGTTGTAGGGAAACTCCGCAAGTGGCAAGAATTGATCCCAAATGCCTCCAAAATCAATTACACAGGCACAAAGCATATCCTCCAATATCTAAATAGTGTGCTCGCACAGTCCATCCGTTTGAGGGTGAAGTGTTGTACTCAACTCCACACGAGTACCCAACTCATGTTGTACGACTCTCTAGAACTATGATGTAAACTATGTTCCCCAGTGAGAGATGATAGATACCGGTACGCCATGAAGCCTGACAATCTCGTTATTGTAAACCAGAGCCAGCTGCTCTGAAGAGTAAGTAGTAATCACAAGAATGAAATGAGCTAACTTGGTCAATATATCCACAATCACCCAAACTGCATCGAACTTCCTTTGAGTCTGTGGGAGCCCAACAAGGAAATCCATAGTGATCCACTCCCATTTCCACTCTGGAATCTCTAACTTCTGAAGCAATCCACACGGTCGTTGATGCTCATACTTCACCTGCTGACAATTTAGGCAACGAGCTACATATTCCACTATGTCTTTCTCCATCCGCCACCACCAATAGTGTTGCTTCAAATCCTGATACATCTTCGCTGCACCTGGTGAATGGAGTACTGCAAACTATGAGCCTCCTAGAGAATCAACTCATGCAAACCATATACATTAGGCACACATATCCTGCCCTACATCTGGAACACACTGTCATCTCCAATAGTAACTTCCTTGGCATCACCCTGCTGAACCATGTCCTTAAGGACAAGCAGATGGGGGTCATCATACTGATGCTCCCTGATGCGATCATAAAGAGAAGATTGAGAAACCACACAAGCCAAAACTCTACTCGGCTCGGAAACATCCAATCTGACAAACTGGTTGGCCAAGGCCTGAACATCCAAGGCTAAAGGCCTCTCCACTACTAGTAGATATGCTAAACAGCCCAAACTCTCCGCCTTGCGCCTCAAGGCATCGACCACCACATTGGCCTTCATGGGATGATAGATAATGGTGATGTCATAATCATTAAGCAACTCCAACCATCTCAACTACCGCAAGTTAAGATCCTTCTATTTAAACATATGTTGTAGACTCCAGTGATCGGTAAAAACCTTACAAGGAACACCATACAAGTAGTGCCGCCAAATTTCAAGGCATGAACAATAGACGCTAACTCGAGGTCGAGGACAGGATAATTCTTCTCATTCACCTTTAACTGTCTAGATGCGTAGGCGATCACCCTACCGTCCTGCATCAACACCGAGCCGAGACCAATGCGCGATGTATCACAATACACTATGTAAGACCCCGATCCGGTAGGCAACACTACTGGGGTTGTAGTCAAAGCAGTCTTGAGATTTTAAAAGCTCTCCTCACACTCCTCGGTCCACCTGAACGGAGCACCCTTCTGGGTCAATCTGGTCATAGGTGATACAATAGACAAGAAACCCTCCACAAATCGACGAAATACCCTACCAAGCCAAGAAAACTTCGGATCTCTATAGCTAAGGGCGGTCTGGGCCAACTCTGCACTGCTTCAATATTCTTCGAGTCTACCTTGATCCCCTCACTTGATACTACATAACCCAAAAATGCCATTGAATCTAGCTAGAACTCACACTTCAAAAAATTTGCACACAACTTCTTCTCCCTCAAGTTCTGAAGCGCAGTCCTCAAGTGTTGCTCATGATCCTCCCAACTCCGAGAGTACACCAGAATGTCGTCAATAAACATAATGATGAAGGAGTAAAGATAGGGCTGAAATACATTGTTCATCAAGTGCATGAATGATGTTGTAGCATTGGTCAGCCCAAAAGACATCACAAGGAACTCGAAATGACCATACCGAGTCCTGAAAGTAGACTTCGGGATATCTGGCTCCCGGATCTTCAACTGATAATAGCCTGAACACAAGTCGATATTAGAGAACACTCTGGCACCCTGAAGTTGATCAAATAGGTCATCAATACATGGCAATGGATACTTTTTCTTCACTGTAACCTTTTTCAACTGACGATAATCAATACACATTCGTATAGAACCATCCTTCTTCTTCACAAACAAGACAAGAGCACATCATGGCGACACACCGGGTCGTATGAAGCCCTTATCGAGCAACTCTAGCAATTGTTCCTTTAACTCCTTCAACTCTGTTGGGGCCATACGATAAGGTGGATTATAAATGGGTTGAGTTCCCGGTAACAAATCAATGCCAAAGTCAATATCCCTGTCGGGCGGCATGCCCGGAAGTTCTGCCGGAAATACGTCTACAAAATCCCTAACTATCGGAACTGACTTGACGCTAGGAATATCAACACTAACATCTCTCACCTAGTCCATATATGCATCACACCCCTTCTCAACCATTCGATGAGCTTTAAGAAATGAAATAACCTTGCTAGGAACATGATCAAATGTACCTCTCCACTTTAGCCATGGTAGACCTAACATAGCCAACGTCACCATCTTGGAATGAAAATCAAGGATAGCGTGATAGAGAGACAACCAGTAAATGCCCAAAATAACATCGAAATCCACCATATTGAGCAATTATAAATCGGCTCTGGTCTCAAAACCACTAAGAACAATCAAACACGACCAATACACATGGTCAACAACAATGGAATCACCCACATGTGTAGCTACATAAACAGGTGAACTCATAGAATCACGGGATACATCCAAATACTAAGAAAAATAAGATGACACATAGGAATAAGTGGAGCTTGGATAAAATAAGACTGATGTATCTCTATGACAGACCGGAACGGTACCTTATATAACAGAATCTGATGCAATTGCCTCTGTCCTAGAAAGAAGGGCGTAATATCTGGCCTGGCCTCCCCCTCTAGGGCGACCTCTACCTGTCCGACCTCCACCTCTAGTTGGTTGTGCAGGTGGGGTGGTAATTGGTGCTGTAATTATAGCTTGAGGACCCGTGGAGCACGCAGTTCCTGAGAAATCTGTGGAGGTGAACCCCTCCTGAATCTGGGGAAATCCCCCACCAAATGACGAGTGCTGCGATACTGAAAACAAGCTCTTGGAGAACATGGTTTTTGCGATTGGCTCAGGCCTAATCGACTGGACTGACCACTGCAAGCACCTCGTATAGGAGGCACACTAGACCGAAGCACTGCTGGCGGCTGGAAGTGTTGAATGAACATGCTGACCCATATAACCTCTGCCCTGATGAGATGTAGCTAGGGCATGAGTACCACTGTAAGTTCCAGACTCTCGAGACCTCTTAGCCTCTCTCTCCTCTCTATCCCGAGTCAGCATACCCTCCAACCTCCTAGCAATCCCTACTACCTACTGGTATATAATATCCATCTCCAACTCGCGGTCCATACACAATCTGATACTGGGGTTGAGCCCCTCAATGAACCGACAAACCCGCTCTCGAACAGTAGCGACCAGGGTTGGTGCATGCCCATCCAAATAACTGAATCGGACCGCATATTCAGACACAGTCATAGCAGCCTGGTGCAAATGCTCAAACTCTACGCGCCAAGCATCCATGAGACTTTGGGTACATATTTCCTCGGGAACATATCTGAGAACTGAGTCCAGGTGAGTGAAGCTGCCTCAGCCGGACTATCCAACTCATATGTGCGCCACCACTAGTAGGCCGCTCCTCTAAGCTGGAATGTCAATGTAGCTTGTGACTCATAACAACTAGTAGGTTTAATGATCCTAGTGCTCTGATACCAACTTGTCACGACCCCGTTTTCCCCTCCGTAAGGTGTCATGATGGCACATAGTCTCTAAGACTAGGTAAGCCTAATAATTTGCGGAATCAATGAGTAATAAACTGAACTCTCATCTCAACACGTGATATATAAATATATAAATGCCATTCAATAATTACAACTACCAAAATCTAGTGGAAACAAGTCATAAGCTTCTAAGACCAAGTACTAAGTGTCTATATACATCAGAGTCTAAATGAAGTTAAGGAATACAACATAGTAAGGATAGAGGGGGACTCTGTGGTCTGCGGACACTGGCAGATATATCTAGAAGTCTCCAAGTACGATACGACTCACTGGTATCTTGACTGGTGGGAAGAATCCGGATCTGTACAAAATGATGTGCAGAGTGTAGTATGAGTACACCACACTGGTACCCAGTAAGTGCCAAGCCTAACCTCCATAGAGTAGTGACGATGTCAGGTCAGGGACCTACTGGTTTAAAATAAAAGTAAGGCATAAGATATAATAATATTTTGAAATGACTGAGAATTTATACAATAAGAAGTTTCAAAACATATCAGCACAATAAATAGAGGTACACAACAGGGGCACTCCTGAGGTACCGCCTCGTAGTCCCAAATATAAAGATGCAGTACAGGGGAATCTCCCGAGGAACCTCCTCGCAGTACCAAAGTAAATACGCAATACAGGGGGATCTCCCGAGGAACCACCTCGTAGTCCCAAAGTAAATATGCAGCACATGGAGATCTCCCAAGTAAACACCTCGTAGTCCCAAAGTCAATATACAGTACATAGGGATCTCCTGAGGAACCGTCCCGTAGTCCCAAAGTAAATATGCAGTACAGGGGGATCTCCCGAGGAACTGCCTCGTAGTCCCAAAGTAAATATGTAGCAGATAATCAAAGGGAAACACAATTTTTCAGCAAGAATCTTACTGTTAAAGATTTAATTCAAATTAAGGAAAGTAGGTAATTCAACTAAGCATGTTGCACAAATTGCAAGTAAGAGTTAAGGCACGTACACATGCGATGCTAGACTATGATCACTACATATGCTAAGGCAACTCATTTAATGTATTTTAAAAGACGATAACTCAGTTAATGTATTTTAAAATATGACAAATCAGCAAGAACCGAATTTACCATAATTAACCCGTGTACGCACTCGTCACCTCGCATACACGGCGCTCACATATTACAAATTGTTACAACAGTACCAAATCCTAAGGGAATTTCCTCCACACAAGTTTAGACAAATCGTTTACCTCAAATGTCACTCAATCAATCGGTAAGAATGCATTTGCCTCGATTTTCCGACTCTGAATGTCCCAAATCTAGCCAAAAGCAATTTCATAACATGAATAAAATTACAAGAAACTAATTTAAATAATAAATCTACGAGTTTAGCAAGGAATCGAAAAATCACCCCAACAGGTCGATCTGGGACCACGTCTCGAAATCGGGTAAAAGTGACAAAATACGAACACACATTCAACCACGAGTTCACCCATACTAAAATTACCAAAATCCGACACCAAGTCGCCACTCAAATCCCGAAATTACACTCTCCAAATCCCTAGCCTATTCCCACATTTCACCTTAAAACACACAAAATCTAGGTGGGAAAATCAATGGTGAAACAAGATTATTGATCAAAAATAAGCACAAGAGACTTACCTCAAGAAATCCTTCGAAATATGCTCTCAAGAATCGCCAAAACCGAGCTCAAAATGTCTAAAATTAGCAAAAATCGTGAACCCTTACATTTAAGTGTTCAGACCAGCTTTCTCGCTTCTGTGAGGGATCCACCGCATCTGCGGTTCCGCAAATGCGGAAAAACCATCGTAGGTGCAGACTTCACTTAATCCCTCAAAGGTTTCTTCTACGAACAAGGGTCACACTTGCGCTCCCACTTCTACGGGCAATAGGGCGCTCTGCAAGTCCGCTTTTGCGAGAATCTGACCGCATCTACGGTCCCAGCTGGAAAGGCCAATAGTCACTTGTGCGGCTCTATGGATGCTTCTGCGGGGTCTCACCTACGACTCAAAGTGCGTAGGTGCGATTACACCAGGTGCAGCAAACTTCAGCCAACCAAACGCAACTCTAAATGATTCGTTAACCATCTGAAATCAACCCGAGGCCCCCGGGACGTCAACCAAATATACCAACCAATACTAAAATATCATACGAACTCAATCGAGACTTTGAATCACATCAAACAATGCTAAAAACACGAATTACACATTCATTCAAGCCTAATGAACTTCAAAGTTTCAAACTTCTACATCTAATGCCGAAACGTATCAAATCAAGTCCGATTGACCTCAAATTTTGCACACAAGTCATAATTGACATTACGGACCTACTCTAACTTTTAGAATCTAAATCCGACCTCGATATCAAAAGGTCCACCCCTATTAAACTTCTCAAAAATCATCATTTTTTCAACTTTCGCCAATTAGCGCTAAAATGACCTATTGGCCTCCAATTCAACATCTGAACACGCTCCTAAGACCAAAATCACCCTACAGAGCTATAAGAACCGTCAAAACTTCATTCCGGAGTTGTCTTCACATAGTTTGATCTACGGTCAATTCCTATGACTCAAACTTCCATTTTAGAGACTATGTGTCCCATTTCACTCCAAAACCAAAAGAAATGCTCCCGGCAAATCACAAAACTCAAAAATGAATTAGAGGGAACAATAATACGGGTTCGGGGATAATTTCCCCAAAACGACCGACCTGGTCGTTACAAAAACTGGGATCGTGACAAGTTGGTATCAAAGCTCTAGGTTCATAGGTGTTATTAGTCACAAGCAGGTTAAGTAGAGTGTCGCGGATCGGTATGAAGACGTTTGTACTTATTTTCGAGAGGCTATGGAACTGTTAGGAAAAATTTCACTTCTTTGATTCCTTGTCGTGCGAACTTATTAACTTTGGGATTCTAAATTTCTATCTTTCTATTCTATCATAGATGATTAGGACACGTACATATGGATCACATGACCGAACAACCGTACCCCCTACTAGAGCCGGGAGAGGTCAGGGTCAGGGTAGAGGCCGAGGAGCCACCAGTAGCTCCAGTTGGAGGGAAGGCACCTGAGGCACCTGTTACTGCACCAGTCCTCCAGGAGACTCTAGCCCAGTTTCTGAGCATGTTCAGTACCTTGGCACAAGCAGGATTGATACCCCTTACTCCTGCCACATCTCAGGCTGGGGGAGAAGCACAAACTCCCATCGCTGGTACCCTAGAGCAGCGGTTCTAGGTCAACCAGGTTTCAGAGGTCGTACTGATACATCCGGTAGCTCCAATTCAGCCCAGGGTTAGGGCAGTAGTTTTTAAGGCGGAGCAACTCAGGATAGAGGTACAAGAAGTACCACCCTCCTAACTTCAGTGGCTTGGCGTTAGAGGATGCCCAGTGTTTTCTTGAGGAGTGCGGCCGTATCCTCCGTACTATGGGAGTTGCAGAGTCTAGTAGGGTTTCTTTCACTATGTTCCATCTTAGAGGAGCGGCCTATCAGTGACGGTGCGCAAACTAGTTGGGTAGTTCGGATGAGGCAACTTCACTCACTTGAACTGAGTTCTCAGATATGTTCTTGAGGGTGTATGTTCCCCAAAGTCTCAGAGATGCATGGCGCACAGAGTTTGAGCAGTTGCGTCTGGGTTCTATGACCGTGTCATAGTATGCAGTCCGATTAAGTGATTTGGCTAGGCATGCACCAGCCATGGTTTCTACTGTTAGAGAGAGGCTTCGTAGATTTATTGAGGGGCTCAACCCCAATATCAGATTTAGCATGGCACAAGAGTTGGAGATGGACATCGCATACCAGCAGGTAGTAGGGATTGCTAGGAGGTTGGAGGGTATGCTGACTCGGGACCCCAATGGAGGGATCGCGGACCCCAATGGAGGGATTGCTAGGAGGTTGGAGGGATCGCGAACCCGAATGCTATAACTAGTCAGTTTTGCGACCATTCTGCAGTCGCTGAATTGGCCGCAGTATCCCATTCTGCCAACCTTTTGTAAATTTGTCATAACTTCTTGTAGGAGTGTCCAAATAATGAACGGTTTTAGGCGTTAGAAACTAGACTCGAATGTATTTCATTTGAAAGGTAGTTCATCACATAACCCCTTATACATATGTAGATATTCTTGCCCAAAGTTTAGTTTAGTGCGTACTCATTTGGAACTTTAGTCTATCATGTAATTTCCAACTTGACTTAGACTTAAAGGAAATCCGTATGCCCTATATCACTTCAAATACACCTCGTACACTCATTATCATATCCAATTAATATCCATCATATTAATTGTCCTCATCTGCACACAAAATAATATAATTAGCACACATCAACTTTCTTAATAGCATTTAAGTAATTCAAAATTTTTTGGGGTGCTACAACCACTTTAGATTCAACACATTTATCCACCCCAACTTAAGAAAACCCATCTCTCAATAAGACTTGTTCAAATTTCTCATACCACTACTTAGGAGCTTGTTTAAGGTTCTAAAGAGATTTAATTAATTTACAAACGTTATTTTCTTGTCCATGAATGACACAGCCTTTAGGTTGAACCATATAAATCTCTTCTTCTAAATCACCATTTAAAAAAGACGTCTTGACTTCCATTTAATCGATAAAAAGCTTATGGATTGAAACTAAGGTAATTAAAACTCGAATAGAAGAAATTCTCGTCACTAGTGCAAAAGTATCAAAATAATCAATATTTCATTTTTGAGAAAACCCTTTTGCTACTAACCGAGCTTTATATGTATCTAAATATCTATCAAGATTAAATTTTCTTTTAAAAATTCATTTATAACCAGTAGGTTTTGCACCAGGAGGTAAATTAGTCAAAATTCATGTTTTATTTTTCAAAATAGATTTCAACTTTTATTGACTCTTTCCAATAATTTGCTTCTGAAGAATATATAGCTTCAGAATAATTTGATGGTTCAATATTGACAAGAAAAATTTGAAAATCATTTCCATAAGAAAAATATTCTTTCCTAGGCCTTTTGCTCCTTCTCAGTTCCTCATTAGAGGTAATTTCGTTATTTGTTTCAACAAGTGTATGAGACATTTTATATGACAATGAATAAATATATTCAAAGTACTCACCATTCTTTGTCTTTATTATAGTATTACAATCAAGCAAATCACTTTTTAAAACAAGAAATCTATATGCAACACTATGTTCAGCATATCCAATAAGTATACAATCAACAGTTTTAAAACTTATTTTTCTCTTTTGAGGTTCAGGTAAAAGAACTTTAGCAAGGCACCCTTACATTTTTAAATATTTCAAGTTAGGTTTATAATCCTTCCACAATTCATACGGAGTTTTGCCTGTTCTTCTATATGGTATTCTATTTTGTAAGTGACATACAAATAATATAGTTTCACGCCACAAATTGTCAAGTGCATTAGAACTAACTAACATAGAGCTCATCATCTCTTTCAATGTTCTATTTTTTCTTTCAGCTACTCCATTTGATTAATATGAATAAGGCGGAGTTACATCAAATTATTCCTTCTTTTTCTCAAAATTCATTCAAAGATAAATATTCTTCACCTCTATCAAATCTTATTCATTTGATTTTTCTACTAAGTTGATTTTCAACCTCAGTTTTATAAGAAATAAAAGCATTAAAGGCATCATCTTTATTTCTAAGAAAATACAACTTAGTAAATCCAGAAAAATAATCAATCAAAATTACATAATATCTTTTACCACCTCTAGTCATAGTCTGCTTTAAATCGCCTAAATAAATATGAATAAAGGATAATAGTTTAGTTTCTCTATTTATAGGAAAACAAGTTCTTTTAGTACTTTTAGCTTTAGTACATATTTCACACTTGTCAATATTATTTGAGTCTAAAAACAGATATTAAACCTAATGACTGTATTTTATTTATATACGCCAGATTAACATGTCCTAGTCTAGCATGCCATAAAGAAATAGACTCAACCATATAAGCATAAGCATATGCATTTCCGTTCATAACATCAGAAACATTAAGTACAAAGAGTCCTTGCTTACAATATCCCTTTCCCATAAACACATTGTTTTTGGTCATTATGATCTTATCAGATTCAAATGACACTTCCAAACAAGGATATATAGATCAAGTTTGCCCTCATAGTATGAACATGTAGTACATCAACAAGGGCTAAAGTGTTTCTCGAAGTGAGTTTCAGGAGAACTTTACCTTTACCCAAGACTTTGGTAGTACTTGAGTCTCCAAGGTAGACCTCTTCTTTATCATCCTCTATTGGAGTATAAGAAGAAAATGCTTCTCGATATGCCCAAAAGTGCCGAGTAGCCCCAGAGTCTACCACCCATTCTTTTGCATTTGCTACAATATTTACTTGAGAAATGAATGTCGCAATAATATCACCTCCTTCAGCTAAGTTATTCTTAAGAGTATTAGTTTTTCCTTTATCTCCTTTATACCTGCAATGTGAGGTATGATGGCATGGTTTTGCACAAACAAAACAAGAGCCTTTTTTTCTCTTAAGGTTAGGATTTTTGGGCTTGTAACCTTGAGACTTATTCTCATACTTTTTGCGGTTGTTTCTACTACTTTGAACTAGGTTTGCTTTAAGAGTTGTCATCTGAGCTTTGGCAGATTCTTTTCTGTTGGAATCATTAATTAGGATGTGGGTTATAATTTTCTCAATAGTGAAATTTTTCTGTTTATGCTTTAATTTGTTCTTATAGTCACTCCATGAGTCAAGCAGCTTTTCAATTAGTACTCCCGCAACAAACTTTTCTGGTAAAGACATCCCATCGGCCTTCAAGTCTTCTAGCACTTTTTTATATTCGTTGATTTGCACATTCATCTCTTTATCATCTCTCATCTGCCACTGATAAAACTTTCCTACTACAATTTTTTGTTTTGTAGCATGTTCAGCGGTGATTCTTTAGTTAAGGCTTCCCATATAGCTTTTGCTTCCTTATAAATGCAATATACGTCAAGCGGTTCATTAGAAATAGTTTGCAATATAGTATGACCGCATACCTTGTTGGCGTGTTGGCATGATTCCACTATTTTATTATTAGCATCTGCACTAGGTTGTGGATGCAGCAGTGCATATGCAACACCATGGACATCAAACAGTGAGAAAATATGTTCTTGCCAACGCTTGAAATTTTCATTGGCGAAAATTTCAATATTTGACACATATGCAAATGACCTAGCATATGACAGTGCAACTGGGGCTGGAATAGTGGAGGTAGCGCCAATATTGGTGGTATCGGTAGTATTTTTGAGCATCAGTGTTGTTTGTCATAGTTTCTTAGATTGTAGGAAAATAACATGAGAAAAATAACAATAACACTGATATAATATTATTTGTACGCATATATACAAATTAACTTGAGTCGCACTCGGCACTGTCCTAAGAAACTATTTCAGCAGTGTAAAATATTTTCCAAGTAGTAAACAAGCTTTACCTCTATTTTATTTAGACGATACAGGAATCAGCAAAATATTAAATTACAAACCCAGCTAGTTGTAAGAGAAAGAGCTACTAATGTTTTATGCCAATTAAAATACATAGAAGAAGATATTAGAAGGAGAAGGATGTATAAGAGGGAAAGAAGATAGAAGTATTTTTTTGTCTTGCTAATGATAAAAAGGAGAGGTTGGCATTGGCTATTTATAGCCTCATGTGCATGAAGCTTTGTTTTGCATGGCAAAAACGTGGCTGATGGAATTTTTCATTTTACCAAGGTATTCTGACATCTTTCTAATGTCTTCAAGAAGGGATGCCACATGGTTTTGATTATGACTGTCACGACCCAAAACTCAACCTGTCATGATGGCACCTATCATGGTACTAGGCAAGCCGACTACTCAGACATTTCCAACACTTTCAAATTTAAAATATACTAAAATAGGTTTAAATAAGTAAAATTCTCATAAAAACTGATAGAAACCGTCACAACTCGATACAGAAGTTTCCCAAAACAAGGGTGTTAATTACATGATCATCTATACAAATGCAAAGTCTGATACTCTGTCTAAGAAAGCAGATACTGAATAAATAAATTGAGGGATATAGGAGGAGAGTCAAGGTCTACGGACGCCAGGAAACTACCTCGATAATCTCCGAATGACTGAAACGCTAGGAATCAACAACCACTGTTTCCGAAAACAACTCGATCTACACACGAAGTGTAGGGTGTAGGGTAAATACAACCAAATCAGTAAGTAACAAGTCGAACTATTGGGTTGAAAGCAGTGTCGGGCTTCACAGGTACAGTTCAATTACAGAAATACAGTATAGAAAGGTAGACAAGGTTCCAAATTTAACAGTTAAAGCTCAAATAGGTAAGATATGTCAAGTGCAATTGAAGCAAGATATGGTACATCTCATTATCTACATGTCAGTTATGTATGCTAACTGAAGTACAAAATAGTGGTGAAATCATATGCATACTCTCAGAGTATCAATCACTCAGTCCTCCTATTCACTCCATCCCCATAGTCACTCCATCCTCACCATCACTCATTCCTCACAGTCACTCCATCCTCACCATCACTCATTCCTCCCAAACGCTCGGCACACACGCTCGCACTCAGAAGGAACCTGCGGTCACTGTGGGTGTGCAAACTCCGGAGGGGAAGATCCAGCCCAAGCGCTATAATAAGCCAATCATAGCATGAATCAATAAAACATATTGCGGCTTGTAGCACAATCCCATAAATATTCTCACAATCAGGCCCTCGGCCTCACTCAGTCATCAGTCTCTCGGGCTCACAAAAATCATGATAATCAACCCAAACAATGATGATATGATGTATCAATAAATAAAAACAGAGACTGAGATATGATATTTAAATAATAGTTGTGACTAAGTACATAACTGCAAATTAAGAAAATAATTCAACATGCAACACGACCTCTGTGGGTCCCAATAGTACCAGCATGTAGCCTAAGCATGATTTATAATATGACTTGTAGCTCAATTTCTCTAACACGTGGAGAATATACGGATAACGATAAGATTATTCAACTATACAATCCTATGGAATTGACAAAGTCACAATTCCTACGGTGCACGCCCACACGCCCGTCACCTAGCATGTGCGTCACCTCAACACCAATCACATAATACAAAATTCGGGGTTTCATACCCTCGGAACCAAGTTTAGAAGTGTTACTTACTTTAAACCGTACAAATCTGTATTCCAATAAGCCATTGCCTCGTGAATCGGCCTCTGGATGCCTCGAATCTAGACACAAACAATTCAATACAATCAACTAAAGCTATAGGAATCAATTCTAAATGAAAATGTTAAGTTCTATATCAAAAGTCAAAGAGTCAACTCAAAAGTCAACCCCCAGGCCCACATCTCGGAATTCGATTAAAGTTACAAAATTCGGACACTCATTCAACCATACCAAAATTCTCAAATCCCCAAAATTCGGCCTAAGAAGTTTTTTCCATTTTCCCCAACGTTTAAACCCAAATCACTAATTAAATGATGAAATCAAAGATATAATCATGGAATGTAACCAAAACTAAGTAAGAATCACTTATCCCAATCACTCCCTTTAAAGTCTCTCCAAAAATTGCCTCCAACCGAGCTACCAAAATTAAATTTGTAAAATAAACTCAAACCCTCATTTTTGAATAATTAAGTCCCTTAATCGTGATCGCCAAGAACAAACTCAGATTCCCAGAAAATTAACCTTACACGAACGCAACAATACCCATGCGAACGTGAAGTACTACCTCCTCATACCTGTGCGACCGCGTCCCTCCTTACGCGATCGCGAAGAACAAACGTGTGAACTCAACTCCTGCCTCACTGCTTCTCTAACCTACGCGTTCACGGCCTCTTCTCGCGAACGCATAGAGTAAAAATCCCAGCTACCCAAACAAGCCTTCACGATCGTGGACCTATCCACGCGATCTCATAGAAATATGAATCACTGGATGAACACTCGATAGACTAGGCAGTATGACAAGCTTGTAAGCCACCTCTATAATCCTTTGAAGCACCTCAAACCCCGATATACTGAGGGCTCAACTTGCCCTTCTTCCCATACCTCATAACACCTTTCACGGGTGAAACCTTGAGCAGTAACTTCTCCCCAATCATGTAGGCAACATCACCAACCTTTCGATCGGCGTAACTCTTCTATCTAGATTGCACCGTACGAAGCAGATCCTGAATTAATTTAATATTGTCCAAAGCATCCTGAACTAAGTCGGTACCTAATAGTCTAGCCTCAACCGGCTCAAACCATCCCACCAAAGACCGACACCATCTCCCATACAAAGCCTCATACGGAACCATCTGAATGCTCGATTGGTAACTGTTATTGTAGGCAAACTCTACGAGCGGCAGAAACTGATCCCAAGAACCCCTAAAATCTATGACACAAGCGCGTAGCATATCCTCCAATATCTAAATAGTGTGCTCGGACTGCCCGTCCATCTGAGGGTGAAATGTTGTACTCAGCTCAACTTGTGTGACCAACTCTCGCTGTAAGGCTCTTCCAAACTGCTATGTAAACTGCGTACCCCGATCTGAAATGATGGACATTGGCACACCGTGAAGGCGAACAATCTCGCGGATGTAAATCTCAGCCAACTGCTCTGAAAAATATGTAGTCCTAGCTGGAGTGAAATGCACGGACTTGATCAACCGATCCATAATCACCCAAATAGCATCAAACTTCCTCGAAGTTCGTGGGAGCCCAACTACCAAATTCATGGTGATACGCTCACATTTGTACTCCGGAATATCAAGCCTCTAAAGAAATCTGCCCGGTCTCTGATGCTCATACTTCACTTGCTGACAGTTTAGGAACCTAGCTATAACCCTCACTATATCCTTCTTTATCCTTTTCCACCAATAATGTTTCCTCAAGTCCTGATATTTCTTTGCGGTACCCGGATGGATGGAATACCGCGCACTGTGGGCCTCCTCAAGGATCAACTCACGTAGAATATCTACATTAGGCACAAAATATGACCATGCACCCTCAACACCCCATAATCCCTAATAGTAACATCTTTGGAATCACCATGTTGAACCGTGTCCTTAAGGACAAGCAAATAGGGATCATCATATTGGCGCTCTCTGATGCGATCATATAAAGTCGACCGAGAAACCACACAAGCTAGAACCCGAATAGGCTCCGAAACATCTAATCTCACAAACTGGTTGGCCAAGGCCTGAACATCAACTACAAGCGGTCTCTCGCCAATAGTAATAAATGCAAGGCTACTCATACTTACCGCCTTTCTACTCAAGGCATCGGCCACCATATTGGCCTTCCTAGGATGACACAGAATGGTAATATCATAGTCCTTTAGCAGCTCTAACCATCTCCGCTGCCTAAAATTTAAATCCTTCTATTTGAACAAGTGTTGGAGACTCTGATGATCCGTAAATACCTCACAAGACACACCATAGAGATAATGCCTGCAAATCTTCAATGCATGAACGATGGATGCTAACTAAAAATCATGAACGTAGTAGTTCTTCTCATGAGGCTTCAACTTACGTGAAGCATAAGCAATCACCCTACCCTCATGCATCAAGACAAATACAATATTAATCCGAGAAGCATCACAATACACTATATAAGAACCATAAACTGAAGGCAGAACTAGAATTAGAGCTATGGTCAAGGCAGTCTTGAGCTTCTGAAAGCTCTCCTCACACTCATCCGACCACCTGAAAGGAGCACCTTTCTGGGTCAATTTGGTCAAAGGGGTTGCAATAGACGAGAAACCCTCTACGAAGCAACGGTAATAACCGACCAAGCCGAGAAAACTATGAATCTCAGTAGTTGAGGACGGTCTGGGCCAACACTAAACCACCTCTATCTTCTTTGGATCCACCTTAATCCCCTCACTGGACACCATGTGCCCCAAGAACGCCACCGAACTATGCCAAAACTCACACTTGGAGAACTTGGCATAAAGCTTCTCCTCCCTCAGCCATTGTAATACAATCCTCAAATGTTGGGCATGCTCCTCCTAGCTACGTGAGTACACCAGGATATCATCAGTAAATACTATGAAAAACGAGTTGAGATATGGATTAAATACATTGTTCATCATGTGAATGAATGTTGTTGGGGCATTGGTCAACCCAAAAGACATCACAAGGAACTCATAGTGACCATAACGGGTCCTGAATGCCGTATTTAGAATATCTGAGTCCCCAATCTTCAACTGGTGATACCCAGACCTCAAATAAATCTAGGAGAACACCCTCGCTCCCTGAAGCTGGTCAAATAGATCATCAATACTCGGCAAAGGATACTTGTTCTTGAATGTAACTTTGTTCAACTGCCTATAGTCGATATACATCAGCATAGTACCATCTTTCCTCTTCACAAACAGAACCGGTGCACCCTACGGCAACACATTGGGCCTAATAAATCCCTTATTAAAAAGTTCCTGAAGTTTCTCTTTCAACTACTTCAACTGATTTGGTGCCATACGATATAGAGAAATAGAAATGGGCTGAGTGACCGGCACCAAATCAATATCCCTATCGGATAGCATGCCCAGCAAGTTTGTAGGAAACATATACAGAAAGTTTCGCACTACCGAAACATAATCAATAGTAGGGGTATCAACACCAACATCCCTCACGAAGGCCAAATAAGATAAACACTCCTTCCCAACCATCTGTTAGGCCTCAAAATATGAAATCACTATACTGGAACATACTCTAGAAAACCTCTCCACTCGATCCTTGGCAACTGATAAGTGGAGATTTTGACTACTTATTAGCGCCATTTAGCTTTAGTTTGAGTCCAAAAGCGTTTAATTGTGTTCCAAAACACTGATGAAATGTGCTTCATTGCAGGAATATTGGAAGATGAGTCCCCGAGATGAAATCGAACTCAAGAAGGAGTAATCTGAACTCAAGGACAAAAAAAAGCACAAAAGCTCAGAAGTGCGGACCGCAGAATATCATCTGCGGCCGCAGGTTGTGAAGAAAAACCCATCAGAGATTGATGCAAAGTGCGGTCCGCACATGATATGTGCGGCTGCAGAAGCTGGGTCAGAGCAAAGTTTAGAGAACCTGCATTTCAAGTCTACCAAAAGTGCGGACCGCACAATTATTGTGCGGCCGCAGAAGAAGAGTTGTGCGACCGCAGTTACAATTGTGCGAACCGCAAAAGAGCAAGGTGCGGCCGCAGTTACAATTGTGCAGACCGCAAAAGAGCAAGGTGCAGTCGCAGTTACTATTATGCAAACCGCAGAAAGAATGTCGTACATTTTCTAGGATCAGATAGAAGCACCACCCCAGATTTGATCCAAAAAACACAGGGCAGAGTTACCTTATTGGTGAGTCTTGGCCGGGTTAGTGTTTAAGCCGAAGAACCTCCGAAAGGGTATTTTGTCTGAAATTTCCAGCTTTGTATAAATAGAAGAGTTTCACTCTTTTAGGTCATCTTTTGACATCAGCTGCTACAGTAGACGGTTCCTTTTAATATTTTTAGTAGTTTTTGATATTTTGAGCTTTTTGAACATAGAGTTTATCAATTTAATTAGCAATATGGGTTTAATTATCATTTCTTCTCCTAATTCTTCCATTTTAAGTATGAGTAGATAGATTTTCACTAGGGTTATGACCCAACCCTAGTGTGTAAACTTAATGGGTGTTTGATTTATTGCTTATTTATGGTTGGGTGTTTATTATTTAGCCTTGTTCTTGCTTTGGTTTGAATAATTAATGGTTGCAAATATTAGTTCATTCCTATTTGACTTGGTCTCTACTTGATAAAGAGAGACTTAGTCTAGAAAAACTTGGCTAGCAAGAAATTCGGTCAATCGAGATATTGATAAGACCAATTAAAGGGTTGAACCTACAGATAGTAAAACCCGACTTGAGCTTCTTATCAACCGTTTTGTTCAATACCCATTTGGACTTGAGAAAGCCAAATTGGGGAAAATCACTCTCTGGCCGAGAGGTATTGAGTGGGTAACCGAGTATTGATAGCTATAATACACCCCGACCAATAAAACAAGCTTTAAAGTTTACAACCCGTTAGGCAAAAACCTAGGTGAAGGTCATAGCCCTAGGCCTTTTACAACATTTGAAAAAATAACAAAAACAATCTTCTACTTTTATTTCTTAAATTGCAATTGTAGTTTAGATTAAACTTTAAAACAATCAAGTTTTGCGAAAGTGCAAATTTATATATACAAACTCACACGCTAAGATATATATTACTAACTCCCATACATATAGCACCCTATGGAATTCGACCCCGGCTCTTGTTGGGTACTATTATTGCATCGACCGTTTTCATAACCTCGAATTGAGGTGTGAACTTGGACAAGATCAGCAACCCCAGCATCGCTAATGTCATAGTCTTAGAATGACAATCCAGAATAGCGTGACATGGAGACAACCAATCTATATCCAAAATCACGTCGAAATCGACCGTACTAAGCAATAAGAGATCAACTCAATTCTCAAATCCCCCAATAGTCACTACACCCGACTGATATACACGGTCCACAACAATAGTATCGCCCACCAGTGTAGATACATGAATAGGATGATTCATAGGGTCAAATAATGTGGAACAATCCATATGGCACACTGAGACAATACATGTGATCACTACATCTGAAGCAACAAAATTTGGCCTGGTAGGAATAGCATAGAATCGGGCCTGCCCTCCACCTGATCGCCCTCCCCCTCTAGGGAGACCTCTAGCTGCCTGGGACCCACCCTGAGATAGTTGGGCGGGTGGTAATGTAACTGGTGTGGAAGTCATAGCCTGACCCCTCTGCTCCCCCGGGTGATGAGGACATTGTCTCCACATATGCCCAAACTCTCCGCACTTGAAGCAACTCCCCGCTGGTGGTGGGAGGGACTGAATCGGGCCCCGAGAACCAGAATAACTGCTAGAAGGACCTGACATAGATGAACTCTGAACCGATAGAACATGTGATGAACTCTGAGTTGGGAGAGCATTGAGAGATGACTGACCTGGATGAGCAATGTACGAACCTTGGCTAACTGATGCACTACGATAAACTAGATGAGTCATTTGAGCGGGCCTATAAGGACGACCCCTGCTGTGGTAGGACTGCCCCCAGAAGGAACACCACTGAAACCACCCGAACCACGAGGCCTCTTGGCCTCCCTCTCCTCACGCTCCTAACTATGGACCATCTCTAGCTGCCGAGCAATGTCAACCACCTCATCGAACTAAGCACCAGATACACTCTCACGAGTCATAACAAAACGCAACTGATAGTGGAGGCCATCAATGAACCTCCTAATCCTCTCCCTCTTAGTGGGAACCAACTAAACTGGGTGACGATCAAACTCTAAAAATCTCATCTCATACTGGGTCACAGGCATGCCATCCTAACGTAGATACTCGAACTGTCTATGCAGCTCCTCCCTGCGGGACTGCGGCACAAACTTCTCCAAAAAGAGAATAGAGAACTCATGCCATGAAAGTGGTGTAGCATCGACCAACCTACTCCTCTCACAGGCCTCCCACCATCTAAAAGCTTCCCCGGTCAACTGAAAAGTAGTAAATGAGACCCCACTGGTCTCCAGAATACCCGCCGTGTGAAGAATCCGCTGGCACCTACCCAAGAAGTCTTGGACATCTTCTGACTCAGCCCCACTAAATGATGGAGGCAGGAACCTCCCAAATATCTCTAGTCTCTTTTGCTCTTTATCACTCATAACGGGGTCCACTTGGGCCTGAGCAACTACACTCGACTGGGCTGGTAGTACCCCCAGTGTCTGAAGTCTCTATATCACTTACTTTGGAGTTCGGGTGGCAGGAGTATGAGTACCTCCCCCGGCCTGAGAAGTGGCTGGAACCGGTATGAACAGATGCCACCTGAGCAAGGCTGGTGCAAACAGCCAATATCTGAGCCAAAGCCTCAAAAATGCCTAGAATAACAATGGGCACAGATGGTGCGTAAGCTGTCCCCACTGGCCCAACCACATCTAGAAATTGCTCTTAAGCGGGAGCAACTGGTGTATCTGCAGGTGTTGCTCTAGCTACTGTACGAGCTACAAAGCAGCCCCTACTACGGCCCCGGCCTCTCATGGACCTAGCCGGTGATACTGGTGGTTGTCCATCTGATTCGATAGCACGTGTCCTCACCATCTGTGAGAGAATAAAATAACAAAAAATTAGTTCTCGGAATCAAGAAATTTATATGACAAGAATACAAGGATGTGAAGTTTCCTACGGGTTCGGCAGCCTCTCAAAGATAAGTACAGACGTCTCTGTACCGATCCGCAAGACTCTACTAAACCTGCTCATTACTCGTGAGACCTATGTAACCTCGGTTCTGATACCAACTTGTCATGATCCAATACTCAATATGTCATGATGGCGCCTATTATGGTACTAGGCAAGTCAGTTACTCACACATTTCTAAACACTTTCAAATTTAAAATATACTAAAACAAGTTTAAATTAGAAAAAACTTCATAAAAACTGATAAAAACCATCACAACTCGATACAGAAGTTTCCCAAAATCAGGGTGTCACTAAGTACATGAGCATCTATACAAATACAAAGTCTGATACTTTATCTAAGAAAGTAGAAACTGAATAACTAAACTGAGGAATATGGGAGGAGAGTCAAGGTCTGCGGATGTCAGGCAACTACCTCAATAATCTCCGAATGATTGAAATGCCAGGAATAAGCAACCACTGTATCGGGAAACACCTGGATCTGCACATGAAGTGAAGGGTGTGGCGTGAGTACAACTAACTCAGTAAGTAACAAGTCCAACTATTAGGTTAAAAGCAGTGGCGAGCTTTACAAGTACAACTCAATTATAGAAATACAGTACATAAAGGTAGACATGCTTCCAAATTTGATCTGCACAGGTAAGATATGTCAAGTTCAATTGATGCAAGATATGGTACATCTCGATATCTACATGTCGGTTATTTATGCCAACTGAAGTTCAAAACAGTGGTGAAATCATATGCATACTCTCATAGTATCAATCATTCAGTCCTCCCATTCACTCCATCATTCTAGTCACTCATTCCTCACAGTCACTTCATCCTCACTATCACTCAATCCTCCAAATCGCTCGGCAATCGCTCTCAGCACTCGCACACGGCACTCGTGCTCGCACTCAGTAGGTACTTGCACTCACTGTAGGTGTGCAGACTCCAGAGGGGGAGATCCATCCCAAAAGCTATAATAAGCCAATCATGGCATGAATCAATAAAATATGCTGCGGCGTGCATCCCGATCCCATAAATATCCTCACAATCAGGCCCTCAGCCTCACTCGGTCATCAATCTCTCCAGTCTCTCGAGCTCACAAGAATCATGATAATCAACCCAAACAATGATGATATGATGTATCAATAAATGGCAGCAGAGACTGAGATATGATATGCAAATAATAGATTTGACTGAGTACATAATTGCAAATTAAGCAAATAATTCAACATGCAACACGACCTCTGTGGGTCCCAACAGTACCAGCATGTAGCCTAAGCATGATTTCTAATATGAGTTGTAGCTCAATTTCTCTAACACGTGGAGAATATACGGATAACGACAAGATTATTCAACTATATAGTCCCATGGAATTGACAAAGTCATAATTTCTATGGTGCACGCCCACACGCCCGTCACCTAGCATGTGCGTCACCTCAACACCAATCACATAACACAAAATTCAGGGTTTCATACCCTCAGAACCAAGTTTAGAAGTGTTACTTACCTCAACCCGTGCAAATTCCTACTCCAATAAGCCCTTGCCTCTCGAATCGACCTCTGAATGCCTCGAATCTAGCCACAAACAATTCAATACAATCAACTCAAGCTATATGAATCAATTCTATATGAAAATGCTAAGTTCTATACCAAAAGTCAATTCAAAAGTCAACCCCCGGGCCTAAGAAGTTTTCTCCATTTTCCGCAATTTTTCAACCCAAACCACTAATTAAATGATGAAATCAAAGATATAATCATAGAATTTAACTAAAACTAAGTAAGAATCACTTAGCACAATCACCCCTTGAAAGTCTCTCCAAGAATCGCCTCCAACAGAGCTCCCAAAATCAAATTTGTGAAATAAACTCAAACCCTCATTTTTGAAATATTTGAGTCTGCCTAGATGTCCCTTAATATCGATCGCGGAAAAAGCTACGCGATCGCGAAGCACAAACTCACCTGCCCAGAAAATTAACCTTGCGCGAATGCAACAATACCCATGCGAACGTGAAGCACAACCTCCTCAGGCCTACGAAGTCGTGAAGAACAAACACTTGAACTGAGCTCCTGCCTCATTTCCTCTTCGTGAACACGACCTAGCCCATGTGTTCGCGATTCACTGCTTCTCTAACCTACGTGTTCACGGCCCTCATCTCCCGAATGTGTAGAGTAAAAATCATAGCTGACCAAACAAGCCTTCACTATCGCGGACCTATCCATGCGATCGCATAAAAGGAAACTAGACTTGCACACTAGAAAAACTTCAGTAGTCTCCCAAATCCAAATTTCAAGCCATTAACCATCCGAAACCAACCCGAGGCCCCTCAACCAAACATACCAACAAGTCCTAAAATACGATACGAACTTAGTCGAGGATTCAAATCTTATCAAACAACATCGAAAACATGAATCGCACCCCAATTCAAGCCTATTGAACTTATGAACTTCTAACTTCGACAATCGATGCCGAAACCTATCAAATCAAGTCTGATTGACCTCAAATTTTGAACACAAGTCATAAATGACACCACAGACCTATTCCAACTCCCGAAACAAAAATCCAAGCCCGATAACCAGAAAGTCAACTCCTGGTCAAACTTCTCAATTTCCAAAACGTCTAATTTTCTAACTTTCGCCATTTCAAGCCTAAATCAACTACGGACCTCCAAATCACTATCCGGACACACTCCTAAGTCCAAAATCACTCTACGGACCTATCGGAACCATTGAAACTCCATTTCAGAGTCGATACACATAAGTCAACATCTGATTATGCTTTTTAACTTAAGCTTCTAACCTTGAGACTAAGTGTTCCAACTCATTCTGAAACATCCCCGGAATCGAACCAATTACCCTGGCAAGTCACATAACGACAAATGAGCATGAACTAAGAAGTAAATGAGGGAACTGATCTACAATACTCAAAGCGACCGACCGGGTCTTTACATCCTCCCCCTCTTAAAAAAGCGTTTATCCTCAAACGGGTCTAGAAATATACCTCGAGTCTCAAATAGGTGTAGATATCTGCTCCGCATCTCCCGCTCAGTCTCCCAAGTAGCCTCCTCGACTGACTGACCTCTCCACTGCACCTTCACTGAAGTTATGTTTTTTGATCTCAACTTTCGAATCTGCCAATCTAAAGTGGCCACCGATTCCACATCATAAGTCAAATCACCATCTAACTTAATCGTGATGAAATCCAAAACATGAGACTAATCGCCGACATACTTTTAGAGTATAGAAACATGAAACACTGGATGAACACTCGATAGACTAGGTAGTAAGGCAAGCTTGTAAGCCACCTCTCCAATCCTCTAAAGCACCACAAACGACCCAATATACCGAGGGCTCAACTTGCCTTCTTCCAGTACCTCATAACACCCTTCATGGGTGAAGCCTTGAGCAATACCTTCTCCCTAATAGTCTAGCCTCACCCAGCTCAAACCATCCTAATGGAGACCGACACCGTCTCATATATAAAGCCTTATACATAGTCATCTGAATGCTCGATTGGTAATTGTTGTTGTAGGAAAACTCTGCGAGCGACAAAAATTGATCCCAAGAACCCCCGAAATCTATGACACAAGCACGTAGCATATCCTCCAATATCTGAATAGTGCACACGAACTGACCATCCATCTGAGGGTGAAATGATGTACTCAGCTCAACATGTGTGCCCAACTTTCAGTGCACGGATCTCCAAAACTGTGATGTAAACTGTGTACCCCGATCTGAAATGATAGACACTAGCACACCGTGAAGGCGAACAATCTCGCGGAGGTAAATCTCATCCAACCGCTCCGAAGAATAGGTAGTCCCAACTGGAATGAAATGTACGGACTTGGTCAACTAATCAACAATCACCCAAATAGCATCAAACTCCCTTTAAGTCTGTAGGAGCCCAACTACAAAATCCATGATGATATGCTCTCATTTCCACTCCGGAATCTCAAGCCTCTGAAGCAATCCGCACGGTCTCTGATACTCATACTTCACTTGCTAACAGTTTAGGCACCAAGCTACAAACCCAACTATATCCTTATTCATCCTCCTCCACCAATAATGCTGCCTCAAGTTCTGGTATATCTTCGTGGCACCCGGATGGATGGAATACCGCAAACTGAATGCCTCCTCAAGGATTAACTCACATAGCCCATTCTACATTAGGCACACAAATCCGACCTTGCATCCTCAATACCCCATCATTACCAATAGTAACATCCTTAGTATCACCGTGCTGAACCATGTACTTAAGGACAAGCAAATAGAGATCATCATATTGGCGCTCTCTCATGCGATCATATAAGGAAGACCAAGAAACCATACAAGTTAGAACCCGACTGGGCTCCGAAATATCTAATCTCATGAAATGGTTGGCCAAGGCTTGAACATCAACTGCAAATGGTCTCTCGCTACCAGGAATAAATGCAAGCTTACCCATACTCATCGCCTTTGTACTTAAGGCATAGACCACCACATTGGCCTTCCCGGGATGATACAGAATGGTAATATCATAGTTCTTTAGCAGCTCCAACCATCTCAGCTACCTCAAACTTAAATTCTTTTGTTTGAACAAGTGCTGGAGACTCTGATGATCCGTAAATACATCACAAGACACACTATAGAGATAATGCTTCCAAATCTTCAATGCATGAACCATGGCTGCCAACTCCAAATCATGAACAGGGCAGTTCTTCTCATGGGGCTTCAACTTATGTGAAGCATAAGCAATCACCCTACCCTCCTGCATCAAAACACCCAATACCAATCCGAGAAGCATCATAGTACATTATATAAGACCTAGAAGTTGAAGGCAGAACTAGAACTGGAGTTGTGGTCAAAGCAGTCTAAAGCTTCTAAAAGATCTCCTCACACTTATCTGACCACCTGAAAAGAGCACCCTTCTAGGTCAATTTGGTTAAAGGCACTGTAATAGACGAGAAACCCTCTACAAAGTGATGATAATAACCGGCCAAGCTGAGAAAGCTCCAAATCTCAGTAGTTGAGGACGGTTTAGGCCAACTCTGAACAGCCTCTATCTTCTTTGGATCCACCTTAATCCCCTCACTAGACACCACGTGCCCCAAGAACGCCATCGAACTAAGCCAAAACTCACACTTGGAGAACTTGCAATAAAGCTTCTCTTCCCTCAGCCATTGTACTATAATCCTCAAATATTGGGCATGCTCCTTCTGGCTACGTGAGTACACCAGGATATCATCAATGAATAATGTGACAAAAGAGTCGAGACATGGGTGAAATATATTGTTCATCATATGCATGAATGTTGTTGGGACGTTGGTCAGCCCAAAGGACATCACATGGAACTCATAGTGACCATAACGGATCCTGAATGTCGTATTTAGAATATCCGAGCCCGAATCTTCAACTGGTGATACCAGTCCTCAAATCAATCTTAGAGAACACCCTTGCTTCCTGAAGCTGGTCAAATAGATCATCAATACTCGACAATGGATACTTGTTATTGAATGTAACTTTGTTCAACTGCCTATAGTCGATGCACATCCGCATATTACCACCCTACTTCTTCACAAACAGAACCGGTGCACCCCACGGCGACATACTAGGCCTAATAAATCCCTTATCAAGAAGTTCTTGAAGCTGCTCTTTCAATTTCTTCAACTCAGCTGGTGTCATACGATACAGAGAAATAGAAATGGGTTGAGTGCCCGGCACCAAATCAATATCCCTATTGGGTGGCATGCCCGGAAGGTCTGCAGGAAACACATCCGAAAATTCACGCACCACTGGTGGGCCTTCAAATATGACTCGGCTGAGAACATACTCTAGAGAACCTCTCCACTCGATCCTTGGCAACCCGGCAGCGCCAATGTCACGGTCTTAGCGTGACAATCCAGAATAGCATGACGTGGAGACAACTAATCCATACCCAAAATCACATCGAAATCAACCATGCTAAGTAATAAGAGATCAACTCTAGTCTCTAATCCCCCAATAGTCACTACATACGACTGATATACACGGTCCACAACAATAGTATCGCCCACCAGTGTAGATACATGAACAAGCAAAACTAAGGACTCACGGGGCATATCCAAATAACGAGTAAAATAGGATGATACATAGGAATATGTAGAACAAGTTTCATACCCTCTTAACCAAGTTTAGAAGTGTTACTTACCTCAAACTGTGACAGTCCCTACTCCAATAAGCCTTTGCCTCACGAATCTGTCTCTGAATACCTTGAATCTAGCCACAAACTATTCGATACAATCAACTCAAGCTATAGGAAACAATTCCATACGAAAATGCTAAGTTTTATATCAAAAATAAAAAAGTCAACTCAAAAGTCAACCCCCAACCCACGTCTCGGAATCCAATGAAAGTTATAATATTTGGACACCCATTCAACCACGAGTCCAACCATACCAAGATTACTCAAATCCCCAAAATTCAGCCTAAGACATTTTCTACATGTTCCCAGATTTTTCAACCTAAATCACAAATTAAATGATGAAATCAAAGATATAATCATGAAATTTAACCAAAACTAAGTAAGAATCACTTACCACAATCACTCCCTTGAAAGACTCTCCAAGAATCGCCTCCAACCGAGCTCCCAAAATCAAATTTGTGAAATAAACTCAAACCCTCATTTTTGAAATATTTAAGTCTGCCTAGATGCCCCTTAATCGCAATCGCGGAAAAAGCTTCTCGAACTGCCCAGAAAATTAACCTTACGCGAACGCGACAATACCCATGCAAAAACAAAGCACTGCCTCCTCAGACCTATGCGAGCGCGTTCCTCCTCACACGATCGCGAAGAACAACGTGTGAACTCAGCTCCTGCCTCATTTTCTCTTCGCGGACGCGGCCTAGCCCATACGTTCGCGATTCATTATTTCTCAAACCTACGTGATCGCAACCCTCATCTCGCGAATGCGTAGAGTAAAAATCTTAGTTGCCCAAACAAGCCATCGTGATCGTGGACCTATCCACACGATCGCATAGAAGGAAACCAGACATGTACACCAGAAAAACTTCAGCAGTCTCCTAAGTCCGAAATTCGATCTGTTAACCATCTGAAACCAACCCGAGGCCCCAGGTACATCAACCAAATATACCAACATGTCCTAAATATGATACGAACTTAGTCGAGACTTCAAATCTCATCAAACAACATCGAAAACGTGAATAGTATCCCAATTCAAGCATATTGAACTTATGAACTTCTAACTTCTACAATCGATGTCGTAACCTATCAAATCATGTCTGATTGATCTCATATTTTGCACACAAGTCATAAATGACTTACTCCAACTCAAGGAGCCAAAATCTGAGCCCGGTAACCACAAAGTCAACTCCCGGTCAAACTTCTCAATTTCCAAAACTTCTAATTTTTCAACTTTTACCATTTCAAGCCTAAACCAACTATGAACCTCCAAATCACTATCCGGACATACTCTTAAGTTTAAAATCACTCTACGGAGCTATCAGAACCATAGAAACTCCATTCCGAAGTCGTTTACATATAAGTCAACATCTGGTCAAGTTATGCTTCTAACCTTGAGACTAAGTGTCTCAACTCATTCCGAAACATCCTCGGAATCGAACCAACTACTCTGGCAAGTCACACATATGAGCTTGAAATAAGAAGTAAATGGGAGAACGGGGCTAAAACACTCAAAACAACTGACTGGGGCGTTACAATGTCATTTGTCAACAAAGGCTTTAAAATATTGCCACAGTCCCACACTATTTTAAAGACCTTCAAAAATAAACTTGCTGGATTTTGTCACGACCCAAAATCCTAACCTGTCGTGATGGCGCCTATATCAATACTAGGCAAGCCGACAACCTCAATAAACCACAATTTCTTTTAAGTTTGTAAACATAATAATTAAGTTTAAGAGAAAATCCCACAAATACTGGATATAAATACACTCCCAAAACCTTGTGTCAATGAGACATGAGCATCTAAATGATAGCAGAGTCTGACTGCTAAAAACACTGTCTAAAAATTTAGAATAGTACAAAAACTAAAAGGGAAGAGAGTCAAGGTCTGCGGACGTCAAGCAGCTACTTCGATAATCTCCAACAGATGAAACTCCAAGAACTAGCAACCGCAGTATCCGGAAGTACCTGGGTCTGCACACGAGGTGCATGGTGTAGTATGAGTACAACCAACACAACAAGTAACAATACTAAATAAAGAACTGAAAATAGTGACGATCTTCACAACTGAGTCCGATTACAATAATTTCTAACATAATAAGGTAGGCATGCTTTCAAGTTCAACATTTAAGGCCAAAATAGTAATTTCATGCCATGTTCAACTGAAACATAAGATAATATCTCTTAGAAATTTTCAAAACAGTGATATATAACAGCAGAAGTACAACAATAATGAAATCAAATGCATCCTCTCAGGACCACAATCACTCAGCCATTCCACTAGCTCATCACTCAACACTCGCACTCAGTAGGTACTTGCGCTCATAGGGGGTGTACAGACTCCGGAGGCGCTCCTTCAGCCCAAGCTCTATAATCTGCACGGACAACTCACGTGTTGCACAGATAACTCACATATTATAGTATCAATATCTGGATATGCACGGACTACTCACGTGCTATAGTATAATATATGGATCCGCACGGACAACTCACGTGTTACACAGACAACTCACGTTCTATAATATAATATATGGATCCGCACGGATAACTCACATGCTGCACGGACAACTCACATGTTGCACAGACAACTCACATGTTGTACGAACAACTCACGTGCTATAGTATAATATCTCACAATCAGGACCTCGGCCTCACTCAGTCATAAATCTCTCCACGCTCACAGGCTCTCAATAAATATGAAAATCAACAAAAACAACAATGATATGATGCATCAATAATGAACAATAGAGACTGAGATAAAATAAACAAGTAAACTATGACTGAGTATAAAACAACAATTTAGTAGATAGTTCAACATGTACACGACCTCTATGGGTCCCTACAGTGCCAACACATAATCTAAACATGATTTGTGGTTCAATTTCTCTACTACATGGAGAATTTACCGATAACAACAGATTATTCAACTACACAATTCCATGGAACTTGACCAAGTCATAATTCCCACGGTGCACGTCCATACGCCTGTCACCTAACATGTGCGCCACCTCAAAAACGATCACATAACACATAATCCAGGGTTTCATACCATCGTGACCAAATTTAGAACTGTATAATTCTTTATTATGCTATGCCTTTGCCTCGCGAATCGATCTCCAAATGCTTTGAATCTAGTCACAAGTAATTTGATTTAGCCAATACGAATTATAGGAATTAATTTCATATGAAAATATAAATTTTCCAACAAAATTCAAAATTGCACTCAAAACTTGTCTGTGGGGCCCACATCTCGAAACCTGACAAAATTTACAAAATATGAATGCCCATCCAACCACGAGTCCAACCATATAAATTTCACCAAATTCCGATATCAAGTCGACCCTCAAATCCTCAATTAAAGTCTTTGAAGATTTCTACCATTTTTAACCCAATCTTTACCCATTTGAACTCAACAATCTTTTTACAAACCTTATTAGTACGTGTATGCATAAATAATACTCTCACACCCAAGAATCATACTCCCAATCACCCATTTTTACCCAAACTCGAAATTGAAGACTGGGTTAGAACCTTACCTCTTGGGTGAAGATCTTGTCATATTTCTTGTTGGATTTTAAAGCTTGAACAAGATCTTGATGAACAAAGCTCTTGGGCTTTTTCCTCTCTATACACTCTCACTTCTCTCTAAAATATCAGATTTTTACCTTCGAAATGAGTCCCAAAGGCTACTTATCAAAATAGGGTCGGGTTATAAAAACCAGAAAATGAAGCTATGGAACAGGATCTGCGACCGCATAATGCATATGCGGCCCACAAAATGGGCCGCAAAATGGACCCTGGGAACTGGGCACATTCTTCCTGAGTATGCCACCATTCTACGGTCCGCATACTGATTCTACAGTCGCAGGATGGACCGCAAAACACTTCTATGGCCGCATAATGGCCCAAAATTTGCTCGCGTTTCCGCTTCGTTTTGCGGTAAATCCATGATCCGCATAACGTTTCTGCGGTCGCAAAATAGACCGTAGAATGTCCTTCTGTCAAAAACTTTCCTCAACACTTAGTGCACTCTTCAACCCAAAAAGTCCAAGTTGCGGACCTTTGTACTAATTAATCTACCTCAGCACCACAAAACCTTAATTTCCTTAGCAAAACGTTTTTCGGGGTCGTTACACATAAGTCAACATCCGGCCAACCTTTTCAACTTAAGTTCCAAACCTTGGAACTAAGTATTCCAAATCATTCCAAAACCTCACCGGATCCGAACCAATTACCCCGGCAAGTCAAATAACAACCGTAAATCACAATTTGAGTAGTAAATAGGGAGACGGGGCTGTAATACTAGAAATGATCGGCCGGGTCGTTACAGATTTAAATGGTCCAAATGTAATAGGTTTGGTGTCTTTTGGACTATGAACCAAATTTAAATTGATTGTCACAACCCAAAATTCAACTAGTCGTGATGGTACCTAACCCAACCCGTTAGGTAAGTTCATTAGCAACAATCCAATTCAAAAGAGATTTACTAAGAGAAGTGAAGATAATATAACTGAACTTTTATACAAGAAATTTTCTAAGGACTAGTAGTACAAATCATAAGCCTCTAAGATTTAGAGTTTACAAAACTGATATGACATAAATACATCATATGTTTGAAATACACATGAACATATTTAAAATGCTAAAGCTACCAAGAACAAGAGGCAGTTATGACAGGAACGCATGTACATCTTCAAATCCAGCTCCCTCCATACACAATAACATCAACATCCAACATATGCTCGTAAGGTGCAGAAGTATAGTATGAGTACAACCGACCTCATGTACTCAAAAAGTAACAAACCTAACCTTAGGTTGAGAGTGGTGATGAGGTGGGGCAAAGGTCAGAGTCCAACACCAATAGCCAATAACAGCTCATAACAATATAATAAAAGTGGTACAAGAAATAACTCAAAGATATAATACTCAGCTCGTTCACAGTTATGGAAAAAAAAAAGGCATGCTTTTCAAGTATAACAGTGAAAACCCAAATCTTTTACTGAAATCACCAAAATATGAGTAAATCTGAAAAATTGTGATTTTTCCTCAAAAGCTTTCAACAACAGGTAAGATGTTTCATTATCAAATGACATGAGGAAAGTGCATCTCTATGCTTACATGTCAATGTGTATGTGAAGTCATGAATGACGCAATACCGTACTACACGAAGAAAATACATCTTTATGCATGTATGTCGAGTATGCATGTCGAATGCAATGCAACACAGTGATAAAACTATATGCATACTCTCAAAGTATCAATTCAATCAGTCCTCACAATCACTAAGCACTCACACTCAATAGGTACCTGCACTCACACAATCATGACTTCAAATGTATGTGAAGTCATGAATGACGCAATACCGTACTACACGAAGAAAATACATCTCTATGCATGTATGTCAAGTGTGCATGTTGAATGCAATGCAACACAGTGATAAAACTATATGTATACTCTTAAAGTATCAATTCACTCAGTCATCACAATCACTAAGCACTCACACTCAATAAGTACATGCGCTCATTGTGGGTGTGCAGACTCCGGAGGTGCAGATCCTGCCCAAGCGCTATTATAAGACAATCATGGCATTAATCAACAAAACTTGTTGTGGCGTGCAGCCCGATCCCATAAATATCACTTACAAACAGCATCTAGGCCTCACTCGGTCATCAATCTTTCTACTCTCTCGGGCTCACAATATCGTAAAAATCATCCCAAAATGATGATATGATGTATCAATAAATAGTCACGGAGACTAAGATATAATATGCAAATGAATGAGTATGACTGAGTATGTAATTGCAATTTAAGCAAATAGCTCCACAACAGATATGACCTCAGTGGGTCCCAACAAAATAAGCAATATAGCATAAGTATGGTTTCTAACATGGATCACAACTCAATTACTCTAACACGTAGAAATCTCATGGATAAAAATAAGATTAGGTAACTACACAGTACCACATAAATAACCGATTCATAATTCACGTTGTGCACACCCACACACCCGTAACCTAGCATGTACGTCACCTCAATACCAAACACATAACACGTATATTCGGGGTTCATACCCTCAGCACCAAATTTAGAAGTGTTACCTAAAACAAGCAAAATCCAATACCGAGCACGATGCTCCAAAAATGCCATCCCGCACGTACCGACCTCCGAACGGCTCAAAACTAGCGAAAAACAGCTCAAGAACATCAAATAATGCCAAAGGAAATAGACCCAATCTATAAAGGTCAAATCTTTAATCAAAAGCCCAAAGTCAATCAAAAAGTCAAACCCGTGCCCGTACCTCAGAACCTGACAAAACTCACAAAATCCGACAACCATTCAATTATGAGTCCAACCATACTAGTTTCACTCAAATCCGACTTCAAATCGATGCTTAAAACTCAAAAATTCACTTTATGAAATTTTAGACAAAACCCCCCAATTTCTCTTTTGAACTCATCAACCAAATGCCAAAAATGAGGATATATTCATGAAATATATTCAAAACCGAGTAGAGAACACTTACCCCAATCCATATGGTGGAAATCCTCTCAAAAATTGCCCAAATTCGAGTTTCCTAGCTCCAAAAATGTTGAAATGAGCTTATAAAAATATTGCCCAATAAAAACACTAAAATGGTCGCTAAAGGTACCAAATCAGGTCGCTAAAGGTGCGCACCAGAACTTGTTTGCACCAGTAATTTGTTCTTCACTAAAAAGACTCATACGAATTCAGAATTCGACGATTCTTGCTCCTATGAGTCACAAATAATAATACGAACCTAATCGTTTAGTCGAAACTCAATTGGGAGCTCATTTACTCAGTGTGATACCAACTTCACTTGTTAAATAAATAACTCATACTTCGCAGTAAAAACCCAATCGCGACTTAATAAAATTAGACCAAACATTCTAGATCATTCCTATAAATCATTATCAAACTCCCATAAGTCTCGATATCGAATTTTGATCTCTAGAACTAAAAAATGGACATTTGGATCATTAATGCTTATGCTCAAAACAATGCCAAAATACCAAACACGTTAAAAACCCATCTGAAACTCACCTGAGCCTCACGGGATCGCAACCAAATATACCAACAAGTCTTAAAACATTATATGAATTTTTTCGAGCGATCAAAATACAAAAATAGCATCAAAACTATGAATCGCAACAAATTCAATCTTTATAAAATCAAAACTTTTAATTTTCAAAAACTAACGGAAAATGTGCCTTCGCACCTCGGAATAACTTCAAATTTTGCACACAAGTCATAAATATTATTACGAAGCTGCTCGAACTCTCAGAATCCAAATAGGGACCTGATATCCATAAAACTCCAATTATGGCCAAATTTTAGAATTCAAAGATTTTCTAAGTTAACAATTTTTCGGAAAATTAACCCAAATCACTTTGGGACCTCCAATTTAAATTTCAGGCATACGCCCGAGTCTGTAATCACCATATGAAGCTAACGAAACCATCAAAAATGTATTTCGGGGTCAAATACTCAAAATTTAAACTTGGTCAACTCTTCCAACTTAAAGTTTCCTAGTTGAGAATCATTCTTCCAAATAAATTCTGAATCACCTGAAAAACCAAAACGGATGCTTCACATGGGTCATAATACATCATAGGAAGCTACTCGGGACTTCAAATAGCTCAACGGAGTGCAAATGCTCAAAATGATCGGTCGGGTCGTTACATCGATAAAGCTTGACTCCCTGAATTACTGGTGAAATATAATATTTCTATGAACCAATAATTCTTATTATAAGTCATAGATTTTATCAATCATATTTTTACCCTTGCAATTTTGATGTTCAATGTGCGCGTGCCTAGTTATTCATGAGAGCTCTAGAGATTAGGCCAAAATCTCATAGGAGCGGCCCCTCTCTGCTCTCATATAAGTGAATTCATCAAGTGTATATTGCTTTTGAATACACCATCCATAAGTAATATGAATTTCATTAAAAGTTATAACGCAACCTCTCAATTAGTAATAGTCAAGTACTCTCTTTTAGTACTTCAGTGTCAGTATCAACTTGTTATTATCTATATGAATCTACTTCATGCAATCTCCAATCACATAGGTTGGGTTATCATCTTTATTGATGATGTGTCAGCCTTAACCCCATCTCTTTTGAGGTTTGAAGAATTAATTTTCTTCCCATAGGTTTAGTAAGAGGATCAGCCAAATTAACTTCTGACTTCACATAATCAATGAAAATTATTCCATCTCTCAACCATTGTTTTATGACATCATGTCTCAATTTCATGTGTCTACTTTTATAATTATAAGATTTATTGTTTGAAATAGCTATTGCCGCTTGACAGTCACAGTGCATAGACATACGAGGCAGTGCATCCTTTATTAAAGGAATATTAGATAAGAAATTTCTTAGACACCCAGCCTTAGAACCAGTTAACTCTAGAGCTACAAACTCTGATTTCATAATCGATCTAGCAATGATCGTTTGTTTAGCTGATTTCACGATATTTCACCACCACCAAGGGTGAATACATAACCACTGGTGGATTTTGTCTCATCTGAATCAGAAATCCAGTTTGCATCACTATACCCTTCTAAAGTAGAAGGAAATCCACTATATAGGATACTATAATTCATGGTTCATCTCAAGTATCTCATTAGTCTAGCTAATGCAGACCAATGCTCTCTATTGGGATTATGAGTATATCTACTCAGTCTACACACATCATAGGCTATATCAGGACTTGTAAAATTCATTAAATGCATCAGACTCCCAATAATTTGAGCATATTTAGACTGAGCAACTGGGTCACCGTTATTCTTTTTCAATTGAGAGTTAGCATCAAAAGGAGTGCTCACATGTGTAACATTAAAATATTCGAACTTCTTAAGAAGTCTCTCACCATAATGGTCTTGTGACAACATTATGCCATTTCACTCCAGATAATTTTAACTCTCAATATTGTATTTACTTCACCCATATCTTTCATATCAAAATTAGCAGACAAAAATAACTTAGTATTTTACACAATATTTAAACTTGTGCCAAATATAAGCATGTCATCAACATATAGACATATTATCACATAATCATTGTCTACCACTTTAGTATAAACGCATGTATTCACTTCAACTAAAGAAAAATCGTCTCTCAATAAGACTTTTTCAGATTTCTCATACCACTACTTAGGAGCTTGTTTAAGGCCATAAAGAGATTTAATTAATTTACAAACTTTATTTTCTTTTTCACGAATGACACAGCCTTCGGGTTGAATCATATAAATGTCCTCTTCTAAATCACCGTTTAAAAAAGTTGTCTTGACATCCATTTGATGGATAAAAAGCTTATGGATTGAAGCTAAGGCAATTAAAATTCGAATAGAAGGAATCCTCGTCACTGGTGCAAAATAATCAATATTTTGGTTTTGAAATTATTTTGCTACTAACCGAGCTTTATATTTATCTAAATATCCATCTGGATTAAATTTCCTTTAAAATCCATTTACAACCAATAGGTTTTGCACCAAGAGGTAAATTAGTCAAAATCCATGTTTTATTTTTCAAAATAGAATCGATTTCAACTTTTATTGCCTCTTTCCAATAATTAGCTTCTCAAGAAGATATAGCTTCAAAATAATTTGATGGTTCATTATCGACAAGAAAAAATTAAAAATCATTTCCATAAGAAAAATATTTTTTCTTAGGCCTTTTGCTCCTTCTCAATACCTCATTAGAGGTAATTTCGTTATTTGTTTCAACAGGTGTATGAGACATTTTATCAGACAATGGAGAAATATATTCAAAGAACTCAACATTCTTTGTCTCTAGTATAGTATTACAATCAAGCACATCACTTTTTAAAACAAGAGATCTATATGCATCACTATGTTCATCATATCCAATATGCATACAATCAGCAGTTTTAGAACATATTTTTCTCTTTTTAGGTTCATGTAAAAGAACTTTAGCAAGGCACCCCCACACTTTTAAATATTTCAAGTTAGGTTTATAATCCTTCCATAATTCATACGGAGTTTTGCATGCTCTTTAATGTGGTATTCTATTTGGTAAGTGACATGTAAATAATATAGCTTCACCCCACAAATTATTAAGTGCATTAGAATTAACTAACATATAGTTCATTATCTCTTTCAATGTTCTATTTTTTCTTTCAGCTACTCCATTTGATTCATATGAATAAGGCGCAGTTACTTCATGAATTATTCTTCTTTTTCACTAAAATCATTCAAAGACAAATATTCTATACTTCTATCAGATCTAATTCTCTTGATTTTTCTACTAAGTTGATTTTCAACCTCAGTTTTATAAGAAATAAAATCATTAAAGGCATTATTTTATTTCTAAGCAAATACAACTTAGTAAATCTAGAAAAATCATCAATAAAAAGTACATAATATCTTTTACTACCTCTAGTCATAGTTTGCTTTAAATCGCCTAAATCAGTATGAATCAAGGATAATAATTCAGTTTCTCTATTTACAGGAAAATAGGTTCTTTTATTACTTTTAGCTTCGGCACATATTTCACACTTGTCAATATTATTTGAGTCTAAATAAGATATTAAACCTAATGACTGCATTTTCTTTATATACGCGACATTAACATATCCTAGTCTAGCATGCCATAAAAATAGACTCAACCGTATAAGCAGAAGCATATGCATTTCCGTTAATAACATCAAAAATATTAAGTACAAAGATATCTTGGTTACAATAGCCCTTTCCCATAAACATATTATTTTTGGTCATTATGATCTTATCAGATTTAAATGACATTTTCACTCCGGCTCTTCCAAACAAGGATATAGAGATCAAGTTTGTCCTCATAGTATGAACATGTAGTGCATCAACAAGGGCTAGAGTTTTTCCCGAAGTGAGTTTCAGGAGAACTTTACCTTTACCCAAGACTTTGGTAGTACTGAGTCTCCAAGGTAGACCTCTTATTTATCATCCTCTATAGGAGTATAAGAAAAAAATGCTTCTCGATATGCACAAATGTGCCGAGTAGCTCACAGTCTATGACCTATTTCTTTTGCATGTGGTACAATGTTTACTTGAGAAATAACTGGCGCAATAATATCACCTCCTTCAGCTAACTTAGCCTTAGGAGTATTAGTTTTTTCTTTGTCATTTCCTGCTCTGTACCTACACTGTGAGGCATGATGGCCTGGTTTTCTACAAACAAAACAAGAGCATTTTTTCTCTTAAGTTTAGGATTTTGAGTTTGTAACCTTGAGACATATTCCCATACCTTTTACGGTTGTTGTTGCTACTTTGCACTAAGTTTGCTTTAAGAGCTGTCATTCAAGCTTTGACAGTTCTTTTCTATTGGAATCTTCAATTAGGATGTGGGTCACAATTTTCTTAATAGTGAAGTTTTTCTGTTTATACTTTAAGTTGTTCTTGTAGTCACTCCATGAGTCAAACAACTTCTCAATTAGTACTCCAGCAACAAACTTCTCTGGTAAAGACATCCCCTCGACCTTCAAGTCTTCTAGCAATTTTTTATATTCGTTGATTTGCACATTCATCTCTTTATCATCTCTCATCTGCCACTGATAAAATTTTTCTACTACAATTTTTTGTTTTGTAACATCTTCAGCAGTGAATTTTTTTAATTAAAGCTTCACATATAGCTTTTGCTTCCTTATATCTGCAACATATGTCAAATAGTTCATTAGAAATAATGTGCAATATAGTATGATGACATATATTGTTAGCGTGTTGCCACGATTTCACTATTTTATTATCAGCATCTGCACTAGGTTGCGGATGCAGCAGTGCATGTGCAACACCATGGACATCAAGCAGTGAGAAAATATGTTCTTGCCAACGCTTGAAATTTTCATTGGAGAAAATTTCAATATTTGAAACGTCTTGAAATGGCATGGTATATGGCAGAGCAACTGGGGATGGAGCAGCGGAGGTAGCGCCAATATTGGTGGTATCGGTAGTATTTTCAGCATCAGTATTTTTTGCCATAGTTTCTTAGACTGTAGGAAAATAACACGGGAAAAATAACAATAACATTGTTATAATATTATTTGTAAGCAGATACACGAATTACCTTGAGTCGTGTTGGCATTGTTTTAAGAAACTATTTTAGCAGTGTGAAATATTTTTTCAAGATTAAACAAGCTTACCTCTATTTTATTTAGAGGATACAAGAATCAACAAAATATTAATTTACAAACCCAGCTAGTTGAAAGAGAAATAGATACTTATATTTTATGCCAATTAAAATATATAGAAGAAGATATTAGAAGGAGAAGGATGTATATGAGGGAAAGAAGATAAAAGTATTTCTTTTGTCTTGCTATTTGCTAAACATAAAAAGTAGAGGGCAGTGGCTATTTATAGCCTCATTTGCATGAAGCTTTGTATTGCATGGCAAAAACGTGGCTGATGGAATTTGCCACTTTACCCCTGCATTGTGCCATCTTTCTAATGGATTCTAGAAGGGATGCCACATGGTTTTTATTATGACATTTGTCAACAAAGGCTTTAAAATATTGTCACAGTCCCCTACTATTTTAAAGACCTTCAAAAATAAACTAGATGGATTTGTATGGTCCAAACGTAATAGGTTTGATGTCTTTTGGACTATGACCCAAATTTAGATCGATAAAGCTTGACCCACATAATTACTAGTGAAATATAATATTTTTATGAACCAATAATTCTTATTGTAAGTCGGATATTTTATCAATCATATTTCGACCCTTGCAATTTTGTTATTCAACGCGGTTTTGCGCCTAATAGGCCATGCGCATGCCTGATTATTCATGAGAGCTCTAGAGATCAGGCCAAAATATCATAGGAGCAACCCCACTCCACTCCAATATAGGTAAATTCATCAAGTGTATACTGATTTTGAAATACACAATCCGTAACGAATATGAATTTCATTAAGAGTTATAACTCAACCTCTCAATTAGTAGCAGTCAAGTTGTCACGACCCAAAATCTCACCTGTCGTGAAGGCGTTTATCTCAATACTAGGCAAGCCGACAATCTCAATAAAATACCATATATTTTAAATTTGAAAACATAATATTTAAATTCAGCGGAAGAAATTTCACAAATATAGATATAAACACACCCCAAAATCTGGTGTCACTAAGTACATGAGCATCTAATATGAATACAAAGTCTAACTGATAAAAATACCGTCTGACGGTATATAACACTATAAAAACTGAGAGAAAGAAAAAGTAAAGGTCATCGGACACCAGGCAGCTACCTTGATAGTATCCAACGGATAGCACTCTGAGATCTAATAGTCGCCGTGTCCGAAAATACCTGGATCTTCACACGAGGTGCAGAGTGTAGTATGAGTACAACCAACTCAATAAGTAACAACACTAACCTCTGGGCTTAAAGTAGTGACGAGCTCCGTTGGTACAGTCCAGTACATAAATAATGGTACAGAAATATAAGCATACTTTCAAGTTCAACAATTAAACTCAATACTAGTAAAATAGATCAATTCTACATGATATGAGGAATGTGACATATCAGTGGAAAGACCTCATGTACTACTGGTCACTAATCATTCGGTCACTCGGTACTGTTTATGGCCAATCCAGCCCAGGGATATTCCATCCCGTATATTGATGCGGCGTGCAACCCGATCCCATAATAATAATAATAATATATATAAAGCCGACATGACCTGCTGCAGGCGGGCAGCCCCGATCCCATAAATATCCTCATAATGGATGAGCATGACTGAGTATGAAATGTACATTTTAAAATAATTAATTCAATAGCAACATGACCCTATGGGTCCCAAAATATCGGCACGTAGCCTAAACGTGATCTTTAATACTAGTCTCTGCTAAATTTTTAACACGTGGAGAATATGCAAATAATAACATGAATCTTAAATTTTACAACTTCACAGTATTTATTCAAATCACAACTTCTATGGTGCACGTCTCACCGATGGTGTGCGTCACCTCCAAATAATTTATATAATACCAAATTCGGGGATTCATACCCTCAGAACTAAGTTTTGAAGTGTTACTTACCTCAAATCGTATAATTTCTTACTCCGCAATGCCCTTACCTCGTGAATTGGTATCCGAAAGACTCATATCTAGCCACAATTAATTTGATTCAGTCAATGCAAATTATTGGAATTAATTACATAAGAAAATACTAATTTTCCAACAAAATCCGAAATTTAACTCAAAAATCGCTCGTGCAGCCTACGTCTTGGAACCCGAAAAAACATACAAAATCTGAAATCTCATTCAATCACGAGTCTAACCATACCAATTTTACCAAATTCCGACATCAACTTAACCTCCAAATCCTCAAATCTTATTTTCAAATCCCTTGGTCCAAATCCTCGATTTACACCTCAAAATTATGTAATCTAGTCGGATTATTCGACGATAATTCAATATTGTGGAGTAGAAAGGATCACAGGTAACTTACCTCAAGATTTCCCGTGATTTCTCTCTCAAAAACCGCCCCAAGCCGTGTTCTTTCGTCCAAAAATGTTGAAAAGAGCTAAAAAAAACAAAACTGCTCAATAAAAACACTATTCTGGTCACTAAAAGCCCAATTACCGTCGCCACAAGTGCCAAATCTAGTCGCTAAAGGTGCGCACCAGAACCAGTTGCACCAGCAATATTTATTTTCATTAAAAGGCTCTAACTCCATCATACAAATTCAGAATTCGACGATTATTGTTCCTATGAGTCACAAATAATAATACGAACCTAGTCCTTCAATCAAAACAAAATTCGGAGCTCATTTGCTCAATGTGATGCCAATTTCGCTTGTTAAACAATTAACTCATATTTCGCGTTAAAAACCCAATAGCGACTTGATGAAATTAGACCAAACTTTCCAGATTATTCTTATAATTCATAATCAAACTCTCAGAAGTCTCGAAATTGAATTTCGATCTCTAGAACTAAAAATGTACCTTTGGATCATTACATAATTATATTATTCTGCCTCGTTTCGTGTGCTAACAATTATGAAATTCTCTTTTGATGCCTCCAATGGATTCCTTATAAAATTTCAGTCAAGTTAGGCTTTTGAATCACCCGATTTGACCTTAAAATGAGGGAGATATGATGTTTTGAAGATTTAAATGAAATCTGAAAATTTAAGGGATAAAAATGACATTTTCATAATTATTTTACACCAGAAAATCAGCAACGAAAGAATTTTCGTTTTAGCACCCAAAACTCATTCGTAGCCTCCCGGACACAAATCTATATATGTGTTTCAATCATAAAACACGCTACGAACCTGCTCGCGCACTCAAAACACCGAAAAGAGGTCATCTTGACCCGATATTGACCATGGTCAAACTCTAAATCCTTAACTTAACTAGTTTCTCAACCAGTGATCCAAAACACACCCCGCGCCCCTCGGGACCCCATTCAATCATACCAACAAGTCTTAAAATACGATACGAACTTATTCAAAACCTCAAATCACATCAAACAACGCTAAAATCATGAATCATACCCCAATTCAAGACTAATGAAACTAAGAATTTTTAACTTCTACATTCAACACCGAAACCTATCAAATCAAGTTTGATTGGCCTCAAATTTGTCATAAATGATAAAACGGGCCTATTCTAATTTCCAGAATCGGATTCTGACCTCTATATCAAAAAGTCAACTCCCCGGTCAAATTTTCAAACTTAAAATTTCCTATTTTTCAAGCCTAATTTAGCTATGAACCTCAAAATAAATATTCGGACATACTCCTAAGTCCGAAATTACTATACAGAGCTATTGGAATCATCAAAACTTTATTTCGAGGCTTTTTACACATAAGTTAACTTCTGGTCAACCATTTCAGCTTAAGCTTCCATATTTGGAGACTAAGTGTCTCAATTCATTTCAAAACCTTACCGGGCCCGAACCAATTACCCCGACAAGTCATATAATAATTGTAAAGTATAAAATGAGCATTAAATGGGGGAAGGAGGTTGTAATACTCAAAACGATCGGCCGGGTCATTATATTCTCCCCTACTTAAACATACGTTCGTCCTCGAATGTGCCAAGGGTTGTTTCCAAGCCATGAAATCACTATTCTATCTTACCACACACGTACCCGACGGTGATCCCACGCCACCCTATTCCATATAGGTCTGGCAATACCACGTAATTGAAGATCATTACTTCAACCTTAGCCTATAAACCTTGGAATTCAATTTCCAACAGTCAGAATCTCTTTTCAAGACCCGAATCTCACATCTACACACTGTATGAGTCTAAACAAGCTATATCAAGCCATAACCATAACCCCATATATAATCATGTAACATACTTTCGCATGCTCGCAACACCATTTTGGATCACAGTAACTACTTCAAACTAACCCAGTAATAGTATTAAGCCCCATATCAAGCTAAACCTCGTTCCAAAACCTTCGTACACTGCTGATATTTAAAAAAACACGCGAAATCTCATAACTAATTATTAGATCAACAAGTCATAGAGCTCTCTCGCCCCAACCGGAACCATAATCACTTTCTAAGCTGACTTTCGATGTCATCATCCCAAATATACCGTAATCAAATCCGATAGCACACATTCTAGGCCCAATGACCTTATATTTTTAAACACAACCATCCCACAAACATGCCATACCAATATAATTCAAGCCACAACTGCGCAACCCGTGTACCCAAAAATAAAAAATGTCTCAAAGAAGAGAACTATATTGCGAGTTCAAAAAGTACCACCACATCTGCAATGATATAACTCATTATATATAGTAGAACCAAGACACACAAATTTAATAACAGTAACCAGCTCTTCTAGAGCTCGCATTAACATCACTCGCACGGACAACTTCACGTGCTATAATATTAATATCTAGACCCGTACGGACAACTCACGTGCTATAGTATCAATATCTGGACCCACACGGAAAACTCACGTGCCAATAATATCAGTATATGGATCCACACGGACAACTCACGTGCTAATAATATAATCCGCATGGCATTGCCACATGCCCCCAATCCAAGCATATCATACAAGGGAAATCAAACAAGTACACATGTATATGATAAATGAATTAAGATTCTCATACTCCTAGACTGGTATAAATATCACGCCATAGAATAGGCAGGTGCAAAGTGTGCTACCACCACTCAAATCGACAAGTTAATGCAGAAATAGTAACTACCTAATTTATTCAGGGAATTAGTCTCTTTGTAACCTCAAATGCAGTCCAAATAGTTCTCGATAAAGGTACGAATATGAGAAACATTATAACTTTACGCTTAATAGTCAACTCTAAGCATATCATAGCCTAGGAATTCTTCTGAGTACGAATACTTGTTCGACGCACACATATGGGCTCAAACCATACATATATGCGCACTCATAGCGCATAGGTATCACAAATAATTAACGCAACTAGTGCTCCACTGAGTTTAAATAAAATACTCACCTCAACCAGGCCACAACCCTGAAACAATATGCTTCTAAGAACTCATAGTCTCCAAATTCATAGGACACATGAATCATCATAACTGATCCCAATTCTAGCATTCGAATAACTAACACATCTTTCATGCACGATCATGTGAAAAGCACGAGAATTTCATTATCAACTCTGAGTCACCAACAAATTACATACCCGATTAGTTAGAAACCTTCTCTTGCTTCATTCCAGGAGGAAATCACAATACACAACATATCCCCCACACCGGTAGAAAAATATTTGGTTCGAACCATGATATAAACCATCAAGACTCTTCAAAATTCATTTGTACATAACCGAGCTATTATAATTGAATCTCCCTATCTTTGCCAAGCCACGCAGGTCACCCAAACATATGTAGAGTCTCACCCCATCATAATTACCCAAAAGAACCGAGCATACCATTACCATACTGGTCTAGCCTACTACCAAGTTGTCCTATTTTGTTTTTCTCCGAGTTTCTTCTGACCCTTAAGTTGACGCTTCTCCTTGTCAGAACACTACGATTCTTACCCAAAGCTCATTACAAGACTTCCTGACATAAAATCACACCGCCCTAAGGCCCATAAACAATTGTATTCTTCTTAAGCACATCCATAAAATATCACAACCGTAGCACTCACTCTTAAGGACCTTATGTGAATTTAAAATTGTTTCTTTTTCCTTTCTTATGCTGAAATGTAGAATTTATAGTCAAACAGAATTACCGCACGTCCCGGCACCATTAAATGTAAATCTCAGATTCTATCCATACATAAATCTAAAAAAATTCTCGATTGCTATATATAAATCTCGAACCCATTAGAACCTTATCGGGAGTCACCCTCTTTGCTAGATGCGGTTGCTTCAATCTATGTGTGACAAAAGTAACTCTATTATTTTATATCCAAGCACTACGAACTTAGAAAAATACCTTAGAGATAAAGTTACCTAAAACGGGATAGCTATCTAGTAAAAACTAGAGCACTTCAATTAGTTTCATTTGAAGAAAAGAATTTGTTTATGTTTATGTTTTTTTTCTTCAGTTGTTCATGTTTTCACTTGAACTTGTGTTTTTGTTTTGTTGATACTTGATACTCAAAATGAGTTGCAGGTTACTAATGAAACAGTAAGACTTGCCAATATCGTCCCATGAATTTTCAGAGTGGTACTAAAGGATGTGAAAATCAAAGGTACACTCAAAGTTGTTCAATAGTTTACACGTCGAGATATTGACCCTAAATTTTTTTTTTTCACTACAAAGTGGCTAATGCTCATTCTCTGCTTCTCTTCTCTATTTCTCCTACTGATTTATCTTATATAGTAATAGAATTACAAATTCAAGTTATCTCAAGGTTTGACCTTAATTAATCGCGTAAAAAAATCAGAGTAAAAATTAACTATAGTGAAACAAGAAATAATAATTTTGAAATTTGTGTTCTAAAACAACTATGTAAATTATTTCACTATATATAGAAACAGAATTTATTTTTTAATTATTTTTAAAACAAAAAATATTACTTATATTTTTTTTGGAACAAACCAAAAAAAGAAAAAAGTGGTAAAAACTAATGATCTCCAAAAAATAGTAATAAAAGCCACGGGGCAAAATTGTATCCTTTTTGTGGCATCGCACTACCACTACATAATACGTACTTCTGTCCCCCTCCGCCTCCTCTCTCACCATCCATCTAGGGTTTGAACAATATGCAACCAGCAAATTCCATGATTCCACAACCAATGGCGGCGGCTCCGCCACAACAGTACCAACAACAGCAGCCACCACAACAGTGGATGGCACAGCAGCAGCAGCCGACGTCGTACCAGGTTCCGCCGCAGCAATCTGGCTATTATTACCAGCAACAACAACAACCACAACAAACTCAGTACAGGGCGACGGCTCAACCGACGAGTGCCGATGAAATCCGGAGCCTTTGGATCGGAGATCTACAGTTTTGGATGGATGAACAGTACATCCATAACTGCTTCGCTCATACTGGAGAGGTATACAATATATACTGAAATTTCGGCGCAATACATAGTCATTGTTCTTTCACGAATGTTTGTGTTACGTTCAAGTTCTTTGTTTGAAGAAAAGAATTTCCACGTTATATTACTAGAAAATAAGTGACAGGAAATCTGTGGATGCTGATATCTAGATATGTTTATTTGTGGCTGCTGAGAATTTGCGTTAAGAAGTAGGAAGTGTTATAGTGGAAAGACTGGATACTTTTTAGGGAAAGGTCCAATTTTGCCCTTAAATTTTTGAAATAGTTCAATTTTCTCCTCCATCACACTTTTGGTCCATTCATACCCGTGATGTTAGCAAATTCTTCAAGTAAAAAGGTCCAAATTTATGGCTCAACTTTTTATTATGGTTTAAAATTACCCTCAGGTTGGAGCTTCGTAAGGGGTCAAGGGCAAAAAAGAGACTTTTCGTAACAGCAGGGTAATATGACCAAACCTGTAAGGGAGGGCAAAGTTTCTCAATATTGGGTAGTACAGGGGCAAATTTGGTCATTCTCCCTATTTTTTGTTATCGAGAATTAGTGTGTGAGTGTGTGTGTGTGTGTATATGGATATCTGTGTTTATATGTATATATATAGTTGCTTTTGCTTTCATATGCTTAGATGTATTTTGTACCCACTGTTTTAAATCTTAATTTGAACGTGTTACACTTAAAGTGTAGTTTATATGCATTGAGTTGTATTATATTTATGGTGAAAGATGTATAGTTCTCCTTATGTGTGCCAGAGTCAAATTAACTTCTCTGGGTAGTGCCTCAATATAACTGCTTTGATAATAAAATTAGCTTAGAAAGGTATAATTGAAGAAAATGCTTGGGGTTTGGTAGTATAAAACATACCTTGTGTATTGTGGGGTCTGTAGACTTTGGTCTCAATTAAATCAGTGCTCAGATAAGATATTCAATCTACTTTGAGTGCTATGGCTGAAACATGGTTCTGGCTTGAGCACATACACACTAAAGTCTATAGGCCATTGGCTGTGATCTCAATTTTGCAAGAAAGTCAGTCCATAGGTTTTAGGGAGCTTGCAAGATGTTAGGCAATTGTTCTGAAACTTAGAATTTGTTTCTTACATAGTTGAGCATTTCAGTGAACGTCAGCAGTATGTGCGGTTGGCTATGAAAAGGGAGCTAACACTCCATAAACTATTCTATTGTTTTCTTTTAAATTTGAATTTACTGTTACAATTTGACAACTACACATATGGTTTGGTATTGGAATTCCATGCTCAATGTTATCAAAGGCGAAAATTGCAAAAAAAGCTCTAAGGTCCTTTGGGGCTTTAAGCGCAAATAAAGTGTGGGTTTTAATGAAGAAAGGCGTAAATGAAGGAAAATACAAATATGTATGTGGAGTCCAAGACTAACAATTATAAGCATAAATAACTAATATATGGACAAAGAAAATTGAAAAAAACCATGATAAAGAGAAATGTCAATTTTTTTTTTGTGTCGCCTCTTCAAAACTATGCTCATTGATAAGGAAAAGTATGCCTTAGAGTTTTGATGACGACACTGAAGCGCCCGCTAAGCAGGGCGAAGCGTTCAACATGTTTTGCGCCTAGCTTCAGGGCTTAAGCGTGCCTTTGACAACACTGGCCATACTTTGCAAATCAGGGCTGATTAGTGGATGCTTCTTGTAATTGTACATTGTAAAGTTTCCTTGACTTTTGCTTCATCTGCCTTTTCGGCTATGAAAAGTGCGAAGTTGTGCTTGCTTAATGATTGTGCAATTGTATCTTTCAGTTACATTCATGTAGACATATGGCAAAACCTTCTTGCTTTCCCTTTTAATTATTCTTGCCTTTTGCTGCGCATGATGTATGGATTATAGTATTTCTGCCATTTGAATATGCGTTCCCTTTTTTTCTTTCAGTTTTCTGGTGATTGTATGAATGTTTTAATTGTTTTTTATGCAGGTGGTCTCTGTTAAAGTTATCCGCAACAAGCAAACTGGACAATCAGAGGGTTATGGATTTATTGAGTTTATTAGTCACGCGGCTGCAGAAAAGAACCTACAAGCATATAATGGCACCTTGATGCCTAATATTGAGCAACCCTTTAGGCTCAACTGGGCATCTCCTGGTTCGGGTAAAAAACGTTCAGATACTGGTCCTGAATACTCGATTTTTGTTGGAGACTTGGCAGCTGATGTTACTGATTATATGCTTCAGGAGACCTTCAGGGCCAGCTACCCCTCAGTCAAGGGTGCCAAGGTTGTGACTGATAGGGTTACTGGGCGCACAAAGGGTTATGGGTTTGTTAAATTCGGGGATGAAAGTGAGCAATTGCGTGCTATGACTGAGATGAATGGGAAGTTCTGCTCCACTAGGCCAATGCGGATAGGTCCTGCAGCTAACAAGAATAGTGTAGCTGGTCAGGTGCAAGGTATGTTCCAATCCCGTTACTTGTACTGGTCTACATGGATATCTTTTAGAGCTGTTAAGAACTGCATCGAGCTTGCAGTTGATTACTTGTGCATTCCTAGGTTTTGAATCTTGTTCTTGTAAATTTGATCATTATGTGTTTTGACAGTTGAATTTTGATGGCTCGAGGATGATATTGGTTTAGTCTGGGTGCAAGTGCTTGTTGTTTTGGCCTGACTTGGTTAAACAGTATTGTTATGTTTGCTTTCATTCCTTGAAGATTAGCACCAGCTTACAGCATAATTTCCTTACCATTACTTAAAGACACCCCTTGAAATTTTAAATCTCATAAACCTCCGGTTGTCTCGAAGCAGGGTAAACGGAAGGCTCTGTCATTTCGGAGCCTGGAGCTTGTTTCAGCCGAAATGAGTACCTTTAGGACGTGGTGTTGTGTAGGTCAGTTCATTTAAATGTGGTTAAATTTCCTTTACGTCGGATCCTCGTGGCATTAATTTTTTTTTCCAGTTTCTTTCCCCTTTCCATTATGCTTTCTATCAGATTATTTTATCTATACTTATCAGCCATTTTATACTTCATATCTTGTTAGCCTGCCACGAATGACCTTTTAATCATCAGTTTTTCTCTAAGCTTTCCTCGCAGTCTCACTTCCTAAATAAAGTTACCTAGTCCTGTATCCATCCATCTCTTGAATCTTTTTCACTTACAATACTTATCAAAATCCATCCATCTCTTAAATCTTTTTCATTTACAATACTTATCAAAATTATTTGTTGTTGTACCTCCTGACCTCTTGTTCAAAATATCGGCAACAGAGGGGTGGGAGTTCCCACTCACTATCATCTGCTAATGCAGCCATAACATGTCCCTTTTGGTACACCATACTTAACATGGTTCTTTCTGCTTGTGGCTGTGTATATTCCACATGTGGCTGTATGTAGTTTTATATTTGATTTTCAGATTCTAGTCCAAAATTCTTTCTGTTTCTTTGTTTTTTCTGAAGTTTGTATAGTTAGTTTTACCACTAATATGTTAAATTTTTTCTTTTTATTATTTTCCCTGATTGTTAAGAGTTTGTGGAGAGTTATAAATTGTTAAGGGATATTAAGGCTGAAGGAGTCTCTCCCACATTATCTCTCAATTGTCCCAATTTATATGATGGTGTTTGATGGGTACGAGTTTATAATGTTAATGAACTGTTCTTTGTCAAAAAATATTAATCTGATTTGCATATTTATATTAGTGATACTGAGATAATTTGAAGTAATGGTTTGATAAGCCCCAAGAACTTTGATTAAATGGTAAAATAGTAACAAACATGATATGTGCTAGGCTCATGTCATGAGCTCAAATCCTGTTGAAAAGTATTATTATTGATTAACTGCTCTTTCACTGTTTTGTATTTTCGATATTTTTCTTCACTTTTTTGGTATTTTGAATCTAATAAGAAATATGAATATTGATTTTGTATTGCTTGCCGACCACTTAATACCGCTAAATATGTTTACTATGGAGTACAGAGTATGCACACTATTGGGGCCTAAGTTGCTCGGACTCTTCACTTTCAGTATCACACCGTGTCGATACGACGTGAGTGTGGGACCCGTATCGGATCTGGCCAACCAATTTTGGGTACATTAACCAAAATTGACGGCATGTATGTCACGACCTAGCCTAGGGCCGCGACGGATAACCGACACTAAGTGTCTATCATCATAAACTTGCTGATAATCTATTAATCATGAATATAAACGGATAAACTGAACAAGCATAAGCATAGCTGATAAGAACTGTACAATATGGAAAGCTGACAAGGCTAACACAAGCTGACATATAAAAACATACTAACTGCACATGTGCATATCTACATGCCTTTAGGAGTGTTGAACTGAAAAAATACTTGACGGAACAGGGCCCTGTCATACCCAAACTAGCTGACTGTAGTACACATACCAAAAGATAAGTAACTCCGAGGAATTCAAGATAGATTACAATGATTTCTGAAATCAAAACAAAAACTATAGTGAAATTGATGAAAATGGAATATAGGGCAGATAAAAATTTATATGTTAGTCCTTTCCTTTTATTTCCTTCTCGGATTCTCTCTTGATCAATATTTTCTCCTACTCGGAAAACTTTGTAAGTTTTTCACATAATATTTCATAATTTAGACACATTTTTATAATTATGTTTTTAGATATTTGAATTTTTTTTTGCCAAAACCCCTCCTCACCCATATCCGTACCTGGATCCACACCCCTGAATCTTAAAATTTAGAACATGAAGGATCCGACCTCCAAATCCATCCACACCCGTATTGGACACCCGCACTCGAGTCTGGACAACTTACGTTGGGGTTCCAATGAAAGAAAATTTCTATGTATGCTTGAATTTTCATATCAGGTGCTTTTTTCTTGGGGGTTCCGTTAGACCCATATGATTTATTAAATAATATTACTTTCGATAATCCGCCTTTATGCATTATCAAAGGACAATAACAACTCAAGGTGAATAGAGTTATGGGGTACCTTTGCTGGTGGGAGTTAGTAAGTATCCAGTGAAATAATCGAGGTGTGCGTAAGCTGGCTCTGGCACCTCCATCACAATAAAAATAGTGGCTTATCGGGTCTTCTCTTATCTCTTATAGTGCTCTTTTAGATGCCAACACCAAATCTAGTGGAATTCCATGAAGTGGGGTTTGGGGAGGGTAAAGTGTACGCAGACCTTACCCCTACCTTGCGAAGGTAGAGAGGTTGTTTTCGATAAACCTTCGGCTCAAGAGGAAAAAACTAAAAAGGAAGCAGAAACCTAAGTTGTTCAGACACGAGTGCGGGTATCCGACACGGGTGCGGATCCAGAGGTCAGATCGTTCAAGATGTAAATCCTACGATTCAGGGATATGGATCCTAGTACGGATACGGGTACGTGAATTCGGCTAATAATAATTCAAAAAATACAAATATAAAATATCTCTAAATTATAAAATTTTTGTGAAATACTTACGTATTGTTTGTAAAGTGTGGATTTCTTTTTTATTCTCAAGTTGTAGATAATTAAATGATTGATTTCCTAGATAAAATGTGTTATTTTCTTTAAATTACCCTAGTTTTGGTTCTTATTTCGGAAATCAAATTGTATCTTGTCTCGAATTTTTTCGTCTGTCGTGGTCAAAGTACCCAAAATTGTTTGCCCAGATCCGGTACGGGTCCCATACCCACACCCATACTAGTGTCGTGTCGACACGGGTGCGGCACCTAAACTGTCGTGTCGGAGCAACTTACGCAGAAACAACAAGTAGTAACCATAGTAAGGAAAAGTGATATAATAACCGAAGCGAAAGAAACAACATATAGTAAAAGAAATATGCGGATATGAAAAAATGAAAATACAAGGCTAACACTAATGATACTGGCTTGTAAATCAAACACGCCCGCTTAACCACTACCCTTCTACCCTAATTCTCAACCTCCATACCTTCCTATCAAGGGTCATGTCCTCAGTAAGCTGAAGTAGCGCCATGTCATGCCTAATCACCTCTCCCCAATACTTCTTAGGCCTACCTCTACCTCTCCTCAGCCCCCCATTGCCAACCTCTCACCTCCTCCTCACTGGGGTCTATGCACCGCCTCTTTACATGCCTTCCCTCATCTCGTCCTTTACGGGTGCCACTCCCACCTTTTCTCGAATATCCATATTCCTTATCTTATCTAACCTGGTATGCTTACACATCCATCTCAGCATCCTCATTTCTGCTACTTTCATCTTTTGGATATAGGTGTTCTTAACAGGTCACCTCTCCGCCCTATATAACATAGTAGGTCTAACCACCGCTCTATAAAACTTACCCTTAAGTCTTGGTGGCACCTTCTTATCACACAAAACCCCGAAAGCGAGTCTCAATTTCATCCATCCCACTCCAATATGATGTGTGACATTCTCGTCAATCTCATCATTACCTTGGATAATAGATCCTAGGTACTTGAAACTCCCCTTCTTAGGAATGACTTGTGAATCCAACTTCACTTCCACGTCCGCATCATGGGTCACGTCGCTGAACTTGCATTCCAAGTACTCTGTTTAGTCCTGCTCATCTTGAAACCTTAAACTTGTTTGTAATACCTCGCACAAAATGATCTAGTCTATATGATTTTTTGCCTGCTCTTAATGGTTTACTGTACACATGCTTGTAGTTTTCTTTTCCATTTCTTTCCGTTTTCTTGGTAAACTCTAGGAGTATTCCTTTTAAATGATAAAAGAGTTGATCCGCTTTTACCCTCACCGATGCCTTTTTCATTTGCAGCTTCTTATCAAAGTACCAATGGAACTCAAAACGAGGATGACCCTACTAATACAACTGTCAGTACATTTATTTATGGACGTACTAGAATTTTCTATTGACTTCTGCTTATATTAGGTTGACATTGATTGCAGATATTTGTCGGGAATTTGGATTCCGATGTAACGGATGACCATCTAAGGCAGGTTTTTGGACATTATGGACAGCTGCTTCATGTGAAAATACCAGTAGGCAAACGTTGTGGTTTTGTTCAATTTGCTGACAGGTAAACTAATGTGCCTTCTGAAGTTTGTATATTTATTTAACTGCAATTGTAACTAACATGGGAAACCTTTGTTGTAATGGCAGAAGTTGTGCTGAGGAAGCTCTACGAGTACTGAATGGAACCCAGCTGGGTGGACAAAGTATCCGCCTTTCATGGGGTCGTAGTCCTTCCAACAAGCAGGTTACTAATAGTGCCTAAATGTTAATTTTTGGTTTCTGACTCTAATCTTAGGACCCGTTTGGCCATAGATTTTGTCAAAATAAATTTGGGTTTTATTTGGCAAACACGTGTTTGGCCATGGATTTTGCTTACATTTTGGCAAAATTTCAAATCCCAAATCCCAAAACCAGCTTAGATTTTTTAAAAATTGCCCCAAACTTTTGTATTTTATAAAAGATCCCACCATTTATTATTTTGTAACAATGTTGCTTCGTATTCTCGGTCATCTGATAGTGTATCATGTAGTTCATTATAAAAATGATAATTTTGTACCAAATTTATTTATGTTCAAGACTATGATTTGCGATGATATAATGAATGTTATTAATAATGGTACTGTTGGGTATTTGTGATAGTTTTTAGAACTTGTGGGTATAAGTCATGTTTCATATTTTTTCAAAATAAATTTGGGAAATATATTTTTAAAACTGATCTCCAAACAAATTTTCATCTTCAAACCAAACTTCACCCAAATCAAATTTTTCAAAACAAATTTGGGAATCTATGGCTAAACGCTAGCTTAGTCTACAAACCTGAAATGCATGATTTTTCATCTTCAGGTTGTGCAGCCTCAGGCTGACCCAAACCAGTGGAATGGTGGTGGTTATTATGGGTATACAGCTGGATATGATGCCGCCGCCGCCGCCGCCGCCTATGGTTATGCTCAACCTGCTCAGGATCCAAATCTCTATTATGCAGGCTATGCTGGGTATGGAAATTACCCTCCACAACAGCAGCAACAACAGGTTTTCCCAAACCCTTTCAGCAACTTATTAGTTACAAGTTTAACTTGGTCTAACATAGACTTGAGGAATGAATTTTACAATTGACCAATTATATCCATTACATTTTGTGCCCTCACCCCCCCCTGTGCCGTCTGTTACAGCGGTAGTTCATTCACTACAGATACATGTTTTTAATACTTGTTTCTATTCTAATGTGGCTATGCAGTGATCTGCTGATTAAAACGAGTTGCTGATAGCTTCCTACCACGTGCAACGGCATAGAAAAGGGAAGCATGCGAAGTTTGCATAAGATATATATTATAAGATTGCTACTGTAGGCTAGTCCTTGAAGATAGTGTTTATGGTTGTGTTCAACCGTCACTTATTTTTCATTAGTTTAATTTTTTTCTTCTTTCATCTTTTTGGTTTGTTATCTCTAATATTTCTTGTGTACAATTTTGGTGCTTGGATATTTGTTCTTTTTGGCCAAGATTATACTTCTATGGTATTGGCTGGTCATGGGCTAAACGTTTATTATAATCTGCTGTGATTCATCTTTTAATTCATGTTTCTAAGTAATGGCTTTTGTTTGACCGTTCTGATGGGGAAGATGCCAGTGGCATTGGCATAATTGTCTCATAATTAAAGGCAAACTCATTATTTTCTCAAATTTAACAACTTTTTCATGTGCTGTTGCATGGTTGTTTTAATTAAATCAAAACAACCAAACAACTTTAGATGGTACTGCACATATTTAACATTTTTTCAGAACGGTTCTTTAAGAGCTGTAATTTGTTAAAAACGGAAGTTGGTCTACTGAATTATCATTTGTAAAGCAGCAAATAGTTGGGAGTGACGCCAAGCGTTCTGAACATGTTTATTTAAGATGGTGTTTTTTTCCTATAGATATAAAAATCGGACAGCATTTACATTTTAGACACAATTTCAGACATACATGATTGAAGGAGCAAAACTTACGTTCGAAATTATTGTTTGAAGTTGGAAAGTCACATGCTTAAATAAACTTTAGACAATTATGACTAAAGTTCAAGCATTTTTGCATGCACTTCTGCTGCATATGTCTGAAGCAGAGACGGATATATTTTGTCGGTTTGAGCAACTTTGAACTTCGGTTCCGGTTACCTGTCTTTTTTGGTATATAATATAAATCGATTGAACGAAAAAAGATAATACTAACAAATAAAGTAAGATAGTTAACAATAATTGCAAAAAAAAATATTGGAACATTACATGCGCGCTTGCAGAGTCCCATATAAACTGTTTTCCTATTCTTATACTCAGTTTTCAAGGATGGCTATTAGTTTGAGTTTCAGGATTTGCTGCATAATCAGATTTTTCCGTGTCTGCATCTTCTGGCTGTGGTGCGCATTGTGAAACTAACACAACTTCATCACTAGAATCAGTTCCTTTCATGCGATGATTCTTGATTTCCTGCAGCCTTAACTTCAGTTCCAATATGAGTACTTTGTTGTAGTTCCTTGATATTTGTAACACTTTGCTTTTCCATCATAAAGTCCGTCGATTCACTGATTGATTCTTGAGGCAGAACTTGATTGTCATCAGTAACCAGAACTTGGTCGCGATCAGGATTTGGTTTCCTTTGTACAGATTCAACAGCTTGAGGCATGTCATCAACATAGTGTAGTTCAAAAGATGAACTTTTCAGTTCATTGTGGATTGGATTACTTGAATGGACTTTACTTTCTGCTGCTAGTGATTCTTGGGCAACAGAGTTAAGTTCAGTAAATGGAGGATTTTGGTGGGGTTGAAAATCTTGATTTCCTTGTCCAGTTTGTGACAACTCATTTGACTGAATCTCTGGATTAACTATAGGAAGTTCTTGAGAAATGAAGTGGAGTTTCTTTAGTTCACACTGAACCAACTCTTTTGGCTGAAGTGAAATTCCAAGATTGGACTTGTTCTTCTCCACTTCAGATTCAACCTGCTGTTGATGATCTAAATCCATTTCTTGAGACTTATCGACAACATTATTATGTTGAATCGATTCGTTTGAGCTGTTGAGATTAGTATAAACCAGAGTACCAGGCTGAATTATTGAGTCCATTAGTTGATTTTCACACTCTTTGCTAGTTTCCTCACTAGCTTTTGGTTCCAATATGGATTCTGAAACTACAAATTTACCTTGTTCTGCATTTAACTTGGGACTTTCTGATTGATTCACGACTTCAAATACTTGCATTACCTCATCCTGTTCAACCATTCTAAGGTTTTCCAATATAGGTATAGATTGGGATTGAGTTTTGAGTGTTTGATCTGGATTAGCATGTTGATTAGTCGGTACTAATGTAGCATTTGGCATTGGCTCAGAAGGTAAATCTTGTCCTATATACACATTCAACTGCTTCTTAAGATGATTAGGCTTATCAATACCAATGTCTTGATTTTGAAGGTTTATACCTTGACTTCTATGATACATTTTAACTTGTGGGGCAATGTCATTTGCTGCTGTAATGGGAGAAAATCGCCCCGGCACAAAGACTAATCCGCGGAATGTGTTGGCACTGTTACCAATTTTTATAGAAAGGAAATAGCCTGCATCAAAACAACCATCAATAACACCAGAAACTATTTGCCCCAGCATGTTTTCACTAGTGCTATCTTTTTGGCTCATTTCAGCATGTTGTTGAATTTTGTTACTGTTTTCAGTTGCTGGTGTTCTTGGAGTTTGCAGCATTACTCTTTTAGCAAGACCTCCATCTTTTGGAGGACGACCACGCCTTCGCTTTACTGGAAGAATTGTTGGAGCAGTGAGGTGATCTTGTTTATTATGATCATTCATTATGTGTAACTTGCTGCAAATCCTAACCTTAGTCTTGTTTTCAGGTACTTCACACTGCATGTGATAGAAGGAAAAATATTTGTAAAGTTGCTGCCATGTTGACCAGGAGATCACGGGTTTGAGCCGTGGAAACAACCTCTTGTAGAAATGCAGTGCAAGGCTGCGTACAAAAGACCCTTGTGGTCCGGCTCTTCCCCGTACCCCGTGCATAATGGTAGCTTAGTGCACCAGGCTGCCCTTTACTAGTGTTACAAACACATGGACTAGGATAAAAGATTTAGACAAAACTGTGACAAAATACCTATAGGAAGTGAGATTTCAATCCTTTGTTTATTACTTCCTAAACATCTTAAAATTTCAAACTAACTAAATTATCTCTTTCAAGTACAAGTTCCATTAATTTGCTCTTGTTTAGATGTACATTAAGAAAAGCAAACCTATAAATTTCTTACTTTTGCAGACTAAAAAGGTCCAAAATTGTCTCTCAAAGTACTGTGGTGCTTTACTTAAAAGAATGATCTATTTAGGAATCATTTGAAGTGAAGTCTCAAACTTAGAAGATGATTTATCCTTTTCCTTTTGATTTGATATATACTCCATAATGTATTCCATTAGGGGTGGACGAAAGCGGAATGTTTCGTGCACTAGGCTGCCCTTTAATGTATTCCATTAGGTTAACTTAAACATAATGTACGCCATTTTAAAAACTCGGAGGACTATCAATACTCTATCCTATACTTTAGAAACTATTTGAGTGAAGTCTCAAACTTAAGGGACTATTTTAGGCTTTATTTTAATGATTTTATGCCTGGATGAGGTTCCAAATCCAATAGATTTGACTCAAATTCTATATATGTTAGAAATTTACTAAATAAATATAAATAATAGATTGTGAACCCATTAAATCAAATGTGATATCATAGAACCCGGAACTCGAACTGATAATGATGTTTAAATCCTAGATCCACTTATGCTCGAAGTCATTAGAGCATCCATCCGAAAATCCAAAAGGTGTTGGTCCTTAGTCTTCTATCGTTGTTAAACAATTTCTTCTACATTTTCATAATCATCATTAGCATATTAATTTCCTACTTATCAACACGCCATAGGTATCAATTTCTAGACAATAATTTCTTAGATCTTGAAACAGAAGATATAAAAAAAGAATCAATATAAGATGTTGATATGAGAAAAAACAGAAGAAAAAAATCATGTGCACATAGACAATTGCAGCAGATCTGACGTGTTTTTCACGTGCATGTATGAGAAATATTAAATTAAGAAATTACCTGCTTCTATGCTCCACAAGAATTGATACTGATCAAACTTCAACTGCAGATCGAAAAGATCTTGTTTTCCTAAATGAATCTATTTTCTCCCTGGTTTTTTTAAGGGTAATTTCATTTATGATAACTCAACTTTTATTTTATGTACTAAAGTTGTTAAAATATATTTTTTAACAAAAAAATTACTCAAAATTTTATCTAAGTTTCGGGAAAGTCACGGACTATTTTTTGTAACGAAAAAGTCATATAATCTTGACTAATAACCACAAGAGTTCAGTAGGGCAAAACAATGACGATATTTTCTATTGTACTTAGGTAAAATTGAGTAACTGTTTGGTTACAAAAGTATTTTAACGATTTTGGTGCATTAATATAAAAATTGAATGACCTAAAATTAAACCTTATGTTTTTAGGTAACTACTTTTTCTGAAGATAGTTGTAGAAGAAGTCAAGGTGCTACAGGTTGAACAATTCTGAAGATTAAAGGAGGGGCTTGGCTGTAACTTCTTTCTTGTATTATTCTATCATTTTATTAGTAGTATCATTATTGGTAATATCATCATAGGGAATGTTATATAAATTCCTATTTTATGACCCTAAAACGTTAAAAAATTAGAAACACTCGTGGCGAAGTCATGCCTATTGTTCATTAGGTCGTTTCGGATGGCCCCACAAACTTTTAGGTGATTTGGAGCCCGTCACCCGAATTCATGAAGATGACGTGGACATTAGCACAGATAAAATTGGAAATCGTCCTGAATTCCTGTTTTATGGGCCTAAAACGCCAAAAAACGAGGAACAATCATGGTGAAGCGGTGGCCATTGTCAATTAGGTCATTTCTGATGGGCCCACAAAATTTTAGGCAATTTAGAGATCGTCGTCCGAATTCACGAAGATGGCGCGGACATTAGAACATGAAAAATAGGAAATCATCTTGAATTCCTGTTTTGTGGCCCTAAAACGCCAAAAACATGAAGAACGGTCATGGCAAAGCAATGACTATTGTTCATTGGGAAAATTATGCTATACATCAAATATTTACACTGTATTTACCATTCGTAGCTATACTTTCAGCAAATTTACCATTCGTAGCTATATTTGAATTTTATAGCAAATCTATAAAATAAGAGATTAATTATTTTGCACTAAAACAAGAGAGCAACAAGCTCTCATAGCTTAGTTCGTTAGAGCGTCCGCTTAGTCAGCGTAGGTCTTGGGTTCGACTCTCAACAAAAATATTTTATTTTTTGTATTTATGTATTTCATCTTAGTTGTATTCGTATTGCGAATAAATACGGTCGATGCATGTTGCATCGTCCTTGTATTTCGCCTTGTATTCGTCACACGAATGAATACAATTGCAAGAACGAATACAGTTGATACACGTTGTATTTATTGCACGAACGAATACAGTTGACACAGGCTGCATCTGGAGGACACAAGTTGTATTCATTGCGCGTTTGAATATAATTTATACAAGTTAGTAACAATTAAACAATAACTACGAATGATAATTAGACAAACTATATAGTTACTAAGCTCTAAACAAACTATAGTGGTTTCTGAAAATTCCTCTTAGATCGTTTCTAATGGGCCCACAAAATTTTAAGTGATTGGGAGCCCGTCCTGGAATTCATAAAGATGACGTCGACATTAACATACGGGAAATTAAAAATCGTCCTGAATTCCTATTTTATGGCCCTAAAATACCAAAAAATGAGAAACAGTCATGGTGAAGCAATGACTATGTTCATTAGATCGTTTCTGATGAAGCCACAAAAGTTTTAGCGATTCGGAGCCCGTCTCCCAAATTCACGAAGATGGCATAGACATTTGGATACAAAAATTTGGCGATTCCAGAAAAATGAGATTCCTATTTCCATTAAATCGTTTCTTATGGTCCATAAAAATTGAGGCGATTTAGAGTACGTTGCCCGAATTCATGAAAATGACGGACACTAGAAAACGAAATATTGGAAATCATCCTGAATTTCTGTTTTATGGCCCTAAAATACCATGAATTCCTGTTTTATGGCCCTAAAATACTAAAAAATAAGGAAAAATTATGGTGAAGTAATGACTAGTGTTCATTAGGTCGTTTCTGATGGACCCATAAAATTTTAGGCGATTCGGAGGATGTTACCCAAATTCACGAATATGGCGTGTACAATATCAACGAAAAAATCGAAAATAGTGATGTGAGGGATAAAAAAACAAATGAGAAGCCGTAAACGAGAGGCGGCTATTTATTGAGTGTACTAACCTTTTAAACATAGATGACTGTTCGACATATTCTTTTTAAAATAGATGATTGTTTTTAAAAAAAAATAGAGGAGTGTTCAACATTTTTTTAAAGGGTTAAGAAGAAAAAGGCAAAATTCTAAGAAAATAGATAAAAAGAAAACTTGGCAAATGAGAGTGCCACATCAGCACTTATGGTCCTTGCTTTATATAGATGTATGTATAGATTTATTGCAACTATGCCAACAAATATGTCATTTTACTTAACCCAAAATTATACTTCTCCTGTCCACAATAAGTGAATTTTTGCCTTTGGCATATCTCTTAATAAAACACAACTCCTAGAAAATAAATAAATATTTTGACTAAATTATCCTTAATTAAAATTTGTATATTATTAACTTGAGACATGTAAATAAAAATAAATTTGAAAATTAAAGTTAATTTATTCTTGTAAAAAAAATACTTATTTTAAACTAAAATAAAAAAAAATTAAAAAATTACTTATTATGAATCAAAAGAGTAATCTATTAGTCTTTAAGTTACTCACTGGCACTTCAATAAATTTCACTCTAGTCCAAATTTGTGCAAAATTTACTATCCATACAATTATTTGGCAGCTCTACTCTATATTTAGTCCTAACCCCTAACTGACCTAAGTGGATATATTTTATAGGAAAAATCCAAAAATTTCATGGCCGAAAAAGAAGGCATGTGGTCAGCACAAGACCCTCTATAAATAAGCACCACAGAAATAAATAAAACAACACTAACCTGCAAAATATTCCAAAAATAACAAAATTAAAAGTTGTAGTTTTTGATTGTTTGTTCAATACTTCAATCTAAGCTTCTTTCTCTCTTCCAACACCTTCCAAAGGCCGTAATTATGGCTTCTCTTGTTACCAATGGAATCTCCTGTTTATCTCCCCAACAAATCACTGAACAACCTAAATTACCAAAAGGGTGTCAATTTTTTCAAAAATCAGCTACCCCCAGAAACCCTAATTCAAGAAATCTGAAGGTCAAAGCTGCAGAATTGGCCAACACCACTCTTGAAACCCCAGGTAAAGACTCCTCCTTTTCAACAAATGAAATTGACCCACTTCAGAAATTCTTGAAAAGAGACTATAAATGGGGTTTTAATGAAAACATTGAATCTTTTGCACTACCAAAAGGGCTTTCTGAGGAAACTGTAAAGTTGATATCTTTGAGAAAAAATGAGCCTAGTTGGATGCTTGAGTTCAGGTTGAAATCTTATGAGAAATTTATTAAAATGAAAGAGCCTAATTGGTCTGATAATAGGTACCCAGAAATTAATTTTCAAGATATTGTTTATTATTCAGAACCTAAAAAGAAACCAACTTTGAATAGTCTAGATGAAGCTGACCCTGAGCTTATTAAGTACTTTGATAAGTTGGGTGTGCCTTTAAACGAAAGGAATCGTTTGGCTAATGTCGCTGTTGATGCTGTTCTTGATAGTGTTTCTATTGCTACTACACATAGGAAGACTTTAGAGAAATCTGGTGTGATTTTTTGTTCGATATCTGAGGCGATTAGGGAGTATCCCGATTTAGTTAAGAAGTATTTGGGGAGAGTTGTGCCCCCTGAAGATAATTTTTACGCGGCTCTTAATTCCGCTGTGTTTAGTGATGGATCTTTTGTGTATATACCCAAACACACTAGGTGTCCGATGCAGATATCGACTTATTTTAGAATAAATGCTATGGAAACTGGACAGTTTGAGAGGACTGTTATAATTGCGGAGGAAGGAAGTTTTGTGGAGTATTTAGAAGGGTGTACCGCGCCTGCATATGATACTAATCAGTTACATGCTGCTGTGGTGGAGTTGTATTGTGATGAAGGTGCGGAGATTAAGTATTCCACTGTGCAGAATTGGTATGCGGGAGATGAGGAAGGTAAAGGAGGTATTTATAATTTTGTTACAAAGAGGGGACTTTGCGCTGGACCTAGGTCGAAGATTTCGTGGACGCAAGTGGAGACAGGGTCAGCTATTACTTGGAAGTATCCGAGTGTTGTGCTAGAAGGTGATGAATCAGTTGGTGAATTCTATTCTGTGGCATTGACCAATAATTATCAGCAGGCGGATACGGGGACAAAGATGATACACAAAGGGAAGAATACGAGGAGCAGGATAATTTCAAAGGGTATTTCTGCAGGACATTCTAGGAACTGTTATCGAGGACTAGTTCAGGTGTTGTCCAATGCAGAAAATGCCAAGAACTCCTCGCAGTGTGATTCAATGCTCATTGGTGATACTGCTGCTGCTAACACTTACCCGTACATTCAGGTAGTTTGTTCTTTGGGAACTTTAATTTCGTCATCTCTGTCTTAGCTTGATAACAATAAGTCTTGTTTTCCTTATCAAAAACAATAAGTCTTGTTTCATTTTTGTTTTTGTTGCCACAACATGCTAGGGTTGCTACTTATAAATTACTCAATCACACTGTAATCCTTTTAGCTGTTTTATGGTGATGTTTGTTATGCATGATGCTGGTGCATTTAAGTTTTTATGTGACCTTTTTCATAGAATAAACAGTTTTTTTATTTCACCAGCTAACGTCCAAGACCTCTTCTTTCGAGATCTAGAATTAAAGGAGAAAGAAAATTCTTCCTTATGAAGTTAGAAATCATCCACAAGATGAAGAAAAAAGGGGAGAAATGGTTCAGAGGGACTATTGCTATTTCCTCTTTTAAAAACAATCTGTAAAAAGAAGTTACACAAGCTGCTGAGGCAGGCAGCTTAGAAGTTCCTGATTGGACTCGAGGTCTTATTAGGCTTTTTTTATAACCGTGGTGTCCGGGCCAGCTTGCTCACACCTTGACTAATTCCACGACTTACCTGCTACCTCCCACTAGCAACATGTACCAGGTAACTCTGTCTACTAAGGCTTGAACAGATGGGAAGAAATCACATAGTATTTTTTGCCTCCGCTGAGATTTGAACCTGAAACCTCATGGTTCTCAACCCACTTCATTGATCACTGGTCCACACCCTTGGGAGCGAGGTTTTATTAGGCTTTTGATAGTTCATTTATACTTATAATGCCTGGAATTTAATTTCCTCAAGCTGTACTGGCTTATCCGTCTCTCCGGGGTAGGAGTAAGGTCTGTGTACAGACCACCTTCCCCAGACCCCACTTGTGGGAATTCACTGGGTTGTTGTTGTTGTTGTATATTGGCTTATCCGAGGATGTTATTTATGTTTGCAAGATGCATAGAGTCGTTTGTTCCTCTTAGCTTTCGGAGAATGTTTCTCATACCTAATCAGTCTTGGGTTGCATAGTTATTTTTGCTGGATTGCTTGTGGAGTCGATGTGAGTAGAAGAAAGAGTGCCAATTCTGCTTGAGTGTTTCTTGGTGTCTTCATTTCAAGTGCATGGCGATGATTAGATGTGTTGTTGTAATATGTCTAGAGATCTTTAAGCATGGATCAAAAGACATTGCCAATGATCATTGCTAGTACATTTAGAACTTGACGTTAGATGTAGCTAGATCAAGCATTTCTGGAGAAGATCCTTCTGAATGTTAACTAATGTAACTTCCTGCTCTAATTTTGAACCGAAATTTCACTTCTCTCTGTTCTCAGTTTTGAGTATGAGGTAAGCATAAATTCTGCTTTGCACTATTGCTTCTACTGATGTTATCATCATTTGAACAGAGCAAAAACCCAACTGCCCGCATCGAACACGAAGCGACCACGTCAAAGATTGGTGAAGATCAGTTGTTTTATTTCCAGCAGAGGGGAATTGACTACGAGAAAGCGATGGCTGCGATGATTTCAGGGTTTTGTAGGGACGTTTTCAACGAACTTCCTGATGAATTTGGAGCTGAGGTGAATCAACTAATGAGCTTGAAACTTGAAGGATCTGTTGGTTAAGCATACCATATTTCTGATTATATTTGACAATAAAGCTGATTGCTAGTGTGAAAAAGTTTTGGACTTGGTAGCTAATGATTATGTCATCTGTTAAGTTGTAATATTAGTCATAACAGAAGCTTTGCATCAATTATACACATTGTAAATAATGCATCAATGCCTTATCTTCTGATACCTTTGCAATTCAACACTTTTGGGGATTAGATTTCAAATTGATTATATTAGAGACTGAAGAAATCAAGCTTTTGCAATTAGCATTATTAGTACTTTGAGGTGTAAAGTATTGCTAACTAGCATTTTTCAGTTGGTTTACACGTTGTAAAGATGTCTTTCAGTTAGTATAACATTGGTCGAGAATCATGACGTTTCAGGTTCAAATCCAAGCGAAGACAAGAACATTAGGTGATTTCTTTGCATCTGGTTATAAGTATGTATTTTGCATAGAGATTAGTCATTGCATAATCTATGCAGCATTTGAATGGCTCTAAAAAAATATCTGTATAATCTTATGCAACATTTGGTTGATGGTATTAAATAATATCCCCATTAAGTTATGTTGTATTAGCAATACAAGTATTAAAGTATTTAAAGATAAAAATACTTTTAAATTATGTAATTTTTGCATAACAATTTATTCATTATTTATCACTACATAATAATTCTTACAATATTAATCATCGCAACCATCCAAAAATTAGAAATCTCTTTAGTGGAGTCAAAATGGATGATAAATGCATTGCTTAGCTCGACAGGTTTGCTATCTTTACACAAGTAGTCGATCGGATTTACTGTTACTTTTCCTACCCAGTATATATAGATTTTTTTTTTTAATTATAGATTAATTAATATATATCTTATACAAATTATACATAAATTATACATATATTATACATACATCGACTATTTTTAGTTTAAGGGGTTGATTGGCGACTATTTAGGTTAATTCTAGTAATTATTTCCACATCATTGTAACCTTATATCGGTGAGACGGTGACACAGGAGAAGATTCTCCTTGCCAAGTTATTCTTTCCGCTAAATAAGGTTCATTTATTGAAAGTGATTAAAGCAGTTTACGGAAAAATCGTTACAGACTAAGAGCCCGTTTAGACATAAGAATTTTTTTAACTTTTTTCGAAAAAATTTCGTTTTTTCCGAAATCAATGTTTGGCCATAAAATTTTTAATTTTCGCTTGAAAATGTGGAATTTTTCGAAAATTTAAAAAACTCCAAAAAACTGTTTTTCAAAATTCACTCAGATCACTCATAAAACTTCAAAAACAGCCCAAAATTATATTTATGTCCAAACACAACTCTAATTTTCAAATATAATTTTCACTTAAATTTTTTTTCACTTTATTTTTGAATTTTACAATTCTTATGTCCAAACACCCACTAAGATTAACCTAAACAGTTTAAGGGGATGCCACACCCAACACTACACTAGTTTACTGAAACTCTTAAACTATGAAATTATTCACATATATAAACCTATAAACAAATGGTTCTTAAGTATTACTTAAACTCAATTATTGGCAAGTCACCTATTCCCAATGATTCTATTTTTGAAATCATAAATCCTATAACAAGTAACTATGGACACTACTTAGACACTTCTTGCAATTAATAATCAAATCATTGGTTTTCTCTGGTGTAACTAATTCAGATTCGTGTCGAGTAGGTTCATCGTGAGGTAAAACGCTCCCAAGTCCCAACCAAAAATCTCTTCATTCCGGAGTTCGAACCGGACATCTATGTGGAGGAATCCCAACAATCCTGTAACGCCCCCTTGTGGTAATTAAAATTTGAATTTTTGACACAAAGGATAAAGGAGATCCAATTTTGAAAATGATTTACTTTAAAAAATATGGTGGGCATGAAAAATAAAATGTAAGATATTCAATTATAGCGAGCACGAGTTGTTCTCAAGTGGTCATTTTTTCTCGTCAATTGCTTAAAACTACTTTTATTCTTACAATGAAATTAATATTATAAAAAGAACCAATTACATTGCTTAATTACAAATATTTGTTAATTATCTTTTAATGTTTTTGAAATTAATGAATAGAGTATTCCAAAGTAGTCATGCTCATGTTAATTGAGTAGCAAACGAACTTAAAATAAATTATGATAACGTGAATAAGTGCATATATAAGTTCATACGGTCGTACCTTTAATTTTGAGGTAATTAAATCAACTTAATTTTTTTGGACAGTCCTCCCTAGCTGCTCTCATGCAGAAAATACTTGGTGAGGGCTCTACTCTAAGATGTTCCATTAAAATATAGCTACAGATATAACTTGGTAAAGTATATATCATACTAAACTATCATATCTTTGTCTAAAATTGTCAAAATAATAATTGTTGGTAATTATAATTTAATGTAATTATTGGCAAGTGACCAACTCTCCATTAGTTCATCATTTGAATTTATAAACACCAAAGGCGTCACAATAATGCCAATGCAGGCGTATTATTTGCCAACTTATGTATTACTCCGGCTTCTGCGCCGAGGGTCTATCGAAAACAGTATCTCTATCTTTACAAGATACAGGTAAGATTACGTACACATTATATCCTCTTTAAATCCTACTTGTGGGATTATTCTAGGTCTGTTGTTGCTGTTGTTATGTATTACTCCGGTCCATACATCATTTCATCATTTTTTTAATATTTTTTTTCAAAATAGATTATCAAGTTTCAAATAGTTTACAAAAAAGTAGTAGGATTTTTCACTCTCATAAATCACCCTATTATCTTAACATGACTCATAACAGAACTTCAATTAGCATAGAAGATGAAAATGATTGCTATATATATACTCATTTAGAGACAATTTTTATAAACATTAGTACTAAACACTATGAGTTGTTTGGTTGGGAAACAAGTTATCCCAACATTAATTATCTTGAGATTCTTATTCCACCTTTTCATAGGGATAAAAATATGATGCCGGTGACAATAAAACAGTGAAAAAGGAAGAGATAAAAAGCTAAGGAAAAAGAAATTAGGTCAAAATTAAAATTGGTTATCAATTGATGCCTTCTGATAACTCAATGATGAATACATATAGCCTCCACTATCCACTACCAGACAAAACTATGTAACTAACTCTGACAGGACTAAAAGTGTGTAGTAATAACGTAAATCTATAAACCTAATTGCAATTACTCAAACTTACATAAGAAACCTAGAAGGGACTTAACTGCTCAGCTAATAAACTTAACTCTACCCATCACTTAACTGATTCTAACGGCTACGTACAACCTTTAATACCTCACGTACTAACATCGCAAGCTGACCCTCTTCTAAATTGCATTAGTTCCCCTCCGTTAAGAACTTCCCTGTCCTCAAGGAAGGAAAAGAGGAAAGCGTGTCTTCAAGGTTGAGTAATCTTCCTATGTAACTCGATCAGGTGGCAACTGGTCCCACTGGACTAGAACCTGAGCCACAGCCTTGTTTACTTTTTGGATCATGCGCCTCTCCAAAATTTTGTGTGGCTAAGGATAGTAAGGACTTAACAATTCAACTATGGGAGGATGGGATGTTGTTTCTGGTAGCTCATGGCATTTCTTGAGTTGAGAGACATGGAACGTTGGGTGCAGTAGCAGCTGGGAAGGAAGAGAAAGTTTGTAGGTAACATTTCCTACTTTCTATAGAATCTAATAGGGTCCATAATATTTAGCATAAAGTTTAGAAAATTGTCCTCCTGGCATAGTGATCTGCCTATAGGGTTGGATTTTAACATACACTTAATCACCCTAATTGAATTGTCTATCTCATCTATGTTTATTGGCTTGATTCACCATTATCCGTTGAGCCCTTTTAAGGTGATATTTTAGAATCTGCACCTTGAACTCCTTAGCGAGTAGGCTTCTATCCACCTAATCCATGATTGAATCTCCAGCAGCATAAGACAAGTGCAAGAGAGGAGGTTGACCGGCCATATAATGCTTCATATAGTGTGTATTGTATGGAGGAGTGAAATGTAGTGTTGTACCACTATTCAACTGCCCCCAAATAGTGCATCCAGTCCTTTTGAGAATCAGAATACAAGCATCTCAAATAAGTCTCCACACACCTATTAACTACCTCAGTTTGGCCATCTCTTTGAGGGTAGTATGCAGTTGAGGTATTGAGCCATACTCCTAACATTGCAAACAATTCTTGCCAAAGTTTACTTATAAACACAAGATCTCTATTACTTATGATATCTTCTGGCAACCCATGTAATCTGTAGATCTGCTCCATGAATATCTTGGCCAGCTCATTTGCAGAATAAGGGTGAGATATACCTATAAATGGACATACTTGGTAAGCCTATCCACCACCACCCATATGACTGATTTTCCTTTAGATTTAGGTAGCCCTTCAATGAAGTCCATGCTTATGCTACTCCAAGCTGCATCAGGTATTCTAAGAGGCTGTATCAACCCTGGGTAAGGGGCATTGTCATACTTGTGCCTCTGACAAATATCACAATTTTTCACAAACTCTTAGATTTCTTCTTTCATTCCTTTGCAATAGAATAGAGAGGATATCCTCTTGTAAGTGTTGTACACCCCTGAATGCCCTTCGCTGGTTGAATTATGCCATAACTGTAAGATTTCTTTTCTTAGTGGTAGGTCAGGTCCTATCACTAGCTTACCATTCTTTCTTAATTATTCATGTATGAAAGTGTATCCCATCTCATTAGAGCCCTTGTTATTGAGAGTTTGGATTGTTGCTTTCAATTCATCATCTAGCTCCCAGCTTTTCATTATCGCCTCTAACAAATTGTTCTTCACAGTTGATAGTGTCATGGATGACAACTCTATCAAGGAAAGTCTAGAGAGTGCATCTGCAGCTTTGTTTTCCTCCTTTTTGTATTCGATCTCAAAGTCATATATATTGCATTAACTTGGTGATCCATTTATGCTGATTGCCTATGTGTAGCTTCTGGTTTAGCAAGAACTTAAGAGCTTTTTGGTCTATCTTAACAATGAAAGGTTTCACTGTCGGTACTGGGATCACTTGTTTACTGGCATGACCAGTGCTAACAGTTCTTTGTCATAAACTGATTATGATTGGTGCTGTGAAGACAAGACAGTCCTTTATTGAGATAGGAAATTGGTTAGCCTTGCTGCATCAGTACAACTCCAATGCCTATGTTACAAGCATCTGTTTCTACCACAAAGGTCAGAGAGAAATTTGGAAGAGCTAGTACTGGTGTTGTAGTTAGGGCCAATTTCAGCTTATCAATGACCCCATACCCTTTTATAAACCTCATATAATACCCAGCTAACCCCAGAAATCTCCTAAGTTGAGTGATTGTCTTAGGTTCAGGCCAAGTCTTTAAAGCTTCCACTTTTCTAGGATCGGTAGACACTCCTTGTGAGGATATGTAATGCCCCAAGTATTCTACTCTTTCTGCCCCAAACACACACTTGCTTTTCTTTGTTAGTAACTGATGTTGTACCAATAGATCAAAGGAAATCTTGAGATGTTGCAAATGTTCTTCCAAGCTCCTGCTGTAAATTAAAATATCATCAAATAACACAAGGATAAACTTCCTCAAATGTGCCTGAAAAATATGGTCCATCAATCCTTGGAAGCTTGAAAGAGCATTGATCAACCCAAAAGGCATGACCGAGTATTCATAATGCCCAGAATGTGTCTTGAAAGCAATTTTGGCTACATCTTCAGGTACCATTCTAATTTGATGGTACCTTGCCCTGAGGTCTATTTTAGATTATATCTGGGAACCTCCTAGCTCATCTAATAACTCTTCAATAATAGGGATGGAAAATTTATCTTTGACAGTCATTTTGTTCAAAGCTCTATAGTCCACACACATTGTGCATGTTCCATCTTTCTTTCCTACTAACACCACAGGTGAGGCATATGGACTAGAATTGTGCTGAATAATACCTTGAGTTAACATCTCTTGCACCAGCTTTTCTATAACATCTTTTTGTACAGGTGAATACCTATATGGTCTGGCATTGGTTGGAGATGTGCCCTCTTATAATGGTATGTGATGATCAAATACAACTCTAGAGGGTGGTAACTGTGTTAGTTCACCAAACACATTGCCATATTCCTTTAGAACTTCACTGACCAACCTTGATTCCGTTGTATCTTCAGCTTTTGTAGCCTTCAATTCTTCTTCTTTGGCACCCCTTACCTTAATCATAAAGAACTTTGAATTACTTATATCAACCTTCTCTAAGGCCTTGGACTGGACATCCTTGAGTTTGGGTTGAATTTCCTGTAAGGTCAACAGTTTTCCCTCGTACTCAAATTCTATCAATAGCTTTTTGAAATTAAACTTGATATCTTCTAAAGGATACAACTACTGTATGCCCAGCACCACAACACTGCTGCCTATAGGGAATACTAGGAAATTATCTTGAAATATAACACCCTGCATTATCCACTAAAATCATTTACACATTTTTTCTGTAGGTACTTCTCCACCATCAACTACCTGTACTAGTTAAGGTTTGATTCTGCTGATCCTGCATCCCAATCTTTCTGCTGTGTCTTCATCAATAAAATTATGGGTAGATCCACAATCAATGAAGATCTCTAATGGCTTCTGTTCAGTGAATCCTCTAAGCCTGAGTGTTTGATACCCTGGGGTACCATTGAGTGCCTATAAAAATATAACACAATTCTCAAGTGGTTCTTCCAATACTTCCTCCCTGAATTCTTCTATTTCTAAGTCTTCTTCTTTACATTCTTCCTTCTCATCCAATTCTTCTGTGGGTCCCAGTTCCAAGGAATAGATTTGTCTATTGGCCTTACATTTAAAGGACATGAGTAAACTCTTATCACAGAAGAAGCATATGCCTCTTGCTATTTTTTTTAATCCATTTCAGTATGTGTAAACCTTCTCATTCTGTTGTTATCCATTCTGACAGCAGAAGGTTTCTTGAACCCATGGGAACTATCTTTGTGCCAGTTACTCGAATTGTGTCCCCTTGATCCTCTATTCATGGAGGACCCTGAACTCAAGTTTCTGATTGCCTTGCTTTGAGCAACAAAGTTTGCCTCCTGTAGTTTGGCCAGGTAGTAAGCCTGAGGTAAGGTACTTGGATTTCCCACCCTGACAACACTGCTCAATTTAGGCTTGAGGTTGTTAAGAAAGATGCTAATTGCATGCCCTGCCGATATGTCCAACCTAGTCATTACATTGTTAAATGCCTTTTGGTACTCCTTCACTGTCCCTGTGTGCTTCACATTCATTATTTCAGTCATTGGATCAGTATATTCTGAACCAAAGCTGTCACACATGACCCAAATGTACTCATCCTATGTTGGGAGAGGCATTTTACCCCTGCTCCTCATGTATCCAAAATGTCATTGTAGTGTATCACCTTCAAAGTGCATAGACACTAGTTTCATCTTCTATTGGATGATGATCTCTTCCTCATAAAAGAACCGGTCCACCTTATACAACCAAGTTCTCAAATCCTCTCCATTGAACCTTGGGAACTCAACCTTAGCATATTTAGTAAATGGAAGGTTTGGTATAGGGGTATTTGGATGGTGAACTGCAGCCTGCCATTGACTGTTTCTGGGTGTGTTTTGAGGAAGGTTAGGGGGTGGTTCATAAGGAACTTTGTGGTATATAGGTGATGTTATATAGGTGTTAGGTACTAGATAAGCTATTGGATACTGTGTGGGCTAGTTATAAGAGTTATAAGGGTATTGAACTCGACTTGGAGTGCTAGGACACTGGTAAGGCTGACTGTGATAACTTATGTTTAATTCAGGAAGAAAGTGAGATTGAGGTGGAAGAGTTCTGGGTTGTGGGGAATAAGGACCTAAAGGTCCTTGTGTTTAGAACATAATAAGATGTGTTATAGGATAGGGTAATATGTGTGTTTTCACTGGTTGACTTGGATTTTACATACTAGGGTTCACTTACATTTGAGTAGGAGTTCCAGGGGAGGTCCAATTAACTCCCATGGTAGTATTTCGAATAGGAGGTATAGTGTTTGAGGTCGGAATACTACTAGGAAATGAAACACTCGATAAAGTAGAACAATTACCTTCCATAGATCTGGGTGTTGCCATTTCTCCTAAATTGATGGGAAAATCACTAGGAAAGTACAACTCTCCTCCTCTTGGATCTATATCTTTACCTCATTCAGGTCTTCTATCGCTGTGTATGACTTCATTAATCACTTCTCATAGCTCATTAACAACTTCTTGATATCGACGGCAATGAAACAATGAGAAAGGAAGAAGTAAAAAGCTAAGGAAAAAGAAATTAGGGCAAAATTAAAATTGATTTTAAATTGATGTCTTCTGATAACTCAATGATGAATACATATAGCCTCCACTATCCACTACCAGACAAAACTATGTAACTAACTCCGACAAGACTAAATGTACAGTAATTACATTGCTTAATTACAAATATTTGTTAATTATCTTTTAATGTTTTTGAAATTAATGAATAGAGTATTCCAAAGTAGTCATGCTCATGTTAATTGAGTAGCAAACGAACTTGAAATAAATTATGATAACGTGAATAAGTGCATATATAAGTTCATACCTTTAATTTTGAGGCAGTTAAATCAACTTAATGTTTTTTGGACAGTCCTCCCTAGCTGCTCTCATGCAGAGAATACTTGGTGAGGGCTCTACTCTAAGATGTTCCATTAAAATATAGCTACAGATATAACTTGGTAAAGTATATATCATACTAAACTATCATATCTTTGTCTAAAATTGTCAAAATAATAATTGTTGGTAATTATAATTTAATGTAATTATTGGCAAGTGACCAACTCTCCATTAGTTCATCATTTGAATTTATAAACACCAAAGGCGTCACAATAATGCCAATGCAGGCGTATTATTTGCCAACTTATGTATTACTTCGGCTCCTGAGCCGATGGTTTATCGGAAACAGTATCTCTACCTTTACAAGATACAGGTAAAGCTACGTGCACACTATATATCCTCCCTAAACCCCACTTGTGAAATTATAGTAGATCTATTGTTGCTGTTGTTATTTATTATTCTGGTCCATACATCCTGTCATCATTTTTAAAAATAAATAAATAGATTATCAAGTTTCAAATAGTTGACAAAAAAGTAGGATTTTTCACTCTCATAAATCACCCCATTATCTTAACATGACTCATAACAGAACTTCAATTAGCATAGAAGATGAAAATGATTGCTATATATACTCATTTAGAGACAACTTTTATAAACATTAGTACTAAACACTATGGGTTGTTTGGTTGGAAATAAGTTATCGCAAGATTAGTTATCTTGGGATTGTTATTTCACCTTCTCACAGGGATAAAAATATGATGTCAGCGATAATAAAACAGTGAAAAAGGAAGAAGTAAAAAGCTAAGGAAAAAGAAATTAGGTCAAAATTAAAATTGGTTTTCAATTGATGCCTTCTGATAACTCAATGATGAATACATATAGCCTCCACTATCCACTACCACACAAAACTATGTAACTAACTCTGACATGACTAAAAGTGTAGGAATAACGTAAATCTATAGACCTAATTGCAATTACTCAAACTTACATGAGAAACCTAGAAGGGACTTAACTGCTCAGCTAATAAACTTAAATCTACTCGTCACTTAACTGATTCTAACGGCTACGTACAACCTTTAATGCCTCCCGTACTAACATCGCAAGCTGACCCTCTTCTAAATTGCATCAGTTCCCCTCCGTTAAGAACTTCCTTGCCCTCAAGGAAGGAAAAGAGGAAAGCGTGTCTTCAAGGATGGATAATCTTCCCATGTAGCTCGATCAGGCGGCAACTGGTCCTATTGGACTAGAACCCGAGCCACAACCTTATTTCCTTTTTGGATCATGCGCCTATCCAAAATATTATGTGGCTAAGGATAGTAAGGACTTGACAATTCAACTATGGGAGGATGTGATGTTGCTTCTGGTAGCTCATGGCATTTCTTGAGTTGAGAGACATAGAACGTTGGGTGCAGTAGCAACTGCGAGGGAAGAAAAATTTGTAGGCAATATTTCCTACTTTCTGTAGAATCTGATAGGGCCCATAATATTTAGCAGAAAATTTAGAAAATTATCCCCCTCACGTAGTGATCTGCATGTAGGGTTGTATTTTAACATATACCCAGTCACCCTAATTGAATTATCTATCTGATTTATGTTTATTGGCTTGATTCACCATTCTCTGTTGAGCCCTTTTAAGGTGATATTTCAGAAGCTACACCTTGAACTCCCTAGCGAGTAGGCTTCTATCCACCTCATCCATGATTGAATTTCCAGCAGCATAAGACAAGTGCAAGGGAGGAGGTTGACCATATAATGCTTCATATGGTGTGCACTGTATGTAGGAGTGAAATGTAGTGTTGTACCACCATTCAGCTGCCCCAAATAGTGCATCCAGTCCTTTTGAGAATCAAAACACAAGCATCTCAAATAATTCTCCACACACCTATTAATTATCTCAGTTTGGCCATCTGTTTGAGGGTGGTATGCAGTTGAGGTATTGAGACTTCAGTGGTATGCAATTGAGGTATTGAGACTTACTCCTAACATTGCAAACAATTCTTGCCAAAGTTTACTTGTAAAAATAGGATCTATATCACTTATGATGTCTTCTGACAGCCCATGTAGTCTGTAGATCTGCTCCATGAATATCTTGGCCGGCTCATTTGTAGAATAAGGGTGAGATATACCTATAAAATGGGCATACTTAGTAAGCCTATCCACCACCACCCAGATGACTAGTTTTCCTTTAGATTTAGGTATCCCTTCAATGAAGTTCATGCTTATGCTACTCCAAGCTGCATAAGGTATTCTAAGAGGCTATATCAACCTTGGGTAAGTGGCATTGTCATACTTGTGCTTCTGACAAATATCATAATTTTTCACAAACCTCTTAAAATTCTTCTTTCATTCCTTTCCAATAGAATATAAAGGATATCCTCTTGTAAGTGTTGTCCATCCCTGAATGCCCTCCAATAGTTGAATTATGCCATAACTATAAGATTTCTTTTCTTAGTGGTAGGTCAAGTCCTATCACTAGCTTACCATTCTTTCTTAATTGTTCATGTATGAAGGTGTATCCCATCTCATTAGAGCCCTTGTTCTTGAGAGTTTGGATTGCTTCCTTCAACTCATCATCTAGCTCCCAGCTTTTCATAATTGCCTCTAACAGATTGCTCTTCCCAGTTGATAGTGTTATGGATGACAACTCTATCAAGGGAAGTCTAGAGAGTGCATCTGCAGCCTTGTTTTCCTTTCCCTTTTTGTATTCGATCTCAAAGTCATATTGCATTAACTTGGTGATCCATTTCTACCGATTGCTTGTGTGTAGCTTCTGATCTAGCAAGAACTTAAGAGCTTTTTGGTCTGTCTTAACAATGAAAGGTTTCACTGTCAGTACTGAGATCACTTGTTTACTGCCAGGACTAGTGCTAACAGTTCCTTGTCGCACTGATAATGATTGGTGCTGTGAAGACGATCCTTTACTGAGATAGGAAATTGGTTGGCCTTGCTGCATCAGTACAACTCCAATGCCTATATTACAAGCATCAGTTTCTACCACAAAGGCCAGAGAGAAGTTTGGAAGAACTAGTACTGGTGTTGTAGTTAGGGCAAATTTCAGCTTATCAAAGGTTTCCTCAGCCTTCTCAATCCAGCAGTAGCTATCTGTTTTGAGTAGGTTCGTAAGAGGTTTACTAATGACCCCATACCCTCTTATAAACCTCATATAATACCCAACTAACCCCAGAAATCTCCTAAGTTGAGTGACTGTCTAAGGTTCAGGCCAAGTCTTTAAAGCCTCCACCTTTCTACACTACTAGAAACACATTATTTTCCCATGAAAAACTTTCCAGTGGCAATTCCCACCGAAATACAATGGGAATATTAAAATTTCTTTTCCTAGAAAAATAATAACATTTGCTAGTGACTATCCGTGGGAATGTTTTGGCGCAAAAATGCGCGTAACTTAGTTCCCTCTAATTCTGTGAAAAAAATCATTAAAAAAAATAATTATATAAAACTAAAAAAATTTCCTAGTGAAGACAATGAGAACTTAAACAATAAATAATTTTTTTTTTTACATATTCCCATAGACTCAATGTGAACGAATATTTTTAAAATTTTAAATTTTTCTTATATCTCTGAAAAAGATTTTCCACGGAGATTTTCCAAGGTAGTAGTGGAAATTTTTTATTATTATTCACATATCCTTAAGTTTTCCCTCATTCTATTCCACAGACGCCTCTGTATTTTCGCCTCTATATCTTCCACTCCACGACGCCTCCCTCCGTCACTCTCTCTCTCTCTCTTCACTCCATTTCCAGGTAATTCGACCCCTCCCACCATCTCTCACTCACCCTCTCCTTTTTCATTTTTGATATCCCCTAAAGTACTTTGAAACTTAGGGATTTTATACTATTTCAAATCCTAGGTTTAAAAAAATTAATGTGAAGCGAATCAAGTTGCCCTCTTTTGCAATTTTTCTAATTTTGTCTTTGAAGTTATTAAATTTTTATAGTTCATAGCTGGTGGAATATAAACTTGTGAATTTATGATTTGAACTTTGAATTTTATCTACTGTATTAACTACATGTTCTCAAAATTGACCACATACGTTTTCAACTAATTCGATGGTTATTTCTAAAGCAACAACATCTAAAAAATTGATCATTAATGATTCGTCAATATTTTTAGAAGTAGATAGCTTTTCTAAAAAGGAAAAAAGAAAAAAAATAAACAGATTGCTCATGAAGTTTAAAAGCCCATCCTGTAAAATATAGTATAATCTAATGCTTTATCTTTCTCTTTCTTCTGTATACCCTATCTTGATTCTCATTTTTTTGGTTTGAGTTATTAACTGTAGTGGGAAATTTTGACATTTTTAAAGGTTCTCCATGTTAGTGATTGGGGGAAGTGTGACCTGGTTTCTCAAAAAAAACTAGAAAGAAACAAAGGCCTTTTGTCATCTTCTTGTACTTTATTGTTTATTTTTAAGAAACTCCATACTTGGGAGTATCTAGTCCAATGGATAGTGAATTGTAGGATTTTATTTATGCCCCCAAATTTTGAAGGCCCCAAATTTATTTTAAATTCTTATTATTATTGTTACTATTATATATTATATAATTTATATAAATAATTAGAATAAAAAAAGTGTTACAGTATATTTTTTGTTACTTGATTGAGGTTATTTTATACAATAAATTTATAAATTATGATAATTTTCTTCCCTCATTAATTAGTATATTTGACAAGAGTGTGTTGCTCTAGTGATGAACACCCTCTACTTCAAACCAAAAGGTTGTAAGTTCGAGTCACCCCAAGAGTAAGGTGATGAGTTCTTAGAGGGAGGAAACCGAGGGTCTATCGGAAACAACCTCTCTACTCCAGGGTAGGGATAAGGTCTGCATACAAACTACTCTCCCCAAATCTCACTAGTGGAATTATACTGAGATTTAGGGACCTCCGAATATGGTTTCGCCTTAGGCCCCGATATCTGTTGAGCCGCCCCTGCTTGGGAGTATCTAGTCCAATGAATAGTGAACTGTAGGCTTTTATTTATTTATTATATATGCAACCAAGAAGTGGTTAACTGTGAGAAAAAACTTGAAAAAGACATTTTGGAAAGAGCAACATGTGCTGCAATGAATGGGATTACTTTTTGGATTTGACTAATGCACTGTGACAATAATCAAGGTAAACTATAAGGCTCAATTGTTTTACATTAGAGTTTATGCGTGTCATGTATATTTCTGTAGATGCATTTCCTGTAAAATTTGGTAATCTATAACCATGAAAGACATAAAATTTTGTATAAATTTTATTGCAGTTGAATAATCTTGCTTGCTGTCAATCTTGCCAAAAACGGAAACCTTCCTGGTGATGAGAATTTGGTAAGCTAAAATCCTGTTTCTGAATTAGCACCTTCATGCCTCAAATCGATATTTCACACAAAAAACACTATCTTATATTTTATTTTTTGATTGTTAGTACCTCTTAAGTAGGTGTATTAACTATTCTGTTTTCTTTTAGTACTTTCATCTAATATTCCAAAACGGATAATAGTGTTGTGTTACGTACGCTTATAATTGATTGTGAATAAAAGAATATTTGAATTGTGCTTTTTCTTCATGTGGAGGAACAAGGATATATATATATATTTTCCTATTTGGGTTTCCACATGCTTGATATGATCCATATTCTTGCTACATGATTACAACTTGGTGCAAAATATGAGCTTAGTAACTTTCTTTGCCTCATTTTATACTATGAAGAAAAGTCACAAAAATAGAGAATTAATACTGCTACCGGATAGAAATATAAAACTTTTAAACTATAATTTCAAAGTACAATGTGTTCACTTGTAAAAACCTTAAGATTGAACTTTAAGGTGTATTGATTGGCCTTAAACAATTCGTGAAATTTATGTTGCTATATAAAAATGATATTAAGAGTAAAAATAAAAGTTTATTCTCGTTACATGCATTGTCTCCTAAGAGTATAAATGTTAAACTATTATGATAAAGTTCTCCTTTTCTTTATATAAATGTGTAGAGCTCTTCCAGAAATGGAGATAGAAAGTTGATAATTTTAAAATACACAGTTTAATTTTTTTGGTTGTCGACTTGTGTAGTTATCTTTTAACACGGACCATTAATCAACTAAAATATAAGAAAATAAAGTACATGATCAGTATATAGTGGTAAAATCTAAAGTAGTAATCTTTATCAATTTTCATGTATAAGGAATAGTTTATGAAACATTGTTTCATGACGTTCCACTGAGTGAATGAAATAAATTATTTATTTCTTTATCTAATTATTTTATCTTGTATGTAATAGATGGAACGAGATCGTAGATGAACGTATGATAGAAATCATCCTAATTGTGGGGGGTTGAAGGAAGAATTTATAGAAGGTGTTAGAGGGTTTATTGCTTATGCAAAAACACTTCCCGAATTCCGTAATGAAGGAACAATTAGATGTCCTTGTTCTAAGTGAAAATGTATAAACTTATTGATACCGGAGGATGTTAAAGTTCATCTTTACAGAAAGGGGTTTAGAGAAATTATTATGTGTGGACGGTTCATGGAGAGAACTACAGTAATTTAGCTGACGTTGACTTTCAGAATCTTACTAGTTATGAGAGTAGTACATTCTTTGAGAAAAATTATGATAATTCTCAAATGCATGAAATGATGTCGAATGCTTTTGGGATACACCCAGGAGTTCAATCCCAACAAAATATTGACGAGTCTCCCAATGATGAGGCAAAGCACTTTTATGAATTATTAGAGCGGCTAGTCATCCACTCTATGAAGGCTCAATGCACTCGGAGTTGTCTGTTGCAGTTAGATTACTAACTATCAAATCGGATTGGAATATTTCTCAAGCGGCCATGAATTCTATAATTGGGCTTATGGGTAAAGTTAATCCGAACATTAACTTACCCGGTGATTACTATAAGGCTAAGAAGTTAGTTTCCAAGTTAGGACTTTCCTCAACAAAAATTGATTGTTATGAAAAATATTGTATGTTATATTATAAATATGATGTGGCTCTAGAAGCATATAAATTTTGTGTATTGTCTCGTTTTAAGGAAGTCACAAATGCCAAAGCAAAGAAAGTTCCAATTAAGAGATGGCACCACGAAAATAGAAGGGCATCTGATATTTTGTATCATCCTTCAGATGGAGAAACGTGGAAGCATTTTGATGGGATGTATCCTGACTTTGCTAATGAACTAAGAAATGTTAGGTTGAGTTTGTGTGCAGATGGATTCACTCCTTTTTCTGTCTCTGCCACACCATATTCTTGTTGGTCTATTTTTATTACACCGTATAATCTTCCGCCAGAGATGTATATGACAAGTCCATATTTGTTCCTAACTGGCATAGTTCCGGGTCCAAATAATCCAAAAAGTTTGATTGATGTATATTTGCAGCCTTTGATTCATGAGCTAAAGTTATTGTGGCAGGAAGGTGTTGAAACATACGGCATATCAACTAAACAAAATTTTAAATTGCGCGCTGCTTTGATGTAGACTATTAATGGCTTTCTTGCATATGGAATGTTATCTGGATGGTCGACTACTGGAAAGTTAGCTTGTCCTTACTGTATGGAAGATACAAAAGTATTCACTTTGAAACATGGAGGTAAGACCACATGGTTTGAGTGTCACCGTCGGTTTTTACCAATGAATCATGAGTTCAGGAGAAATACTAGTGCATTTATGAAGAATCGAACTGATTATGATGAGCCACCAGCAAACTTGTCGGGGGAGGAAATTTGGGAGAGGGTTAAGAATTTTCCTAAGGTAACAGAGTCTCCATTGCTTAAATTACCTGGTTATGGTTTTGAGCATAATTGGACAAAACATAGCATATTTTGGGAGTTACTTTATTGGAAGCATAATCTTCTTTGACATAACATGGATGTCATGCATATTGAAAAGAACTCTTTTGATAATCTGATTCATATTATAATGGATGACAAGAACAGGACAAAAGATAATTTGAAGGCCAGGATGGACTTACATGAATACTGTAGGTGAAGAGAATTAGAGCTACGACAAGAAAATAACAGGATGGTGAAGCCTAAGGCCAACTATTCATTCATAATGGATGACAAACGAAAGATCTGTGATTGAGTTCGAAATTTGAGAATGCCCGATGGGTATGCTTCAAACTTATCCAATTGTGTTGACATGAAAGAAGGAAATATGATGTATATGAAAAGCCATGATTGTCACATTTTCATGGAATCATTACTTCCTATTGCATTTAGTGCTTTGCCTGAGAGAATATGGAAACCCATTACAGAGATAACTTATATTTCAAAGACCTATGTGCTAATACATTGAGGGAGGGAAATCTAGTTTTGATGGAAAGTAACATCCATTTAATCATAAACAAACTAGCAAAAAGTTTTCCATGTAGTTTTTTCAATGTAATGGAACATCTCCCAGTTCATCTTGTAAGAGAGACACGACTTGGAGGGCCTGTTTAATGTAGATGGATGTATCCATTTGAGAGGTAATAATCATTAATTATTTTTCCTTTATGTATTTTGATTACACTTCTTCCCATATAAAATTATGCTACGTAGGACTATTGGCAAATGTAAGCGGATGGTGAAACAAAAATTCAAGATTGAGGGATCAATATGTGAAGCATATCTAGTGAACGAAACTTCTCATTTTGGTTCATATTATTTTGAGCATCATGTGCCATGTTTGAGAAATAGGCCAAATCGGCATGATGATGAAGGTGATAATGATCCTTTGGCACCGCCGATATCCATATTCAATCAACCCGGTTGAAGTTCTAAAAAGTATAAAAAACGAAATTGGACTGGGATGGAGAAAAAGTCGGCTACAACACACGTGTTGCTCAACTACCCCGAAGTTCAACAATTTTACGAGTAGGTTTGAAATTATGTTATTGACCTACTTGCATGGTCTATTCTTATTTTAGATAATAAACTTTATAAATATGTGGGAGAGATATTTTGTGAGTGTGTTTGGCCAAGATGTTGTTTATTCAAGGTTTTTAGAGTGGTATAGAGATTATATAAGTGTTAACAAATACCATATTCTCATTTTTGTACAAGTTGTATTTTCTAACTTCTTAATTTTTCTTCAACTCTATATAGGTTCATAATTCAGACAATGGTATAAGTGATCCATTTTTGCGTGATATAGCTTAGGGACCTATTCCTCAAGTTAAAACTATGTCCAAGTACTTTATCAATGGGTACAAGTTTCACACGGAAGAATAGTCTAAGAATAAAAAAACCATTAATAACGGAGTCTGGGTGAAGGGTGGTGATGGGACCAAGATGAAGATATTGATTATTATGGTGTACTTCAGGAGATTTTAGAAATAGAGTATGACTGGTACTTTTTCGATGCAAGTGGTTATTTGCAGATGAAGTGTGCATGGTCACACGATTTTGAAGCTGAGGTACGAGTCGTTTTCTTTAAGAAAAGTTGTGATAGGTTGTCTGATATGCTTCGGACTGCTCGAGAAAGTAAAAAGAGGCCAAGTTGGATTCTTGATGATATATGGGTTAATCTTCTTGAGTATTGGAACTCTCCGAAATTTGAGAAGAAGAGTTAACAGGGAAGGGTAGCCCATTTGTCCAACAAGGGTGGCTCGGTGCACACGAGCACTCAATTAGTATGGTGGCTCATCGAAGAAGATTGGTAATGTGTTTATTATATTTTTCTTGATTTATAACTATTTTAGTTACCATTTTTAACATATTATTTATTTTTGCCGGAAAAGGCTAAAGGAAGACCAGTTACTCATGATGAGGTGTTTGAGGAAACCCACATGAAGAAGTTGAAGGATGAAACAAAAACGACTTGGATCGAGCCGCGTGCTGAGACAACTCATGTAATATTAATAATATTCTTCACATATATGAATTAACAATATCGCTCTCTTATTAACATTAATAATAAATTAACAACTTCTTCTCTAGTCATAAGCGTAAAAAAGTGTTAAGTGATGTCCATGTATACATGCCAGCTTTAAAACCAGGTTCTCTACATTTCAATGCCTTGTGAATTTTCCCTTGACCAGCAGTTATATTCCCATATAGAGAGCTAATTCTCGATAAGGAACACCCCTAAATAGCAGCAAAACACTGATCAAATTAAGAGGATCAATCATGCACATTTTAAGCAGCTTTCTTTCGTAGGTTCACATAGTAAATTTGTTAGCTGCCAAACATGAAGAGATGTATGATTATAAAGGTTGTCAATGTCAATATATTGAGTCTTGGTTGGGATTTTAGTACTAATATCATTCATTCAATAAAAAACAAAAATTGCATGAAATTTCTTAAGTTTTACCACTTTTCATACAGTAAAACCTCTGTTACTACAAAAACAGTAAACATGACATTAAAATTGGCATGTATTTGTCTTATTACATTTCTTCTTCTTTTTCTTGCTCTTTATGTATTTTTGAATTATAACAATGTGAATTTACCTGGTCAAGACAATGTAAAGTTGCCTTGATTTATCTTCATGAGGCCACATCTGAGTAACTGAATTAATCCTTGATATGACATGGTGAGAATCTGATGTGTTAGATGTTTGTGTAATTGGATTCTGCTTTTATTTTCCCTAAATGTCAAAAGCAACAAAATATAGTATAGGATTGATTAGATAAGCTTTAATTTGATAAGAGTGGCAAAGGGAAATGTTTTATATAAAGATGTTGGGAAGAGGATCTATTGAAATCTGGAGAGACAATTAATGTTTCAAGAAAAGCCTATTATTGATATTTTTGACAGTATGTTAGCAGCATAATTACCAAAATTTTAGAGAACGGATGGTTCAATTGTTATAGCTAGCAATTTTCCTTTTAGTTCCTCTAAGTTTATCTATATTTCATTTCAGTACATTCTGTTTTTAACTTTCTTCTTCTATACCAGTTTGAGAAATAAAGATACTTTAAAGTGATTAAGTCCAGATAGGCTGCTACGCTTTTTATCTTTTTGCGTGTTTCACTATAAATTTTGAGAAATAAAGATATTTACTTGCATAAATTTTCTTTAATAAAATTTACTTTTATAATAATTGTAATTGTTTTATAGGGTAATTTCAAACGAATCTTGGAGGAGTTCATTCAAATCCAGTCGATTGATGATCGAGGTAGGCCAATCCAACTAACCCAAGAGGGGATCATGGACATGTGGATTAAGGCAGCTGGTGGCGTGCATAAGGGGAGAGTCTACGGCCTTGGGTAAGAGTTTGGTCTCGGCCGTCGTACTTCTGGATTGTCTGATTCTTATTCTTCGTCACATAGTTCAGTTGATTTGGATGAGTTTGAAGAATTGAATAGGAAGGTAGTGAAGATTACGGAGTTGTATCTTCAAGAAAGGGCTGCAAGGGAAGAAGAGGCAAAGGTGAAGGGAGGAAGAAATGAGGCAAAAGGACGATGCATTAAGACTTGTCACTAGTGATGTTAAAAGTCTCAAGTATCAAATAAACTCCCTCTTAGCATCTGGTGCATTTTCTGTGCCCCGTTCTCCAGCATCTGATGATAACTAAAGAGCAGTTTTTTTTATTAGCTTGTCTTGGATGGTACTTGGATGTTGAATATTGAATGTTGGATTTTTTGAGTTTTTGTTCTACTTTTGGATTAGTGAGATTAATTATGAAATTGATTGATTAGTTGTTGTTTGTGAAATGAATTGGATTGCATATTGAATTTGGTATGTGAATGCTTAATTGTATTTAGTCTTGTATTGTTGGTTGTACTTTCTGTTTGGCATGTGATGTAGTTCTAAAAACAAATTTGGCCATGAAAATATTTTCCAGATTTTTCACGAATTTCCAATAGATCAAATGCAATCTTGAGATGTTGCAAATGTTCTTCCAAGCTCCTGCTGTAAATTAAAATATCATCAAAGAATAAAAGAAATAAAAGGATAAACTTCCTCAAATGTGTCAGAAAAATATAGTTCATCAATCCTTGGAAGCTTGAAAGAGCATTGTTCAGCCCAAAAGGCATGACCAAGTATTCATAATGCCTAGAATGTGTCTTGAAAGCAGTTTTCGCTACATCTTTAGGTACCATTCTAATTTGATGGTACCCTGCCCTGAGGTCTATTTTAGATTATATCTGGGAACCTCCTAGCTCATATAATAACTCTTCAATAATAGGGATGAAAAATTTGTCTTTGACAGTCATTTTTCTCAAAGCTCTATAATCCACACACATTTTTCATGTTCCATCTTTCCTTCCCACCAACACCACAGGTGAGGCATATGGATAGAACTGTGTTGAGTAATACCTTGAGTTAACATGTCTTGCACTAGCTTTTCTATAACATCTTTTTGCACAGGTGAATACCTATATGGTGGCATTGGTTGGAGATGTGACCTCCAATAATGGTATGTGATGATGAAATACACTTCTAGAGGGTGGTAACCGTGTTGGTTCACCAAACACATTGCCATATTCCATTAGAACTTCACTGACCAGCCTTTATTCCTGTGTATCTTCAGCTCTTGTAGCCTTCAATACTTCTCCTTTAGCACCCCTTACCTTAACCATAAATAACTTTGAATTACTCCTATCAACCTTCTCTAAGGCCTTGGACTGTACATCCTTGAGTTTGGGTTGAATTCCCTGTAAGGTCAACAATTTTCCCTCGTACTCAAACTCTATCAATAGCTTTTTGACGTTAAACTTGATATCTTCTAAAATATACAACCACTGTATGCCCATCACTACATCATTGCTGTCTATAGGGAATACTAGTAAATCATCTTGAAACACAACATCTTGGATTAGCGACTGAAATCCTTTACACATTATTTATGTAAGTACTTCTCTACCATCAACTACCTGTACCAGTTGAGGTTTGATTCTACTAATCCTGCATCCCAATATTTCTGTTGTGTCTTCATCAATGAAATTGTGGGTGGATCCATAATCAATGAAGATCTCTAATGGCTTATGTTCAGTGAATCCTCTAAGCCTGAGTGTTTGATACCTTGGGGGTGCCATTGAGTGCCTGTAAGGATATAACACAATTCTTAAGTGATTCTTCCATTACTTCCTCCTTGACTTCTTCCACTTCTAAGTCTTCTTTTTCACTTTCTTCCTTCTCATCCAATTATTCTATGGGTCACAGCTCCAAGGAATAGATTTGTCTTTTTGTCTTACATTTATGGCCATGAGTAAACTTCTCATCACAAAATAAACCTATGCCTCTTGCTCTTTTTTCATCCATTTCAGTAGGTGTCAACCTTCTCCTTCTGTTGTTATGCCATTCTGACAGTAGAACGTTTCTTGAACCCATGGGAACTATCTTTGTGCCAGTTACTGGAATTATGTCCACTTGATCCTCTATTCATGGAGGACCCTGAGTTCAAGTTTCTGATTGCCTTGCTTTGAGCAGCAAAATTTGTCTCTTGTAGTCTGGCCAAGTAGTAAGCCTGAGGTAAGGTACTTGGATTTCCCATCCTGACAGCACTGCTCAATTCAGGCTTGAGGTTGTTAAGGAATATGTTAATTGCATGCCTTGCCGATATGTCCAACCTAGTCATTACATTGTTGAATGCCTTTTGGTACTCCTTCATTGTCCCTGTGTGCTTCACATTCATTATTTAAGTCAATGGATCAGTATATTCTGAACCAAAGCTGTCACACATTGCCCAAATGTACTCATCCCATGTTGGGAGAGGCATTTTACTCCTCCTCCTCCTCATGTATCCAAAATGCCATTGTAGTGTATCACCTTCAAAGTGCATAGACACTAGTTTCATCTTGTGTTGGATGGTGATCTCTTCCTCAGAACAGAACCGGTCCACCTTATACAACCAAGTTCTCAAATCCTCTCCATTGAAACTTGGGAAACCAACCTTAGCATATTAGTAAATGGAAGGTTTGGTATAAAGGTATTTGGCTGGTGAACTGCAGCCTGCCATTGACTGTTTCTGGGTGTGTTTTGAGGAAGATTAGGGGGAGGTTCATAAGGCACTTGGTGGTATATAGGTGAGGTTATATGGGTGTTAGGAAAGGGCAGAATTGGTCAGTTTCCGCAAAAGCAGAGTGTGAGCGCGCAGGTGCGCGAACCGCATGTGCGAGGTTTGTCCGCAAATGCGGAACCTGGGATCCTAAGTGAGTTCTGCACCTGTGATGGATTTTCCGCAGGTGCGGTGGCGCAGAAGTGAGAATTGGTCCGCAGGTGCGAAAGGCCTAGGCATAAAGTATAATAAAGAGACTTCGCGAATTTTGGTCCACTTCTCACCATTTTCAGTCGCGTTTGAAGCTTTTGGGAGTGATTTTGAAGAGAGATTCAAGGGGTTATCAGTGACGTAAGTTGCTTGAGCCCTAATACTCGTATTTATGGTGATTTCTTATTGTTTAATCATGTAATTAGTGGAAATTAAAGGCGAAAATGAGGGGTTAGGGCTTGAGATTTTGGAGAGTTTAATTTAAGGATTAGAGGGATCAAATGATGTCGGCTTTTGATAAATTTTGTATATATGGACTCGTGAGTGAATGGGCTTTCTAGTTTTATTAATTTTGTCGGATTTCGATATGTGGGCCCGGGGGCCGGGTTTGAGCCGATTTCGGGATTTTGGTCTAATTTGATAGTTTTTCTTGTGGAATTCATTCCATTAGCGTATATTGATAGTATTGTACTGATTGTGAATAGATTCGGAGCATTTGGAGGCCGAGTTGAGAGGCAAGAGCATGGCGGGGTAGAGATTTGACCTGTTTGAGGTAAGTAATGATTGTAAATCTAGTCCTGAGGGTATGAAACCCCGGATTTCGCATCATTTTACTATTTTTGAGGTGACGCACATGCTAGGTGACGGGAGTGTGGGCGTGCACCGTTGGGGATTGTGACTTGGTCCGTCACGTGGCAACTGTAAAGTTGCATATTTTGTTGAAACTATATTATACTTATGTGTTTAGAAAGAGTTTCTGTAAATTGGGCTGATTGACATGTTTGGGCCTAGTGCCAGTGCTGTTTGGACCCTTAGGGGACTTTTCTTACTATTCTCTCACTGTTTTTGATTGAAAATCTATACTCAGTCAGGGTTATACATGTTTACTGTATAACTCAGTTTTTATTACTCTGTTTTGATGCATATAAATGTTGTTTTGGGCTGAATACCCCGTTTTACTGAGAGCCCGAGTGGCTTGAGAGGTTTATGACTGAGTGAGGCTGAGGGCCTGATTGATTTATGCCATGATTTGGTTTGATATAGCATTTCGGCTGAAGGAGCCCCTACGGAGTATGTACACGCCTCTAGTGAGCGCAGGTACCTACTGAGTGCGAGTGTCGAGTGCCGAGTGACTGGGAGGCATGAGTGATAGTGAGGTCTGCCCGAGGGGCTGTATACGAGTAATTGTGAGGTTTGACCGAGGGGCTGTATATGAGCGATTATGCCCGAGGGGCTAATTATGCTTTCATTATTTTTTCTCACCTTTGCATTAAGCCTTTGTTTGAAAAACTGTTGAAAGATGTCTTTAAATGATTTTACTGGAACTGGATTTAAAGGAGCTGATTTGATTCAAACCCTGGTTTTAAAAGCATACTGTATTTTACTGAATTTTTGTGATATGAACTTTACTTGCATTACTTCTCATCACTACTTCTCAGTCTTTATTTACTGAGTTGGCATACTCACGTTACTCCATGCACCTTGTGTAAAGATCTAGGTGTAGTTGGACACAGTAGCGGCTGTTGACTATTTCAGTTGCAGATTTTCTCGGGGATAATAAGGTAGCTGTCTGGCGATCGCAACCCTGCTCTTCTCCCTCTTATCTTCCTTTAGTTGTATTTAGCTATTTTTCCAAATTATGTTAGTCTCTATATTGTCAGACAAATTGCAGTAGATGCTCATGACTAGTGACACCCCGATGTCAGGCTTTTCTTTTCTGCACTTTTATTTTGATTTGAACTCTTTTACGAAGGTTTTTAAGTTAAATAACCTTGAAATTTTCTTTGAAATAAAAATATCGGTTTGTTTTGGAAATGAGTCGGCTTGCCTAGTTCCACAATAGGCGCCATCACGACATGGTTAGTTTGGGTCGTGACAAATGGACTAGGGCGCAACCCTATACTAGGTGAAAAGAGAAATGATCGAGGGTAGAGCTCTCGAAGGCTCATGAGCAATAATAGTTTCGACGGGCATATCGGACCTAAATAAGCACCACAATTGTCGGAATATAACTTCAATGTTGATGCATCCGCCATCGTATCGGCTATCGGACACATCAAAGATACTAAATGGCCTCGACCTCTACATACCGATCCATCCCATAGAAATCCCAACAAAATGTGCAAGTATCATGGTACCCATGGCCACAGAACGAAAGATTGCAGACAGCTGAGAGAAGAAGTTGCCCGGTTATTCAACGACGGGCACCTTCGGGAGTTTCTAAGTGATCGAGCCAAGAATCATTTCAAAAATAGAGAATCCAACAGACAAATGAACAAGAAGAACCGCAACACATTATTCACATGATTACCGGAGGAGTCGATGTTACCCAAGGGCCGGTATTAAAATGCGCCAAAGTGTCAATCACAAGGGAGAAACGAACTCGGGATTACATACCAGAAGGAACCTTGTCCTTTAATGACAAGGACACAGAAGCGATTATGCATCCCCATAATGATGCTCTGGTAATATTTGTACTCATGAATAAGACTCAAGTTAAACGTGTGTTAATTTATCCAGGTAGCTCGGCCAACATCATTTTGGTCGAGGGTCGTAGAACAACTCGGCCTACAGGACCAAGTTGTGCCTGCAGCCCTAGTGCTAAACGGATTTAGCATGGCTTGTGAAACTACTAAGGGCAAGATAACCTTGCCGATAAACGTGGCCAGGGCCATCCAAAAGATGAATTTCCATGTGATCGAGGGCGACATGAGGTATAATGCCTTGTTCGAGAGACCATGGATCCACAACATGAGAGCGGTGCCCTCGACCCTTAACCAAGTTCTAAAATTCCCAACACTAGAGGGAATCAAAATAGTCTACGGGAAAATGTTTGTCGTTGACGAAGTGATTCCGATATCGACACTCTCATCGACGAATGGGTCAAATCCTAATGGAAAACATAAGGCCGAATAGCAATCACAGATGCCGGCCTCGACCCAACTAGAAAAGCAGGTGACTAACGAAGATGATGATTATGGAGTCCCTCAATCCTTCATGATCCCCGATGACTCCGACGCTACCAAATCAACGGTCGAAGAGCTAGAACAAATCATACTAATCGAACGTTTGTTCGAACGAAAGGTATACCTGGGCACGAGGTTAAATTTCGAGTTGAGGAAAAAGCTTATTCAATTTCTTATAGCTAACATGGATTGTTTCGCTTGGTCCCATCTCGACATGACTGGGATCCCACCGGAAACCACCACCCATAAACTAATCTTGAACTCGAAATTCCATCCGGTGAAGCAGAAAAGAAGACCCCGTCCGAGATCAAGCACACCTTCATAAAAAATGAGGTAACCGAGTTCCTTAAAATAAGGTCCATCTGGGAAGTAAAATACACCGAATGGTTAGCAAACATAGTGGTAGTTCCTAAAAAAGGAAACAAACTTAGAATGTGTGTAGATTACAAAGACCTAAATAAAGCATACCCCAAAGATTCTTTTCCTTTGCCCAGTATCGATCGCATGAGCGATGCCACGACCGGCCACGAGATCCTCCGTTTTCTCGATGCCAATTCCGGGTACAACCAAATACAAATGAACACAGATGATCAGGAAAAGACCTCTTTCATCACCAAATACAGAACCTACTACTATACTGTAATTCCATTTAGGTTAAAAAATGCTGGTGCCACCTACCAATGCCTAGTAAACCGGATGTTCGAAGAACAAATAAGGAAATCTATGGAAGTTTACATTGATGATAAGTTAGTTAAGTCCCTATGAGTAAATGACCATTTGAAGCATTTGCAGGAAACCTTCAGTATCTTGAGGAAATATAACATGAAGATGAACCTGGAAAAATGCGCGTTCGGGGACGGGTCAGGCAAATTTCTCAGATTCATGGTGTCCAACCGAGGAATCAAGATCAACCCCGATAAGATTACAACTATCGAGGACATCATGGAAGTTGACAACGTAAAGGCTGTGCAGAGGTTAACCAGGCGCATAGCCGCCTTGGGGAGATTTATATCGAGGTCCTCCGATAAAAGCCATCGATATTTCTCGTTATTAAAAAAGAAAAATGACTTCACATGGACACTAGAGTGCCAGCATGCCTTGGAATAACTTAAACGTTACTTATCGAGTCAGCCACTTCTTCACATGCTAAGGGCGAACGAACAAGGTATGCAATTTCCAAGAAGAACAAGGTATGCAATAGCGGTAAGTGGAGTCCTAGTCCGAGAAGAACAAGGTATGCAATTTCCAATTTATTACGTTAGACGAACCTTAGGTGAAGCCGAAACTAGGTATCCCCACCTAGAAAAGTTGGCGCTCGCTTTGATAAGCGTATCTAGGAAACTAAAATCATACTTCCAATGTCACCCCATATGTATTGTAACACTTTATCCACTTAGAAATATTTTGCATAAACCCGAGCTTTCGGGACGGTTGGCCAAATAGGCCGTAGAAATCAACGGGTATGATATTGAATATCGACCCCGATTAACTATTAAGTCTCAAATTTTGGCACACTTTGTGGCCGATTTCACGCCGGCCCTAGTACCTGAGGTCTAAAGAGAACTGTTGATTAACTCAATTACATCCTCAGGAATCTGGACCCTCTTTACGAACGGTGCTTCGAACGCAAAAGGATCCGGACTCGGCATCGTATTAAAACCACCCATAGGTAACGTGGTTAGGAAATATATTAGAGCAGTTAAATTGACTAACAATGAGGCCGAATATGAAGCCATGATTGCAGGTCTCGAACTAGCCAAAGGCTTAGGAGCGGAGGTGATCGAAGCCAAATGCGACTCCCTTATCGTGGTGAATCAGTTTAATGGAACCTTCGAAGTCAGGCAAGAACGAATGCAAAGATACCTAGATAAGTTACGAGTAACTTTGCACTGATTTAAGGAGTGGACTTTGCAACATGTACCTTGAGATAAGAATAGTGAGGCTGAATGCCCTTACAAACTTAGGGTCATTGGTCGAGGAAAACGAGCTCAATTCAGGGGCAGTCGTACAACTCTTGAGGTCAGTAGTCGAAGAAGGCCACGGCGAGATACACTCCCCAAGCTTGACCTTGGATTGGAGAAATAAATACATATAGTATTTGAAAACCGGAAAGCTTCCCTCAGATCCATGATTGCGAGCCTCCCATCAACCCTTTGATAACTCCACCCAAGCACGCTCAGAGTATGCTTTCTGTGACACCAGGCCCTCGACCTATTGCTTGAAATCTGGAATTGGTTGCGGCATTTGGGCCACAATTGCAACCCCAAAAATATATATGAGGAAAGAGGATAAGAAGTAAAACAACAAAATTGAACGTTCAAAGGGAAATACTACTCACGATTCATGTTCTATTTCTCAGAAAATAACATGTCTTCAGCAGGGATCAGGTCCGAAGTCCTTATTCGAGAAATCGGCCTATCCAACCTCGGTCACAAGTTTTGTCTATGCTCGAGAACCGGGCTTTGTTGGCTTGGCGAGCAAGCTTGATCAGACCTCCTCGATATAGTCGGGGACTGTAAAGGCACATAAGATGTTCGAGGGTGAAAAGACACCCCTTGATTTTGCTTGTGAAGAATCAGAGAAGAATTACTATTCTCCAAAACGAAGGATGGATCTGGTCGAGGGTCACGTCGTATCTCTTACAGAATGCGACAATGACAGGGTCTAAGGGACCCAACGTGAAAGGGTAAGTGTAAACACTTAGGAACCCCTCCACGTGGGTAGTAATCGATTCCTCAAGCGAGGGGACTACCACATACATTTTTTCCCAGTTGCATGCCTCTTTTACTTTGCCGAGGATTTTCTCGGTGATTGAACATATGTACCTCGAGATCGGTTCACATCGGCCTGGTACCGAGGAGGCCTTATCGACCTTAAAGTCAATAATAGTTGGGCACCCTATCGGAACGAATTCCACAGGGTGGGGCTTCGCTGCAGACTCACCACCGGCGGATCGCGATGAACAAGCGGCCTCTTTTTGCGGCACAATTTTGGAGGTTTTTGCCATTGATGAACAAGGGAAAAGAGGATTAGGAGGGTATACGGTTTGATTAGAGTTCTAAATATTTGGGCATGTAAATTGTGAAACAAAGGGATTTTCTAAAGAAGAAGGAAGAGTTGAAAAATCTGTGAGTGTAAAGTATGAATGAGGAAAGATACGGTTCTTATAGGTTGTTGGTGACGGTTCAAAACCGGTAATGGCCGACCAGCAACTGACAGGCATTTAATGCCTTGGTAACTAGACCGATGGGACGTTTCGTCGCATACGTCATAATCAGGCTCGTCACTGGCGTCATTCCCTATCGTGTCGGAGTTCGGAAATTCATATCATTTCTCGTCATTCCCCTTCTGTATACGGTCAAAACCGAGCTTGCCCTTCGTATGACTAATCGAGACTAGAATATGATAGACTAAGGTTCAACATCGTGCAATATCGAGCCATGATGCGAAGTCAGATTGCTGGGCTCGTGATCCAGAGACCAATCAAGATCGAAATCGGCCAAGATCGAGATCGAACAAACTAGAGACCGATCAAGATCGAGATCAGCCAAGATCGAGATCGAACAAACTAGAGACCGATCAAGATCGAGATCAGCCAAGATCGAGATCGAGCAAAATAAAGACTGATCAAGATCGAGATCGGCCAAGATCTAGATCGAGAAAAATAGAGATCGATCAAGTTTGAGATCGGACAAGATCGAGGAAAGCTTATCGATCCAAAAAAACAAAAAAATCAGAATATCCGCAATTGGAAAAGAATCTCGGCGGAAATCCCGACGCATATCAAGGAGAGGCCAATTAATTAATCTATCATGGGATTCCTTACTGTATTTAGAATTATATTGAGAGTAGGACTTCCCTACTATATAAAGGGGGTCATCTCATTTGTAGATGGCATGATTTATTCAATATAATACAAAGCAATACATTGCCTTCTTTCAGCCTCATTTTTTTGTTACTCTGTTCATATACTAGTGTAATCTTCACTTAGTTCGAGGGTGATCGGACTTAAAAGCCAAGGCTAATTGATTCATTTGGTTTGTATTTATTTCCTTTATAGTTAATTTCAATACTAATATACATATTTTCTCAATTGGTGCCAAGTGATATCACGTATCCTTAGAACCGCGTATAAATTCAGTTGTTATCGATTTTTTGGGTAAACATATATGTTTAAAGTTCAAACCAAAGAAATGAGGTACCGCACCTATTTTTACCATGTTATATCTGTCACTAACAGCCAGATTTTGTTTAGTATAAAGTAATTAAGTTCTTACTTTTGATCAAGAAATTCTTATTAACATACATAAAATATCTAACATCTTAATTGGTATTTGGTAGTATTATGTTTCTATTGCAACTTGGGAACGACATATAGATATAGTGTCAGTTTTAGGGCTTGTTTGGTACAAGGGATAAGAGACAATTAATCTCGAAATTAAATTTGAGATGAGTTTATCCCACATTTAGTTGGGATAAAAACGTGGTATAATTAATCATGTAGTATTATTTTGATGCAATTTAGAAGAGGGTCAGCTTGCAAAGTTAGTACTGGAGACATTAAAGGTTGTACGTAGCCGTTAGAAACAGTTAAGTGACGGGTAGAGTTAAGTTTATTAGCTGAGCAGTTAAGTCCCTTCTAGGTTTCTTATGTAAGTTTAAGTAATTGCAATTAGGTCCATTGATTTACATTATTACTATTCTTTTAGTCTTGTTGGAGTTAGTTACATAGTATTGTCTGGTAGTGGATAGTGGAGGCTATGTATATTCATCATTGAGTTATCAAAAGGCATCAATTGAAAACCAATTTTAATTTTGCCCTAATTTCATTTTCCTTAGCTTTTTACTTCTTCCCTTTTCACTGTTTTATTGTCGCCGATATCAAGAAGTTGTTAATGAGATACGAGAAGTGATTAATGAAGTCATACACAACGACAGAAGACCTGAACAAGGTAAAGATATAGATCCAACAGGAGGAGAGTTGTACTCTCCAAGTGATTTTCCATCAGTTTAGGAGAAATGGCAACACCCAGCTCTATGGGAGCTAATTATTCTATTTTATCGAGTGTTTCATTTCCTAGTAGTATTACTACCTCAAACACTATACCTCATGTTCGAAATACTACCATGGGAGTTAATTGGACCTCCCCTGGAACTCCTACTCAAATGTAAGTGAACCCTAGTATGTAAAATCCAAGTCAACCAGTGAAAACACACATGTTACCCTATCCTATAACACATCTTATTATGTTCTAAACACAAGGACCTTTAGGTCCTTATTCCCCACAACCCAGAACTCTGCCACCTCAAACTCACCCTCTTCCTGAATTAAACAGAAGTTATCACAGTTAGCCTTACTAGTGTCCTAGCACTCCGAGTCGAGTTCAATACCCCTATAACTCTTATAACCAGCCCACACAGTATCCAATAGCTTATCAAGTACATCTGCACCATAGGTCTCGCATTTGCACCCTAGGTCTCACACCTGGGGGCTCGCAGATGCGACCACTATCTCGCACCTATGCATCTTGCCTAGCCTAGCTCTGCCCGCACCTGCGACTTTTCAAGCGCACATGCGGCCTCGCACTTGCGGCTCCCTTTCCGCAGGTGCGAAAACACCAGTAGAATTCACACCAGCTGCTCTCAAACACCAAAAACCAATCTGTTGACCATCCGAAACACGCCTGAGGCCCTCAGGACCTCAACCAAAAATACCAAGAAGTCATATATCAACATACAAACTTAGTCGAACCTTAGAATCACTTAAAACAACATCAAAACACCAAATTACCCTCGGATTCAAGCCTAAGAACTTATAATCTTCTGAATTCCACAAGCAACACCGAAACCTACCAAACCACGTCTGAATGACCCCAAAGTTTACACGCACGTCACAAATGACACCACGAACCTACTTCTACTTCCAGAAGTCCATTCCGATCCCGATATCAAATTTTTCACTGCCAACCGAAATCGCCAAATTTCCAACTTTTGCCAATTCAAGCCTAATTCCACTACGGACCTCCAAATCACAATCCGGACGCACTCATAAAGCCAAAATCACCTAACGAAGCTAACGAAACCATCATAATTAAATTCCAAGATCGTTTACACATAGGTCAATATCCGGTTGACTTTTCCAACTTAAGCTTCTACTTTAGAGACTAAGGGCCCGTTTGGACATACAATTTGGTTGAAGATTTTTTCAAAATAAATTCACCTTTTTCGAAATCAGCGTTTGTTCATAAAATTTCTAATTTTCACTGGAAGATGCATTTTGAAAATTTTCGAAAACTTAAAAAACTACAAAAAGCTATTTTTCAAAATTTTCATTCAAATCACTCACAAAACTTCAAAAACAACCCAAACTGAAATTTATGTCCAAACACAATTCTAAATTTCAAATACCATTTTCACTTGAAATTTCTTTTCACCATTTTTTCAAATTTTACAATTCTTATGTCCAAACGCCTATTAAGTGTCTCAATCCACTCTGAAACCACTCCGGACCCGAACCAACCAACCCGATACAACTAAATAACACATAAGGAAGTAGAAATGGGGGAAACGGGGCTATAACTCTCGAAACAACCGCCCGGGTCATTACATTGTTGCCCCTACGATCTTCGTTATACGGCTGGTATCGATCCCTGTTCAACCTTGGTTCTCAATCAATGTCCCTTTTGGTTCTGTCAACAGGCCTGATAGGATAAACGGATCCAGATGGAGCCCCCAACTAGTTTTCTTCCACTCTAATCTTTGATTGATAGCGATTATGTACATCGGCTCAGGTAACAGCCGGGTATTCAATCAAGTTATGTTTCAACTGTTGTGAAGCCATTGAGCTTCGTTCATTTAGTCCTTAAGTGAAAGCTTGAACAGCCCAATCATCGACGATCGATGGTAGATCCATTCGTTCCATTTGGAACCGAGATACAAACTCTCTGAGCATCTCGTTATCTTTTTGCTTTACCTTGAAAAGGTTCGACTTCCTAGTCTCGACCTTTATGGCCCCCACATATGCTTTTACAAAAGAATCTGTAAGCATGGCAAAAGAATCGATAGGGTTAGGTGGTAAGTTATGGTACCATATCATTGCTTCATTTGACAGGGTTTCCTCGAATTTCTTTAGTAGCAGGAATTTGATTTCGTCGTCCTCTAGATCATTCTCGTTAATCGCACACGTGTAAGAGGTGACATGCTCGTTGGGGTCGGTTGTTCCATTATACTTAGGAATATGGGGCATGCAGAACTTCTTGGGGATCGGTTTGGGAGCCGCGCTTGGGGGGAAGGTCTTTTGTATGAACTTCTTGGAATCCAAACCATTCAATATTGGTGGTGCCCCCGGGATCTGATCAACCCTGAAGTTATAAGTTTCCACCTTCTTGAAGTTTGCTTCGATTTTCTTTTCCCCTGACTCTATCTGTTTTGTCAGTTCCTCGATTATTTTTATAATTTCTGGGTTAGTCCCCGATTCTTGTTCATTTGACCTTACCACGACTGGCCCCGTTCTGTGAGTGACTTCTTGGGGTGGATCGGGCTTAGCCCTACTCGGTGCCTGGGTTTGGCTCTACAACTGAGCTATCACCACCTGTTGAGCTTGCAGCATTTCGAAGATCATTCGTAGGTTGATCCCGTCTTCTCCGATATTTTGGGTATTTCGAGCTACAGATCGGGTTCCACCATGGACCCTGAGTTATCGCCACCTACTGGTTCGCGTCGATGGCCACATGTGAATTAACGTCAATTGGATCCACGACTTGAGTTCCAACGGGGTCATCGGGAGACCTTACATCATCGGGCGTCACATTGTTATTCTTACCTTGATGGCCAGATCCGTTGTCGATATAAAGGGGCAGTAATTGAGAGTTCGTCATCTTTAGCCTGAAATCAAAGACACTTAAAAGAGCAAGTGTAAAATTGTGTGTTTTAAAGAGATTTGTATCAAATAACCATTATTATCCTTAGCCCCACGGTGACGCTAAACTGTTTACCCGAAAAACGGAAAATAACTGAATTTATACGCGGTTCTAAGGATACGTGATATCACTTGACACCAATTGAGAAAATATGTATATTAGTATTGAAATTAACTATAAAAGAAATAAATGCAAACCAAATGAATCAATTAGTCTTGGTCTTTAAGTTCGATCACCCTCGAACCAAGTGAAAATTCCACTAGTATATGAACATAGCAACAAAATAATGAGGCTGAAAGAAGGCAATGTATTGCTTTGTATTGTATTGTATTGAATGAATCATGCCTTCTACAAATGATCAGACCCCCTTTATATAGTAGGGAAGTCCTACTCTCAATATAATTCTAAATACAATAAGGAATCCCATGATAGATTAATTAATTGGCCCCTCCTTGATATGCGCCGGGAGTTCCGCCGAGATTCTTGCCCAATTGCGGATATTTCAACTTTCTATTTTTGGCTCAATAAGCTTTCCTCGATTTTGGCCGATCTCGATCTTGATCGATCTCTATTTTGCTCGGTCTCGATCTTGGCCGATCTCTATCTTGATCGGTCTCTATTTTGCTCGATCTCGATATTGGTTGATCTCGATCTTGATCAGTTTCTATTTTGCTCGATCTCGATCTTGATTGGTCTCTGGGTCACGAGCCCGACAATCTAACTTCGCATCATGACTCGATATCACACGAGGTTGAACCTTGGTCTATCATGTTCTAGTCTCGATTAGTCATACGAAGGGCAAACTCGGTTTTGACAGTATACAATATCCTTGAACAATTATAAAAAAATAATATTCTTCCTATCCTAATTTAAGTGTCACGTTTATTTTTAATCTGGCCACAAAAATAATATCTTTTAATATTATAAAAAATTATGACATATTTTAGATTATAAATTTCAAAAACAAAATCTTTCTTTAACTCCGTGTATAGTCAAATACCTTGATATAAATTAGAATTAAAAAAATATATTACTGCAATATTTTTCAGGTGTGTTGATTTAAAATTGTGGATTCACCCTAGATCTTGTCACAAAAAAAAAAACTTCGACTGACAGAACGTTCAGTTATTAACACTTGAGAAGCAACTTTCGAGGTCTCATACGTCAATGCATCAATTGAGCCCACAAGAAGGCAGCAACTCTTGAGCACATCGAAATGCGTAGAAATACATATAGACCTAGTAAGGGAAGCCGGCAGACATATTATGTATAACATTAAGAAAAACGAAGGCTTTAACTGCAACTAAACAACAAATAAATGTAGTGACCCTAATAAGTATTGCCTTACAATTGTCTCCTGGCTTTCTGTTGATACTATTAGCTGCCACATACATTATATTAGTACAATTATTTACACCACTTTTAGTATTCTATTCCTACCAGTTCATCGCCAGACATTTATAACTTTTTTGTGATATTTATTCGGTTTCAATTTAAATAACACATTTTGTTTATTGAGAGTCAAATTGTATGAATTTTGACCAATATTTTAAATATTTATTTTAATCATACTGACATGAGAAAAATTACAATTTATAGTACTTTTCGTATAGTTTTTAAATATCTAAATTTTAATTTTAAAATACCGAATTGTACTAGTCCAATTTAACTTCAAAGTTTAATCAAATTGACTCTCGATAAGCCAAATGTGTCATCTGAATTAAAACAAGTGAGTAATTAATTTATGTTTTTTATATTTCAATTGTCATATAAGCTTGAGAGTTCCCCGTTAACCACAGGCAAACCTATGCAATACTGAGGGTTACCGGCACCCACAAAGTTCGGTAAAAATTCAATATATATGTGTGTGTCTTTAGAAAATAATGATATATTAGCCGTGGATATCCTAAATACAAAGCAGATTTTGGTTGAATAAAAAAACGTACCCCTTAAAAGTAAGACAACTAAGCAAGTCATAATTCAGAATATATATTCAGCAAATCAAGATCTAAATGTTTTCCACTATAAATATTTGTTCCAAAATACTCTTTATTTCCACTATAAATATTTCTTCCATTTCACCCTCACTTCTAAGTGTTTCAATTCAATTCCCATATTTAATTTTCTGAAGCTCTTCTATTCTATTTTTCTTATACCAAAAAATATCCAATTTTCTAAATGACTACTTTTCTCAATAAACAACATGTTTATTCCAAGATTGAAAAGGAAGCCCCAGAAGATATAGAACATAGAAAAGCACAGTTCTTGATTTATAAGTCACTAAATAAAGCAGATTATGTTGTGTCTCAGAGAAAGAACGTACGATGGCTGAAAGTGAAATTCTACAAGTTGAAGATCAAGATTGGAAGGAGATTAAATACGCTGAAAAAGAGCATATTGTTAACATTTTCTGTTGCTAAAGGTGGGGTTTACAAACAATTTATTTGCCAATTAAAATCTTTAAAGAAAATGCTTGTGAGTAGAGTAGCCATGGTTAGTCTTCCACCAGTGTTCTCTTGAATTTTTCCCTAAAAGGAAAACAAAAATAAAAGTTCAAAATTTCCTCTCTTTTTGCCCCTCTTTGTTTTCAGTTTACACTATTCACAAGTGTAGTACTCACCCCTATCTCTAAAGGGGCTTATGCACTCTACTCACTGTCTACTAAATGAGCGTTAGAGCGAGCGAGCGAAGCCCTCAATTTAGTGGCTTCCCTCACCCTCCTCTTTCATTTCCGCTTAAGCTTCCCCGGTTTGTGGGATTAATTGATTGGATACCCGAGACCCATAATCTTTCCTAGGAACAGCTTCTATGACTATAGGCATAAAGGCATGATATATATATATATATATATAAGGGTTTTCACCCTTTGTGAAACTAAAAGTTTACATTGCAATGAAGAAATTGTCTTAATTTGTTTCCTCATTTTCTTTTCAATATGAAGTATCAAAAATTATGATTAATTATTGATGTTATCCCATTTGCTTTAGTTAGTGTATAGCACATTCGGAAAATCAAGAATTTGGTGGTTGGTTTGCATTATTTCTTTTCTTTTTAGCCTAAGCAAATTTGTTTTAGCCAAATGTGTTATCCCATCTACTCTTTTTTAATCTTCGATTATTCAACTCTATATTTATCATATTCCTTGATGTCAATAGCCCTTATATTAGAACAAACTACTAAAAGACACGCACAATATACTACTCCTTGATCATTATCTGTGGAATTAGCATGAAAACAAGATTGCAATAACAACAATAACAACCCAGTGAAATTTCACTAGTGGGTCTGGGGAGGGTAGTGTGTACGCAGACCTTACCCCTGCCCCGAAGAGGTAGAAAGGCTGTTTCCGAAAGACCCTTGGCTCAAGAGTACAAAAAGACAAAAAAATAAAAAGAGACAATATCAGTATCACCGCAGAAATCATAGGAACAATAGAAACATCATGAAATCCAGAAGAAAGATGAAAAACAAAAGTGATAGCTAGTAAATAGGTCCGGCACTAAAAAGCAAAATAGTAAGACACAGCATTGCCACTAGCTAGCTTAGACAAAACCCCTACCAGACTAGTCTCACAATTGTACGAAGTAAGGCAAGACTCAACTATCTCCTAACCTACAACCCTAATACTCGACCTCTACATCTTCCTATTATCACGACCCAAAATTCCACCACATGCGTCGTGATAGCACCTAGTCTCTAAGACTAGGTAAGCCGATTTCAATTACCTTTTGAAGCCATTTTTTTATAGAAACTAACAGCGAAAATAATTACAATACACAACCTCCCAAGACTGGTAGTACTGGGTCATGAACTCTAACTAAATACATGAAATGATCACGAAGACCGAATATACAATACTATTTGACTACAAATTAACAGTACAATGAAATGAAAAGACTCCAAGGGATGCGACGGCCAAGCAGCTCTATCTTGAATCCTTACGATCGCGCTTTAACTCTGCTCAAGTCCGATATCTCCAATACCTGGCTCTGCACAAAAATATGCAGAAGTGTAGTATGAGTACACCACGGTCTATACCCAGTAAGTATCAAGACTAACCTCAATGGAGTAGAGACGAGGTACAGTCAAGACACTCACTAGTCTAATAACATGTGCAATATAATATACAAAATAATAGGAAACAAATAATAATAAGGGCAGGATAAAACAACCAGTGATATGCACAACATACAACAAGAATACCATTAATATCACTCAACAATTAATAAACACAATTATACCCAATTAAATCAAGTCCTTCAAATAAATGTCTTTCACATATAATTCTTCCGGATAACTCTTTTTCGAATATAATTTTCTCAAATAATTACTTTTCAAATATAATTCTTTCAATAAATATTTTCAAATATAATTTCCTAAAATAAATATCTTTCAAATACAATTCTTTCATATAATACTTTCTAAGTAAAAATCCTTCCAAATAAATATTTTGAATATAATTTTTTCAATTAAAAAGTCACCATGTGATACCTCATTTCATAATCATAAAAATACGGGTCTCAGCCTATTTTCATATTTTTCGGAAACACGGGTCTCAGACCACTTTTATATTTCCACAGCACCTCGTGCCCATAATTAAATCATCATATTTTTCTGGCACCACGTGCCCTTATTTCATATCACAACTGCACGGACAATTCGCGTGCCAATTATCATTATCATTTCATCACAGCACCTCGTGCCCACATTTCATATCACAACTGCACAGACAATTCACGTGCCAAATATCCTCATTATTTACTCACGGCACCTCATGCCCACATTTGATTTTATAATCCGCCCGGCAATAATCATATGCTATCAATTTCAACATAAATAAGATTGTTATCAATTTACCAACAACAAGACGAATTGCACAAGGTATAAAAATAAACACAAGAAAATCACAACATCACATGAAAATTATCAACACCACAACCCCACATCATCACATATCATCCCTGACAATAGCCACCCTTATCACTCATATTGCCACCATTATCACTCATATAGCCACCCTTATCGCTCCGCCCAGACAATATCAATAGCCACCCTTACCGGTCCTATTGCCACCCTTATCACTCCTATAGCCACCCTTATCGCTCCGCCCAGACAATATCAATAACCACTCTTATCGCTCTTATTGCCATCCTTATCGCTCCTATAGCCACCCTTATCGCTCCGCCCAGATAATATTTTAACAAACACAACAACACTGAAATGCCACCCTTATACCCACATAATATCAACGGTGAAATGCCACCCTTATCTCCCCAAAATAATAACGCACACAACACAATAATTTACACGAAAAATTAACACGATAATATAATAAAATCAATTCATATCACAATTTACCTAATGGCCACATCCAAATTTCAAAGATATAACAAAATTAATTAATTTCACAACAAATACCCCAAGGCTCCATACAATGTATATAACACCCAAAAATAATCAATAGAGATAGAAATTACTCAGCATAAAGCAAAACCTTCATTAATGCAAATTTAGATAATTATATTAATATTTATTCTTAAGCTCGCTTAAATTAATTATTTGCATAAGAAAATTCATATTGGAATTAATTTCCAAGAAATATTAAACCAACAATACTCACGAAATTTCATAAATATTTCAAGTAACAATCACATCAAATTATCATATAAAAACAAATTCAACAATAAGGATTTAGGCATGGCAAACAAAAGATTTAATAATTTTTTAATTTACTACACAATAATGCCTAAGACTTTAATTCAATAAATTTTGCACGTATAAGCCCGGGTACGTACTCGTCACCTCACGTACACGGCTTTTCATATTTCATAAATGACACATAGGACTCAATAAGGGGTAAATCCCCCACTCGAGGTTAAGCAAGATACTTACCTTTTTGAAGTTAGGCCGATATTCCAAAATAGCCTTCTTGATTGAATTGACCTCCGGATAGCTCAAATCTATCCAAATTAATTGTATAACTTCATTAAAATTCAGCGAAAACAATTCCGGATAATAATACGTCGACTTAAAAATTTATTCCAAAAAAGTCGACAAAAGTCAACGCGGGGCCCGCCCCTCGAAACCCGACATAATTTTTATGAAATACGAACACCCATTCCGATATGAGTTCAACCATACCAATTTTATCGAATTCCAATAACAACTCGACTTCCAAATCTTAAATTTTTGTTTTTGGAAGATTTAACAAAAATCTTGATTTTCCTCTATTAAATCCGAATTAAATGATGGATCCAAAGACATAATCATGGAAATTAATCAAAACTGGGTAAGAATTACTTACCCCAAACACCCACGTAAGAATCTCTCCAAAAATCGCCTTCTACCGAGCTCCCAATTAGATTTTGAGTTATGAACTCAAACCGCCGTTTTTGGGACTTTTAATTCTGCCCAGATAGGCCTTCTTCGCGTTCGCGACCATTGCTTCGCGTTCGCGAATGCCAAAACCCAACTGCCTCAAATCTTTTATTGCGTTCGCGACCTCCTCATCGCGTTCGCGAAGGCCAACTGTTTCTGCCCCATCATTTCCTCTTCGCATTCGCGAACTCCTCGTTGCGTTCGCGATGACCAGTTGACCAGCTGCTTCGCCTTCGCGGAGGCCAAACGACCTCAGGCCACACTCTTCCTTTCTTCTTCGCGTTCGCGTTGCCTTGGCCGCGTTTGCGAAGGCTTGGTCAGTTCCTTCTTTGCGTTCGCATCCCCTGCTTCGCGTTTATGAAGGCCAACCAACATCCCCCTCAAATTCCCCTCCGCGAACGCGGGACTCCCTTCGCGTTCGTGAAGAAGGAAACCAGTCTTCAGCAATATCAGTCCAAACAGCTCCAATTTGGTCCGAAACACACCCGAGCCCCTCGGGACCCCGTCTAATCATACCAGCATATCCCATAATATAACACGAACTTGCTCGAAGACTCAAATCACATTAAACAACATCGAAATCATGAATCGCACCCTAATTCAAGCTCAATGAACTTTGAAACTTCAACTTCTACCATTTATGACTAAACCTATCAAATCACGTCCGATTGACCTCAAATTTTACACACAAGTCACATTCGACATTACGGACCTACTCCAACTTCCGGAATCGAATTCTGACCCCAATATCAAAATGTTAACCCTCCGGTCAAACTTTCCAAAATTTTGAGTTTCGCCATTTCAAGCTTAATTCTACTACGGATCTCCAAATAATTTTTCGGACACGCTCCTAAGTCCAAAATCATCATACGGAGCTAACTGAACCGACGGAACTCCATTCCAGAGTCGTCTTCACACAGTTCCAACTATGGTCAAAATCCTAAGACTTAAGCTTCCTTTTTAGGGACCAAGTATCCCAAATCACTCTGAATCATCCGGTAACTGAATTCAACCATGCACGCAAGTCAATACACATAATACGAAGCTGCTCCGGGACTTATGCCGCCGAACGGGACTTAAATTATTGAAACGACAAGTCAGGTCATTACATTCTCCACCTCTTAAATAAACGTTCGTCCTCGAACGTGCTAAGAATCTTTATGAGGATTTTAAATTACTGAGTATATTCTTGCATACATACTTGTGGGTGATTCTACATTCCCGCAATTTAGCACGGGTCCGACAACACCATCTCAATTGAGATTATTTCTTTTCTCCATTCTTATAAGCGTTAGAGCAAAAATCCCTAACCCTCCAATCATTTCTAAAATGCCTGATTTTTACTTCGACGCACGGTATTAGTCTCAACTAACTATAGCAATTCGTGCCTATCCACACATCAACTATCTTGATAGTGTTGAGGTACTTGAAAAATGGTGTTTTATTCTTCCCCGTTTAGGATCATTCGCCCTCAAACATATAACATAATTTTTGTCTCTTCTTTGCACGTCTAACTCACAAATTAGTGAATCGCGGACAAAGCTGGAGCTTTAGGCTTCAATGGCCGGCGACCAACCAGCTTTTCCGGCTGGTCTGCCCTCCCCCAGTGTTGCACAACAACATACAACAACTAACTCCAACCCAGCTCCTCTAGATTACTCGAAGATTTTGAAACCAAATTCTTTAAATCCTCCAGCGATGGCTACTGCTGCAGCTTCAATTCAACCCATTCTAATGCGACGAGCGGTGTATTTGAATGGCCAACCAGTGGTTAAATTCACAGAGGCAGAAGTAGATAGAATGAATGTGATTGAAGGCCTCCAATATGCTGTCGTTGGCAAGCTTTCATATGGTTCTCCGGAGATTCACGAGCTTCGCCGAATAATTCCAACTCAATGTGGTATCAAAGGTGAGTCTAATATCGGATTCCTTAGAGATCGTCATGTGTTAATTAGATTAACTCTATGGCAAGACTTTCTCGATTTCACATCGAAGAGTACGTACTACATCAAAGCCAAAGATGGGTACGAATACCAATTGCGTACTCTTATCTACGATGCAAAATTTAAGGTGGGTGAAGAAACCCCGATGGCGATGGCGTGGATTTCTTTTCCTGGACTGCTGCCTACTTTTTTTGTAAAGGAAACTCTGTTTTCTTTGGCTACAATTGTGGGAAGGCCAGTGTGTCTTGACGCGGCAACTACAAACAAAACTAGGCCGAGTTGCGCAAGAGTAAAAGTTCTTGTCGATTTGTTGGTCGAACTACATAAAAAGGTGCGATTGGATATTGATGATGAAGCTTCTGGTGGTATTCGAACAGAATGGGTAAGAATTCAGTATGACATGCTACCAAAATATTGTAAGGAGTGTAAACTACAAGGACATGATGAAATTGAATGTTGGCATTTGCACCCCGAGCTTATTGAGAATTGAAGCAGCAAGAAAAGGAATGATCTTGCTGAGTTGAACAACTGGAATTCTGCTGCTGATGAACAAGGAAAAAGCAAAAATCACAGTACCCCTTTAATGATTCTCACGAGTGGAAAAGTAGTCGGGAACGTAGGTGCACAGTGGAAGGAAGTTCGGGATAATCGGAGAACCAACAAAAATAACAAAACCCAGGTACAAGAGCAAACTGGCAATGCAATCATGCCAGTGAATGCTGGTGTACAGCAGGTGCACAATAACTTTGCACTGATGGAGGTCGAAGAAGATCAGACAAACAAGGAATAAATTTGCAGTATTAGAGGAGGAAAAAAATGATATAAACGAGAACAACCAACTGGTTTTGGTGGGGGAAAACCAGTCTTCAGTTCTAAAGATGGTCCTAATCCTTCTGGGATTCAGTCCACAATCGACTGGGTTCATAGAAGGTTTGGGACTAGGAAAGAGGAGCTAAAACAACCCAATGTGACCATAAACCAATCTTGTCATGCGATTAAATCTCAAACTTTTAAAGATTATGGACGGATGGAGGATCTTGATGAGGTAAACTCTACAAAGGTCTTAGGGAGCGATGCCGTTGAGGTTAAGAATGATCAACTGGGCAAAACAAAGACAATAGAAGACAAGGTGAAGAAGGACAACAATCCAAGCTCACCCGGTGATAGGCTGGCGACGCCAGGCCTAAAGCCAAGCTCACCCGGCGATAGGCTGGCGACGCCAGGCCTAAATCCAGGCACACCTGGCGATAGGCTGGCGACGCCAGGCCTAAAACCAAGTTCACTTGATGAGGAAGCTACAGTAAACCCCAACCTTCGAGCCACTGGAGAAATTTTGGCCTATGTAGATGGTGTTCCGGCGTATGTCCATGAGCAACAATTCAAGGAGTATGAACAGGCTGATGAGCGGGCAATTGTTCCAAGAGCATCCGAGGAAATAGAGGAAGTGCCTATGGAATCTGGCACTGATCAAACCATGCAACTACATCTTAATGTTCTAACTAAGACTCCTATACAACATTTACATGATTTATTTACACACAATGTGACACCAATTGATGAAGACTTATTGAGACAAAATCCAATGGAAGATGAAGGAGATGATGAATCAACTGCTGAAAACTTCAAACAAGTGGCTAGGGAAGGGGATTTATCACCCACAACTAGTGCTAAAGGAGGTAAAAAAAAACTAAGAAGAATCAGAGTAAAGATCCACCACAACCTTCAAGAATAATGCCCAGGAGGGCAGCTTCTCTATCTAGATGATGATCAACACATTAATATGGAACATAAGGTCTGTGAATACACAACAGACCTTTCCTAGGGTAATCAATATGAATAGGGAGCATAATTTTTGTATAGTTGCATTGATGGAGCCTTTTCAAAAGAAGGGACTCATTGAGAGATATAAAAGGAGGTTGAATATGGAGACTGCTTATACAAATATTAATGGGCAAATATGGTTGTTCTTCGATGCAGTTGTGGAATGGGAATTAGTGGAGGATACTGAGCAACAGGTGACTGTGAGAGTGTTTCACCATGACCTGGGGTAGCACATGATGATGACATTTGTTTATGCAAAATGTTCAGCAATTGAGAGGTTGGGGTTGTGGGATCACTTGTATTATTTAGCAAGTGATATGGAATTACCATGGTTGGTAGGAGGGGATTTCAATGTGTTATTGCATGAAGACGAGAAAACAGGGGGACTTCCAGTACACCCTCCTAAATATGAGGATTTTGCATTTTGTGTAAACTCTTGTGGTTTGTTTGAGCAAGGCTACAAAGGAAGTCCATTCACATGGTGGAATGGGAGATCCAATGCTGAGTGTATATTCAAGAGATTGGATAGGATCTTTGTGAATTTTCCATTTCAGAACATGTTGCCAACTATTGAAGTTGAGCATCTAATCAGAACTAGATCAGATCATGTACCATTGCTAATGACATGTGGGGTGCAGACAACCAAGTTTGTCAAGCCTTTCAGATTCTTGAACTTTTGGACAAAGCATGCTACATTTATGGATGTGGTGTGGCAGAATTGGGAAGCTGATTTCATAGGGGATCCGTTTCTGATGTTCAAGCAGAAAATCAAGAGGGTGAAGGCAGCACTCTCAAAATGGAATAGGGAAACATTTGGTGATATCTTCAAGCAACTGGCTATTTTGGAGGACATTGTTAGGGTGAAGGAGATGTTGTTTGAAGAAGAGCCTACAACTGAGAATAGGATTGTGCTTCAAAAGGCTCAATCTGAATTGAAGAAATACTTGAATATTGAGGAGCAGTATTGGAAGCAAAAAGCTGGGATGAATTGGTTTGCTGAAGGAGATAGGAATACAAGTTTCTTTCACAACCATGTCAATGGCAAAAGAAAAAAATTGCAACTGAAGAGGATCAAAAGTGGCAGTGGGGTATGGATTGAAGACCAGGAGTAATTGGCTACAGCTGCAGTGGACTTCTATCAAAAACAGTTCACAAATGAAGGTGATGCTTCTGAATTTCCCTTGCTCAATAATGTACCTTCAATGGTCACTATGGATCAGAATTTGGAACTTAGCAGATTGCCAACAATTGAAGAAGTAAGGGCAGCAGTTTTTGAGCTTAGTGGGGAGAGTGCTAGTGGCCCTGATGGATTCACTGGCTTGTTTTATCAAACATGCTGGGATGTTATTGGTGCTGATATACACAACATGGTGCTACACTTCTATGGAGGAGCTGCATTGCCTAAATCCATCACTCACACCAATCTAGTGTTGCTGCCCAAGAAACCTAGAGTCGAGACCTTCTCTGACTTAAGACCTATTAGTTTGAGCAACTTTATTAACAAGGTTTTGTCTAGGGTGTTACATGACAGATTGGAGATTGTTTTGCCATCTCTAATAGCTCCTAATCAATCCAGATTTGTAAAGGGTAGGAGTATATTTGAGAACATCTTATTGACTCAAGAAATTGTCACTAACATAAGGTTAAGGGGAAAGCCAGCTAATGTGGTGATCAAGCTTGATATGGCTAAGGCCTATGATAGGGTCTCATGGAAGTACTTATTGCATGTGCTAAGGAAGATGGGATTTTCTGAACACTTCATTAACATGGTGTGGAACTTGATATCAAATAACTGGTATTCAGTATTGGTGAATGGGCAGTCCTCAGGGTTCTTTAAGTCGACAAAGGGTGTGAAATAAGGGGATCCCCTCTCTCCAGCATTGATCATTCTGTCAACTGAGGTACTTTCCAGGTCTTTGAATAAGCTTTTTGAATACAAGTCATTTGTGGGATTTGGAATGCCTAAGTGGTCTGATTCTTTAAACCATTTGGCGTATGCTGATGATACGATAATCTTTGCATCTGCTCATCCTCCCTCTTTGAGCAAGATTATGGCAGTGTTGGGGAACTATGAGAAGATATCAGGTCAGATGATCAACAAAGATAAGAGTTCATACTACATGTATTCAAAGGTTGCTAATGGATTGTTTCAGGCAGTTGGAGCTATTACAGGATTTGCAAGAGGTAAATTCCCCTTCACATATCTAGGGTGTCCTATTTTTTACACTAGAAGGAGGAAGGACTATTATGAGGAGCTTATCAAGAAGGTGAAGGCTAAATTGCATTCATGGAAAGGAAAACTGCTGTCATTTGGAGGAAAGGCAACACTCATCTCTAGTGTGTTGCAAAGTATGGCAGTTCACATGTTATCAGTCCTTGATCCACCAAACAGCATCCTGGGCATCTACATAAGACTGTTGCTAGGTTCGTTTGGAGCACAAAGGAAGAAGGGAGAAACAGACACTGGGCTTCATGGAAAAATCTTTGCCTTCCTAAAGAGGAAGGGGGGCTAGATTTTAGGTCCTTAAATGATGTCTCAAGGGCACTGTTTGCTAAACTATGGTGGAGGTTTAGGACCACAAAATCTTTGTGGTCTAATTTCATGTGGAATAAGTATTGCAAGAAGGAGCCACCAACTGTGGTGCGTTTTAGGGGAGGGTCTCATGTTTGGAGACAAATGCTGAATGCTAGGGAAGAAGTAGAACATGAGATCGTATGGGAATTGAAGAGTGGAACAACTAATATTTGGCATGAAAATTGGACTGGATTGGGTGCACTTTATCATGTATTGGCTGAAGACTTTCCAATAAACGAAGGTCTTGAGGAGGTGGCAGAACTGCGGCAAGGGGAAACATGGGATGATCAGCTGCTAGATCAAACCTTCAATGAGGAAATTGCAGAACATATAAGGCAAAATGTGCACTATGAAGGCAGTGAGGGATATTGAGATAAGCCATACTAGATGCCAACTCCTTCAGGCAAGTTCAGTGTTAGCAGTGCTTGGCAAATACTAAGGCATAGGGCAGATCCTAATCAGGAATTCAAGTTAATGTGGATTAAAGGTTTGCCATTCAAGATATCCTTCTTCTTCTGGAGATTGTGGAGGCAGAAAATAGCCACCGATGACATGTGGAGGAGGCAAGGGAAAATGGTGATGTGTAGATGTTGGTGTTGTTAGCAGCCCCAAGAGGAATCCATTGAGCATATATTTGTCACAAGTCCTACTACCTCTAAGGTATGGAAATTGTTCATGGGGGCTGCTGGAATTTCTGTGCAATTGATTCAATTGAAGCAGATTATAAGGCATTGGTGGTATGCTCAGTGTTGTCCGAAATTAAAGCCACTATTTCAAGCAGTACCAGCTATCATCACTTGGGAGCTGTGGAAGAGAAGAAATGCAGGTAAACATGGTGGTTCAATGTCCACAAATAGGGTGATTCATGAGATAAATAGGACATTGCATCAACTGGGAAGGGTGGAGGTATGCTTGGATCCCTAATATTCCATTGTTATGGCCAGACATGATTCAATACTTTGAAGGATATAAACCTATATTGATCACTACAAGAGTAACATGGCAGCTTCCTTGTCATGGTTGGTACAAATGTAATACTGATGGAGCTTCAAAGGGCAATCCTGGACCTAGCTCCCTAGGCTTTTGTGTGAGGGATGATGAAGGTGATGTGGTGTATGCTAGGGCAGTAGACCTGGGAGTTACAACTAATGTGGTGGCTGAAGCTAAGGCTATTCTTCAAGGGTTGGAATATTGTGTGGAGCATGATTTTCACCCTCTCATACTGGAGACTGATTCATTGGTGATGAAGAAGGCGATAGAAGGGGAATGGGATCCTCCTTGGGTAATTGCATAGGATGTGAAGAAAATTATAGAGATGAAGGACAACTTCAATGTGATCTTTCAACATGTGTTCAGAGAAGGCAACTCAGTGGTGGATTTTATAGCTAACATTATGTTCTCTTTTGCAGGTACATATGCGTTTCATTCATTCTCTGAACTGCCTAGTGTAGGGAGGAGGTTGATCAATCTAGACAAATCTCAATCACCTAACCTTAGGATTAGGATAGCAAAGAGAAGAACCCCAGACGGATGGCTTCATAATATTGGACTCTGAAACTGATATGTCCAAATGCTAAGGAAGATGCTGAACCCATCATATGGTATTTTTGGAGATTGATGAATCACTTCTCAATGGTATTAGCATGCTTTCAAGTTCAATCTGAGGATGGTTTAGCAATGTTTTGAATGATGTCTACATTAAAGGTTCTAGTAGGGAAGGATCTGTGCTTACAAGATTACAAAAAGGCACAGGCTGGCCTTTGCCTTGCAAAGTCTTCTTAAAGCCAGATCATTCCTGGCTTTTGCCTTGTAAAGCCATCCTAAAGCCAGCTCATGCCTGGCTTTTGCCTTGTAAAGCCTGGCTAAAGCCAGCTCATACCTGGCTTTTGCCTTGTAAAGCCTGGCTAAAGCCAGCTCACGCCTGGCCTTTGCCTTGTAAAGCCTGCCTAAAGCCAGCTCACGCCTGGCCTTTGGCCTGCAAAGCCTGCCTAAAGCCAGCTCACGCCTGGCCTTTGGCCTGCAAAGCCTGACTAAAGCCAGCTCATGCCTGGCTTTTGCCTTGCAAAGCCTGCCTAAAGCCAGCGCATGCCTGGCCTTTGCCTTGTAAAGCCTGCCTAAAGCCAGCTCAAGCCTGGCTTTTGCCTTGCAAAGCCTACCTAAAGCCAGGCTCCTCTTCTACACATTAATCTTGATGAGTGAGCACATGATTAATACTTGAACAAAATCAATCCACTGCATATAGAGATCATATAGTAGCGACACTTGGAGGACGATGCAGACTTCAACTCTGCGGTGGAGATGTTTGGAATTCATTTTAGACTATGGACAATATACCCTGGCGCCTGGTGAGAGCTTGATAGGTGCTGCTTGGTATTTGCCAATGATAATTGGATTCACATACACTAATAGGAGAAGGAAGCATTCAACTTATCTTGTTGTAATAGTTAGTTAATTAAAAAAAAAAACTCACAAATTTTTCAGAAATTTCGGCAGAATTTCTCTTGTAATTGGGCCTAACCACCTGCGAGATTAACACCAAAACAACTCCTAACAACACATCCATAAACCAATAAAATACCACAAGGTATATATCAATAACACCAATCTCGGCATCACAAGCATTGCATTATAATAATGTTATCAGAACATGAAGCACATCATATGTATGCTCATCACCACATCTCTGGGCTTAAAAGTTGTTCATAATTAATTCCAGCATCATCAATTAATCTCATATTAACTACCGCCTTTATTTCAAATTTTCACAATACTGACAACAAAATGTGAAGCATGAAGACCTCATGATTACTTACTCGGATTAATGAGTCACATTTAACGCCACCCGGGCACTCACCTTATAGGCTAAAACTCAATGTTTACAGCACGAAAATGGCTGAATATGAATAGAAAAATATACAAGAATTATCAAATAAGCCTAACAGGCATGAGTCCCTATTAATACTATTGTACAATTAAATTTCACAAAGGAAAAATTTTAAACTCATAAATATTTCACCACAAGGACCGCGTCCTTACATAACTTCCACCGTAACTTGCAGCCCAGTTTAAATATTCCACATCATGTAAAAATGCGAGGATCTCGTCCTCAACTCTGAATCACAAGTATGTTGCATATTGTGCCAACTGAAATTTGTCAATATCCTCTCTTTCTTCTTTTCAATATATTTCACAATATATAATGAACCCTTATACCGGTAGGGCATATAATTCATAAAAAAATGGAATCAATTATTCCGAAACACATAAAACCCGTTGTAATGAATAATAAAATTTACTTTTGGGCTTATAACCCTCAATGGTGTACCAAAAATAAAATGACATACACGGGTTCACATCTTTTAATATCTCCCAATAGGGATAAACATATAAGTGGGTCACAAATTTACAAAGCTCACCCATAAGTGGAGCATAATAGGAGGACTCACCTCAATATTCAGAACCGAATCAAATTAAGGAAAATATCCTTTTATAATAAAATCAGGATCGTACCTGTAACAACACCATCTGGTGTATTGGCCTCAGCCAAATCATAGCGATTATATCAACGGGTCGGGCCTCCACCTCTTAGGCGCCCACTACCCGCCTGTCCTCCACCTCTAGCTGACTGTGCACATGGAGTATCAGCTGGAATAAAGCTTGTAGCTGAAGTGTTCTGATGAAATCCACTCCTCCCAAGTCTGGGATAATCTCTCATGATATGACTAGTATCACCACACTCATAACAACCCCTCTGAGGTCGCGACTGCTCGTACTGAGTCTCTGCCGAATAACGGGAATAACCACTATAAGAATCTCTTGTCGGTGGTGCACTATAAACTGGAGCACCCCGAGTAATCTGATGTGAGGAATGAGCTGACCGGCTGCTCGAGCCTCCGTTATAATGGGTTCTAGATGAAGAGTAAAATCCATTGAACCCTACAGATCTTCGAGACCTTTTGGCCTCCTTAGACTCCCTTTCCTCGCCTAAAACACCCTCAATCTTCCTTGCAATCTCTACTACTTGTTGAAATGGAGCATCAGTTTGAAACTCTCGAGCCATACATATTTTAATATCATAATCGAGCCCCTCAATGAATCTGCGAACCCGTTCTCTGATTGTAGGAACTAAGATAGGTGCATGACGGGCTAACTCACTGAACCTGATAGCATATTCTGACACTGTCATAGTGCCCTAACGCAACCGTTCAAACTCTATGCTCCACACATCTTTGAGAGTTTGGGGAACAAACTCTTTCAAGAGCATTTCCGAAAATTGAGCCCAAGTTGGTGGCTTGGCATCGACTGGTCTACCTTCTTCATAGAGTTTCCACCACCGATACGCTGCGCCTGACAGTTGAAATGTAGTAAAGTCAACTACACTCACTTCCACAATACCCATGGTGCGGAGAATACGATGACGATTTTCTAGAAATCCTTAGGCATACTCTGTAGCTGTGCCGCTGAAAGTATGTGGACTATACCTCTCAAGCCTTTCAAATCTCTTTTGTTCTTCTTCTGATGCCTCTGGCCTGACCTCAGGCCGAACCAGAATAACAGGTTGTACCGGTACTACACCCCGAACCTGACCAACGTGAACCTGTTGCTCTGGAGTTGTGGTAGAAGTTTGAGCTACTCCCTCAATCTGCGGAATATTTGGTACAACAGAGATCAATCCCACCTGAGTTAATGTACCAAACATACTCAGGAACTGTGCTAAAGTCTCCTGAAGTCCTGCGGTAACAACAAGTGCTTCTGGTACCTGTCCCCCAACTGGAGCTATTAGTGGCTCCTCAAATGTTGTTCTGACAGGTGCACTAGTCGCAGCACGTGCCCTTCCTCAACCTCTACCACGACCTCTATCTCGGCCCCGACCTCTTGCAGCCCTAGCAGTATGAGCGATTGCCTGCTCATCTAGCCCGGTAGCATGTGTCCTCACCATTTGTGAGAGAATAGAGATACAAAGGCTCAAATTCCAAGTTCAACAAATTCCGCACGACATGAATGAAAGAAATGGAAATTTCTTAACAATTCTGTAGCCTCTCAAAGATAAGTACAGACGTCTCTGTACCGATCCGCAAGACTCTACTAGACTCGTTCGTGACTCGTAGAACCTATTGATGTTTGGCATATTTCGATATGTGTTGATGTTACTTTGCCCATGCTTTAACCACTTTTTGATGTTATTTAATCTTTAAAACACCCAACATGGTGTAATTATTGGTTTGATGACTAATTAAGTTATGTGTGAAGATTTAAGGTGTTCGGAGTGCAAAATATGAAAAAAAGGTGGTTTAGCTAGAGGAAGAAGGGTTGGATGCATCGCATCCAACCTAGGAAAACATCATCATGCATGCAACCTTAGCAGTGAAGTTGGGCCATCGCGTCCGCCATCGCATGCAAGCTGAGAAATAGAGGACAAGGTGGATGCGTCGCATCCACCTTCGCAGGCAAAAAAATTGAAATGGAGGACAAGGTGGATGCGTCGCATCCACCTTAGCATCAATCCCTGAAGCCGATTTGGACTAGGAATAGGAGAGCTTTGGCCCACGACTTTTGTACGCAATATATAAGCCAAAAAGGCCTCTTTTAGGTTATCGAACATATTGGGAAGAGGGAAAAAGCCAGGAAAAAGCTGTGAAGGCCGGAATTCATCAAGTTTCATCTTTCTCCCACCAAACTTAGTAATTTTTATGTTTCTTTATATGATTTGTTGTTTGGCTACCATGTCTATGTGGAGCTAAACTTCACGTTCTAGGGTTGTGGTTCTTTCATGACTATTGTTATTCGGATATTGATTTTGACTTCTTGATTTATCATATTAGTTTATTTATTCAATCTTGCGCTTAATTATTTAATTGCTTGATCACCAATTGAATATTATCTACGAATCTAGAATTGAACTCGAAAGTGGGAATTCTATATTGCATATAGGATTGAGTAGGGCAAGTTCTTGAACTCGGGCATCGGGGAATGGATTTGTGGTTAGGATAGACATATACCTAATTACCTTGCTTGGTTGATTTACAGGAATTATAAATGCGTTCTTGTTGATTCTAACTCCATAGACATATAGGCGTTAGGTTAGCTTGAATAGGCGAGTAAGAACTCGACAGATTCTTATGAGCATTAACCCTGTCAACCAATAAGCTAGATAAATTAGTCGGTCAATTCAATTGAAGAATACAATAGGATTGTTAGATAGCCCATAACCCTAGATCGTTTTTCTTACATTGATATCATAAAAAAAATCTGCTCTTTCTCTGTTCAAAGTTCATTATTTATATTTTTCTTATTTAATTAGTTAGAATAAAATATTTTTAGATTTAATTCTTGTTTAGATAATTAAGATAGGCTAAGTTAGTTAATAGTTAATCATAAGTCCTCGTGGGTTCGACATCCGACTTTTAGTCACTTTATTACTTGACGACCGCGTATACTTGCGTGAGTGTGTTTGGTCGCAACAAGTTTTTGGCGCCGTTGCCGGGGACTTAGAAATTAGCTACGTGACTAAGTTAAGCTTTTATTAGATATTTGTTTTCAAGTTTTAATTTTCAGTTTGCCTGGTTTGTGTCAACGCAGGGTTTACTCTCGAATGCAGAGGAGTAGAAGTGCAAACAACCTCATTCCTCTTGATCCAGAAATCGAACGAACATTACATAGAGTGAGAAGGGAACACGAAGCTAGAACGAGAATAGAAAGAGATTTGGACATCGCAATCCAACCACAGCCAATAGATATGGCAGGCAATGAAGAGCGTCCGGTAATCGAAGCCGCAAGGCCCAATCTTGCGAATATGACTCAGGCTATTGTGAAGCCTGATATCACTGGGCATTTTGAACTCAAACAGTACATGGTACAGCTGATTCAGTCCACAGGACAATATGTGGGTCTATCTCATGAGGACCCGCAGAGGCATATTCAGAACTTCTTGGAAATCACGGACACTTACAATTATCCGAACGTCTCCAAGGACTATGTCAGGCTGACACTATTCCCTTTTTCACTGTTGGGGGAAGCTAAAGAATGGTTGCAAAAGGAGCCCGCGAACTCTATCCACACTTGGGATGATCTAGCAAGGAAATTCCTGATCAAGTTTTTCCCAAATAAGAAGACAAAGTCGTTGAGGAGCCAAATTCTTGGGTTCCAACAACGGGATGGCGAGACACTTCGTCAAGCTTGGGAAAGATACAAGAAACTACTCAGAGACTGCCCGCATCATTGTCAAACTGATGAGGTATTGGGTCACACTTTTGTTGATGGGTTAGATGAAGCATCAAAGATGAATCTTGACTCAGCTTGTGGGGGTAGTTGCATGGCAAGACCGTATAGTGAAATACAACTCCTGCTAAATAATTTCACTGCTAATGACCATAATTGGCAAGGAGAGGGGGATTCACGAAGGGTAATTAAACAGAAGGCCGCCGGTTTGATTGAGCTTGATGACTTTTCCGCCATGAGAGCCGATATAGCAAAATTGGCAAATCAGATGAATAGAATGACAACACAACAAATGCAACATGTACAGCAGATGTCTATTTGTTGCGAACTATGCGGAGACAGTCATATGATTGACATGTGCCCCACGAATCCTGAATCTATATACTATGTGGGACAACAAAACAGAGGTCCTATGAATCAACATGCGCAATATGGGAACACTTACAACCCAAACTGGAGGAATCATCCTAACTTCTCATGGGGCGGAAGTCAACAGAATCAGTATAGGCCTCAAGGGAATTTTACTCAACCTCAGAAGCCACCCCAACAAATGGAAGAAAGTACGAATGACTTGCTGAAAAAGTTGTTACTAGACAATCAACAGCTCAGGACCGATTTCAGAAATCTTGAGAGGCAAATGGGGCAGTTAGCAGCAAACCAAAATACTAGACCTACAGGCTCACTTCCCAGTGATACAGAGAAGAACCCTCAAATTAATGCAGTTACACTTAGAAACGGGAGGGAACTAGAGGAAGCGCCAAGGAAGATAAAAGAAAAACCTATACCTGGGGGGAGTTGACACCTAAGGCAACACAAGAGTCAAAGGAAGATGATGCAAGTTTAGAGCAAATGGAGGTTACAAGGCCACCACCACCTTTCCCCCAAAGATTGCAGAAAAGGAATGACGATCGCATGTTCAACAAATTTCTCTCCATGTTGAGTCAGGTTCAATTAAATATTCCATTAGTGGATGTACTTCGTGAAATTCCAAAGTACGCTAAGTACATAAAAGACATAGTGGCTCATAAGAGGAAATTGACTGAGTTCGAGACGGTTGCACTTACTGAGGAATGCACATCAAGGGTCCAAAACAAGCTTCCCCAAAAGCTTAAGGACCCTGGCAGCTTCACTATTCCAGTACAAATCGGTAATATTAACGTGGGACGTGCTCTGTGTGATTTGGGTGCAAGCATAAATCTGATGCCGTTATCCTTGTTTAAGCAATTAGGTCTGGGAGCTCCGAGACCAACCACCGTGATATTGCAATTAGCTGATAGGTCCATAGCCTACCCCGAAGGAGTGATTGAAGATGTGCTGCTGCAAATTGGAAAATTCATCTTCCCAGCTGACTTCATTATTCTAGACTTCGAGGCTGATGAACAAGTTCCAATCATATTGGGACGACCTCTCTTGGCTACTGGCGATGCAATAATTAAAGTGAGAGAAGGGAAAATGATTATGAGAGTGGACAACGAGGAGGCAGTCTTCAATGTCTACAAAGCAATCCAACTCCCCCGCCACTATGAGGAGCTCTCTATGATATCTGTGGTGGAGGTGGATGAGAAACTTCTTAACACGAGTGTATATCTAGGCGACTGTTTAGAAAAAGCAATCATGCTGTTTGATAGCTTGGAGATGGATGATGAGGTTGAGGAGATGAAGGGAATCCTAGATACATCATGTGGTTACATGCAAGGAATAATCCCGTTTGAGCCCCTGAATAGGCCAAGTGGCCCCCACCAAAGCCGTCAATTGAAAAAGCTCCAAATTTGGAACTTAAACCCCTACCCCCTCACCTTCAATATGCTTATTTGGGAAGTTCTGACACTTTACCTGTTATTATTTCTGCTCACTTGTCTAAATTACAGGAAGAAAAGCTATTAAGGGTGTTACGTGAGCACAAGCGAGCAATTGGGTGGACAATGTCTGACATTAAAGGCATTAGTCCAGCTTTCTGCATGCACAAAATCCTCATGGAGGACGGACACAAGCCGAGTGTAGAACACCAACGCCGACTAAATCCAATCATGAAAGAAGTGGTAAGGAAAGAAGTGATTAAGTGGCTTGATGCAGGTATTGTATTTCCAATCTCTGATAGTAAATGGGTAAGCCCCGTTCAATGTGTGCCGAAGAAAGGGGGATAACCGTAGTAGTTAATGAAAATAATGACTTAATTCCTACAAGAACTGTAACTGGATGGAGAATTTGCATAGATTACAGAAAACTAAACAATGCCACCCGGAAAGACCACTTTCCCCTGCCTTTTATTGACCAAATGCTTGATAGATTAGCTGGCCAGGAATACTACTGTTTCCTGGACGGTTATTCAGGGTATAATCAGATTGCTATAGCCCCAGAAGACCAAGAGAAAACTACATTTACATGTCCTTATGGCACGTATGCGTTCAAGAGAATGCCCTTCGGTCTTTGTAATGCACCTGCGACTTTTCAAAGGTGTATGATGGCTATTTTCACTGACATGGTTGAAAGATATGTAGAAGTATTCATGGACGATTTTTCTGTGTTTGGATGTTCTTTTGATAGTTGTTTAATGAACCTTGATAAAGTGCTAGCTAGGTGTGAAGAGACGAACTTGGTGCTAAACTGGGAAAAGTGCCATTTCATGGTACGTGAAGGTATAGTTTTGGGGCACAAGGTTTCAAAAGATGGTCTACAGGTGGATAAAGCAAAGGTGGAGACGATCGAAAAATTGCCCCCGCCGACATCCATCAAAGGCATTCGCAGTTTCTTGGGTCATGCAGGTTTTTATCGTCGTTTCATTAAAGATTTTTCGAAAATTTCTTCCCCTTTGTGCAGGCTTCTAGAGAAAGACGTTACCTTCAAGTTTGATAATGCATGTCTGAAAGCATTTGAGGAGCTGAAGGGAAGATTGGTGACTGCACCAATTATCATTGGCCCCGATTGGGCACAACCATTTGAGTTGATGTGCGATGCAAGTGACATAGCAATTGGAGCGGTGTTGGGGCAAAGGAGGGATAAAATCTTTCACTCCATTTATTATGCAAGCAAAACTATAAATCCAGCTCAGATGAATTATACAGTGACTGAAAAGGAGTTGCTTGCAGTGGTGTGGGCGTTTGACAAGTTCAGATCCTATCTAGTGGGAACCAAAGTCATCGTCTACACAGATCATTCAGCTATCAGATACCTATTTGAAAAGAAAGACGCCAAGCCGAGGCTGATTCGTTGGGTCCTCCTCTTGCAAGAATTTGACTTAGAGATCCGAGATCGAAAAGGGACAGAAAATCAAGTGGCCGATCATTTGTCCAGATTAGAGAGCCGGAACCATGTAGCTGAAGGAGGGTCAATTAAAAAAACATTTTCGGATGAGCAAATATTGGCAATCACCTCAGGTGAAGCCCCATGGTATGCAGATTATGTGAATTTTATCGCAAGTGGGGTAACGCCACTAGAATGGACAACTGACAATAGAAGAAGATTCCTACATGATGTAAGGTTCTACGTGTGGGATGAGCCATTCCTATATAGGCAGTGTGCAGATCAGTTGGTGAGAAGGTGTGTTCCTGAGGAAGAGATGAAGGCTATACTACATGACTGCCATGCGTCACCATATGGAGGTCATCACGGCGGGGATAGAACCGCCCAAAAAGTGCTACAATCAGGTTTTTATTGGCCAAAATTGTTTAAGGATGCACATGCCTTCGTTAAAAATTGTGATAGATGCCAAAGAACTGGAACTATCACGAGGAAGCACGAGATGCCCTTGCAAAATATACTGGCGGTAGAACTTTTTGATGTTTGGGGGATTGATTTTATGGGACCATTCCCATATTCTAACGGACACAGATACATCTTGGTGGCGGTCGACTATGTTTCTAAGTGGGTAGAGGCCATAGCTCTTCCTACTAACGACGCAAAAGTTGTGGTAGGCTTTGTAAAGAAGCACATCTTCACACGTTTTGGGACCCCAAGAGTGTTGATAAGCGACGGGGGAACTCACTTTTGTAACAAACTGCTGAATAATATTCTTGCAAAATACAGAGTCAAGCACAAAGTTTTCACTGCCTATCATCCCCAAACGAGTGGTCAAGTAGAAGTTTCCAACAGGGAGGTCAAGCAGATTTTGGAAAAGACAGTAAGTATGAATAGAAAGGACTGGGCCGGGAAGCTGGATGACGCATTATGGGCATATCGCACTGCGTACAAGACCCCAATAGGCACTTCTCCGTACAGGTTGGTTTATGGGAAGGCCTGCCATCTGCCCGTCGAGCTTGAACACAAAGCATATTGGGCGATTAAAAAGCTAAATATAGAGATGGACTTGGCCGGTGAAAAGAGATTGCTACAACTCAACGAGCTTGATGAGTTTCGATTGCATGCGTATGAAAATGCCAAATTGTATAAAGAGAAGACCAAAAGATGGCATGATAAGCATATCCAACATCGTGAGTTTGAACCAGGTCAACAAATTCTACTGTTTAATTCAAGGCTAAAGCTTTTTCCAGGAAAGCTTAAATCTCGATGGTCGGGTCCGTTTGAAGTGGTTAGTGTGAAACCTCATGGTGCGATAGAACTGTGTGATAAGGGGTCCAATACGACATTCTTGGTAAATGGCCAAAGAGTAAAACACTATTGGGGTGGTGACATTGCACGTCACAAGACAACAATGGACTTAGTGGAGGCATGAAGAACATGTTGCGTCGTGCCGCGACGTTAAATCAGGCGCTTCTTGGGAGGCCACCCAAGTTAGTTAGTTTTTTATTTTTATTTTAATTTTTTTTCTCCTTTCTTTTCGTAGGACATAGATTTTATTCAAGAAGACAAGGGGATGCGTCGCGTCCCCCTCAGCAAAAAAAATTGACGGGCCAATTGCTCAAGGCAGTGAAGTCTGCCTATCGCGCCCGTATCGCGTCCGAAAATTTTTTGAAGGAAGACAAGGGGATGCGTCGCGTCCCCCTCAGCAAAAAAATTGACGGGCCAATTGCTCAAGGCAGTGAAGTCTGCCTATCGCGCCCGTATCGCGTCCGAAAATTTTTGAAGGAAGACAAGGGGATGCGTCGCGTCAAAGCTCGCACGCACAGGTAAGTAATATATATTTTAACACATCTTAAGATAACCTATTCGAACAAAAACGTTTCTTGCGACGCATCCACTCGTCTCGTTTTGGCGACGCCTAAGAACGCAGAACAGAATTCTCTCATCGAAATTGTATCGCAATAAGATCAAACGCGACAAGTACGCATCATCCTCTTCGTTCTTCCATTGGTTTCTCTCCAAATTCGTCTCTCCTCCCTCCTTCAATGGTAGCAACAAGTAGGTTTTGCAATTTCAAGATTTTTAGGGCTGTCGTTCTTGGTAGTTGTAATGGTTGAGAGATGATAAACTATAATTCCCTTCATCTCGTCCAACTTTGGGAGGGTAGTTGCACTGCTGAACTGATAGAATGAACTAGGCACACTTGTTGCATACCACATGTTCGACGAATTGTCCCTGAGAAAAATTTAGGCGTCGGTGAAGTCTGAGTAACCGAGCAACATTGGTGTATGCTTGAGAATAAGTGTGGGGTCGAGTGAGGGGCTATGTGAAATTGAGTTTTTGAAGAAAGTCATCACATACTTGCTGAAAGTCATGAGCTACAATTCCATGAAGAGTGAATGGCATGAATTTACGAATAACTTGAAGTCTGCAAGCTGTCGCAATTGCTTTCAAGCTGAACTTCGCTGTTTCATCTGCTAATTGTTGAATTCTTTGCATTGCAGGTACTTAGATTCGTAAAATGACAGCAGCGAGTAAACCATCCAAGCAACAAGACAAAGATGGTAACAAGCAACCGCCCAAAAAGCCTACCGGAAGGGCAGCGGGCGGTCCAAATCCACAGAAAAAGAGGAAGCGGACGGAGAAGGAAATGGAACTGCTGCCTCGGTAGTTAAGTGATGATTCAGAGCAAGAGGAGGAGGAAACATTGGTCCGGAGGATAGTGAAGAAGGGTATTACACCAAGCAAAGGAATAGAGATACGAGAGCCTGTGACATACCAAAGAAAAGCTTCGAGAATGAGTGCTCCAACTGATAAAGGGAAGGAGAAGATTACTACAGAATCTGAATCCGACTCTGATTCGGACAATGACCACCTACAGATCAACATGAGTGATGAAGACGAAGGTGAACCCATAGACCGAGTTGATTGGGAGAAATACTTTGTTAATGAGAAGGCATTCCGAGCCTATAAGAAGATATTGGTTTCAAAGAAGTACATTCCGGAAAAGCCGATAAACATCGGACCACTTAAGACAAAGTACTCAGAGTTTCTCAAGTCAATTCGAGAGGTGCAAAAATGGGGACCCATTCTGAAAGGTCATGGCAAAGCCAACCTCACCATTGTTAGAGAGCTCTACGCCAATTGGCGTCACGCACGGGGAAACATTGTGCGAGTAAGAGGGGTAGATATTAATGTGTCAGCTGAAGCTCTGAATAACTTCTTAAGGGTGCCACACACACTCACTGACAGGTTTGACGCCATATGCAAAACACCAGATTATGCACACATTAAGTCTGTCCTATGCCCTACCAGGAAGGATGCAGAATGGAAGCATGGGAGTATGGAGTACCACTCTATAGCAAAGGAATTCATGAGTGCGTTAGCACGTGTGGCTCTAAATTTCATTTGTAACCGACTGCTGCCATGCCAACATAAAACTGATGTCCCTCGTTACCGCGCACTCGTATTATATGCTTTATTAGAGGGGATACCACTCAACTTCGGAGCCATCATGCATGATCAAATGCAGCGAACCAGGATGAATTACAAGTGGAGGCTGTTCTTTGCTAATACCCTAACGGCTTTTTTAACAGAGAGGGGAGTACTATGGGACAAGGAGAATGATGACATTGAGGCTAAAGCTCCAGGACCATATGATATCACTCATGTTCTAGAGCCGAACAAGGGAAGGTCTTCTAAGCTCACCGTCCAACAATTATTTGAGCATATGCAAGCAGATATGCAAGAGAACAGGGCTGAGCTGATAGCGACTCGTGTCGAGTTGAGTGCCACCAGGGATGAGTTGAGACAGACTCGTGCGGATCTAAGCCGAGTTCAGACCGAGCAGGCCACGATGATGAAGGAGATATCATTACTCCTCAGAGCTCTGGTTCAATGTGCAGGTACAGATATCTCCCAGCTGATTGCATCATCCACTGCCGGACCATCCACTCCTGTTCCTCCCATAGTCACCGAGGCTCCACTCAACAGGCCTATTGAGGTCGCTGTAACACCTGATACAGAATCAGCACCAGTTGTTGATGATAGGAATGCTATGGATGCAGATGCTCCTCCACAGACTGCGGATGAGCCCTCCACCTTGACTTAAGGGAGTCCTTCTCACCTTACTTTACCTTGTTTGTGTGCGTTGGGGACAACGCACAGTCCTAAGTGTGGGGTGGGGGTGATTTATGTTTGATGTATGGATGAATGTACTAATATATTCACTGGATTAATGGCATAAAATAGCAGTAAATTCATCTATATGGAGTAACTATCAGTTTATCTATCAGTTTATCATTATTCAAAAAAAAATATAAATATATATATATATATATATATATATATATATATATATATATATATATATATATATATATATATATATATATATAGTATCTTTGTAGATAGTAATAATCCCCTGTGGTTTTTCTTTGTGCCTCGGTTCTTTTCCATGGGATGTAGTTTGAACCGGGTAATTTTGTTTTCTTTTTAGAGTAGAGTAGGAATGTAGGGAATAAAAGGAGGAAGAATGATGAACCTAGGTGACCTTGACTTGGTTGATACTGGCATATTTAAGCGTTTACATATGTAATATCTTCCCTTCTCACTCTGAAATTATTGATGATGCCTTGTTAAAACGGATAGCATGTTTTGTTGCAGCCTATTTCTCATTTTCTTGACTTGTGTTCACTTTGCGCTTAATGCTTAATATCTCGTGGCTCCGTGAATACTTGCATTACTTGAGAGTCGGAATGTAACCGTCCTTAATGAGTCATGTGCCATGTGTGGTGAGGTTTTTGTGTAGTCCATGTAGTGTACTTGTGTCTAGAACTTGCCCGGTATGTGAATTGAAGCGAAATTTTAGGTGATGCTCGGTTTGAAAAATGATTTTAGGCTTTCTTTGATCTTTTTGAGCTTATTGCTTATCACAAATAAAATCTATCCCTAGTTAAACCTTTTGAGCCTGTAGACCTTTTATTTGGTACCCACATTACAAGCCTATACCCTTTTTATTCTTAATTGACATTGTTTTGATCCTTTTACCTCTTAAAGCACTTTAGTTGTTAGATGAGCGCTAAAAGAAGTAAGAAGGGACTAAGTGTGGGGTGACTTTTGAGTGGAACCAATGAAAGAAAGAAGGGTGCACTTATTTTGTAAAATAATACACCACTAGCGGAAATTGAAAGAAAGAAAAATATAAATGAATAAATTGTTGTCTTGTTCTTGCTAGTGGGTATGAATTAAAGTAGTGCTTAAAGAAAGAGGAAATATTGTTGGGGTGATATTATTTGTGAAATTGAAGTGGTGTTGAAGAATTTGCGCTTAAGTTATTTGATGATGTGTTAAAGTGCTTAGGAGGGTGAATCACTATTCCTTAAATATATCCTACCCGTCCCTTAGCCCACATTACAACCATGAAAAAGTCCTAATTGATTTTAGATCGAGCGAGCTTACATTAGTAGAGATTTACATTAAGGGCAAGCCTATGGTACCAACTGCATGCATGCGACTTCTTTTGTGAGAGTGAGCGATTTTCTTTGTGAGCATGAATGTGTGGATTGATTTTACTCTCTCTGCTTTTGTTGTGAGGGCACATGGTTTCACGAGGGATAGGTAACGTTATTAGACTTCTCTATGATGTTGGTTGTTCAAGCCATGAGTGCATTGTGACATTGAGTCGGTTTTTGAGGTTAGGATTGTTGTGAGCATGTTGTCTTTGTTCGAATATGTTTAAAGAAGGGCCTAAGAAAAGGGAAGTGTGTTGATGCATAGTCTAGAGCCTAATTGTAGCAAATAACCACGGTCATAGGTGCAGTGTGCTTTGAATGATAAGAGTTTAATTTTGTTTCGTCTACTATAGGATGGTTTGTTCGAGGACGAACAAAGGTTTAAGTGTGGGGTAGTGATGTTTGGCATATTTCGATATGTGTTGATGTTACTTTGCCCATGCTTTAACCACTTTTTGATGTTATTTAATCTTTAAAACACCCAACATGGTGTAATTATTGGTTTGATGACTAATTAAGTTATGTGTGACGATTTAAGGTGTTCGGAGTGCAAAATATGAAGAAAAGGTGGTTTAGCTAGAGGAAGAAGGGTTGGATGCGTCGCATCCAACCTAGGAAAACATCATCATGCATGCAACCTTAGCAGTGAAGTTGGGCCATCGCGTCCGCCATCGCATGCAAGCTGAGAAATAGAGGACAAGGTGGATGCGTCGCATCCACCTTCGCAGGCAAAAAAATTGAAATGGAGGACAAGGTGGATGCGTCGCATCCACCTTAGCATCAATCCCTGAAGCCGATTTGGACTAGGAATAGGAGAGCTTTGGCCCACGACTTTTGTACGCAATATATAAGCCAAAAAGGCCTCTTTTAGGTTATCGAACATATTGGGAAGAGGGAAAAAGTCAGGAAAAAGCTGTGAAGGCCGGAATTCATCAAGTTTCATCTTTCTCCCACCAAACTTAGTAATTTTTATGTTTCTTTATATGATTTGTTGTTTGGCTACCATGTCTATGTGGAGCTAAACTTCACGTTCTAGGGTTGTGGTTCTTTCATGACTATTGTTATTCGGATATTGATTTTGACTTCTTGATTTATCATATTAGTTTATTTATTCAATCTTGCGCTTAATTATTTAATTGCTTGATCACCAATTGAATATTATCTACGAATCTAGAATTGAACTCGAAAGTGGGAATTCTATATTGCATATAGGATTGAGTAGGGCAAGTTCTTGAACTCGGGCATCGGGGAACGGATTTGTGGTTAGGATAGACATATACCTAATTACCTTGCTTGGTTGATTTACAGGAATTATAAATGCGTTCTTGTTGATTCTAACTCCATAGACATATAGGCGTTAGGTTAGCTTGAATAGGCGAGTAAGAACTCGACAGATTCTTATGAGCATTAACCCTGTCAACCAATAAGCTAGATAAATTAGTCGGTCAATTCAATTGAAGAATACAATAGGATTGTTAGATAGCCCATAACCCTAGATCGTTTTTCTTACATTGATATCATAAAAAAAATCTGCTCTTTCTCTGTTCAAAGTTCATTATTTATATTTTTCTTATTTAATTAGTTAGAATAAAATATTTTTAGATTTAATTCTTGTTTAGATAATTAAGATAGGCTAAGTTAGTTAATAGTTAATCATAAGTCCTCGTGGGTTCGACATCCGACTTTTAGTCACTTTATTACTTGACGACCGCGTATATTTGCGTGAGTGTGTTTGGTCGCAACACCTATGAACCTAGATCTCTGATACCAACGTGTCACGACCCAAACTCCCACCACAGGCATCGTGATGGCACCTAGTCTCTAAGACTAGGTAAGCTGATTTTAATTACCTTCTGAAGCCATTTTTTTTATAGAAACTAACAGTGGAAATAATTACAATACACAACCTCCCAAGACTGGTGGTACTGATGCACAAACTCTAACTGAATACATGAAATGATCACGAAGACCGAATATACAATACTGTTTGATTACAAATTAACAGCACAATGAAATGAAATGACTCAAAGGGACTGCGACGGCCAAACAACTCTACTTTGAATCCTTACGATCGCGCTTTAACTCTGCTCAAGTCCAATATCTTTAATACCTGGCTCTGCTCAAAAATGTGCAGAAGTATAGTATGAGTACACCACGGTCGGTACCCAGTAAGTATCAAGACTAACCTCAGTGGAGTAGAGACGAGGTACAGTCAAGACACTCACTAGTTTAATGGCATGTGCAATATCATATAAAAAATAATAGAAAAGAGATAACAATAAGGGCAACATGAAACAACCATTTTCATTTCATAATCATAAAAATACGGGTCTCAACCCATTTTCATATTTTTCGTAAACACGGGTCTCAGACCATTTTTATATTTTCACGGCACCTCGTGCCCATAATTAAATCATCATATTTTTCCGGTACCTCGTGCCCTCATTTCATATCACAACTGCACGGACAATTCACGTGCCAATTATCATTATCATTTCATCACAGCACCTCGTGCCTACATTTCATATCACAACTGCACGGACAATTCACATGCCAAATATCCTCATTATTTACTCACGACACCTCGTGCCCACATTTTATTTTATAATCCGCTTGGTAATAGCCACATGCTCTCAATTTCAACATAAATCAGATTGTTATCAATTTACCAACAACAAGACATATTGCACAAGGTATAAAAATAAACACAAGAAACTCACAACATCACATGAAAATTATTAACACCGCAACCCCATATCATCACATATCTTACCTGACAATAACCACCCTTATCGCTCATATTGCCACCCTTATCACTCCTATAGCCACCCTTATCGCTCCGCCCAGACAATATTAATAGCCATCCTTATCGGTTCTATTGCCACCCTTATCACTCCTATAGCCACCCTTATCGCTCCTATTGCCACCCTTATCGCTCTTATAGCCACCCTTATCGCTCCGCCCAGACAATATTCTAACAAACACAACAACAGTAAAATGCCACCCTTATACCCACATAATATCAACGGTGAAATGCCACCTTTATCTCCCCAAAATAATAACGCACACAACACAACAATTTACACGGAAAATTAACACGACAATATTATAAAATCAATTCATATCACAATTTGCCCAATGGCCACAACCAAATTCCAAAGATATAACAAAATTAATTAATTTCACAACAAATAGCCCAAGGCTCCACACAATGTATATAACACCGAAAAATAATCAACAAATAGCCCAAGGCCCGTTTTTGAGACTTTTAATTCTGCCCAGATATGCCTTCTTCGTGTTCGCGACCATTGCTTCGCGTTCGCGAAGACCAAAACCCAACTGCCTCAAATCTTTCATCGTGTTCGCGACCTCCTCGTCGCGTTCGCGAAGGAAAAGTGTTTCTGCCCCATCATTTCCTCTTCGCGTTCGCGAACTCCTCATCGCGTTTGCGATGACCAGCTCATTCGCCTTCGCGAAGGCCAAACGACCTCAGGCCACACTATTCTTTTCTTCTTCGCGTTCGTGTTGCCTTGGCCGTGTTCGCGAAAGCTTGCCCAGTTCCTTCTTCGCGTTCGCGTCCGCGTTCGCGTCCCCTGCTTCGTGTTCGCGAAGGCCAACCAACAGCCCCCTGAAATTACCCTCCGCGAACACGGGACTCCCTTTGTGTTCGCGAAGAAGGAAACCAGACTTCAGCAACAACAATCCAAGCAGCTCCAATTTAGTCCAAAACTACCCCGAAACATACCCGAGCCCCTCGGGACCCCGTCCAATCATACCAGCCTGTCCCATAATTTAACACGGACCTGCTCAAAGCCTCAAATCATATTAAACAACATCGAAATCCTGAATCGCACCGTAATTCAAACTTAATGAACTTTGAAACTTCAACTTCTACCATCTATGCCGAAACCTATCAAATCACGTCCGATTGACCTCAAATTTTGCACATAAGTCATATTCGACATTACAGACCTACTCCAACTTTCTGAATCGGATTCCGACCCCGATATCAAAAATTCAACCCCCCGGTCAAACTTTTCAAAATTTTGAGTTTCGCCATTTCAAGCTTAATTCCACTACGGGCCTCCAAATAATTTTCCGGACACGCTCCTAATTCCAAAATCATCATACAGAGCTAACCGAACCGACGAAACTCCATTCTGGAGTCGTCTTCACACAGTTTTGACTACGGTCAAAATCCTAAGACTTAAGCTTCCTTTTTAGGGACCAAGTGTCCCAAATCACTCTGAATCATCCGGTAACTGAATTCAACCATGCACGCAAGTCAATACGCATAATACAAAGCTTCTACGAGCCTTATGCCGCCAAATGGGACTTAAATTCTTAAAACGACAAGTCGGGTCGTTACACCTATCAAGTGCTATGTCCTCGGAAATCTAAAGCCTCGCCATGTCCTGCCTGATCACCTCTCCCCAATACTTCTTCGGTCGTCTTCTACATCTTCTCCTGCCCTCCACAACCAGTCGCTCACACCTCCTTACCGGGGCATCTGGGCTCTTCCTCTGTACATGCTCGAACCATCTGAGCCTCGCTTCTCGTATCTTGTCATCAGTGGGAGCGACGCACACCTTCTCCCGAATATCATCATTCCTAATCTTATCCATCCTAGTGTGCCCGCACATCCATCTTAACATCTTCATTTCTGCTACTTTCATCATCTGGATATGTGAGTTCATAACAGGCCAACACTCAGCTCCGTACATCATGGCCGGTCTCCACTACTTTATATAACTTACCTTTGAGTATCGGTGGCACTCTCTTGTCACACAGGACTCCAGATGCTAACCTCCACTTCATCCATCATACCCCAATACGGTGTGTGACATCCTCGTCGATCTTCCCTCCTTCCTGGATAACCGACCCAAGGTACTTGAAGCTGCCTCTACTTAGGATGACCTGTGAGTCAAAACTCACATTCGCGCCCACTTCCCCCGGCTCAGCGCTGAACTTACACTTCAGGTATTTCGTCTTCGTCCTGCTCAGCTTGAAACCCTTAGACTCAAGAGCCTGTCTTCAAACCTCCAACCTCTCGTTAACACCGGCTCGCGACTCATCAATCAGAACTATATCATCGGCGAATAGCATGCACCATGCCACCTCCCTTTGAATATGGTGTATTAACGCGTCCATCACGAGGGCGAATAAGAACGGACTGAGCGAAGAGCCTTGGTGTAACCCCATAACAATCGAAAAATGCTCAGAGTCGCCTCCTACTATCCTTACCCGAGTCTTAGCCCCGTCATACATGTCCTTAATCGCCATAATGTAAGGAACCGACACACCTTTTGGCTCCAGCATCTCCACAAAACAAGATTGCACTTGATGATAAAGTGTCCTTTATTTAATAAAATAACCCACAATATTAGGAAGTATGCCAAAATTAATGACATATTGTTTTACAATCAATATATATATATATATATATATATATATATATATATATATATATATATATATATATATATATATATATATATATGTATTTTGTAAATCTAGGACTTTCTCATTCATCAAGCTACATTATCATACGAGTTTATCAAGATATATACCTTATCCTATATTCAATCATACAAAAAAAATGGATCGAACTTGAAAAATAAAATGGAGAGGCTTGGTAATTATTATTATTTTATGAATAATAAATTAATGCAACTAGCTAGTATATCCAAAAAATGAGTTAATGGTGAGTTGTGAAGGGTCTATTCTGCTTAGTTACCCAGTAACCGAATATTACCTAATTTTCTTTAAAAAAAAAAAATGAAAAAGGACTAAGATGGACCAAAAACAATTCACACTCGATATGTACAACAAATATTTGAATGAAAGACCTTTACCCTCCATATAAACCATTTTTTCACGCAATCATAGTTAGGTTATAAGTATCCCACTTTAATCTGTTATTCTCAATAAAAATAGCACGGGCTAGCCAGTTTTCGGATTGGTAATTCAAAAATAGCAAACGTTTGTAAAGTCATTGAAAAATAGTCACTATTTTGCTGCAACACGGATCGGTCCAGCATAATATACTGGAGATTTGTGCACATGTGTATGAACTTACAGCATATTATGCTGGAACTCCAACACGCGAAAAGTTCCAGCATAATATACTGGAGATTGGAGCACTTGTGTATGAACTTCCAGCATATTATGATGGACCGGTATATTATACTGGAACTCCAGTATATTATGCTGGATTATACTGGAACTCCGGTATAATATGTTGGAGTTCCAGTATATTATACTGGAATATTTTTCTGATTTTGAACAGTATTTTCGTTCAGATTTATCTTTACATGAAAAGTTGCTAAATTTCGATTACTTTTGAAACTATGGCTATTTTTCAATTACCACTTGTAAATCTGGCTATTTTTGAATTTCTCCCTTATTCTTATAATTGCATCGAGTGTGACTAAGAGCCCATTTGAATGAGCTTGTTTTAAGTGACTTTTAAGCATAAGTCATAAGTTAGGAATTCTAGCTTTTGACTTTTGGCTTTTTTGGGTCATTTTAGCTTAAAAACAAGTGTTTAAAAGTACTTTCTTACTTTATTCAAACACTACAAAATGACTTAAAAACTATTTTGGCTTAAAAACACTTAAAATAAGTCAATCTAAACGGGTTCTTACGCTCAGAGAGGGAGATATACCCAAAAAAAGAAAAAATGACATTGTATAGCCGCTGTAAAAATAATAGCCGAAAAATGTATAAAACTTGTATATTTTTGTATGTATATACATTTTGTATGTTATATACAAAAATTATACAAATTTTATATATTTTTTCGGCTAGCAGATTTAAATAGTTTCTGGCGGGGGCTAAAAGTGATAATACCCCTATTCTTTTCGTTTGCATTTTACTATCACTTTAATACAATAAATTTAAAGTTGATTTTCACCCATGAAATTTGTATCCCATACTAGCAAAAAACAAACGGACTTCAAAATAAACCTCATAAATAGTGAATTTCTTTCAATATTACCCTACAAATAATTAAATTTTATAAAAGATCTTAAGCCTTCATGAGCTCATTCGCATCAATCTGCTAATTGCAGGCCCAAGAAAAGGTTTAAATATACCCTCGTTATAATTTCAAATATACTCTTATACTATGAGAAAATGTTTAAATATACTCCTACAAATTAATTCAATATTGTTCATGGTTGTGATTATGATGGCAATGGTGGTGGAGGGGAAGAAAATTTTAGTGGTAGAAAAACAAATAGAGGGGAGGGGTAAAATAGGTTATGGGTGCTGAGGTGGCATGATACGTGGCATCCACCTTATCAAATATCGGTGCCACGTAGGATTGAATATCCACCTTGGACAAACTTAATGGAAAAGAGTATATTTGAACCAATAATATTACAAGGCTATATTTGAACTCAAAGTATAACAATGGATATATTTAAAACTTTTCTCATAGTACAAAGGTTTAGGCAACTCCCATTTCACCCGCCGCTACTACAGGAATCGCTTTTGCTTTCTTTTCCTTTGGCTACTAAGATTTTTCGGTTCGCTTGGTTCTCTCTTGCCTGCCTATGGATTCAGCAGCAGTTCGAAAGGTTGCCCTCTTCAGTAATCTCCGGATCTATGCTGATTTTCAACTCCCCGAAGCATTTCGTCGATTACAACGTCCTTCCTCCTCTCTGGGTGCCTATATTTGGACATTTTCCGGAAATAGAATGTTAACAATCACACAACACATTGATATCTTCCCACCTGCCTAAGCTTTGTTAGATAAATTTACCCAACACATTTGCTGGTGTGAGATAACACGTATCCCGATTAAAACAGTTGAGATGCACTCGACAAATACCACCATCAACCGGGGGGGGGGGGGGGGCATTGCAACCTTAAAAACTAAGAGAAACCTACCAAATGCATTGGTTAACATAATGCTTTCTGAGGAATTCCAAATACATAAAGGCAAAGTATGTCAAGTGGAAATAATTACATGAAACTAAACCTGCTGTGTAATTTTTTTCACAACTTTCTTATTGCCCAAAGAAAGGGAATAAAAATTTCGTCGCGAATTTGATCTTGGAATCATCTCTGAGTTGGATTTTCACTCAGGTGCATGATTTTCCTGCATCTGTACATTTTAAGTTTTGATGTCAATCAGAGACCTTCATAGAACTGTAATTTTTGAATTTTCTTTCTGGTCAAAATGTGCTTCCACAAAATACAGCTAATAAGCAAGATTGGCAGCATTAGATATACAGCAGATTCCCAATATCATCGACGCCATCAGTAGCATATGTGACCATATATTTAATCCTTTACCTGACAAATTAACCAGAGATCTATGTCAATGAACACCACTTTAACCTTAAACAGAAATAATTACTGTTTAGTAAGTTTTATGCTGCCAAATTCAGGTGAGCATGTTCCAGACAAAAGTAGATTGCGTAAACTAGTAACAGCTTTCGTTAAAGCTATAAAGCCGCCTATGGTTTCCCCTAAAAGGTCACGATCCACAAATCAGTCAAAAAATTATACTGTGTATATAAGTAAAAAAATCTTAATAAATATTTCCCTAACACGATAGAACATTTTTTGAAACCTTTTGATGGGATTCCTGCTTCCGCCACTGCCTCAAAACCTTTTGACGAGATTCCTGCTTCCGCCATTGCCTCAAACTAGTTCTAGTTTTCCTCTTTTACGACAGTGGTCAGCATAAAAACGACCATAAGAAACATGAAGGTTCCCTGTTTCTCCACACACCCAACCCCATCTCCACCCCCCACCCCACCCCACCCCACCCCCACACACACACAAAGCCCCATAAAAAAATAAGAGAAAATGATGCTCATGGTGTGCCCCATTCCCTTGCTTCTGAACTTAGCTGTTTACTTTTATTTATTTTTTTATATTTATTGCTGGATAATGAAATTCAAGCTTTATGTCCACGATATTAACTAACAGTTGATATGGCTAACTTCAAAGTGCGGATATGACAAAACATTTCAAATCTCTAGACCCTTTCTGCTCTCAGAATTTGAGGATGATCCTTGTTTCAAGGGTGTTCCCTACATCTTAATTCATCTAAACATTTGAAATATTGTTCACAGCTAATGAATATTTAGTAGTCTAGAATTACTTAAACCATAACCTTAGAACTCAATGATTTTCCATCAGGAGATATTTACGTAAAAAAAAGATGTAAACGTTCAAGATTCAGCTATATACAATTAGCTTCTGTTTTTCAATTTTCCTCTGTATTGCGCTTATTTAGAGAGGTAGAGCTTGATACTGATGAAAGAAAAAGAAAAAAAAAACTGTCGTATTTACAACATAAAAAAAATTACAAATGAGTAAGTTGATATTCTTACTGATTTGGCCCGATGCTGCAGCAGGAAGTGCGGGAATTCTCACAGCTGCAAAAGCAGGAAGTTTTTGATGTACATCAGCGACCAGTCATATAAGAAGATAAATTTTGGAAACAGAACATAATAAGAAGGAATAAGTCCGACATACACTTATTGCATGACGAAGCTGGTAACTGAGACATAGATGGCCAAGGAGCCGGAATATTGTCATTTAAGTCGCAGACAAAACTGATCCCCGTACTTTGGTCCAGTATTGCATCCGACGGTAAACTAGGCAAAAGACACCCCGAAACTACTCCAACAAAAACAATGACAAATAATTATTGACCGCTACGGCAACCGTAACAATTATGCCTCAATTCCAAACTAGTTGGGTAAATAATTACTTATTGATGTGGTAAAAATCTAAGATAAAAAAAGAAAAGGTAGGTAAAGATAGGACTGAGACTTAAAGTATACAAGCACCTAATCTAGCAAAGGGAAATTAGCATGTACATACATTACTGTTTCTATAAGTAACTAACTACATAGTTAGCTTCCCTTAAGCTATTTATAAGCGGCATCACACTTCACTAGTCAAGGTTCAAAAGTTTCCACCAATCTAATATATTGTTCTTCTGTAGTACAGCTAATATTCAAGGGCAGAGATAGAAGCCGATATACGGGTGATTAAACCCGGTAGCTTTACTCCTAACCCTATATTTGTATTAAGAAATTCTCTAAATATGTACAAAAATTAAATTCAGAACCGAGTTACTAACACCTTATGTTGCTATCCTAGAATTTAGAACCCATAAAATTCAAATCCTGGCTCCGCCTCTGTTAATGTCTATTAGTCCAATGTTCTTTTAGTTCATAATATATCGTATGTAACAAAGCACCTCGACCAACCTCTATCCATGTGTCATAACAGAAAATTTAATGTTTCATTATGTGGAGTATTAATGGTCAAAGCAGGTAAACTGATATGATAACTATTGAAGAAAAAGAAGGAAAAGAGCAAAGAGGTATAGAAATGGATTTGCGAACAGGTAAAGTAGGTAGATTACCTTCTGGTGCAACTGGTGTAGTGTAGTCATTTGAAGATAACCAGATGCCACAAACATGACAAGATCAAAATTTGACGTCAGCTCAACGCATTTGTATAGTGCACAATGTTTCAAAGGGCTACTAAATAAAAAACTGACCTTGTACGGAAAAATCCTTGAGGCTAATGTGACAGAGATTGTAGACATTTTTGCTAACATTGGCTTTCTGTAGCTTAAGACCAAGTGAAGCAGCACAATCCAAAGCTTGCAAGTTGGTGACGAAGCTCTGCCTTTGTAAGTGAGAGACATACCTCTCAACAGTATTACAGCATATTGATTGGTTATTCATCCCGTCTCCACAAGCCTTTGTAATATTTTTCATGCCAGGAAAAGCCAGAGGGCACACTAAAGGGAAGAAAAAAAAGGATCAGTAGATTTATAACTAAACAGAAAAGCAAAGATAGAAGGTGAGAACGGCAATCTAATTTTATTTTCTTTATCAAGTGTTTTGGTGAGAATGCCTATAACTATTCGTTTTGCAGATCTATGCCTATGTTTCGTGGCACATATTTCTTACATCTTCTTTAGCCGAGGGTCTATCGGAACCAGTCTCTCTGCCCTCCCAGGGTAGGGGTAAGGCTGCGTACATCCTACCCTCCCCAGACCCCACTTGTGGGATTTCACTGGACTGTTGTTGTTGTTGTTGTTGTTGTTGTTCATGGATAATGACTATGCAATGAGAAAGTCAAGGTCGTTATGAAAGAGAACCGCTATGTAATCCTCACCTTTATTGTTTTTGCAATTAGAAAGTCCTCTAAGAACATCTTTTGCTCCAGCAGGGTCAAGTTTACTTGCCAACCATCGGTGTACAATACTTTTACAGTCGTTAACTCTGGTCGTGTGATCAGCCAGCACATGAGAGCCATCCATGCTTAAAAGATCATATGCTTTAAGTGCAAGTTTTTTAGCAGCTTCTGATATAGCATTTTGGCAGGTTTGCTCACAGCATTCATTCACAAGATCGATCTTGCCACAGGCAGCAAGTAGGCTAGACGAGTCCACAGTCGTCTCAAACTCATGAACATCTTTGACCGGGCAAGAACCTTGAGTAAGATTAGACGGATGGAGAGAGCATATATGCTGCAAAGTATCATTGGCACCTTGGCTCACCAGAAGTTGCTGAAAATCTGAAAGGCAATGCTTTGCGAGGGTCCCATTTAATGCAAGCATATTTGTTTTTTTACTAGACCGCCCAATAAGAATAACAAGAGTTGTTTCCAGTTGAGGGCAGCACATGACATTAGCCAGATACTGTGCAAATGGTGCTACACAATCTATTGATGTCACGGTCATCATACTTCTCACAGCATCAAAGTTAAGCGTACAGAGTCCTGGAGAGAGTGAGAGCAAAAGTCAGAGAAGACAGAGGATAGAGAAAACCTAAGATCCACCTGAGGTCTATTCTTTTCTCTAACACTATGTTGCTTTATATTCTTTTTATAATTGGTGGTGTTTTGGCCAACTTGTACGCACCTCGATTATGCCACCAAGTACCTGCTATCTCCCACCAGCACAAGTACCGGATAATTCTACCCACCAAGGCTTAATCAGATGGGAAGAAATCACCTAATGTTTTTTTGTCCCCGTTAGTATTTAAACCCTGATCTCCAATCTAGGCTGCTTTATATTTGGACGTGGTCTTGCCATTTTTAAGATATTTTTCTGGCCAAGTTGAAAAGAGTTTGACAAAATTCGTTTCTTAAACAAAACTGATAATATAGGTATACAACTACTTGTAAAAGTTTAATCAGTTTGTTTAGATCGTATTGTTATACTACTTTGCCCTTGCCAGCTCCTTATAAAATAATATTGGCATACTGTTCCTGATCAAAAAATATATAATGGCATACTGTCGTGTGCGATGTTTGCACGGACTCTCTAAAATAGTGCCGCACCCGTGTCGGATCCTCCAAAAATACACTAAATTTGGAGGATCCGACACGCACCTGGCGACATTTTCGAAGAGTCCACGCAGCATACTTGTATGTATACTTTTAACTACTCCAAGTTGCACCAAAAATGGAAGAATGGTATGCTTCTTAAAACTTTATTCTAGCTAAGGACTAAAAAGTTTAATGTAATTAGTTTCTGAAACAAACCAGATAATTTGGGTAAAGTGCTGTTTGTGAAAGGTGCCAATGGAGAAGGTGCAAATAGGGGAAGAAGGGGCTGTGGAGCAGCATTTGGGGAGATCTCTGGCAAAAGAGTGTCCTCCTTTATGTCCTTGAATAGAGAGCCTTTTAGATGCTTCAGTGAGCTGCAATTGGAGTCTCGGATACCTGTACAAATAGCAAATCCATCTGAAATTGGAAATAGCAAGCACTGGTTCCTACAAACAGCCAGCAAAAGGTTGTATACAAAAAATATACGGATCAACGGTGCAAGCACCATCATGTGCATACACCACATTAAGTGTTCAACCAAGAATTCTAAAACCAATAGAAATTTGTACATCTGGAGAAATTCAATATTAACTGCATTGATTTCTTGATTCACTCAGTTTTGTCAAATCTGAATACCCCACGAAAACCACTACCTCACGCGCGCTCCGGCAAGGATTAGCTCTTGAAACCATTTCATAGCTAGTTAGCTTGTACATTACCCTCTTCTTCACTAAAGCACTCCATATGCAAAGTTAGATTATGAATTCCTATAGATTAAACAATCGACTTCCTAAGATCAAAGCAATTCACAACAGTACAACTGATTCAAGCAGCAGGAGATGCAAGGGAATGAAAGCATCACATAGACCAAGGTCTCCGAGCAGAAAATGTTGTCCAGCTGACGCAGAAGTACTAAAAAAAAAACAGATTTCTTTGAAATGGCTAATAAGATTAACATAATACACAACTAAACTACTAGAGAATACTTATCAAAGGACACGCGCACACACGCACACGCACACACACATATAACCACTTGAGATTAATGTTGGAACTTGGAAGGATGACATCATAAATGCGGACTTCTTGAAGAAAGTGTATTTTTTCGAGCCTCGACTACCCCTACTTAATCCCGTTTTCAGTGAGCCTATGAAACAGTTTTAGCTACTCATGCACAATAAAATTTTCTAAAACACAAACATTGTTCTTCAAAGATAATCAAATCTTGGTAAAGTAGCTCAATATAATATCTAGCTGATGACAAACTGACAGACGACCATCTAACAAAAAATATAAAAACAGAGAATTTTGAAGTAAAATATATCAACTCACACCCTTAACATGGCCTAAAGGAAAACTCATATCCTACGGTATTAGGGAAGAGTTTAAGTTTTGTGCACTTACGCTACAGGCAGGGGCGAAGCTACACCCTGGTAGGTAAATATTAGGTTTTAGAGGTATATAACATATATTGAACACCCTTTGTCGGCGATTCTTTTTACTTCGAACACCCTAGGGTCCTGGCTTCGTTACCGACTTACAACAACAGGTAAATCTTTGGCAAGTATGATATGGTAATTATTCGAGTAATTAACCTGCTATAGCCCGTTAAAATTGAGTTGATGGGGTAAAAACTCTTTACATTGTTGGTACATATAGCTTAAATCCATCAGAACTATACAAAGAGAGCAATTTAAATCCCCAAGTAAAAAATTTAAATTTCCGGAAACAGCCTCTCTACCCCTCCTCCGGATAGGGGTAAGGTCTGTGTACAGTGTAGGCTCTACCCTCCTCGGACCCGTGGGATTCAACTCGATTGTTGTTGTTGTTGTAAGTAACAATATTTTCTTGTTACAGAACACCAATTTCCTTAATACAAACATAAATCAGTAAACTTTATTAAAACCCAGCTGGGGTTTTAGCAAAATTTGGTAAATTTCAAGACTATATTCACAGATCATTCAAGAAATAAGCAAAATAAACCAAGAAAAGCTCAAAAAAGGGCATAAAACACTTACAAAGAAGCAGTATAAATACAACCAGAAGCTCAAGTTTGAAACTTCCACTGACCCCTCCTCTCATTTTCTGCCTTCCTTTGCTTCAAGACACAAAAAAGAATCCAAAAATAACAGAAAATCCAAGAAGGGGCAAAAGGGTCAAGAATTAACAGCAAATCTTGGATTTTCAGCTAAGAAATAACTGTAGTTTACAGCAAAATGAGCACTGGAAAATGCAGAAAGTGGTGAGTGAGTTGGGAGAAGCCATGAATGAGGTGCTCTTAAGTGGTGTGGGGACAGAAGCAGTAATTAACAATAGCTGTACAAATTAGTATAAGACCCCACTAACGGACCCAAGAGAACAATAAATAAGGGGACGTTTGGTATGGTGTATAAAAATAGTGCTCAATAAGGTGTATTAATACAAGAATTAATAATACATGGGTTAGTAATGCAAGTATTAGTTATGCAAAAATTATTTCTAATTCACTATTAAAATTAAAATTTAGTATGGACTTTAAAAATACCCTCCATATTCTTTAGTTTTAAGAGATTTTAAGAATAATTTTATATTTAATTATGCTAATGCATGTATTAATAGTTTTGGTATTTCTAATATCATAATTTGTTATATATTAATTATACATAGGATAATAACAAATAGATTATATAACTAATACTTGCATTAATAATATATAGGTTAAAAAAATATATTAAATAAAAAAATAATAATATCAAAAGTTAATGCATACATTATTTTTTCTAATTCATCTTAACAAACGACCCCTGAGTTTCAGCGTGAAATCTGAGATAATGAAATGGCTGCACACTGCACTGTTGGGGAGCATTAAATCCATCACTTGCCTTTTCTTTTAGTCACGCGCCAGGCACGAGAGATCTTAAGTTCTCTTTCTCTCTCTGAGATTTTGTGGTCTGTGTTGTATGGACACGTGGCGCTTTGTCCTTGATTTTCAGCACTTAATCAAGTCAAAATGCATGCAGATTGAAAAATTGCCATTAATACTTCTAGTTAGGACGGAGATAATCTTTTAATTCATAGTCTTAGGACTATTTTCAAGTAGTTAATTAAGATAAGAAATCTTAATCTAGTAGGTCTGAGATTATCATTTCTTTCACTCTTAGGGCTATTTATTACTCCCTTTCATCCATTTTAATTATCGTGGTTACTAAAATTAATTAATACAAAATACTTATCAGTTTAGACTATCAACATATAATAAATTATTTTTTTCATTTTATTCTTAGTATTAATTAGTCTTGAAAGTAAAAAAATGTTAATTATATAGCATATAAAACATAAATGAGAATATAATAGTCAAAACCCCTTCTTATTAATGATTTTTTAAGGACCTATAAAAGAAAAATATGAAAACTAAAATAGACCGGAGAAAATACAAATAGCTTTACTTGAAAGAAAATATAAATTAAACTTGATATTACTATTCTTTTGACCTATATTTACATTGAGGCCTCAACTCATTCGAACTCGCACGACATAAGACTTTCTGAAAGAAAACATGTTCCTACCAAGATGGTTGCAACTTACAACTTACAATTCTTTTGAAGTAGTTAGGATAAATAAGAAACAAAAAGAATCAAATATTTCTTTGGATTGTGAAATATTTCTTTAAAAAATGGTTATCCAGGTTTAGTAGGTGCATTTGCCCCAATTGTTTTGCAATATTGAGCAACAGTGCCTGGAAACTGGATTACTAGTACTATTAAATTTTGGAAGGAAATTTTTACCTAGTTATACTGTAATAGAAACCTATTTATTGCGTTAAAATCATTATTGAATTAATTATAATTTAACTTTGTTTACTAATTATATACAAATATATATATATATAGACTAATCTTTCCTATTTTGTTTCCTGAAATTCTATCTTTGTCTCAGTGGTTGCCGATCTAGTTTGTTGGATCATTGGTGCAATAATAATTCATTTATTATGTTTCTATATTATTTCATATGTGGATTAGCCCTTCCATTATGGTTTCTCTTTCTTTCTATTTTCTATTTTCTTTTTTTATGTTAAATAATGAATACGGATGATCACTTCTGAAATAGGTAAGACCGTTAATTTGTTTTAGTTTTTTTTTGGAATCAATAAATTAAAGAGTATTAATCAGAATCGAGAAGACTGAACTGAAAACCATTAGAAACTACATTGACAACCATTAAAAAGCATCGTAACTTTGAATTCGAACATCAAATTTTGCAAAATTATTTTTTATTTGGATTGAATGTTGTTGCAAATAATTGGGAATATCATTTGGAGTTTATATCTCAATTTTAAAATAATTTAGTGGAGATTCGAGTTGGTTTTGGTTAAAATTTCATGTTGAAACTCGAAGAAGAAGAAGAAGAAGAATGGAGGTTATTGATAGAATTATGTTTAAAAAATATTATATATTTAAATTATACTTTTTGTCTAGACATGTGTATATTTTGTAAAAAGCTTTAATTCCTTTCTACAAAAATAAGAAAACCTAACTAAAATTGGGTAAATAAGTTTAAATTTTCATATAATACGAAAATATCAACTTTGAAGTAGATAAATAAGTTAAGGCTAGTGACATCAGCTATCGGCTATTGGCCTTGTGAAAGCTCCTCCTTAATATGTTTGATCCCTTTTTCAAGTCTTCTTCCCCGTCAATGATTATGGGTCGCTCTTGTCCTTTAATTCGATACACTACTCTAACGCCAGTTGCCTATACAACATCTTTACTTTTTAGTAGAGTCCACTTTGGTTATCGATACACCCTCTCTAGAAATCCCATTTTGGAATATTGAAACTTCCCTGATGAACAAGATAATTTTGAAAGAGTAAAAAAATATATAACTTGCGATGTGGTTCATGTGGAGTTTTTGGTTAAACTTACGGACTATCAGTCATGATATACACAAAAATTTATGTAAGTGATGTCAATAATCGTCAATTTTGAAATTTTTACTTCTTCCAGTTTATATTTATTTTGTATTATTTTCAAACGGTCAGCTATTCTATAAATATATATTCTTTATTAAGAATTCAAATTTAGACGTTTTGCATTTTGAATCGAGAAAGTGAGTTGTTAAATTTATATCTAACTCTATTTAAATTTAAATTTATTTTTTCCATATATATATATATATATATATATATATATATATAAGGTCGGCAGAATCAAGATTTTGTTCTGCCAAACCCGACCTTTGGTTGGATTTGCTACTGTCTTAGAATCAACTGGTGTTAAATAATATATGTAATTATGTACTCACTTTATTAATATTATATTATTTATTTATTATTAATATTACTAGTATTATCGGTATTATTCTTGTTAATAATAATGTGGCCTCACACATATACTGATAGAAACAGAAACGAGAAAGAGAAAGACTACCCTCTCTCTAACTCCCACTAACCTAACTAGATCCCAAAATGTCCACAGGTCCACTACCGGCAAATGACCCCACACTTAAAACTCTACCAGAACCCCCTGATATCCTACATGTATCCCATCAACGGGATATGGAAGAAGAAATGCCCCAGAAGAACTCCTTCAAGGAAATCCTCCTAGAGGTAAACCTAATTTCATCTACCGTGTATCCACTACCACATCAGTCACCCACACCCCTTTGTTTGAATTGAATGCCAGAAACATTCTGATTCTACTGACGAACGAAGATAAAGTTAGGCTTTACCACCCATGAAATAATTCTCTAATTATTTAACTATTTGGGGAAAAATCCCACACCAAGTGCTGCGAGCCCCTTATTCTCATCAATTTGGGCTGGGATTTCTTTATAGTCAAATTCAATCTCGAAGAAAGCATGACTAAAATTTTAATAGAAGGACCATGGTTTGTAGTGGGGCATTTTTTATCAGTACGCCGATGGAAACCAATTTTTGTCCCAGAGGAATCGAAGATAGCCATAACGGCCGTGTGGATCAGGCTACCCCAGTTGCCGACGGAATTATACGATAAAGCTATACTTGAACGAGTCAGCAACAGAATCGAAAAGCTACTAAAGATTGACACCTGCACCTCTTCCACCCTACAGGACAAATACACTAGGATTTGTGTTCAAGTACGACTAGCAATCCCAGTTACTACTGCAGTAACCATAGGTGCCCACAACCAGCCTATATTGTATGAGGGAGAAGGGATCCTTTACAAGGCATGTGGGCGGATTGGGCACACATTAAGATCTTGCTCTTTCAAGGCCAAACCCATAGACCAAAACCCCAACCCAGACCTCAATACAACTACAACCCCAACCGGAGAAGAAGCAGTGATGAACGGCGATGCCCAATGGAATACCACCCCATTAAAAAGACATATGCAGCGATAACATGAGGGAAGAATGGTAGAAACTACCCAAACACAGGTAAAGCGGTTCAATCCAGTGCCAAGTATGTTCCTCGCCCTGAATCACAGATCCGTCGTGGATTCCATTAACTTGGGCCACATTGAGAATGACCCGGGGAGCCAGTTGTCCCAAAAGGAGCGGTTAGGGGGGCCTCATACCTCCTCAAGGCCTAATGAGACCCAAAAACTTATTAGCTCAACTCAGTAATTGGGCATGAGTAGCTCACCCAACCCATCGCATGCCAGTCTTTCTGGCAATAGAAGGCATCTACCTAACCTACCTATAAGAGATGCATGTTTGGGGAAAATACCTCATACCCACAATCCTAAAATTGATACTAAAGAAGGGAAAAAGGATACCCCTAGTTGACTTCACTTTGTACCTCCCAAATCGAGTACTCTTACAAAAAATAAGAATACCCCAGTCACTCAAGGAAATCCTCTAACAGCCCAAACCCACTTGAAAGCGGGCCATCCTACCCCAAGGGATCAAAAACTGATCCCACTTTACTCTCACACATAACCCACCACCCACCCTCCTCCGTCTGTGTCACCTCCACTAGAGGTAATCGATTACTTGTTTCACATCAATCGCCCACTGTTACCAGTGAGAAGACCTTTCTTGCCAATCCTCCAAGATTGACTGCACAAGTAAAATCTTCAGACACACCTCCCAACGAAGAAGATATGGCTTATAGCCATAGTCCCCGAAATATGATTCACTCTTCCAAACCCCCCTCTAGCAGATTTCACGAACCTGAACACAGGAATGGAAAACTCGAAATCAAACACCCAACCCTCAATCATCTCTCCATTAACGATTTCCTCCACCCCACTATCACCAGAACACAAGCCGGATTCTTTGCTGGAACTGGCATTATAAGGGAGCAGTCAAAACCTGCACATGATGATGGGGTCGGTCCCTATGGAAATAATTGTCCAGGACCCTCGCTACCTAGCTCGGCTAGCGATGCAGCTACTCCACAAGGGGCTGGAAAACTTTGGACACCAACTGTGTATGTCCATATTTCTTCAGGCGCAGCACATGGGGACACAACAACCGTTGTCCATTGAGTAGATCAATATCTTCATGGGCCACCTCTGTCAGTCCATGCCCTTTTTTCCACTGATGAACCTAGACACACCAACCCCATTACCTAACTTCACCCTATGTCCACCAGTAGTACAGGTACCTCCCCCATTTTCTCATCCACTATCTCCCATCAACCAACTTAGCAGGGTACTCAACAACACCCTGAGTTATCTCACGAAATCCAATGTGGATCTGGAGAATATCATAAAAAACCTAGGTGTCCCAAAAATAAAAGCCTTTCTCATACAAGAATTCAAATAGCTCTTGGGGAAATGCTTATTGCTTTGTGCCCCAAAAAGCTAACAAGCTGCATAATCAATCATCGAGTGCCCTTATCTCCAAACTCGAGAAACTCAGTAGTATCCCTAAAGCCTCTGTTAGGTGTGATGAAGCCAACCTCTATGGGCAAGGGGAATGGAACCAAGAGAAAGCCCCCCTCTCAAAATTCATTGTTAATGAATTTCATTATATGGGATACTAGGAATGCTAATAATGATGAGTTTCGTAGGCATTGTGCCTCCATTGTTAAGCTTCACAACCCTGCTCGATTGGTCCTACTTGAAACTAGGATGGCAGATCATAAACACCTCACTACTGAGCTTCAGTTTGATGCTCAATTCCAAGATCCCTTTATTGGCCAATCTGGTGGCATTGTGCTAATGTGGAAAGAGGACTTGCTCAAGGCCAAGGAGATTTCCACCACACCTCAAGGGATTCATGCTATGGTGCAGGTAATCCCTCTTCTTCAAAATGGCTCTTCTATGCTATATATGCTAGTAATTGCTTGGTTGATAGGAATAGACTTTGGTAGCTCCTTGAAGACTTAACATCTGTATATAGGGATAGCTGGTTAGTTGGGGAAGATTTTAATGAAATTCTGAAAGCTAGAGATAAGTTGGGTGGAAACTGCTTAAATTTCAATAGAAGTAATAGATTCTGGCATTGTCTAAATCAAGTGGACCCGGGGTTCAAAGGCTCTAAATACACCTGGACCAATAAAAGATAAACTAGGAGGCAAGACCTGATCTTAGAAAGACTTGATAGATGCCTTGCAACTAATACTTGGATAGAACTATTCCCTGAATCCACACTAACCCACCTTCCTAGGACTCACTCTATTCATTTTTCCCTTCTTCTCAACATCTTGAGTAACCATCACACTAGGCATAACAGACTCTTTACATTTGAATCTATGTGGTGTAACCACCTTGAATTTCTCCCTATTATGCAAGATAGTTTCTCTATTGAGTATAACATCCATAGGGCAACTGAGATCTTCAAAGGTAGGGTGACCATCTGGAATAAGCATGTGTTTGGCAACATATTCCACAAGAAAAGACATACTTACTAGATTTAATGGCATTCAAAAATCCAATGAATACCCTTTTAGCACCTTTCTCCAGACTTGCAACAGGAGTTTAATGTTATCCTTAAGAATGAAGAGGGCATCTGAAAGCTTAAATCTAGGATTAACTGGCTGAGTGAGGTGTGATGCCAACACTAGGTTTTTTCACACTTCAACGCTTAATAGGAGAAGGAGGAACAAAATACTATGTTCGAAAGATGAGGTTGGAAACCTAATCCGAGAACACCACCACATAAAAGAGGCCATTCTTAAGTACTTTTCCAACATCTTCACCTCTGAACATCATCACTCCAGTAGGAATCCCTCTTATAGTGAAGGTAGACCTAATGTCCTTGATAACAGAGACAAACAAACCTTGGATTCCCCCCTGAGGTTGTCTGAAATTAGTGCCGTAAAATCCTTTAAGCTTATGAAGGCTCCAGGACCAGATGGGCTTCATCCCTTCTTCTATCATAAGCATTGGCATATCCTATTTGTAACGACCTGACCGGTCGTTTTGAGCATTTGCACTTTGCTAGATGGTTTGAGGGCATGAGTAGCTCTGTATGATCTATTATGACTTGTGTGTATCCTCGATTTCAGTTTTCGAGTGATTTGGAATTATTTTGGAAGAATGAATTTCATGTTTGAAGCTTTAAGTTGGACTTTTATGTATTTGACTCTGGATCAGAGTTTTGATGGTTCGGTTAGGTTCAGATAGTGATTTTGTACTTGGATGTATGCCTGAATTTATATTTGGGTGTTTCTAAAAGGTTTCATCAAAATTTGGCAAAAGTTGAAAATTTGAAGGTTTGGAATGTTCATAAGTTTGATTGGGAGTTGAATTTGATGATATCAGGTTCAGATTATGGTTTTGGTGGTTGGAATAGATTTGTATGTCATTTGAAACTTGTGTGCAAAATTTGAGGTCATTCTAGATTGATTTGATATGGTTCGGCACTAGTTTTGGAAGTTGGAAGTTCAAAAGTTCTTCAAGTTGAATTTTGAGGTAAGATTTATCATTTTGATGTTGTTATATGTGATTTGCGGCCTCGAGTAGGTTTGTATTGTGTTTTGGAACTTGTTGGTATATTCGGACGGGGTCCCGAATGGCTCGGGTGAGTTTCAGACGTGATTCGGTTTATTTTTACTTCATGTTACATAACTGAAGGGGGTATGATGATGGTGTTTCCGCATCTACGAAAGAATGGACACAGATGCGAGTCCGCAGATACAGACAAGTAGTCGCAGAAGTGGAAAAAAGCTGGGTGAGGAAAGATCGCAGAAGCGGGTCTGCGAGTGCATCTACGGAAGCGCATGAGCGGTTGTCTGGAGCGTAGAAGAAAGGTTGTGCTTATGAGCAGATGATGGATCGCACCTGCGAGATCGAAGAAGCGGATATAGTTCTGTAGGTGCGAGAGGTCGGGATTTCAGCGTTATTCCGCAGGAGAGGGTCTTTTGTCGCAGAAGCGGCCGGTGGTTCGCAAAAGCGGAATAGCTTGGCAGAAGTTATAAATCGAGGGTTTTGTTCATTTTAACATATTTTGAGTTCGGGAGCATGGATTTGGGCGATTTTGGAGGCGCTTTTCATCACATGGATTGGGGTAAGTGTTCTCTACCCGATTTTAATTATATTTCGTGAATCTATATTCAATTTTATCATTTGGATTATGAATATTAAAGAGAAATTTAGGGTTTTTGTCTAAACTCTCATAAAGTGAATATTTGAGTTTCGAACATTGATTCGGATTCGGATTTAAGTGAAATTAGTATGATTGTGTTCGTAATCGAATGGGTCGCCGGATTTTATAAGTTTTGTTGGGTTCCAAAGTGCAGGCCCGGATTTGACTTTTTGGTTGACTTTAAGCTTTTGATTAAAGATTCAACCTTTATCGATTGAGTTTATTTCCTTTGGCATTATTTGATGTTCTTGAGTTTCTTTTGGCTGGTTTCGAGCCGTTCGAAGGTCGGTACATGCGGGATGGCATTTCTAGAGTATTATTTGGCGTGCCCGGTATTGGATTCGGCTAATTCGAGGTAAGTATTATATCTAAACTTGGATGTGAGGGTATTTAACCCTGAGAAATATGTTATAAAAGATGTATTAAGGTAACATACGTGCTAGGTGACGAGTGTGTTGGCGTACACCGAGGGAATTATGATTTTAGTCGACTATTGGACTATGATCGAACTTGTTTTGCTGTTATATCTTGTTACATCCATAATCTCCCTACTTGTTTGATTGTAATAGCTGTGAATCATGTTAGAAATCATGTTTAGGCTATATGCTTATTCTGTTTGGACACACTGAGGTCATCTCTGATGTTGAGTTATTTGCTTACATTGCAAATACATACTCAGTCATATTCATACATTTGCATATCATATCCCAGTCTCTGTTATCATTTGTTATCACATCATATTATCATTGTTTGGGCTGATTGGCATGAGATTTGTGAGCCCGAGAGACTGGAGAGATTGATAACTGAGTTGGGGCCTGAGGGCCGGATTGTGAGCGATATTTATGGGATCGGACTGAATGCCGCAACAGGTTTTATTGATTCATGATGGGATCGGGCTGCACACCACAATAGGTTTTATTGATTCATGATGGGATCGGGCTACACGCCGCAGTAAGTTTTATTGATTCATGATGGGATTGGGTTGCACGTCGCAACAGGTTTTATTGATTCATGACGGGATTATGTTGCATGCCGCAGCAGGCCATGTTGGCTTATATTAGCACTTGGACAGGATCCACCCCTCTGTAGTCTAACATACTAGCAGTGAGCGCAGGTACCGAGTGCCGAGTACCGAGTGTCGAGTGATTGAGTATACCGAGTGATTGAATATACTGAGTGATTGAGTGTGAGACAACGAGATTGAGTACTTTGAGAGCATGGGTACATAAGTTCATCACTGTGATGCATTACATTTGACATGATACTTGGCATATAGGCATAGAGATACATTTCTTCATGCTAAACGGTATTGTGAGATTCATGGCCTCACATGCATGTTGACATGTAGGCATAGATGTGTACTCTCCTCATGCTAACTGATAATGAAACATCTTATTTTTTGTTCAAAGGTTTTGGAAAAAATTATAGTTTTATAATATACTCATATTTTGGTGATTTCGGTGAAAGATTTAGGTCTTACTATTATACCTGAAAAGTATGTCTATTTTTCGTAACTGTGAATGAGCTGAGCATCATATCTTTGAGTTATTACTTGTACTGCTTTTATTATATTATTACGAGTTGTTCTTGGCTATTGGTGTTGGACTCTGACCATTGTCCAAGCTCGTCACTGCTTTCAACCTGAGATTAGGTTTGTTACTTATTGAGTACATGGGTTGGTTATAATCATACTACACTTCTGCACCTTGCGTGCAGATTTTAGAGCTGATATTGTTGTGCATGGCGGGAGCTGACATTGAAGATGTATCTGCTTTTCGGTTATAGCTACCTCTTGTTCTTGATAGCTTTAGATTTATAAATCTGTTTATGTATATTTCGAACAGATGATGTATTTATTTCATACCATCTTTGTAAACTCTAAATCTCAGAAGCTCATGATTCGTACTACTAGTCCTGGTTGTTATATAAAAGTTCAGTTATTTCATCATTATATTCTCAGTAAATCTCATTTAAAATTGGATTATTGCTAAATTGGATTACTTAACGGGTTGGAGTAGGTGCCATCACGATTAGTTAGATTTTCGGTCGTGACACTGTCCAACCAGATAAATAATTACTACATGTCAGTGTTTCCATCTGGAGTCGTGCCCTCTGAGATTAACAGAACCTACCTCTGCCTAATCCCCAAATGTCCTAATGCTACTATGTTAAGAAACTTCATACCTATAGGACTGTGCAATACCATGTACAAGCTAGTCACTAAGATCATTGTCAACAGAATCAAGTATGTCCTTAACAATATCATTGGTCCAACTCAAGCCAGCTTTCTATCAAACAGAAGAGCTGCTAATAATGCCATAGTGGTTCATGAGTACATAAATCACTTTCAGAAGATGAAGGGTAAAAATGCTAACATGATCTTAAAAGTAGACCTAGAGAAAGCATTTGATAGAATAGAATGGTCATTCATCAAAGACTCCTGCTCTTCTTCAATTTTCCAAGTAGACTAATCACCTTGATTATGTCTTGCATCACCACCAGTTCCATCTCTGTCCTGGTTAATGGAGACCAGACTAAATTTTTTTTAACCCAACTAGGGGTATTAGACAAAGTGACCCTATTTTCCCTACCTCTTCATCATTTGCATGTAGAGGCTTTCTAGGAATATAAAAGAGGCTGTTAGGAACAACTCCTGGTTCCTAATTAGCATCAACAGGAGTGGGCATATGATCTCTCACTTGTTTTTTGCTGATGATCTCACTCTATTTGCTAGAGCAAATAATAAGAACTACCATGCTATTTTAAGAGCACTGGGGGAATTCAACAATGCCTCTGGTCAGAAGGTGAACTTCCCTAAGTCTAAGGTCTTTTTCTCTACCAACTATAGAGAGGAATGGGCTAGCTAATGCAGCTCAATCCTGGGCATCAAGACTGGCTTAGCCTTTGAAAAATACCTTGGATTTCCCATTTTCCACAAAAGGCCCATAAGTAGTGACTTCCAATTCATCTTGGAGAACCTTAACATCAATCTGGCAGGTTGGAAAACCAAGTTCTTCGACATGGCTGGCCATACTACTCTATCTAAAGCTAGTCTGAGTAGCATCCCCAGCCATGTAATGCAATACATTAAGTTGCCCTCTAAAATAACCAATCGGATTGATAAAGTTCAAAGGGATTTTATCTAGGGCACTACTGCTGAAAAAAGGAAACTTTATGGTTAAATGGGACACAATTACAAAGCCTAAGAATAGGGAGGGCCTGGGTCTGCAACAAGTTCATATGAAGAATAAAACTTGCAATACTAGCCTAGCATGAAGAATGTACAATAACATCAGTTCCATATGGGCTAGAGTGCTCATGGGTAAGCACTGTAGTGGGACTGGAAATAGGGGTAAGCCCAAGACTAGGGTCTGACAATGCATTCAAGAGGGTTGGAAAGTATGTACTAAAGCCTCCAGATGGATTGTCCACAAAGAGGACATGATCAATTTTCTGGAGGACAGTTGGTTATCCAACTTGCAGCTTCTTAGCTCTATCCTAAGAGGGCCTTGGCAACTGACTGACTTGAATAGGAAAGTTAGTATTGTGCACTGTAATGGGATCTAGGACCTTAACTCAATCAGCTATCTCGTTCCACATGAGATCTCTACCATTATCCAAAGAACTTCCATCCCTCTTAATGCAAAGGCCAATGATAAACTAATCCGAAAGCTCATACCCACTGGGATATTCTCCTGTAGGCCAGCCTATAATTTCATTGCCTTCAACTTCACCGGCAATCCTGATCAAGAAGACCTCTATGATTGGATTTGGAAGCTGAAGGTTCCAAATAAGATCAAGTTCTTCACATGGATGATGCATTAGAATAGACTTCCCACTATAAGTTACCTCTACCACATTAGGCCGAATATTAACCCAAATTGCTCCTACTATGGAGTACATGTGGAGGATATCAACCACATTTTATTTGAGTGTCCTAATGTCAAGGTATTCTGGCTCAACCTGGTAATGGCTAGCACTAACAGTCAAGCCATTCCACCTAATGCCTTCACCATGCAAACCTTGGAGGATACTTGGCACAGGCTCCAATATGTCCCCTTCAATGCCTGTATTGACCGAAAGATGGTTCTACCTTTTTGGTTTTGGAGCATCTGGAAAACTAGAAACACAAACATGTTTGAGAAGAGAAAGACCCACACCTCTATCCACCAAACAACTGCTATGCCAGTTGAGTATTGTCATGTAGTTGCTAGTCAAAAAACTAAATCCTGAAAAAGTTACCCTTCACCTCTAGTGGCATAGCGGCTGGGACTTTCAAGCTTCACATTGTTGGGGCTGCTTGTGCTTCAACTAGGCAAAGGGGATGTAACGACCTGACTGGTCGTTTTGAGTATTTATGCTTTTTTCAACTATTTAAAGTCTTGAATAGCTTCATATGATGTATTATGACCAGTGTGTATTGTCGGATTTGGTTTTCAGATGTTTCGGGATTAGTTCGGATGAATGAAATTCATGTTGGAAACTTAAATGAAAAGGGTTGATCGGAGATTGACTTTTATGCAAACAACTCCGGAATGGAGTTTTGATGGTTCCAATAGCTCCGTATGGTGATTTCGGACTTAGGAATGTGTCTGGATATTTATTTTGAAGTCCGTAGTTGAATTTGGCTTGAAATGGCGAATTTGACAGGAAGTTGACTTTTATGATATCGAGTCGGGATTGTAATTCCAGAAATTTCAGTAGCTTTGTTATGTCATTTATGTCTTATACGCAAAATTTGAATTCATTCCGGATTAATTTGGTATGTTTCGGCGCGAGATTTGGAAGTTGAAAGATTTAAAGTTCATTAGGTTTGAATTGAGGTGCGATTTGTCGTTTCGATGTTGTTATATGTGATTCGAGGCCTCGAGTAAGTCTCGGGGTGGTTTTAGACCATTTCTAAACCATTTTTAATTGTTGGTTTTTGTCTACAAAGGTGTGCATCGCGATCGCGAACATTTGGTCACGTTCGCGAAGAGCAAACAACAACTTGGGGCCTTGTGAATCGCGATCGCGGAAGGTCTTTCGCTTATATCTAGCAATCTATAAGGAATTTGGAGATGATCCAAAAATAAAAGTTCTAGCCCTTTATATCTAGTTTTCAGAAAGATAAACCATTTGTTATTTGGAGTTATGTACAAAAGGTTATGACCATTATACTAGAGGCTGGCTGGAAGAGTTGGGGAGTTTGTTCTTCGTGATCGCGATTGATTTTCCGCGATCACGAAGTGCAAATTTTGGGCTAGAAAATTTTGTGCTTCGCGATTGCGAAGCATTTTCCATGATCATGAAGAGTAAATGCCTGGACATAAGCAATATTACAAGGTTTTGGCTATTTTAATATATTTGGAGCTATGGAACTCTGATTGAAGTGATTGTTTAGGCGATTTTCACCATATGGATTGGGGTAAGTGATTCTAACTCAGTTTTGTTTAAATTACATGAATATATTATTGTTTTCATCAATAAATTAGTGTTTTGGGTTGAAAATGGTAGAACATTTCATAGATTTTAATTGAGCACCCTTCACTTCCAACTAAGAGGTTGTGAGTTCGAGTCACCCCAAGAGCAAGGTGGGGAGTTCTTGGAGGGAGAGAGCCGAGGGTCTATCGGAAACAGCCTCTCTACCCCAGGGTAGGGGTAAGGTCTGCGTACACACTACCCTCCCCAGACCCCACTAGTGAGATTATACTGGGTTGTTGTTGTTGTTGTTGTTAATTGAGGATTTGAAGGCCGAGTTGGGGTCGAATTTGAGTAATTTTGGTATGGTTGGACTCGTAGTTGAATGAGGGTTCAGATTTTATAATTTTTGTCGGATTCCGAGATGTGGGCCCCACTGTTGACTTTTGGTTGAGTTTTCGAGCGGAGTTGGAAATTTTTATAAATTGTTAAATTGCAAGTATTTGAGTATATTTTGATTAAATTTGCACGTTGTTTGACTAGTTTCGAATCGTTTGTCTTGGAATTGAGGAGATAAGAAGGCGTTCGGAGGTTGATACACACAGAATGAAATTTTCGGAGTATTGTTTAGCGTGCTCGGCAGCGGATTCAGCTTGTTCGAGGTAAGTAACACTTCTAAACTTGGTTTTAAGGGTATGAATCCTTGAATTTTGTGTTATATGAATTGTTTGGAGGTGACGCACAAGCTAGGTGACGAGTGTGTGGGCGTGCATCATAGAAATTATGACTTAATTGATTCAGTGGAGTTGCATAATCAAATAATCATGTCATTACCCACATATCCTCCACATGTTAGAGGAAATTGAGATAAGACTTATGTTAAAGATAATGTTTAGGCTACGTGCCGATATTTTTGGGACCCATAGAGGTATTATTGCTATTGAATTACTTGTTTGAATTTACAATTTTGTACTCAGTCACATCTTTCATTTGCATATCATATCTCAATCTCTGTTATCATTCATTGATACATCATATCATCATGTTGGTTTTATTTTCATGTCAGTGAGAGCCCGAGAGACTGGAGAGGTTGATGACTGAGTGAGGCAGAGGGCCTGATTTTGAGATATTGATACTATAGCACGTGAGTTGTCCGTGCAGATTTTAGCGCTTAGGCTGAAGGAGCCCATCCGGAGTCTGCACACCCCCCAGTGAGCGCGGTTGATTTATATTAAGGGATGGATCTTCCCTGGACATGGATCTTGTCCGAATCATTTATATTTGGGGATGGATCTTCCCCTGGACATGGATCTTGCCCGAATCATTTATATTGAGGGATAAATCTTTCCTGGACATGGATCTTGTCCGAATCATTTATATTTAGGGATGGATCTTCCCCTAGGCTGGATCAGTACTGAGTGACTGACTGTTAGTTGATGTGTAGTTGATCTATATATATGGGATGGATCTTCCATGGGCTGGATTGGCCATATACAGTACTGCATGATTGAATATTTTGAGAGTGTGAGTACACGAGGTTTCCACTGAGGTACATCACATACAACATGTACATTAGCATGTAGATATAGAGATGTCACATTCCTCATATCATTCAGCATTGATCTATTTTACTTGTACTGAGTTTAACTGTTGTATTTGAAAGCATACCTATATTTTTGTACTGTTATTTCTATACTGGACTGTACCTGTTGAGCTCGTCACTACTTTCAGCCCAAAGGTTAGTCATGTTACTTATTGAGTACATGAAGTTGGTTGTACTCATACTACACTTCTGCACCTTGCGTGCAGATTTTTGATGTTGATGTAGCTGCGAACATCGGGAGCTGGATCTGAAGATGTATCTGCGTTCTAGTCATTGCTTCCTCTTGTTCATGGTAGCTTTAGAATTTTTAATCTGTTCATGTATATTTCAGACATATGACGTATTTTTATTTCACATTAGCTTTGTAAATTCTAATCTTAGAAGCTCATGATTTGTACTATCAGTTCTTGGAGAGTGTATTAAAGTCAATTAAATATGGAGTAATTGAATCATATTGTTGTTATTTGGCTTACCTAGCGGGTGAGGTTAGGTGCCATCACGACTAGTTGAATTTTGAGTCGTGACAAGTTGGTATCATAGCTCTAGGTTCATAGGTTCTACAAATTATGAGCAAATGTCTAGTAGAGTCTTGTGGATCGGTATGATGACGTCCATACTTATCTTCGAGGGGCTACAAGGCATTTAAGATAAACTTCCTATCTTTCTTCCCTTATCGTGCGGAATTGATTCAGCTTGAAACATAACTCTTTAAATTCCCTCCATGCATCCGTATGCGCATGTGAGCGCTCGGTATCAGCCGTGCATCTCCATCTTGTGATTTCAGGGATGAGGTGTGAGATGTGATTTCTATGTTTTGGTGATGGGCCAGTCTAGAGGACTTGAGGCCAGGGTTAGACTGCAGCTTAATCTCTGTAGTTTCGGTTGTGAGAACTTATGTGTTTGGACTTATGCATCTAGTAGTGTCCCTATGAGTGAAGTTTGTGGCTCGATGAGAGGTTGAATGACTATGTGATGATTTGAATATGACGAGAAGAGTTTTTCGAGATGTAAAAAGGGCCATTGGGTTCTTGATGTCGTTCTTGATTTGATGTATAGTCTCGAGTATGAATGTGTTGAAGGATCTTTCACGTTGTTGAATTGTGGGACAAACTAAATTCTCATGTCTTGTTAATGAGTTTGGACTCAGGAAGATTAAGTGAATGCGTAGTAATTGTGGCTGCGAAAGGGTATAACAAGATGCCAATTTGAGGCTAAGCAGGTGGGTTATCTCCTGCAGAGTAATCTACGTAGGTGTGTCCCTTATAATGTTGAGTAGAGAGTTTCTTTTATACTGGCGTGGCGTACGTGTTGAGATTTGAATTTGAAATGGTCAAGGAAGTCGACTTGACCGCCACGAGAATGAAGGCGATCTTAGCAGATGAATTGAGGTACTATATGGGTTGCGTTGCATGAGCTTGTGAAGAATTTAGTTGAATCTCACTGCAATGTCATGGCAGTAACACGGTATGTGTATTGTGAGTTATTGAATGTCATGATCTAATGACTTTGAGCCAAGTGGGGGAGTCTGCTATCTATGATTTGATTGCATATTTATATGTTGTATTGGTTTTGGTCCGAGGCATACTTGTGGATCAGTTATGACTTACCAGGTTGAGATCGAGGATGACTCGAGTAATGAAATTACTGAATACGGGTTATATTGCACTTCAGGAGTATATGAAAATCATGGGATGAGTGAGTTGTTATTTCTGAAGGATGTAGTGTGCACGGAGTATGAATTTGATCAGTGGTATTATAGTAGAGTTACTTCTTTGAGTGTTGTTGTACTAATGAGGCACGTGTCTTTCGGTTCGCTCGGGAGGTGCAATTTGGATTTGAGAAAAGTGGGTGACTCTCGAGAAAGTTCTAATGGGTTCAAGATTTATATATAGCAATTGAGAATTTCTCCGGACTTGTGTATGGATAAAATCTGAGATTTGCATTTGATGGTGCCTAGACTTGCGGTAATTCTGTATGACTATGGATTCTACATTCTAGTATAAGAAAGGTAAAAGAAAAATTTTAATTTCACATAAGGTATTTTCAGAGTGGGCGTTTCAGTTGTGGTACTAATGGGGGTGCTTAAGAAGAATACAATGGCTTATGGGCCTTAAGGCAGTGTCATTTTATGTTAGGATGTATTGTAGTGAGCTTTGGGTAAGGATCATAGTGTTCTGACAAGGAAAAGTATCAACTTGAGGGTAATTCAGAAGAAACTAGGAGAAAATAGGACAACTGGGTAGTAGGCTAGACCAGTATGGTAATGGTATGCTCGATTCTTTTGGGTAATTATGATGTGGTGAGGCTCTACAAATATTTTGGTGGTAATATTCTTGGGTTTGGTGACCTACATGGTTTGGTCGAGTACGAGAAATTTAGTTCTAATAGCATGATTATGTGCAAATGGATTTCAAAGTGTTCTTGATGGTTTCTACCATGGTTTGGACCAGATATTTTCTACCGGTGTGGAGAACATGTTGTGTATTATGATTTCCTCCTGGAAGAAAGCAAATGGAAGGTTTCTAACTAACCGGGTATTTAATTTGCGGGTAGGGTTGTTCAAAACCGAACCAAAATCGAAAACCAAACTGAAACCGAAGCTTAATGGCTTATTGGTATCGGTTTAACGGTTTAATGGACGGGGAACAGATTGAAATTTTTTTATTAACGGCTTATCGGTTTGGGGGCGGATTATTCAATTTTCTTAACGGATAATCCGTTAACCCGTTAAGAATATATATATATATATATATATATATATATATATATATATATATATATATATAATTTATTTTTATCCATATATATATATTAAATAATAAAAATCCCTTCCACACTTCCACTTATAGTACCAGACCAGTAATCGGTATTACTCTATTAGACATTTAGACTTTAGAAACCCTAACATCTAAAATTCTTAATTTCACCCAGTGGTCAGCCCTCTCGCCGACTCGCTTCTCCATCTCGCCGTCTCGCCTCTCCCTCTCGACGACTCGCCTCTCCCTCTCCCATAGCCAGAGCAGCAGATGGTAAGTTTCTTTTCTTATTGATGTCTTCAGAATATTCAGTCCTCACTGTTATTTACACCTTTAAAATCAAAGAGCATCTCAAAGTATTCAGCCATTTCACGGATCTCCAATCACTGAGATTTCTTCTGAAATTGACATTCCAATTGTTGCCTTCTCTGCCTTGTGCTGTTTTGAGATCGATGTTTGACAGTTTTTGTTTAAATATCCATTAAAGGAACTTGTAATTTTCATTCCTTTTCTTTTCTTGTTGTAGTGACTCATAGCATAGCTGAAAATATACAAAGTGATAAGGTGATGGGTGAAAGTGGGGCTTCTAATTCAAATGCAATAAGTCAGGCTGATACAACAGAGTCAAATATAACCAAAAAAGAAAAAAAAGGGTCTGTTGTGTGGGATCATTTTACAGAAATTATTACTTCTGAAGGGAGTACAAAAGCAAAATATGACTATTGCTTTATTGAGTATTGTTTTAAGATCAAAGACGGTACGTTGACACTTTTTTCTCATATGTTTAAGTTTCCTAAACGCCCTGCTATTATTGATAAAAAAAACAATTAAATTTAGGCTTTCAATCTGTTCCGGGGGTAGTCAGGGTGACGTAGCTGTTGTTACTTGAAAATTTGATCAAGAATAGTGTAGGAAGGCGTTATGTCATATGGTAATAGTTGATGAGCTTCCTTTCAGCTTTGTTGAGAAAGAAGGTTTTAGAGACTTTATGAAAGTGGCGCAACCTTATTTTCGGATCCCTTCCCGTAGTACTATTACTAGGGATTGTTTTGATCTTTTTAATGAAGAAAAGCAAAAGTTGAAGAGGTCTTTTATAGAAACGAAACAAAGAGTGTGTATTACCAATGATACCTGGACTTTTATATAAAGAATCAATTACATGTATATCATTGCCCATTGGATTGATAGTGAATGGAATATGCATAAGAGAATAATTAGTTTTTGTCCTATTGTTAGTCATAAAGGCGAAGATATGGTAAATGGTATTGGCAGGTACTTACGTGAGTGGGGGATAAATAAGATCTCCACTGTCACAGTTGCTAATGCAAGCTCCAATAATGTGACAGTAAAAGAATTGTCTAAACAATTAACAAAAATGGGAACTAATTTGATGAATGGTAATCACCTTCACGTGAGATGTATGACTTACATCATGAATCTTGTGGTCCAGGATGGTTTAAAATAATCTTCAGTGTCTATTGAGCGTGTTAGGCATGCAGTGAGATATGTTAGGCAATCTCCTGCGAGGTTGAAGAGGTTTCAAGAATGTTTTGATGATAAACAACTAAATTGTAAAAACAACTTTAAGCTTGGATGTTCCAACTAGGTGGAATTCCACCTACTTGATGTTGCACAAGGCTGTTGAATTTGAAAGTGCATTTTCACATTATGCTTCTAGTGAAATTGGCCCGAGACATTATCTTGAGCATTCTTATATTGAAGTTGAAATTCCTACAGGTGAACTTTTGAGTAGTGATTGGGAGAATGTAAAAAGAATTACAAAGTTTCTTGAAATCTTCTATCTTCTTACTTTGAAAATACTTAGATCACGTTATGTTACATCGAATATTCATTTTCTTGAAATTTGTGCGGTTGCTGTTTATTTGAAGCAATTAATAGCAAATGCTATTTATTTAAGTGAAATGGCAAAGAAGATGAAAGAAAAGTTTGATAAGTATTGGGGTGATCCAGGGAAAATAAACAAGATAATTTTCATCTCATGTAATTTGGATCCACGTTACAAGCTCAAATCAGTTGGCTATGCACATGTAAAGATGTTTGGTGAAGATCTGAGGGCAACTATACAAGCAGAAGTGAAGAAGTACATGACTTCATTATTTAGTGAGTATGTAAAGTCCAGCTCAAAAGGTGTCGTTCTTGCTTCATCTTCAGATTGTTCTTTATTGGACACCTCTACTTTCCTAACAGTCAAGTAAGCACCCAAAATACAGGACTTTTAGAATCACTCATGCAAGATATAAAAAAATATAAAAGTGGGAGTGGAGGTGTGGATACTAGAACAGAGTTAGATAAATATTTTGGTGAAGAAACTGAGGATGACACTAAAGAATTCGATGTTCTTCTCTGGTGGAAATTGAACTCAGCTAGATTTCATGTTCTTGCGGAGATGGCTCGTGATGTATTAGCTGTTTCGGTTTCAAGTGTGGCATCCGAATGTGCGTTTAGTACGGGAGGACGTCTTCTTGATTCATTTAGAAGTTCATTAACTCCTAAATTGGTGCAAGCTCTAGTGTGTCTTCAAGATTGGCTTCGAAATAAAAAATTAAAATAACCTGTTAGTGTTGAGGAATATCTTGATAAAATCGAGCAACTTGAAGGTAATAATATTATTACTATATTTTTTGTATATAAGTGTTGTTGATATGCTTATATTTATCGCACGACTCATTATTTTAATTTTTTTCTTCAGATTTAGCTAGCAATGGAAAAGACTCTTCCGTAATTAACGTGTAATGTTAATATATCTGGTAAGAATTCGAATTATGGATATGCATCTTTTCTATAATCTGATAATTATGTTATGTTAAGATATTGTATATCTAAACCCCTTTTTGCAGCCCATTTACAGCTTCCTCAGCTATTTTCATCATCTCTACATCATTTTCACTTCCCCAATATTGTTTTCGTGATATCAGTTCTGTTTTATTATAGCAATTTTGATCATTCTCATGCCCCAATCTATAGTACTGCATATAACAAAACAAAACAAAAAATCAATATTTCAACTAAGATCTAATTACAACTTGAAGATTCTATCAGTTTGTTGAGAAGATATTCTAAAGTTCATACAATATACTACTAGTATTTACGCAGAATAGTATTTGATTCCTTTTCCTTTTAATTTGAAGGCCATTACTTATAAGTATCTTCATATCCGTTAATGGATGTCTTCAATTGTTCTAGATTTTATGTCTAAATTTTTATGTTATCTCTAGTTATATTCTGGACTCATTTTGACAGATATAATTACCATATTAGGAAGTGTTAACTATTATGTTAGCTGAAGCATTGTTGGCTTTTTGCTGGTATTTACTAATTACTGGTACAATGCAGCAATTATTCTTCCAGATTAAGTATTTGATTGTGTATATATATTGGAGAAGTAAGAAGAAGTGACAGAGAGAGGATGGGGTTTACAGAGAATAGTAGAGGGTTAATTCTAGCAATGGTATCAAGCTTGTTCACTGGAACGAGTTTTATATTGAAGAAAGGTCTCAAACGTGTTGCTGCTTCTGGAACTCGTACAGATCTGAAATGCTATCTCTCTTTGTGTCTTAGATTTTTACTTCAATTTATTGCACGATTTACTAATTAAAAAGGAACAATCTAAACCGGTAACCGCCCGATAATACCTAAACCGATACCAATCCGCTTGATATCTTATCGGGTGGCTAGCGAATTAATACATTTAAAAGCCGATAACCAATAAGCCGAATTGTTAAGAATAAATAACCGCCCGATCCGCTTGATAAGTAGCCCTATTTGCGGGTGACTCAGAGTTGATAATGAGATTCTTGTGATTTTCACATGATGGCACGATAGATGTGGTGTGTTGTGCGGGATTAAAATTTACATGTACAAGGTGACAGTTCAGTATTGAAGGGAAGGTCCCAAATTTGGATAGCATGGTCAGTTTCAGATATTTAGATGAATGTTATAACTGCTCAGTAATTCTTGAGAAAGGTGCGCATTATGTTTTGACTTACGGATGTCCATTGGTATTGCGGTACTCACCTGGTTGATAGACTGCTGATATTCAAATTATTGTAATGTGGCACGGAAGAATCATTGAAGTATTCCTAGTGGAATGATCGTGCATGAAGGATGTGATAGTCATTCGAGTGCTGGAGTTGTGATCAGTTACGGTGGTTCATGTGTTCTATGAATTTGGGGGACTAGGAGTTCTCAGAAGCAAATTGTTTTGGGGCCGCAGAATGTGAAGATGTGGCCAAGTTAAATAGATAATAGTACATGTTATGGTTAAGTCATTGAGGACTTTTCAGAGGTCTATTTATCCATGCTCGGATTGCGTTTAGGCTATAATAAGCCTAGAATTGACTGTTAAGCTTTAAACTATTATATTTCTCAGATCTGTAACATTGTGTGAGCTATTTGAGCCGTGTTTGAGGCTATATATGGGTTAAAATCCCTGAACTAACTCGATAAATGCCTCGATGATGAAAGATTTTCGATTTGAGCTACGATAGCACACTTTGTACATGCCTACACTTTAGCATGTCATTTATACTAGTCCAGGAACATGAGTATCTTATCTCTCTCATCATATACCTGTATACCTATTTAAATGCTCCCATTTGATATGTTTGGACTGGAGGCCCGGGACGATACCGAGCGGATTATATTATTGGCACGTGAGTTGTCCATGTGGATCCATATATTGATATTATTGGCACGTGAGTTGTCCGTGCAGGTTCTATTGTTAGTATGTGAGTTATCCGTGCAGCGTGTGGAATTTACGTTTCCTTGATCGTTTATCTGATTAATTGTTTCTTTCCTCTTCATGCTATGATATTGCCTGATCAGGGCAATTTGAGAAAAGTGTGCACATGTACACACAAATATTCTTCTCACGAAATTTGATGAGTTGGTTTTAAATAATATTCGGTGCCGGTTCTTTTTCAAACAAAAGCAGGATTACACCGGAATAGCTAGAATAGTTGTGTTTGGTGATATAAGGTCATTGGACCTATAATGGATACTATCAGGTCTGATTACAGCATGTTGGAAGAATAATTTAGAATTCGGCTTAAGCAATTGGCTATGGTACTTGTTAAACGAGGGAAAGCTTCGTGACATGTTGATCTGGTGAGTGGTTTATGAGTTCATGTATGTTTCTTTTATTATCGACAACGTACAAAGGTTTTGAAATGAGGTTCTGTGGAATATGGGGTATAATACTAGTACTTGGTTGGTTTGGAGTAGTTACTGTGATCGGGAATGTTGTTGCGAGCATGCGAGTTGTGTAGTATGCTATGTGATTATATCTAGGGTTATGGCTATGGCTTGATACAACTTGTTCAAACTTATACAGTGTGTAGATGTGAGATTCGGGTCTTGAAAAGAACTCTGGATATTAGAAATTTGGCTCCAAGTTTTTGGGCTAAGGTTAAATTAATGATTTTTTTAGTTGTATTGTGTTGTCAGGCCTATATAGAATAGGGTGATGTGGGATCACCCCCGGGTATGTGTGTGGTAAGGTGAAATAGAGATTTGAAGGTTTAGGAGCAACTCTTGGCACGTTCGAGGACGAACGCATGTTTAAGTGTGGGAGAATGTAACGACCCGATCGGTCGTTTTGAGTATTTATACTTCTTTCAACTATTTGAAGTCTTGAATAGCTTCGTATGATATATTATGACCAGTGTGTATCGTCGAATTTAGTTTTCAGATGTTTCGGTTGTGTCTCGATATTTATTTTGAAGTCCGTAGTTGAATTTGGCTTGAAATGACGAAAATAAAAAATTTAAGGTTTAGAAGTTTGACCGGAAGGTGACTTTTATGATATCGAGTTCGGATTGTGATTCCGGAAATTTTAGTAGCTTTGCTATGTCATTTATGACTTGTACGCAAAATTTGAATTCATTCCGGATTGATTTGATATGTTTCGGCGCGAGATTTGGAAGTTGAATTGAGGTGTGATTCGTTGCTTCGATGTTGTTATATGTGATTCGAGGCCTCGAGTAGGTCCGTAATATGTTTTGGGACTTGTTGGTATATTCAGACGGGGTCTCGAGGGGCTCGGGTGAGTCTCAGGGTGATTTCGAAATATTTCTAGGCCATTTTTAATTGCTGGTTTTGTCAACAGAGGTGTGCATCACAATCGCGAACATTTGGTCGCGTTCGCGAAGAGCAAACAGCAGTTTGGGGCCTTGTGAATCGCAATCACAGAAGCTCTTTCGCGATCACGTAGAACCAAATCTCTGCTTCACTGACCCGACTTTGGAAGCTTATATCTCGCAATATATAAGGAATTTGGAGATGATCCAAAAATAAAAGTTGTAGCCATTGATGTCTAATTTTTATAAAGTCAAACCATTTGTCATTTGGAGTTTCATACAAAACGTTATGACCATTATACTAGAGGCTGTCTGGAAGAGTTTGGGAGTTTGTTCTTCGCGACCGCGAAGGGAAAATTTTGTGCTGAAAAATTTTGTGCTTCGCGATCGCGAAGCATTTTCCGCCATCGCGATGAGTAAATGCCTGGACATAAGCTATATTTCGAGGTTTCGGCCATTTTAACATATTTGGAGCTATGGAGCTCGGATTGAAGCGATGTTTGAATTTTCACCATATGGATTATGGTAAGTGATTCTAACTCAATTTTGGTTAATTTACATGAATATATTATTGTTTTCATCATTAAATTAGTGTTTTGTGTTAAAAATGGTAGAAAATTTTATATACTTTAATTGAGGATTTGAAGGCCGAGTTGGGGTCGAATTTGAGTAATTTTGGTATGGTTGGACTCGTTGTTGAATGTGGATTCAGATTTTATAATTTTGTCGGATTTCGAAATGTGGTCCCTACCATTGACTTTTCGAGTGGAGTTGAAAATTTCTATAAATTGTTAAATTGCAAGCATTGAAGTATATTTTGACTAAATTTTCACGTTGTTTGACTAATTTCGAATCGTTTGGCTTGAAATTGAGGAGATAGGAAGGCGTTCAGAGGTTGATATGCGCGGAATGGAATTTTTGGAGTATTATTTAGCTTGCTCGGCAGCAGATTCGACTTGTTTGAGGTAAGTAACACTTCTAAACTTGGTTCTGATCGTATGAATTCTTGAATTTCGTGTTATATGAATTGTTTGGAGGTGACACACATGCTAGGTGACGGGCGTGTAGGCGTGCACCATAGAAATTGTGACTTAATTGATTCCGTGGAGTTGCACAATCAAATAATCATGTCATTACCCACATATCTTCCACGTGTTAGAGGAAATTGAGTTGAGTCTTACATTAAAGATCATGTTTAGGTGACATGCCGATTTCTTTGGGACCCACAAAGGTCTTATTGCTATTGAATTACTTATTTGAATTTATAATTTTGTACTCAGTCACATATATCATTTGCATATCATATCTCAATCTCTGTTGTCATTCATTGATACATCATATCATCATGTCGGGTAGATTTTCATGTCATTGAGAGCCTGAGAGACTGGAGATTTTAAGTGATATTTATGGGATCGGACTGCACGCCACATCATGTTTTATTTAATTATGCCTGGATATTTCTATTATAGCGCTTGGGCTGAAGGAACCCCTCCGGAGTCTGCACCCCCCCACAGCAAGCGCGATTGATTTTATATTGAGGGATGGATCTTCCTTGGACATGGATCTTATCCGAATTATTTATATTTTGGGATGGATCTTCCCCTGGGCATGGATCTTGCCCGAATCATTTATAGTGAGGGATGTATCTTCCTTAGATATGGATCTTGTCCGAATCATTTATATTTGGGGATGGATCTTACCCTGGGCTGGATTGGCCTTATACAGTACTGAGTTACTGACTGTGAGTTAATATATATATATATATATATATATATATATATATATGGAATGGATCTAACCTGGGCTGGATTGGCCATATACAGTACTGCGTGATTGGATATTTTGAGAGTGTGAGCACACGAGGTTTCCACTGAGGTGCATCAGATATAGCATGTACATTGGCATGTAGATATAGAAATGTCACATTCCTCATATCATTCAACATTGATCTATTTTACTTATACTGAGTTTAACTGTTGAATTTGAAGGCATGCCTACATTTCTGTACTGTTATTTCTATACTGGACTGTACCTGTAGAGCAAATAAAGTAGAACCAGATTTAGTTGTTAGTTTAATATCATTGCGGATTATAATATTGGCCATGAACCAGAGTCAACAACGGGTTTCCAAATTCCAAGCATTTGGGTGCACAATCAAGTATCAAGCTTGCTTTCTATACCTCAGATAATTTTCATGGCCTTGTTCTATAAAAAGAGTACTCCCAATCAGTGCCTTGGCTTCGGCAAAGATGAGAATGGTGTGATCAATTTCTCGGCCACTTTCCTGTTGATTTATCACTTTCTAAAGTTCAGAGCAAATTATCCTTATGTTCTGTAGCAAGGCCCAATTTGACTGGTTCATGTGCTGACAGAAAAGAGCAAAAAATCGTCCTTTATATCATCATTGTTAATGTTGCCATAATTAAAATACTCTCTTGATATAAGAGTAGAATTCTTATGTTGCTCATGTTTAGAATTCACTTTAACAACAAAAAGGAATAAGTGTAACTCCGTAAAGGAGAGATTTTTTAACTTCCATTCTCTTCATCGTGCAGTCACCAGTATTGCTTCTCCCAATTTCAAGGTTTACACTTTCATAGAATTTCATAGTATTCGTTATCCATGTAAACTGAAGTAAATAATGACATTATTAATTACCATCCTTTTGGTATTACAAAAAGTCCTTTAGTACAAAATGTCAGATCTTTGTCTCATTCAAAAGTTCATGGAACATCCACTCAAGAATTCCAGTTGCCAGCAATGATATATATATACTTAGTAGAAAATGTCCAGGGTCTTGCATCATCCTTTTCCAAAAGATAAAAATCTTGGACCCTTTAAAGTGGTTTCTGAAGAAGTCTTTCCAGAAGAACGCCATTCTAGTCAACGTCCATCGCCAATATAATTCTCTAACATCGTAATTGGTAAAAGCCATCAAACTTGTACACATTTCACTTTGTCATTTAGGAATTTTTTGAAAAAATAATATTTTCCACAGCACATAGAAAATGGGAGCAATCCTAAGAGCTTTGAGAAAATGTCACGACCTGGAATTCTCACCGTCGGGATCGGGATGGCGCCTAACATTCCACTTGCTAGGCAAGCCGATGTTAGAGAATTATTAAGCCAATCCTTATTCAATTCAGTAAATAACAGCAAATAAGCTAATATGAAGTACAACGAGTGCGGAATAATATAAAAACTTCGTTAATTACTACCACCCGGATCTGGAGTCACAATTCACGAACTTCTAGGATTTACTACAAGTAAAAGTCTGAAAGAAATACAACTGTTTGAACGAAAGAAACAGTAAAAAAAACTGAAAAGATAGACGGAGACTTCAAGGTCTACGAATACCAACAGATCTACCATGAGTACAGAGTGCAGTATCAGTACAACTGATCCCATGTACTGGTAAGTGTCGAGCCTAACTTCGACGAAGTAGTGACGAGGCTATGACAAGACACCTACATAACAAACATGTACAATTTAACAATATATGTACAAATAACAGCTAAACATGTACTATTGGGAGGGGGAACATGCTGAGGGGAATACGAGATAGAGAACTACAACAGAATGGTAACTTGAACAACCAATATACTATGAACCAATAAGAACAAGTAAACGCAGTAAAGGAAAAATGCACGGCATCACCCTTCGTGCTTTTACTCTCAACCTCACCATAAAATCAATAGAAACGGCACGACATCACCCTTCGTGCATTAAATCTCATAACATGACACGGTATCACCCTTCGTGCATTAACACTCACAATATAGCACGGCATCACCCTTCGTGCATTAACACTCATAATATGACACGACGTCACCCTTCGTGCATTAATACTCATAATATGGCACGGCATCACCCTTCGTGCATCAACACTCACAATATGGCACGACATCACCCTTCGTGCATTAACACTCTTTCTTACCATAATGCAATGAACAAATAACAATAGAGAGATAGAATAACAAGTACAAGCTTTACTTCAATATTTGGTTCCACAATATCAACCTCAACTTCGGAATCAATACTCAATTATTACCAGAAGATCCGTAAACATGATAAGAACAATCAGCTTAACAATACTAGTCTAAACATGGATAACATGAACAAAGGAAGCTATAATTGCAAGAAACAAAGCCCTCCCCCCCCCCAACCCGACTACAACGCATAAGTACTCGTCACCTCACATATACGTTGTTCCCCAACATTTAAACATATAGCAAATAGGCAAATAAGTCATATTCCGTCAAGTCAAGGTTAACCACGACACTTACCTCGCTCCGAAGACCAAAATCAAAGCTCAACCACGGCTTTTTCTTTCAAACAAACCTCCGAACCAATAGAATCTAGTAATTTACCAACCAAACAATTCAAATTAGGCCTTAAGAACTACCCACGATTGTAAAGAATTCAATTTAGGCCATTATTGAAAAAGTCAACAAAAGTCAACACCTGGACCCGCTTGGTCCTAATCCGAAATTCGGACCAAAACCCGATTATCCATTCACCCCCGAGCCCGGTTATGTGATTTAGTTTTGGAATCCGACCTCAATTTGAGGTATAAATCCCCAATTTATCAAATCCCTAATTTCTACCCAAAAACCCTCAATTCCACCATGAAACCTCTAGATTTTAGGTTGAAAACTTGTGAAATGTAGTGAAAGATAGAAAGAAAATAGGTTAGAATCACTTACCAACGATTTGGGGAAGAAAGAGTCCGGAAAAATCGCCTCTAAGATTTTAGGTTTTGAAAATTTGAAGAATGAACCAAAAATCCTGTCTAAGTCGTATTTGATCAGTTACAGATGTCGCATTTGCGACCTGGGGTTCGCAAATGCGAGCCCTGCAAATGCGAGAATCATCACACCTCTGCTTTCTTCGCAAATGCGAAAAATAGTTCGCAAATGCGAACTCTGGCTTGATTGCAAATGCGACCCAGTGATCGCAAATGCGAAGAATCCCCCCCTCCCCCCAGCTCCCATCACAAATGTGAAACATTATTCGCAAATGTGAACTCTGGCCTCCCCACTACTCTTCGCAAATGTGATGAGTAGATCGCAAATGCGAACCCAACAGTGGTCGCAAATGCGATGATTGATCTCGCAATTACGAGATTTGAGGCCTGCAACAAAAACTGAAGCACATCATCAATGTTCTAAGTCCAATTTTCATTTTGTAGCCTATCTGAAATTCACCTGAGCCCTCGGGGCTCTAAACCAAAAGTGCACATAAGTCTAAAAATATCATACGAACTTGCTTGCGCGATCAAATCGCCAAAATATCACCTAGAACTACGAATCGGACACCAAAATCAAATAAAATTTTCAAGAAACTTTAGAATTGCTAAATTAACAACTGGACGTCCGAATCACGTCAAACCAACTCTGTTTTTCACCAAATTTGACAGACAAGTCATAAATATAGTATTGGACCTATACCGGGTTCCGAAACCAAAATACGGACCCGATATCCAAAAAGTCAAACATTTCAAAATCATTAAGCCTTTAACTTTTAAATTTCAACAAAGTCCGATAACTCGGGCTAGGGACTTACGAATTCGATTCCTGGCATACGCCCAAGTCCCAAATCACGATACGGATCCACCGGGACTGTCAAAATATGAATCCGAATCCGTTTGCTCAAAACGTTGACCGAAATCAACTCAAGTGAATTTTAAGGTAAAATTTCATATTTTCTCAGTTTTTAACATATAAGCCTTCCGGAAGAACACCCGTACTGTGCACGCAAATCGAGAAAGACTAAAATAAGGTTTTTAAGGCTTCAAATCACAGAATTAGATTTCAAAACATGAGATGACCTATCGGGTCATCAAGGAAAACATCATTTTCATAGGCTTTAGGAAAGAAACATAAAAACATTTTAAAGTTATTTTTTGGTTTTAAAGAAGGGTAATTAGAGACCCAACTGTTTCAAGTTTTTGGTTTCAACTTCACTTGGTTTTTCAAGCATGTTGGCTCTATTTTCCTGGGATTTGTCGTTGTTATTACTGTCTTTTCTCTGCAGTGTTCATCTGTGGTAGCATTCAAAGGTCATCCTTGCTAATCAACTTAGGAATTCTGCACTTATGTATTTTTTTTAACCTTGTAGTGTAAAAGCTGATCATATAATAAGCCATGCTAATGACATCTTGGCATCCATTTTGATGGAATACATTGTGTTTGACATGATTTTTCTTTTTGGTTAATGGATATATGAGTAATCTATGTTTTATGTACATTCAAATTGTATTAATATGTTGTTAAGTAAAAAAAAAAAAAGATGCTCCAACCGGCGAGTTGGTATTTTTAAAATTATATTATCCTCAAATATAAAGTAACAATACATATACAAACTTAATATATCCAGAGGTTGTCAAGTAATATAATGGTATATGATTAGTCAAATTTGTGAAGTTCACAAAGCATGGATCACAAGTGTACATTTCAATAAAATTGAATGTTAAATGTGCCTAGTCAAACATCAAGGACTAGAAAAATATATATGTCAATATTTGAGGAACTAAAAGCACACATTTCCCATCTGAAATAATATGTATCTAAGTTTATTCTTCCATTTCGAATGAATTCAAGCCTTCAAAATTTCCAATATATATAGAAATGATAAATAAAATTTACAATGAACTAGTTCAACCGGCACGTTAAACACTAGCAATTTTATTAATTCAATTTAAGCTATTATGTTTGGGCAAAAGTTATAAACAATATATATCTTTTTCGTTTAAATAGTGAATGATTATCTGTCTAAAATATGTTCTCTTTTTTCCCCCTCTCAATTGACTGTTCAACCTTATCGTCAAGAGGCTTTAAGGAAAAATATTATATAGAAATCTCTAAATCTCTGAAAGCTCTCTAAAATTCTCACAAATCTCCACTCATAAAATAAGCTAGTGATATCCCTATTTATAATAGTACGAAACCTATGTCAACTAGAAACATAAAAGTTTATTCCTATATTAATTCTGACTACAAATCCTATTTAGACATGAATTAAATAAATCAAATCCTAAACAATGAAGGTTTCCTACTATAACTTTGAATTAGTTTTTCAACATTTTTCCGTAATTCAAAGTTGTATACGTCTCACTTGTTTGTATTGTTGTCTTGGAGCACTTTTCTCTAAATTCTACTTTTGTTGAAGCACCTGTCTCCAACTCACATTGATGCACTTTGTCACCAACACCCAATTTTATTAAAATACCTGTCTCCAACTCACGTTGATGCACTTTGTCACCAATACCCAATTCTGTTGAAGCACCTGACTCCAACTCCCGTTGATGCACTTTGTCACAAATACCCGATTTTGTTGAAGCACCTATCTTCAACTCTCATTGATGCACTTTGTCACCAACCATTGATGCATTTTGTCATCAACACCCAATTTGTTGAAGCACTTGTCTTCAATATCCGTTGATGCACTTTGTCACCAACACCTGATTTTGTTGAAACACCTGTCTTCAACTCCCATTGATGTACTTTGTCACCAACCGTTGATGCATTTTGTCATCAACACCTAATTTTGTTGAAGCACTTATTTTCAACACCCGTTGATACACTTTGTCACCAATAACTAATTTTGTTGAATCACGTGTAGTCAACTTCCAAATTCTTTTTTTTTTAACCTCTTCAACTTTTAGAGAAGAGTTTCTTCCTCTTGTGTAAAATTGATTGCACCCCTTTAAACTTGCAATATTGCAATTTTATTTTTAATCCACCGCTCTCAAACATTTAGAGAAAACCTTTGTTCCTCTTGTGCCATATTTGCTAGCGTCTCCTTGGATAATTTTATTTTTTTCATGCATATATCATTAGCATTGTGAGCACGTGATTTTTGCCCGACTAAAATACTCCTATAACATTCACAAATAGATTTTTGCTTAATTATTTTTAATTCTCATAGAATTTGTAGGAATTTTTTGTTAATTAATTGTTTGCATTTAGTTGCATTTTCATGCGTTTTTAACATTCTTAAATCATAGAAAAATACCCAAAAATGTTCAATATTTCATTGCATTTCATTTTAGATCTTAAATCCATTTAGAACTCAATTACATGAATTAGTTGTATTATTAAACAAAAATCATAAAAATACCATGGTTTTTTTTTTTTTTTTTTAATATTTTTAGCTTTTAGTTTTTTTTTCCTTCATTAGTTTTAGGTTAATTAATTATCTAAATTTTAGAAATAATGAGTAGGTTAATTTTGTAAATTAGTATTAAGATAGAATCTAATTATGATTTTTATTTTTAAATTTGTAGAATTTTAAAATGAAAGAAAAACAAAGAAAAAAGAGCAAGAAGAGAAAGGGGCCAATTTTATTGCAAACCCGAACTGGGCCGTTCTATTGAGCCCAGTTTCCTTTTTACCCAGCCCAATCCCACCAATTTTATATCTGGTCCAGCCTCATTTAAACCCCGTTTTAGTAACGACAATCTTGGCTATTCATTTCCCCAATCCAACGATCCTCAACTCACCATCTTTCCCCCTTATAACTGTCTGAGAGAGATCCCCATACTCCCATGAACCCTCACAAACCTCTCACCCCCATCACTCGTCTCTCTCACACCCTCTCACCTCCGCCGTCCGCGACCCGTCGAAAATCGCCTACGGCGGCGGCGCCACTCCAAACCACCCCAAATTAACAATCTGTAATCCCCAGCCTCCCCTCATCACTAATATACCATTAGTTTTTCCAAATTCCCCACCAAACTCGCCCAGTTTCAGATCTAAAATTCAGAAAAACCCTAATCTTTCCCTCTTCTGATTTCATGGGCAATATCAACTCGATTTGGTCTAAAACTTACGTTAATCGATTGCCCTTGACAAGAGCAATTGATTGACATTAATTTTAGCCGATTTCGAAGCCACCGGATCCCGACTAAGTCACCACTGACCGGTCTGCTTCGTGGGAACCTCCATAATCTTGATTCTTTTCTTATTTTGGTAATTTTCTTATTCCTAGTAGTGTGGCTCTACTGTTATTTCTGTCTTCCTCATATTTTTTATTCTTTGAATAATTCTGTATTCAGTTGTTAGTTCTTGTTTGATAGCATGTTTAGTTTAAAGTATAATTATTCAAATTAATCCGTTTTAGCAGAATTTAGTAGCATTTTTTTGTGTGGATTTGGTTAATTCAAGCATGTTTCGATTACCCGTTAAAATTATTTTAATTGTCTAAGAAATTATCTAGCTGAATCCAGAATCATTTTGATAATCATGTTGTTCATTTAAACTTTCCCAATTAACACCTTAAGTAGTTTGATAATTCAGGTTTAGTTGGTATTTAGCCTAGTGTAGTTTATTTTAGCTAATCATGGTTCAATTCTGATCTAGGAAAAGGAGCAGTAATTCTAGATAAAGGGAGGGGTAATTACAGAAGGTTGGAAGGGCAATGTAGTCTTTGAATTTGAAAGAATCTTAGGCTATAACTGATTGAGAAAGTTCTAGAATAGAGATAAGGGACTAAAATGTAGCAAAACAACTGAATTAGATCAGATTTTGGGGTTAAAAGGGTTACAATCAGAAGTAAAAAAGCTGAACAAATGTGAGTAAATATCTGAATGGACAGCTGTCCAATTCAGTTTTAAAAAATGCATTTTCTCCTTATTTTCAGGGACTGACACCCTCCAGAATGATTCCCTCACCCTTATCTATATAAGGTCTAAAATTCCTTCACTCATACACACGAAATGATTGTATTTTTTCAGAAATTCCATTCCTTTCCTCTTCATTGTTGAGTAGAAATTTTTTTTGGGATTCCAGCCTTAGAGTTTTAGAGAAAAAATATATTAAAAAAATAAAAAAATAAAGCTCTTTTTTTCATCTTTTCTGGGATCTGAAGTTGGTTTTCTTGGCTCTGTTTGCTGCTGGTTCTTTATTCTTGTTGGTTTTCTGCTCCTGCATTTGTTCCTGATGCTGCCTTTTTTTTCATTTTCAATTCCAGAGACTTATTTTCTATTTATTTTGGTTCTGCTATAAACAGGTATGTGCTACACAACTGCAGTACCTATTTAAGTATATGAACAAAGTTTGAGTGTCAATAAATGTGTTAGAAGCTTTCTATGTATGCTAATTGCTTGCTTCAGCTACACAACTACACTAAGTTCTTCTTTGATTTAGTTTTCCTATTCAATATTAAAAGTGTAGCTTAAACAAGAATTGGTCTTACTTAGTTTCATATTGATTAGAAGTGATTCTCTAATGATGTACATGTCAAAATTTCTCAAATGCTTTCTGGTTTTGTCATATGAAATACTTGCCAAACATATATTAATCTAAGGTTGTTTTTAGTTTGAGGTCTCAAAGGATTCAAGTTGGGAATGGACTGTTGAGATTTGGTGACTTTGGTAAAGCTGAGTTTTGGTTTATGAGTTACCCTGCTTAGTGGTTTGTAATGCTTTATGGCCCATTTAATCCTTCATACTCTCATGAATATCCAACTTTAATGTCTTTTGTGATGTAATTATTTTGGATAAAACTGGTTTGAATGCAGTCTGCACATAGATATATTTGTGTTTCAGTTAGTTCAATTCTCTTAGAATAGCAAGCTTTGTAATTTATTCTTCAAAACAGTTATTTTTTCCTCATTTATCCTATTGTTGTATGATTTGTTGCAAGGCATCTATCAGATGAAGCATGAATAGTCTATCAATTGATTACATGTGATTTGAATATGAGAATTTTTGTTTATATGGTATTCGATTGGGCTCCAAATGAGCATGCTTAGCAGACAGCTGAATATTCCCTCATTTTGGGCCTATGTCGGCTCATGAACGAGATATCTAATCCCAAGTTTCTATCCTAATAGTCTAAAAATCACTCGCAATAATCACCTGTCCATAACTTATAGGTTTTATTTTAATCTCGAATAAAGTATATGAGAGTAAACAACTTATGAACGTCTGTAGAAATACTTTTAGGCACCTTTTAATTAAATTATCGTGATTATGCACACGCTCGTGTGACACGATTACTATTGTTAAACTGAATACTCGTAGAAATGCTTTTAGGCGCGGTTTAGCTTATTATCGTGATTGTGTACACGTTCGCGTGACATAGTCACTATTTCCAAAATTAAATCGAGGTATGCGTTTGCGCAACTTCAGCCGAACAATATTAAATTAATAAAGGGTGACTAATTGTGTACACGTTCACGTGACATGATTTTTAGCGCGCTGAATAAAGCGGATTTACACACATGTGATCCGTTTTCAATGATAAATCCATAATGCCATAATAAAAAGCGGTAAAAGATAAAACGCACATAGATCCTAAAAATAAGTAATTAAACAAATTGATTAAGTCAGGTATGATTAAAGCGACCGTGCTAAAACCACGGAACTCGGGAGTGCCTCACACCTTCTCCCGGGTTAACAGAATTTCTTACCTGGTCTTCTGTGTTCACGGACCATAAATAGAGTCACTTTTCTCGATTTGGGATTTAAAATAAACCAGTGACTTGAGACACCATAAAATTATCTCAAGTGGAGACTCTCAATAAATACAATAATCCCATTTCGATTAATGTCACTTAAATTGGAAAAACTCCGTATCCCCTTAGGAAAAAGGAGGCGTGACAGCTCTAACGACTCTGCTGGGGATAAGAACCCAGAATCTTTGGTTCAGGGTTCAGAATTCGAGCTTGTTAATGTGACCTATACTTGGCTTTATTGATTATTGATATTACTGTATTTTGTGGGCCTAATGTGGTAATTGTCGCTCATTTACCGCTTTAATATTATTTGAATTGTATTAAATTGTCTTCTTACGCCTCCCTTCCGAGTCTTCTAAAAATATGGTGCACACGTGCGCATGGCCCACTTTTCTGTTAGAGGTCATACCAAATAGAACGAGGATAGATCAGCCACTAGGCCGAATAGATTTTCGTGCTCCCGGTACGTCGCTTCCACCTCGGCTCAAGCTGTCTGCTTGGGTAAGCCATCTAGAACACACCCCCAGGTTTAAACTTAGAATAACATAGCCTCACGCCGGATCCCTAGTAGGTACGCTTGTTTACATCACGTGCATTTGACTTAAGGGACTCAACACAGTGGTTGGGTCCGTCTAGGACAGGTGTACCCAAAAAAAAAGACCATCCTGATGCATCTTACCTGCTATGTAGGCATTTATTTGTTTCGGCTTGTTTGTTGACCGGTTAAGGAAAAAAAATCAACAGAAAAAGAAAATGTATTTTAAAAATATTTTTTTTAGTCAATATCATATTTTTTCCAGTTATGTCAAAACCGACTGAACTACGCGGGTCTGATTCTCACCAGATGTGAGCTACGTAGGCAAACCTTGTCGGTACCGACCCCAGTTTTTCCAAAAACTAAAGTAAATAAATAAATAAATAAAAAGTATGTCCATTTGTTTTGGTCAAGAGAGTAAACCGACCTAGCTTCGGTTGCGTCTTGCACCGTTTTTTTCGGAATAGCCTTAGAATACCTTTAAATTGTCGAAGGGCTATTCTCGCAAAGATGACCATTTTGGCCAACGCTGCACAAATAACCACCTTTAGGTGATTTCCCTTTGAAAAATTGAAAACTGGTTTTTTGCAAAAGAGTCCGCTGGTCTGTCTTTCGAACTAGAGTTAACCCTAACCCTAACCATTCACAGGTACAAAATGAACACTGTCCAGAACCCGCCATTAAATGTTGTAGAGCAAGCTCTACTGCGGCTTCAAATGTGGTGGTATGACTTGGGTAATGATGGTCAAGACTGGGTAGTAGAACATTTGGGTGCTCTCACGGATATTATGAAAGTCAAGCCCCGGAATGATCTGATCAAGGCTTTAGTTCCCTTCTCGGATCCCGTTCACAATGTCTTCCGCTTCTCGGACTTTGAGCTCACTCCCACCCTAGAGGAAATAGCCGGATATACTAGTTTTGGCCGGGACTTGAGAAATCAACAACTTATATTCCCAAGGCCTCCCTCTGTGCGCCGGTTCTTTAATATCTTGAACATCAGTAAACAAATAAGGAAGAACAGTGTAAACGATGGATGTTGCTCTTTTTACTTCCTGTACTCCAGGTATGGGCATCCAAATTAGTTTGAAACACATGAAAAGGGGTTGAACAACAAGCAAAGCAAATATACTTGGAAAATTCATCGTCGCTTTGCTTTCATAGTGGCATTCCTGGGCATCATGGTCTTCCCAAATGAAAAAGGGACAATTGATATCCGTATGGCTAGAATTGCACAAGTCCTAACTGCCAAAGAAGATCACACACTTGATCCACTTATATTATCAGATATCTATCGGCATTGACACGGTGTAAGTCTGGGGCGACATTTTTTTGAAGGTTTTAATATCCTTCTACAAATATAGCTATTGAACATCTCAGCCATCATCCGAAATTTATGAGCTACGGCCCAAGCGAGAGAAATTTCATTGAGAGTTGTGAGGAGAGGGTAAAAGATTACGACTCTTTAAAAGGGGTTGAAGCTTGGATCGCCCACTTGATAACTTTAAAGGCGAATCAGATTGAGTCGATTTTAGGATGGCTCCCAGTGAGGGAAGTCATATACATGACAGCCACAAAGAACTATTTGCTATTGATGGGCTTGAGAAGTATCCAACCATATGCACCGCAAAGGGTTCTAAGATAATTGTGAAGATATCAAGTGGTGCCTGAGGATGAAGATTTGAGTGTCCAAGCTATTGAGCTACACCCCGAAGCCCCACTTCCCGAGGCTTTAATCCAACAAATCTGGAATGGTTGTCGATACTTGAAAGAGGATACCCAAGTTCCCGATCTTTCAAGAGGTGAAGTAGATCCGGGCTATGCCACATGATTCAAAACAAGAAATTGCATTAATGATGAGCCAGAGCCTAAGCCAGAAAGGCCCGCCAAAAGGCCTCATATTCTGGCTTTTGATGACAAAGTCCGAGAGCGTTTGTCCTGGGGAGAAAAAGAAAAGAAATATCAAGCCACCATACATGCATTAGAAGAAAAGTTGAGGAACCTCGCATTTGACAATGACTTACAAGCACAGGTAGCCAAAGGTGAAAAGAGAAAATTGACTCGAGAGAACGAGTCACTCCGACCCCAACTCCGGGACATGAGGATAGCCGCCGAAAAGCCTGCAAGGAGCGAGAGAGCTAGAAAAATAATCAGAAACTTAAGAATGAAGGTACACGACTATGTATTAATTGGCCGACTAGAAGAAAGCATGCAACAGCTACAGGACCAAAACAACACAGACGCACAAGTGTTGGAAGCCTGGGCACAGCAAATTGGGCGACTTCTCCAAGAAAAAGGAATTATCAGAACAAGGATGTCACGACCCAGAATTTCCGACCGACGGGACCGCCATGGCGCCTAACATTTCACTTGCTAGGCAAGCCAATGTTAGAGAATCTTTAAACCAATTCCTTGTTTCCATTCAGTAAAAAATAGTAATTAACTAAGATGAAATATAATAAGTGTGAAATATTATAAAATTGTATTAATTACTACTACCCGGATCTGGAGTCACAATTTATGAGCATTCTAGAATTTATTACAAGTAATAGTCTGAAAGAAATAATAATGTTTGAATGAAAGAAAACAGTAGGACATAAAAGATAGACGGGGACTTCAAGGTCTGTGAACCCCGACAGATCGACCTTGAGTCTCCGGATATCGGACCAATAGAAAAATCTGGATCAACCTGAGCAGGTACCAAAATCTGCACAGAAAGTGCAGAGTGCAACATCAGTACAACCGACCCCATTTCTGATAAGTGTCGAGCCTAACCTCGGTAAAATAGTGACAAGGCTAGGACAAGACACCCATATATAACCTGAACAATATAATCATGCTAGGGGCAACAACAGTAAATAAAAAAATAACGCAGAAATAATGGAAAGGGGACATACATTGGGGGAATACAATATAAAGAGTAAGAATAATGAAAAGATAGAATTAAACTGAAAATCCTTAAACAAATTGAGCAAATAAAACAACAAAGGAAAACTGTACGACATCACCCTTCGTGCTTTTACTCTCAACCTCGCCAAATAAATAAATAGAATGGCACGGCATCACCCTTCGTGCTTTTACTCTCAACCTCGCCAAATAAATAAATAGAACGACACGGCAGCACCCTTCGTGCATTAAACCTCTCATAACATACACAACATCACCCTTTGTGCTTTACACTCTTCCTCACAATATAAATAATGCATGCACGGCATCACCTCGTGCTTTACACTCCTCCTCACAAATCACAGAATCAATAACAACGGATAGATAGGAGTATCACAAAGAAAACAGTATTTTACCCATAATCAATAGCACAATGTAACCTCAACCTTGAATCAATATCCGAAAGTTACCAAATCTCAGTGAAACCAGATATAAGTTACCCAACATTTCAAATAACCCGCTAAGCATGGATAGTAGAATTTAAGGCTACAAAATAGATAAGAATAGCATTTCACTCGCATGCTATGACTTGACAACGACGCATAGATACTCGTCACCTCACCTATACATCGTATTTAACAGCTAAACACGTAGCAAATAAACACATAATACCTATTCCCTCAAGCCAAAGTTAGACACGACACTTACCTCGCTCCGAAGGCCACTTAATTCTCAATCACATCTTTTCATTTGGAATTCACATCCAAACCACTTGTATCTATTCAAAAATGACCCAATAATATCAAATATTTCTAAAGAAATCAATTATATTGCATAAATTAAATTTCCCAAATTTTCCTCCAAAAAGTCGAATAATCTACCATGGGCCCGCTTGGTCAAAACCCGAGGTTCGAACCAAAATCCATTTATCCATTCACCCCCGATCCCGTATATATAATTGGTTTTGGAATCCGACCTCAAATTGAGGTCTAAATCCCAAAATTTCCGAAATTCCTAGTTTCTACCCTAACCCCTAATTCTACCATGAAAACTCTAGATTTTAGGTTGATAATTCAAGAAATGTAATGGGTAATTGAAAGAAAATAGTTTAGAATCACTTACCAACACTTTGGGGAAGAACATGACTCTTAAAAATCGCCTCTCCCCGTTTGGTTCTTGAAAATTTTTGAAGAAATGGCTTAAACTCGTGTTTGATTCTGTTTTATGCACTGGGCGACAGTGTGCATCGCGTTCGCGAGGCCACTGTCGCGTTCGCAAAGGGTACTGGCTGCCAAGCCTTGCTCGCATTCACGATGGTTACTCCCCCCTGGCCTTCGCGTTCGCGAGACATTGCTTGTGTTCGCGATGAAGGAACAACCAACCCTCCCTCAGGTGTGCCTAACACTATGCGTTTGCAAGAATCTGGTCGCGTTCCCGAGGAGCTGGTCGCGTTCGCGAAGGGTAACGCCCCCATCGCTTCGCGTTCGCGACCAAGAAAACTTCAGCTGCCCAGTTTATTCTTCGCGTTCGCGAGAATACCTTCGTGAACGCAAAGAAGGACCTGCCAGAACACCTGCTGCAGCAAAATACCAGATTTTCAAAGTCCAAAACATCCCGTGGCCTACCCGAAACTCACCCGAGCCCTCGGGGCTCCAAACCAAACATGCGCACAAGTCTAAAAATATCATACGAACTTGCTCGCACGATCAAATTGCCAAAATAACACCTAGAACTACGAATTTAGCACCAAATCAAATGAAATTCTCAAGAACACTTTAAAATTCATATCTTCTCAACTGGACGTCCGAATCACGTCAAATCAACTCCGTTTCTCACCAAATTTCACAGACAAGTCTTAAATATCATAATGAACCTGTACCGAGCTTCGAAATCAGAATACAGACCCGGCACTAACAATGCAAAATATCAATCAATTCTTAAAAATAATTAATTTTCAGACTTTTAATTTTTATAAAAAATTCATAACTTGAGCTAGGGACCTCCGAATTCATTTCCGGGCATATGCCCAGGTCCCATAATTCGATACGGATCCACCGGGACCGTCAAAATTAAGGCATAAATTCTTATTTTTATCAATTTTCAACATAAAAGTTTTCTAGAAACATGTCCGGACTGTGCACACAAATCGCGGAGGTTAAAAATAAGATTTTTAAGGCTTAAGAGCGTAGATTCGAGTTCTAAAACATAAGATGACCTTTTGGGTTATCACATTCTCCACCTCTAAAACAACTGTTCATCCTCGAACGGACATACAAAAGTACCTGGGCTGGTGAAAAGTTGGGGATATCTACTGCGCATATCGGACTCAGACTCCCAAGTAGCTTTCTCAATAGGCTGACCTTTCCACTGCACTCGAACTGAAGGGTAACTCTTTGATCTCAACTGGCGAACTTGCCGGGCTAGAATTGCCACCGGCTCCTCCTCGTAAGTCAAATCCTTGTCCAACTGGACAGAGTTGAAATCTAACACATGGTACGGATCGTTGTGATACTTTCGAAGCATGGACACATGGAATACCGGATGAACATCTATTAAACTAGGTGGCAACGCAAGCCTGTAAGCCACCTCTCCCACTCTCTCCAGAATCTCAAAAGGTCCGATATACCTAGGGCTCAACTTTCCCCCACCTCTCCCACTCTCTCCAGAATCTCAAAAGGTCTGATATAACTAGGGCTCAACTTGCCCTTCTTTCCGAACCTCATTACACCCTTCATAGGTGATACCCGAAGTAACACTCTCTCTCCGACCATGAATGCAACATCATAAACTCTACGATCAGCATAAATCTTCTGCCTGGACTGAGCTGTGCGAAGTCAATCCTGAATAATCTTGACCTTATCCAAGGCATCCTGTACTAAGTCTGTGCCCAACAACCGAGCCTCTTCCGCCTCGAACCACCCAACTGGCGACCGACATCGCCTACCATAAAATGCCTCATAGGGAGTCATCTGAATGCTCGACTGGTAGCTATTGTTGTAGATGAACTATGCAAGGGGCAAGAACTGATCCTAAGAACCTCCAAAGTCTATGACACAAGCGCAGAGCATATCCTCAAAGATCTAAATAGTACGCTCGAACTACCCGTCCGTCTGAGGATGGAATGATGTGCTCAGCTCAACTCGTGTACCCAACTCACGCTGTACTGCCCTCCAAAAGTGCGAGGTAAACTACGTACCTCGATCAGAAATGATAGACACGGGCACACCGTGAAGACGGACGATCTCCCGAATATAAATCTCTGCTAACCGCTCCAAGGAATAGGTAACTGCCACATGAATGAAGTGCGCTGACTTAGTCATCCTATCCACAATAACCCATACGATGTCGAACTTTCTCTGAGTCCGTGGGAGTCCAACAACAAAGTCCATAGTGATACGCTCTCACTTCCACTCGGGAATCTCCACCTGCTGAAGCAAACCACCGGGTCTCTGATGCTCATATTTTACCTGCTGACAATTCAAGCACCGAGCCACGTAAGCAACTATATCTTTCTTCATCCTTCTCCACCAATAATGCTGCCACAAGTCCCGATACATCTTGGCGGCGACCATATGAATAGAATACCAGGAACTGTGGGCCTCCTCAAGAATCAACTCATGAAGTCCATCCACATTAGGCACACAAATACAGCCCTACATCCTCAAAACTCTGTCATCTCCAATAGTAACCTGCTTGGCACCACCGTGCCGCAATGTCTCTAAGGACAAGTAAATGAGGATCACCATCCTGCCGATCTCTGATGCGCTCAAACAAAGAAGACCGAGCAACTGTACAAGCTAGAACACTGTTGGGCTCAGAAACATCCAACCTTACGAACTGGTTGGCCAAGGCCTGAACATCCAAAGCAAGAGGTCTCTCACCAACTGTAATATATGCAAGGCTACCCATACTAGCTTATTTTCTACTCAAAGCATCGGCCACCATATTGGCCTTCTCGGGATTATACAATATGGTGATATCATAGTCTTTCAATAGCTCCAACCACCTTCTCTGCCTCAAATTGAGTTCCTTCTGCTTGAACAAATACTGCAAGCTCCGATGATCAATGAATACCTCACATGGTACGCCATAAATATAGTGCCTCCAAATCTTCAGCGCGTGAACAATGGCTGCTAGCTCTAGATCATGAACGTGGTAATTTTTCTCGTGAACCTTCAGCTGACGCGAAGCAGATGCAATAAATTTGCTACCCTGCATCAATACCGCACCCAGACCAATACGGGATGCGTCACAATATACTGTATAAGATCCTGAACCTGTGGGTAACACCAATACTGGTGTCGTAGTCAAAGCAGTCTTGAGCTTCTGAATGCTCACTTCACACTCATCTAACCACCTGAATAGGGCACCCTTCTGGGTTAATCTGGTCAACGGGGCTGCTATGGATGAAAACCCCTCCACAAATCGACGGTAATATCCCGCCAAACCTAGCAAACTACGGATCTCAGTAGCTGATGTGGGTCTAGACCAGTTCTGAACTGCCTCAATCTTCTTAGGATTCACCTGAATACCCTTTTCTGATACAACGTGACCCAAGAAAGCAACTGAACTCAACCAAAACTCGTATTTTGAGAATTTAGCACATAACTGGCTGTCTTTCAGAGTCTGAAGAACAATCCGAAGGTGCTGCTCATGCTCCTCTTGACTGTCTAAGTAGATCAAGATATCATCAATAAACACAACCACAAAGAAATCCAAGTAGGGTTTGAACACCCAGTTCATCAAATCCATGAATGTTGCTGGGATATTTGTTAGCCCAAATGACATCACTAGACACTCATAATGCCCATACCGAGTTCGAAAAGATGTCTTAGGAACATCGGAGGCCCTAATCCTCAACTGATGGTAGCCAGATCTCAAATCAATCTTTGAAAACACCTTGGCACCTTGAAGCTGATTAAATAAATCAACAATCCTCGGCAATGGATACTTGGTCTTGATGGTGACTTTGTTCAACTACCGATAATCTATACACATCCTCATCGATCCATCTTTCTTCTTCACAAACAACACAGGTGCACCCCAGGATGAGACACTAAGTCTAATGAAGCCCTTATCAAGCAAATCTTGCAACTGCTCCTTCAATTCTTTCAACTCTGGCGGGGCTATGCGGTATGGTGTAATGGAAATAGGCTGAGTGCCCGGAGCCAAATCAATACAGAAATTAATATCCCTGTTTGGTGGCATCCCGGCAAGTCTGCAGGAAACACCTCTGGAAACTCATGAACAACCGGCACTAGATCCATGGAAGGAACCTCCGCACTAGAATCGCGGACATAAGCCAAATAAGCTAGACACCCCTTCTCGACCATATGCCGAGCCTTCACATAAGAGATAACCCTGCTGGCAGAATGGACAAGATTCCCTCTCCACTCTAATCGAGGCAACCCCTACAAGGCTAAGGTCACTGTCTTGGCATGACAATCTAATATAGCATGATAAGGTGACAGCCAATCCATACCCAGTATGACATCGAAATCAACCATGTCGAGAAGTAGAAGATCTACACGAGGCTCAAGACTCCCAATGGTGACCACACACGAACGATAAACACGATCTACAACAATAGCATCTCCCACAGGTGTGGACACATACACAGGAGCACTCAAAGAATCACGGGGTACAACCAAATATGAAGCAAAATAGGATGAAACGAAGGAATAAGTAGAACTCGGATCAAATAGAACTGAAGCATCTCTACTGCAAACTGAAACAGTACCAGTGATAACAACGTCAGATGACTCAGCCTCAGGATTGGCTGGAAAAGCATAACACTGGGGCTGGGCCCCATCACCATGAACTATTTCCCCGGGACGTCCTCTAGCTGGATGGCCTCCACCTCTAACGGCCTGAACTCTACCTCTAACAGTCTGGCCTCTACCTCTGGCTGCCTGACCCCTGCCTCTAGCTGGCTGAGCAGGCGGTGCAACAACTAATGTCGGAACCATGGCACGAGAACTCTGATGCTGTGAGCTACCTGTTGCCCGAGGGAAAAATCAAGCAATGTTCCTTGAATCACCACAAGTATAACATAACCTCAGCTGTTGTGACTCCTGACCTTGAAACTGACTCTGTCGACCTGAATAACCACCCTGATAACTCTGGAGTGGAGGTGCACTAATAGGAGCTGGTGGTTCACTATAGGCTAGTTGGTCGGAATAATGCATATGAGGGCCACGAGGCACCGTGGGATGCCTGGAGCGCTGAATGAAACGGCTTGGGAGGATGGCCTCTACCAAAAGTACTCTTGCCTCTAGACGAGGCACCGCTGATCTCGCCGGAATGACGAGGTCTCTTATCAGACCCCTGACTTCCCTGAGTAAGAACCATTTCGACTCGTCTGGCGATATTAGCAGCCACCTGAAAAGAAATCTCACTCCCAGTCTCCTTAGCCATCAGCAGTCTGATAGGCTAAGCAAGTCCATCAATAAACCTCCTCACCCTCTCTCTCGGTAGGAAGCAGAAGAATAGCATGATGGGCCAAATCCACAAAACGGGTCTCATACTGAGTAACAGTCATACTGCCCTGCTGGAGATGCTCAAACTGACGGCGATGCTCCTTTCTCAATGTGATAGGCAGAAACTTGTCTATGAAGAGCTGAGAGAACTGGTCCCAAGTAAGAGCAGGCGACCCAGCTGGTCTGGTCAACAAGTAATCTCTCCACTATTTCTTGGCGGAACCAGTCATATGAAATGCAGCAAAATTGACCCCATTGGTCTCCACTATACCCATATTTTGTTGGACCTCGTGATAGCTGTCAAGATACTCTTGGAGATTCTCTGAAGGAGCACCACTGAAGTGAACAGAAAAGAGCTTGATAAACCTATCCAATCTCCATAAAGCGTCAAAAGACATAGCTGGCCCATCTCCGACCTGTGCCGCAATAACCGGCTGAACTAATCCGATTGGCTGAGCTGTTGGAGCCTGATACTGGGGAGCTATCTGCTTCGGAGGGGGGGTGGTAGGAGTCTGGGCTCCTCCTCCAGCCTGAGAGACTGCTGGTGCCATGGGAAATGCGCCAGTCTGGGCCACACTCTCTATAAGGCCCACCAAACGGACCAAAGCGTCCTGAAGTACTAGGGTGGCAATGAACCCCTCCGAAACCTGAGCTGGTCCGGTAGGAACAGTCTGGGCTGGAACCTCCTCGTCAAGCTCTATCTGAGGCTCCACTGTTGGGGCTACTGCTCGGGCTCTAGGCTGAGCCCTGCCCCTACCTCGGCCTCTGGCACGGCCTCGGCCTCGACCTCTACCTCGCGTAGGAGCTATCACTGGAGGCTCTGGCTGCTGCTCAGTGGAGGAAGCGGTACGTGTTCTCGCCATCTGCGAGAGAATAAGAGTAAAAGAGTTTAATAAGTATTGAGAAAGCAAAATCGCATGACAGAGAAGAATAGAAGTGAAACTTGTTCCTAAACTTCATAGCCTCTGGAAGATAAGTACAGAGTCTCCGTACCGATCCTCCAGACTCTACTAAGCTTTCTCATGAATCGTAAGACCTAGGCAACCTAGTGCTCTAATACCTACTGTCACGACCTGGAATTATCCATCGACGGGACCGTGATGGCGCCTAACATTTCACTTGCTAGGCAAGCTAACATTAGAGAATCTTTAAACCAATTCCTTATTTCAATTCAGTAAATAACAATAATTAACTAAGATGAAATTTAATAAGTGCGGAATATTATAAAACTGTATTAATTACTACCACCCGGATCTGGAGTCACAATTCACGAGCATTCTAAAATTTACTACACGTAATAGTCTGAAAGAAATACAACTGTTTGAATGAAAGAAAACAGTAGGACATAAAAGATAGACAAGGATTTCAAGGTCTGTGAACGCCGACAGATCTACCTTGAGTCTCCAGACAGCGGACCAATAGAAAAATCTCAATCAACCTGAGCCGGTACCAAAATTTGCACAGAAAGTGCAGATTGCAGCATCAGTACAACCGACCCCATGTACTGGTAAGTGTCGAGCCTAACCTCGGTGAAGTAATGACGAGGCTAGGACAAGACACCCACATATAACCTGAACAGTATAATCATGCTAGTGGCAACAACAGTAAATAAAGAAATAACGCAGAAATAATGGGAAGGGGATATACAATGGGGGGAATACAATATAAAGAGTGAGAATAATGAAAAAACGGAATTAAACCAAAAATCCTTAAACAAATTGAGCAAATACAACAGCAAAGGAAAACTGCACGGCATCACCTTTTGTGCTTTTACTCTCAACCTCACCAAATAAATAAATAGAACGACACGGCATCACCCTTCGTTCTTTTACTCTCAACCTCGCCAAATAAATAAATAGAACGGCACGGCATCACCCTTCGTGTTTTTACTCTCAACCTCGCCAAATAAATAAATAGAACGGCACGACATCACCCTTCGTGCATTAAACCTCTCCTAATATACACGGCATCATCCTTCGTTCTTTACACTCTTCCTCACAATATAAATAATGCATGCACGGCATCACCCTTCGTGCTTTACACTCCTCCTCACAAATCACAGAATCAATAACAACGGATAGATAGAAGTATCACAAAGAAACCAGTATTTTACCCATAATCAATAGCACAATGTAACCTCAACCTTGAATCAATATTTGAAAGTTACCAAATCTCAGTGAAACCAGATATAAGTCACCCAACATTTCAAATAACCCGCTAAGCATGGATTGTAGAATTTAAGGCTACAAAATAGACAAGAATAGAATTGCACTCGCATGCTATGACTCGACAACGATGCATAGATGCTCGTCACCTCACCTATACATCATATTTAACAACCAATCACGTAGCAAATAAACATATAATACCTATTCCCTCAAGCCAAAGTTAGACACGACACTTACCTCACTTCGAAGGCCACTTAATTCTCAATCACAGCTTTTCCTTTGGAATTCACCTCCAAACCACTCGTATCTTTTCAAAAATGACTCAATAATATCAAATAGAGCTAAAGAAATCAATTATATTGCATAGATTAAATTTTCCAAATTTTCTTCCAAAAAGTCAAAAAATCAACCCCGGGCCTACTTAGTCAAAACTCGAGGTTCGGACCAAAATCCATTTACCCATTCACTCCCGAGCCCGAATATATAATTGGTTTTGGAATCCGACCTCAAATTGAGGTCTAAATCTCCAAATTTTCGAAATACCTAGTTTATACCCTAACCCCTAATTCCACCATTAATGGGTAATTGAAAGAAAATGGTTTAGAATCACTTACCAACACTTTGGGGGAAAAATGACTCTTGAAAATTGCCTTTACCCGTTTGGTTCTTGAAAAATGTTGAATAAATGGCTTAAACTCGTGTTTGATTCTGTTTAATGCACTGGGTGACAGTGTGCATCGCGTTCACGAAGCCATTATCGCGTTCGCAAAGGGTACTGGCTGCCAAGCCTTCGCGTTGGCGAGACCTTCCTTGCGTTTGCGATGGTTACTCCCCCCTGGCCTTCGCGTTCGCGAGACATTTCTCGCGTTCGCGATGAAGGAATGACCAACCCTCCCCCAGGTATGCCTAACATTACGCGTTCGCGAGGATTTGGTCGCGTTCGCGAAGAGTAACGCCCCCATAGCTTCGCGTTCGCGACCAAGACTTTGCGTTCGCGAAGAAGAAAACTTCAGCTGCCTAGTTTACTCTTCGCGTTCGCGAGAATACCTTTGCGAATGCGAAGAAGGACCTGCCAGAACATCTGCTGCAGCAAAATACCAGATTTGTAAAATCCAAAATATCCTGTGGCCTACCCAAAACTCACCCAAGCCCCTCGGGGCTCCAAACCAAACATCCACACAAGTCTAAAAACATCATACGAACTTGCTCGCGCGATCAAATTGCCAAAATAACGCCTAGAACTACGAATTTAGCACCAAATCAAATAAAATTCTCAAGAACACTTTAAAATTCATATCTTCTCAACTGGACGTCCGAATCATGTACCGGGCTCCAGAACCAGAATACGGACCCGGCACTAACAATGCCAAAAATCAATCAATTCTTAAAAATAATTAATTTTCATAAAAAATTCATAACATGAGCTAGGGACCTCCGAATTTGATTTCAGGCATACGCCCAGGTCCCATAATTCGATACGGACCCACCGGGACCATCAAAATACAGATCTGTGTCTATTTACCAAAAATGTTGACCGAAGTCAACAAAAATTAACTTTTAAGGCATAAATTCTTACTTTTATCAATTTTCAACATAAAAGATTTCCGGAAACATGCTCGGACTATGCACACAAATCGAGGAGGGTAAATATGAGATTTTTAAAACTTAAGAGCACATATTCAAGTTCTAAAACATAAGATGACCTTTTGGGTCATCACAAAGGATTAAGGAAATAGCTGACTATGTCGTGATGAAATGTCACGAATGTGAAGACATGACTAGGTCCGTGTTTTTCGTTTCCGTGATGACCTTCATTCACCAGGTAATGGATGACTTAGACTGTCTTCAAGAAGATATTGTGTGAAGGCCCGCACAAAGACCAGCTAATGCCCTGCAGGCTCCCAGAGTACCAGTAGAGGCTCTTATGTACTTTTGAGGTTTTAGTCTTTTTTCGAGTCTGTATTTTACCTTTCTTTTTCGAATTTTGTTCAAGGCTGTTTCGTTATTTATTTCGAGTCTGTATTGTTTTCCTTTATAGTCGTCATTACCTTAATTCCTTGTAATAGAAAATCAAAAAAAAAGATATCTTTGTTAATGAAAAATGAAATGAAAAGTGTGTGTGGTTTTTGTTATTTCACACTTATCCCCCGAACTATGTAATGATCTGATTCATGCGGTGTCATGATACGTAGGCAATCTCCATCGGATTCGATGAAAAAAAAAATAAAATAAAATATATATATATATATATATATATATATATATATATATATATATATATATATATATATATATATATATATATATATATATATATATTTAGAAACTGCATGATTTGATAGCCGTTGAAAAAAAAGGGAGATAACAAAGCTAGGATGAAACACACAGCCGATGCAAAAGTATTTAGAAAACGTTTAACTATTTAGGTGCATTGCATCCCCAATATGCGATTCCCTATGTGTTAAATATCTCAAACTAACCAGGTTGTTGTGTATGCTTTAAGAACAAGTCCTATTTTTAGGTGGTTGGTTTTTGTGATAATCTGGCTTCACATCCTTACTTCACAAGATCTAAGGGAAGTATCTCCATGGCCTCAGAAAGTCATCTACCCATCATTGAGCCCGAGGATAGCCCGGTATCGGCTATCCCGCAGTCAGAGTCAGCAGTTGCTGAGGAAAATAGAAGGCTACGATGCCATATGCTAGAAATGTGGGACGCATCGTCCAACGGCAGGGAACCACCCAGTACTATCCTGGATTCCCTGAATTGCTCCCCAGGATGGGAGGAACCACCAATGTCCCTATCCCAGTGACTAACCCATTCATCCCGTTTGGGTACCCCACCATGTTAGCCAACTTCACCGGTATGCCTTCTGAGGTTCACCCCCAGGCACCGTCTTCAGGAATAACATCTACAGTGTTCACAGCACCATCAGCCTCTACTACGACACAATCAATATTGCCTCAGCCATGCTTTGAACCATCAACTTTCACTTTTCAAGCACCCCAATTTCAACTGGACACCGCTCGTGTTACCCCAAACTCCTATCCTCAGCACCCACAATATGAGTCTCCCCTAGAACATGAAAGAGCTGTGACGAACCCTGAACAAGAAGAGATAGCTCAAAAGATGAAAAGCATCGAGCAGAGCCTCAAGAACATGCAAGGCCTGAGTGGCCAAAAGTGCGTTTTGTATGCTGATCTGTGCATTTTCCCTCACGTACATTTTCCCATTGGCTTTAAAACGCCAAAATTCGAAAGCTATGACGGGCACGGAGACCCGATCGCCCACTTGAAGCGATATTGTAACTAGTTGAGGGGTGCAGTAAAGCATCGCGTTCACGAGCAGTGTCTCGCGTTTACGAAGAGCAAATGTTGGGCAACACATTTTGTGCTTCGCGAATGCGAGGGACCTGTGGCGTTCGCGAAGAAGAAAGGTCTTGACAGTAAGTTTAAGTTCAGATCCATTTTAACGATTTGGAGCTCGGATTGAGGTGATATTTGGGTGATTTTCAGAGAAAACAACGGGATAAGTGTTCTTAACTCATTATTGGTTAAATTACCCGAATCCATGGTTGTTTTTATCATTTAATTGGTGAATTAAGTTGAAAATGTTTGAAACCCTCTTGGATAAATTTGAGGATTTGAGGGTCGAATTATTATCGAAATTTAGTAATTTTGGTATAGTTAGACTCGTGGTGGAATGGGGGTTCATATTTTGTAACTTTTGTTGGGTTCTAAAATGTGGGCCCCACTGGCGCTTTTTGAGCTAAAATTCGGATTTTTATGGAAAATGAGCATTTTCTTATGGAATTAATTTCAATGAATTTTATTGACTGAAACGAATTATTTATGGCTAGATTCGAGGCGTTTGGAGGCCAATTCACGAGGAAAAGACATTGCAGAATAATAATTTCACGGCTTGAGGTAAGTAACAGTTTTAAAAATGGTCCTGAGGATATGAAACCCCGGAATTTGATATCGTGTGATTACTTTTGAGATGACACACATGCTTGGTGACGGGAGTGTGGGCGTGCACCGAGGGGATTGTGACTTCATCTGTCCCGTGATACTGTAAAGTTGAATAACTTGTTGTTAGCTATGTGCTCTCTATGTGTTATGGAAATTTGACTAGAAACCATGTTTAGGCTATATGGTGGTACTGTTGGGACCCACAGAGGTCGTGTACATGTTAAACTACTTGCTTAATTGTTATTTGTACTCAGTCACACTTTACTTGATTATTTTATCTCAGTCTCTATTGTTCATTATTGATGCATCATATCATTGTTGTTTGGGCTGATATTCATGATTTCTGAGAGCCCGAGAGACTGGAGAGATTTATTACTGAGCCAGGCCGAGGGCTTGATTGTGAGATATATTATTATAGCACGTGATTTGTCCGTGCGGATCCTTATATTATACTATAGCACGTGAGTTGGTCGTGCAGCACGTGAGTTGGTCGTGCAGCACGTGAGTTGGTCGTGCAGCACGTGAGTTGGTCGTGCAGCGCGTGAGTTGGTCGTGCAGCATGTGAGTTGGCCGTGCCGTGCGAATCCTTATATTATTATTGCACGTGAGTTGGTCGTGCAACACGTGAGTTGGCCGTGCGGATATAGATATTTATATTATGGCACGTGAGTTGTCTGTGCAGCACGTGAGTTGTCCGTACAGATTATAGCGCTTGGGCTGTTGGAGCCCCTCCGGAGTCTGTACACACCCCCAGTGAGCGCGGGTACCCATTGAGTGTGAGTGCTGAGGGTTGAGGGCTGAGAGCCGAGTGGTTGAGCTATTGTGATGAGTTGAGTGACTGTTGCCTGAGAGGCTGTACTTGATTTGCAATTGTTGTTGCACTTGATTACTATCTGTCATTATTGTGAAATCTCTGAAAGATTTTATATCCGGATTACATGAACTTGAACTGTATAAAATTGATTTGACACTTAAACTGCCGGATTTGAAAGCATGTCTATTCTTTGCTGGAATTACTGAAAGTGAACTATAACTGTATAGCTCGTCATTATCTTCAGTTCCTTAGTTATTATTGTTACTTGCTGAGTTGATTGTACTCATACTACACCCTGCACTTCGTGTGTAGATCCAGGTGTTCCCGGATATAGTGGGTGTTGATCATTTCGCGCAGTTGATTTTCAGGAGATTTTGAGGTAGCTGCCGTGTTCTGCCGGCCTTGTCTCTCCTTCTCTATCTCCTTGTTTACTGTATTTGGTCTCGAACTATTATAGACCGTATTTTCCAGACTGTATTCATATTAGATGCTCATATACTCAGTGATACCAGGTTTTGGGGAGTGTTTATATTAGTAATTATGGGATTTCGTATTGTATTTAAATATTATTTTTTTCAAACTTAAGAGAAATTATGGTTTATTGAGATTATCGGCTTGCCTAGTATCGAGATAGGCTCCATCACAACAGATTGGGATTTTGGGTTGTGACAGAACAACTCATGTTGAGCCCTCCAAAAAGATTTGAACAGAGGAAAGCCACGCTAAATGTGCCAAAGATGTATGTACCAAAAGGGACTTATGTGGCGTAGAGGCCAATAATCCCACCTAGGCTGGATGAGCCTTTGGTCATCAGCCACGCACCGCAGAATCCCATGAGAGACCCCACTGCCATCCCTTGGAACTACAATAAGACAGTGGTCACATACAAAGGAAAGGAAGTCATGGGAGAAGTAAATGAAATGAACCAATCTGGGAAGTATCACAACCCAGAAGAATTGAACAAATCAAAGCTAAACAAGGAGAAGCGGTTTCCACTCAAGAAGTTGGTGAGTGCTGAAGAAGCGGAGGAGTTTTTCTGAAGGATGAAAACTTCGGAATATGCCATAATTGATTAACTTAGGAAGATCCTTCCCAAGTTTCACTTTTATCCTTGCTGATGAGCTCAAATGAACATCAGAAGGTGCTTCTAAAAACTTGAATGAGGCATATGTCCCGATTGAAACTTTAGTCGAACAATTGGAAAGAATGGCTGAGCGATTTTTCGAAGTCAACCGGATCTCCTTCAGCCGCAATGACTTGCCTCCAGAGGGAGCCGCTCACAACAAAGCCCTTCATTTGACTATCAAGTATGAAGGTTATTATGTGAATAAGGTTATTCTAGACGGTGGGTCCAGAGTCGACATTTGCCCTCTCTCAATACTACAGAGGATGGAAATCGGGACCAAAAGGATTAGACCAAACAATGTCTGTGTGTGCACTTTTGATGGCATCAAGCGAGATACGATAGGGGAAATCGACTTGATTCTAACCATTGGCCCCGTGGACTTTAAAGTAACGTTCCAAGTTCTGGACATGGATACTTCATATAAATTTCTCCTAGGAAGACCATGGATCCATGCCGCATGAGCTGTGCCCTCTACTCTCCATCAAATGGTCAAGTTTGAACATGAAAACCAAGAAATTGTCATCCACGGGGAGGATGAACAGTCCATTTATAGGGACCCATCAGTCCCTTGTCTCGAGGCTAGAGAGGGAAGTGAGCACATTATCTGTCAAGCCTTTGAAATTGTGGTCGCCGACCAGTTCGAAGAAGGAACCCCGTTTCTTCAACCCTGCTTATCAAATGCATCAATTATGGTAGCCAGTGAAATGATAAAACATGGGTACAAGACCGGGAAAGGGATCGGGGTATCCTTACAAGGCGTCACAGAGTCCGTCACTTTGAATGCCAATGAGAAGTTCTTTGGCATAGGTTTCCAAGCTACCAATGCCGACATAAAATGGGCCGATGAGCGTAAGAAAAATGGATGGGTCCTGCCTCAGCTAGTCCCGCATCTCGCCAAGTCATTTGTTAAGCCAAAGTATATAGAAGAAGAAGAATAAGAAGAGGCCTTCACGGCCGAAGAAATTGAGGACATTTGTGAGGCAATGAGACAAATGATGTACGAGGTTCACATGGCCCAACCGGGGGAAGGCTCAAGCACTTCTAAGGGTGGCATGTGGGATGGACTCGGTCCTAAGTGGGCTTCTTGTTGGAATCGGCCCAGAACCGGAACCACGAACTAATGGTCCCGGGCTAAATAGGCTGGTCCCGAGCCAAAGTGGGCCTAAGTGGGCCCAACAGATACTTTTTATTTTTTTAAAAATTTTATAAAAGTTAGAGAAAAAAATAGTAATAAAAATATCTAAGGCAATTCATTGTAAATTATATTATAGAATTGTGACCAAAATTTTTTAATTTAAATTTAAAAATAAAAATATTGTTAAGAGATATTCAAAGTAATATTAAAATTTAGGATGTTAAATCAATTATAGGGTGAGCACATAACAGTAACCATTTTTGCCAATTCTTCCCGATCTTTTTTTGGAGCATAATATAAAAGAGATTGAGAGAGATTGATGTTTTTGTGAGAATAATGAAAGAACGATGGGGTATTTATAGTTGAAAATAGGAAAAAAGTGTAATGATAAAATATTTGGGGTTAAAACAAAGTTGGGGGGGTTAAATGGCTATTTTGTAAATAGGCAACGACTATTTTTCGCAGAGGAAACGGCTAGATTTTAAACGCACAAATGGGCAGATTTTTAAAAAAAATATTATGGCTGTTGGGACCGTTTAGGCCCGCTAGGACCGGTCCGATCCCAGTCCCAAACGGTCCGGTTTCTTGGGCCTCAGGCTAAGGACCGGCCCACTTGCCAGGCCCACCTCCCCGATCCCGGTCTTAAGCGGTTCAGCCCGTTTAGCCCACTACCCACATGGGCCGCGGTCCTAGGACGGTCCCGGTCCTGGAGCGGCCCACTTGCCAGCTTTAAGCACTGCTGAGGTGCAGTACATGGGGCCAAATGCTAAACTTCAAAATTGGAAGGTTACTTCATTCCCTGTCAGGCGGGAATCCCGGTAGTTCAGTCTTGCCATCTTTTCTGCATTCCGAGTTATTTCAAGGTGTAACTCGAATGTTTTTATTTTGTTGTCTTTTCATTTCAATGTAAACCCTCCTATATTCAAATTCAATGAAATGAAATCAATATTTCATCGTCTATGAATTTATTTTATTCTTTCTTATGTTTTGCTATTTTCTTTATCTTTTTCTTTTCAATTCTAATAATGCGAACTTAAATAACATGACATGCTTGCGGACTTCATGCCCAGATCCTAAAATGTTGTCTAACTGTGAAATAATGTATCAAGAACCAGAATATGATGAAGATGAGGCTTTTAGGGAAATAAACCGAGAATTGGAACAATTTGAGAATAAGCCTAAGCCGAACTTAAATGAAACCGAGCCAGTTAATTTGGGCAGTTCAGAAGAGATCAGAGAAACCATGATAAGCATTCACGCTGAGGAAAAAACTAGAGATACATTGATTCAACTTTTGTTTGAATTTAAAGATGTGTTTGCATGGTCTTGCGATGATATGCCAGGACTAAGTGTCGATTTAGTGGTACATAAGTTGCCAACTTATCCCAGCTGTCCACTTATCCAACAAAAGCAAAGAAAGTTCAAAACAGACATCAGTGATAAGATCAAAGAAGAAGTTGCCAAATAATTGAAAGCTGGTGTAATCCGAGTAGTCCGATACACCACATGGTTGGCTAATGTGGTCCCAGTGCCAAAGAAGGACGGGAAAACCCGAGTGTGCGTTGATTATCGGGATTTGAACAAGGCAAGCCCCAAGGACAACTTTCCATTGGCAAACATCCACATTCTTGTTGACAATTGTGCTAAACATGAGATACAGTCTTTCGTGGATTGTTATGCTGGGTACCACCAGATTCTGATGGATGAAGAAGACGCGGAAAAGACGACTTTCACCACACCTTGGGGCACTTACTGTTACAGGGTCATGCCATTTGGTTTGAAAAATGCCGGGGCAACCTACATGAGATCCATGACTGCCATTTTCCATGACATAATGCACCAAGAAATTGAGGTGTATGTGGATGATGTGATCATTAAATCCAAAATGCAGGAAGACCATATGAAGGATTTAAGAAAGTTCTTTGAGCGCTTGCGCAGGTATGATTTGAAATTGAATCCAGCTAAATGTGCATTCGGAGTTCCATCTGGGAAACTTCTGGGGTTTAAAGTCAGCCGGAGAGGTATTGAGTTAGATCCGACAAAGATAAAGTCAATTTGGGATTTGCCACCTCCGAGAACCAAGAAAGAGGTCATGAGTCTGCTAGGAAAATTGAATTACATCAGCAGATTTATTGCTCAGCTCACCACCACTTGTGAGCCCATATTTAAGCTACTGAAGAAAGATGGAGCGATCAAATGGACAGATGAATGTCAAGAGGCTTTTGATAAGATCAAAGAATATTTGTCAAATACGCCAGTGTTGGTTCCACCCGAGCCAGGAAGACCTTTGTTTTTGTATCTGACAATCTTGGAAAATTCCTTTGGTTGTGTCCTGGGGTAACATGATATGACCGGGAAGAGAGAGCATGCCATATACTACTTGAGCAAGAAGTTTACCAGTTATGAACACAAGTATACTTTGTTGGAAAGAACTTGTTACGCCCTAACTTAGGTCGCCTAGAAACTGAGACATTATCTTTTGGCCTACACCACATATCTCATAACCATAATGGATCCTCTAAAGTACAAATTCCAGAAACCAATGCCTATGGGAAGGTAAGCAAAATGGCAAATCCTGCTCACTGAGTTCGACATTGTCTATGTGACCCGCACGGCAATAAAAGCTCAAGCCTTGGCGGATCATCTATCTGAGAACCCGGTTAATGATGAACACCAACCCCTAAGTACATACTTTCCGGACGAGGAAGTAAACTCAGTTGAAATAATTCCAGAGCACACCAATGCTTGGAAAATGTTCTTTGATGGAGCTGTAAATGCAAAAGGTGTCGGGATTGGGGCAATTTTGATTTCGCCCACTGGTCAGCATTATCCGGCCACAACCCGGCTTCGGTTCTTTTGTACGAACAACACTGCCGAGTATGAAGCATGCATTATGGGCATGAACATGGCAGTTGATCTGGATGTGGAAGAATTATTGATCATGGAAGATTCTGATTTGATCATTCGGCAAGCCCAGGGTGGGTGGGAAACTCGAGACATCAAGCTTATCCCGTACAGGCAACATGTGGAAGATCTTAGCGAACGGTTCAAGTCCGTTGAATTTAGGTATATTCCTCGATTACACAATGAGTTAGCCGATGCATTAGCTACCTTGGCTACAATGCTGCCGTATCCGGGTAATGTTCATATTGACCCGTTGGAAATCCAAATTCGAGAAAGGCATGGTTATTGTAATGCAATTGAGATAGAACCAGATGTTTAGCTTTGGTATCACGATATCAAAATGTTTTTGAAAACAAAGGAATATCCCGAGCAGGCCAGTGGAGACAAAAGAGAACCATTAGAAGGCTGACCAGTAGTTTCTTCTTAAGCGGAAAAGTTTTGTACAAAAGAACCCCAGACCTGAATCTTTTGAGGTGTGTAGATGTGATGACCCAAAATATTATCTTTAAATTTAATAAGTAATTCTGTGTTCTAAGACCTCGAAAAGCACCATTTATTATTCTTCAACTTGCGTACGCAGTCCGTACAATTTTTCGAAAAATTTTTATGTGAAAAATGGATTAAAATGGGAAATAGAGCTTTAAAACTCAACTAAGTTGACTTTGGTCAACATTTTGAGCAAACGGACCCGGATCAGTGTTTTAAAAATTCCGGTAGGTCCGTATCGTGATTTAAGACTTGGGCATATGCCCAGAATCGAATTTCGGGGTCCCTAACCTGAGTTATGGAATTTTGATAAAAAATTAAAAGCTTGAAAGCTTAATGATTTCTAAGAAATTACTGATGTTGGATTTATTGACATCGGGTCCGTATTTTGGTTCCGGAGCCCGGTATAGGTCCACTATAATATTTATGACTTGCCTGCCGAATTCGGTGAGAATCGATGTTGATTTGACGTGATTCGGACGTCCGGTTGTAAAAATATAAGTTTTAAAGTTTTCTTGAAAACTTCCTTTGATTTGGTATCCGATTCGTAATTCTAGGTGTTATTTTGGCGATTCGATCGCGCGAGCAACTTCGTATGATGTTTTAGAACTTGTGTGCATGTTTGGTTTGGAGCCCCGAGGGCTCGGGTGAGTTTCGGATAGGCTACAGGATGATTTCAGACTTAGGAAATCTGAATTTCTGCAGACTTCAGGGCGTTCGCGAAGGGTAAAAATCCCAGAAACAGAACTTAAGTTCTGGAAATGGGGTTTCGACCCATTTTCAATTCTTTCCCATTTTTGAGCTCGGGTAAGGCGATTTTCAGGGGAAAATATTGGGGTAAGTGTCCCTTATCCTATATTGATTATATTTCATGATTTCATACTCATTTATATCATGAATCCGTGAATTTATGGAAGAAAAATCAGAATTTGATAAAATCTTCCAAAAACAAAAATTTAAGATTTGAAGGTCCATTTGATATCGGAATTGGACAAATTTGATATGGTTGAACTCATATCGGAACGGATGTTCGGATTTCGCAAGTTTTTTTAGGATTTGAGACGTGGGTCCCACTGTCAAATATTTTAATAAATTTTAGATTTTTATCTGGAAAATTTGTAAATTCATATGGAATTAATTCCTATGATTAGTATTGAATATATTGAATTGTTTGTGAATAGATTTGAAGATTTCGGAGGCAAATTTAAAAGGAAAAGTTTTGATTGAATAATTGATTTGGAATTTGCAAAGCGAGGTAAGTGTAGGGGTTAACCTTGACTTGAGGGAATAGAACCCTTAAATTATTTATTATGTGAATTGCATGTGAACAATGTATAGGCGAGGTGACGAGTGTCTATACGTCGTCAAATTAATTATTTGCCTGCCTACTTGAAAAAAATCATAAATTATTTTTAATCATAAATTAATTATTATAATAATTGTTTCTCTCTTATTCTTTGTCAAATATTAATTTTTGAATTCCTGCATTAATTGTTACATGCTATTTGAATTATGTGATTTAATTGTTATTTGACATTTAGCATATTAAATATTAAACTGTCTATTTTCTCCCTGATCTCTATAATAATTTTCTATTTGTCATTGTTTGTTTCATGATTAAATTATAATTGTTGTATGCTTGTTGTCTTATAATTTTATATTAATTATTGCATTTATTGGGGAAATTTCTTCTATAAGAATTGATTGAAATGGAAATATTGGAGGATCGGGTTGCACGCCGCAACAAACTTATTAAAAGTTAATATTGGAGGATCAGGTTGCACGCCGCAATAGACTTATTAAAAAGTTAATATTGGAGGATCGGGTTGCACGCCCCAACAGACTTATGAAAAGTTAATATTGGAGGATCGGGTTGCACGTCGCAACAGACTTATTAAAAAGTCTATATATATGCTTGATTGAAATAAATATATAACAGACTTATTAAAAGTTAATATTGGAGGATCGGGTTATACGCCGCAACAGACTTATTAAAAAGTTAATATTGAGGATCGGGTTGCACGCTACAACGGACTTATAAAAAGTTAATATTGGAGGATCGGGTTGCATGCCGCAACAGACTTATTAAAAAGTTTATATATATACTTGATTGAAATAAATATATAACAGAATTGATTAAAATGAATATATTGGACGAGCGGGTTGCACGCCGCAACAGAACCGAATGTGAATAGGATGTGAGAGCGGGTTGCACACTGCAACAGAATTGAATGTGAATATATGGTAAGAGCGGGTTGCACGCTGTAACAAAATTGATGGAAATGATAATTGATTATGACTGTTGCGTTGGCTTCAATTATAATAAATGAGTTACCTGATTTATTTCTATTATTTGTGGTTGTTATTAATACTGCGTACATGTTAATATAAGTGAACCGCCTTAGCCTCGTCACTGCTTCGTCGAGGTTAGGCTCAGCACTTACCAGTACATGGGGTCGGTTGTACTGATACTACACTCTGCACTTCTTGTGCAGATTTTGGAGTTGGTCCCAGTGGCGTACCATAGATTTGCTCGGATTTCAGCTATTCAGAGGAGACTTGAGGTATAACTGCACGACGTTCGTAGTTCTGAAGTCCCTGTCTACTTTACTTTAGTTGTGTGTTTATTTTCAGACAACTTTATTTTATTCAGACCTTTATTTGTATTTATTTTAGAAGCTCGTTCACTTTTGACACCAATTCTGGGATGGTATTTAGACACTGTTGTTTTGATGGATTATTTCACTATATTTCAAAGTTTGCTTCCGCATTTGTTTCCTTGTTAGTAATAAATTTAAAATCATTTTAAAAATGGTTAATATTATTCTAACGTTGGTTTGCCTAGCAAGTGAAATGTTTGGCGCCATCACGGTCCGAAGGTGGAAAATTAGAGGTCGTGACAGTTGGTATCAGAGCACTAGGTTACATAGGTCTCATGATTCACGAGCAAGCTTAGTAGATTCTGAAGGATCGGTACAGAGACGTCTGTACTTATCTCTCAGAGGCTATGAATTTTAGGAATAATATCACTTCCTTCTTATTCTGCCGTGCGGTTTTATTCTGTCATCGATGATTAAACCATTCTACTCTTATTCTTTCGCAGATGGTGAGAACACGTAATACCTCTACCGATGGACAAGGACCAGAACCCCCGGTGGAAACTATGGCCAGGGGTAGAGGTAGAGGTCGAGGTCGAGGTCGTGCTAAAGGCCGAGGCCGAGGTAGAGCTCAGTCCAGAGCTCGAGCAGCTGCACCTGTTGTAGACCCTCAAGTAGACCTTCAGGAGTAGGTCCCAGTTTAGAATGTACCAGTTGGACCAGTTCAGGTCGCGGAAGGATTCATAGCCACTCCAGTACTTCAGGACGCTCTAGTCCGATTGGTGAGTCTTATGGAGGGTGTGGCCCAGAATGGTACATTTCCAGTGGCACCATCTGTCTCACAGGCTGGGGTAGGAGCACAAACTCCCACTACTCCCGCTCCATTGCAGATGGCTCCCCAGAATCAGGCCAGCTTCCCCGCCAGTTGGGGTAGTTCAGCCAGTTGTTGCGGCACAGACCGATGATAGGCCCGCCATGTATTTTGAGGCCTTATTGAGACTGGATAAGTTCACTAAGCTCTATCCAGTTCATTTCAGTAGTACACCTTCTGAGGACCCACAAGATTATCTTGAACACTGTCATGAGGTATTGCGAAACATGGGTATAGTTGACACCAATGGAGTTGATTTTGCTGTATTCCAGATGACGGGTTCCGCCAAGAGGTGATGAAGAGATTACACATTGACCCGACCAGTCGGATCACCTGCACTTACCTGGAAGTAGTTCTCTCAGCTATTTCTTGAGAAGTTCCTCCCTATCACACTGAGAGAGGAATTCCGTAAGCAATTTGAGCGTTAACAGCAGGGCAGTATGACTGTTACTCAGTATGAGTCCCGTTTTGTGGATTTGGCCCGTCATGCTCTCCTTTTACTACCTACGGAGGGAGAGAGAGTGAGGGGGTTCATTAAGGGACTCACTCACCCTATCAGACTTCAGATGGCCAAGGAGACCGGAAGTGAGATTTCTTTTCAGGCGGCTGCTAATGTCGCAAGGAGGATCGAGATGGTTCTTGCACAGGAAAGAGGGCAGAGGTCCGATAAGAGGCCTCGTCAGTTCGGTGGTTACAGTGGTGCCTCGTCTGGAGTCAGGGGTAATTTTGGTAGGGGTCATCCTGCCAGACCGTTTCATTCAGCACTTTATGTATCTCCCGGTGCTTCAGGGATTCACGATCCTATTATGCCTTACTCTGGGCAGCCAGTATTCAGTGCACATTCAGCTCCTATCAGTGCGTCACCACTCCAGAGTTACTACAGTGGTTATCTAACCCATCTGGGCCAGCTTTAGCTTCAGCAGCCACAACATCAGGATGGGTGTTATGAGTGTGGGTACATTGGTCACATCAGGAGGTATTGCCCTAAATTGGCGAGTAACAGATCTCGGCAAGATTCTCGTGCCATCATACCGGCACCGGTTGCTTCACCGCCTGCTCAGCCAGCTAGAGGTAGGGGTCAGGCAGCTAGAGGTAGAGGTCAGGCCATTAGAGGTGGAGGTCAGGCCATTAGAGGTGGAGGCCAGCCAGTTAGAGGCCATCCCAGAGACGCAGTTTAGAGTGGTGGAGCCCAGCCCCGATTTTATGCTCTTCCAGCTAGGCCTAAGGCCGAGTCATCTGATGCTGTGATTACAGGTATTATTCCGGTTTGCCATAGAGATCAGTTCTATTTGATCTAGGATCTACTTATTCCTATGTGTCCTCCTATTATGCTTCATATTTGGTTGTGCCTTGTGATTCTCTGAGTGCTTCTGTGTTTGTATCTACACCGGTTGGAGACTCTGTTGTAGTAGATCATGTCTACCGTTCATGTGTGGTTACTATTGGTAATCTTGAAACTAGTGTGGATCTTCTACTTCTTAATATGGTAGATTTTGATGTCATCTTGGGTATGGATTGGCTGTCTCCTTATCATGCTATATTGGACTGTCATGCCAAGACACTGACCCTAACTATGCCGGGGTTACCTCAGTTAGAGTGGAAAGGAACTCCTGGCCACTACCAGCAGGGTTATTTCTTATATGAAAGCTCGGGGTATGGTTGAGAAAGGGTGTCTAGTCTATTTGGCTTATATTTGCGATCCTAGTGTGGATGTCCCTTCTATGGACTAAGTACCAGTTGTTCGTGAATTTTCAGAAGTATTTCCTGCAGATTTGCCGGGGATGCCACCCGACAGAGATATTGACTTCTGTATTGATTTGGCTCCGGGCACTCAGCCCATTTCTATTCCACCATACCGTATGGCCCCACCAGAGTTGAAGGAATTGAAAGAGCAGTTACAAGACTTGCTTGATCATGGATTCATTATACCCAGTGTCTCGCCCTGGGGTGCACCAGTATTATTTGTAAAGAAGAAAGTTGGCTCGATGCTGATGTGTATAGACTATCAGTAGTTGAACAAGGCCACTATCAAAAACAAATATCTGCTGCTAAGAATTGATGATATATTTGATCAGCTTCAGGGTGCCAAGGTATTTTCGAAAATTGATTTGAGATCTGGTTACCATCAGTTGAAGATTAGGGTATCTGATGTCCGTAAGACAGCTTTTCGGACTCGGTATGGGCATTACGAGTTCCTAGTGATGTCATTTGGGTTGACAAATGCTTCAGCAACATTTATGGATTTGATGAATCGGGTGTTCAAGCCTTATTTGGATTCTTTTGTGGTTGTATTCATTGATGATATCTTGATTTACTCCAGCAATCGAGAGGAGCATGAGCAGCATCTTCGAAGTGTGCTTCACACCTTGAAGAATAATCAGTTATATGCCAAATTTTCAAAATGCGATTTTTGGTTAGACTCAGTTGCCATTTTGAGGCATGTTGTATCGGCAGAAGGCATAAAGGTGGATCCTAAGAAGATTGATACTGTTCAGAATTGTCCTAGACCTACTTCGGTTACAGAGATCCGGAGTTTCCTGGATTTGGAAGGTTATTATCGTCGGTTCGTGGAAGGGTTTTCATCTATATCAAGAACATTGACCAGACTAACCCAGAAGGGTGTTCCATTTAGATGGTCAGACGAGTGTGAGTTGAGCTTTCAGAAGCTCAAGACTGCTTTGACTACGGCGCCAGTATTGGTATTACCCACAGGTTCAGGATCGTATACGATATATTGTGACGCATCTCACATTGGGCTTGGTGCAGTATTAATGCAAAATGGCAAGGTAATTGCATATGCGTCACGGCAGTTGAAAGTTCACGAGAAGAATTATCCTGTTCATGACTTAGAATTGGCAGCCATTATTCATGAGCTGAAGATTTGGAGGCATTACCTCTACGCTGTCTCGTGTGAGGTATTTACTGATCATCGCAGCCTTTAGTATCTGTTCAAACAAAAAGATCTTAATTTAAGATGGTTGGAGTTGTAGAAAGACTACGATATCACCATTTTGTATCACCCCAGAAAGTCCAATGTGGTGGTCGATGCCTTGAGTAGAAAGGCTGTGAGTATGGGCAGTCTTGCGTATACTCCAATTGGTGAGAGGCCATTAGATGCAGATGTTCAGACTTTGGCTAACCAGTTTGTGAGGTTAGATGTTTCAAAACCCAGTCGGGTTCTAGCTTGCACAGCCACTTGGTCTTCTTTATTTGAGCGCATCAGAGGGAGGCAGTATGATGATCCTCATTTACTTGTCCTTGAGGACACGATGTGGCACGGTGATACCAAACAGGTTGTTGTGGGGGAAGATGGAGTTCTGCGAATGCATGGCCGTATTTGTGTGCCTAATGTGGATGGGCTTCGTGAATTAATTCTTGAAGAGGCACACAGTTCCAGGTATTCTATTCATCCAGGTACCGCTAAAATGTATCAAGATTTGTGGTAACATTATTGGTGGAGGAGAATGAAAAAGGATATAGTTGCACATGTAGCTCGGTGTCTTAATTGTCAGCAAGTTAAGTACGAGCATCAGAGACCTGGTAATTTGCTTCAGAAGTTAGAAATTCCTGAGTGGAAGTGGGAGCGTATCACTATGGATTTTGTTGTTGGGCTCCCACGGACTCAGAGAAAATTTGACGCAGTTTGGGTCATTGTGGACAGGTTAACCAAGTCAGTCCATTTCATTTCAGTGGCAGTTACCTATTCTTTAGAGAGGTTAGCTAAAATTTACATTCGTGAGATAGTCCGCCTTCACGATGTGCCCGTGTCTATTATTTTAGATCGAGGTACGCAGTTTACCTCATATTTCTGGAGGGTTGTGCAGCGTAAGTTAGGCACGCGGGTGGAGTTGAGTACAACATTTCATCCACAGACAGACGGACAGTCAGAGCGCACTATTCAGATATTGGAAGATATGCTTCGCGCTTGTGTTATAGACTTTAGAGGTTCTTGGGATCATTTCTTATCACTTGCAGAGTTTGCTTATAATAATAGCTACCGGTCGAGCATTCAGATGGCTCCATATGAGGCATTATACGGAAGGCGATGCCGATCACCAGTTGGTTGGTTTGAACCAGGAGAGGCTCGATTGTTGGGTACCGATTTGGTACAGGATGCCTTGGATGAGGTCAAGATTATTCAGGATCGACTTCGCACAGCTAAGTCTAGGAAAAAGAGTTATGCCGACCATAAAGTTCGTGATATTGCATTCATGGTTGGAGAACGAATATTGCTCTGGGTTTCACCTATGAAAGGTGTAATGAGGTTCGGAAAGAAGGGCAAGTTGAGCCCTAGGTATATCAGACCCTTTAAAATTCTTGAAAGGGTGGGTGAAGTAGCCTACAGGCTTGTATTACCGCCTAGTTTATCAGCGGTTCATCTGGTGTTCTATATGTCTATGCTCCGGAAATATCATGGCGATCCGTCCCATGTGTTAGATTTCAGCTCAGTCCAATAGGAAAAGGATTTGACTTACGAGGAAGAGCCGGTGGCTATTCTAGCCCGGCAGTTCCGACAGTTGAGGTCTAAGAGTTATCCTTCAGTTCTGGTGCAATGGAGAGGTCAGCCGATAGAGGCATCTACCTGGGAGTCCGAGTCGGACATCCGGAGTAAATATCCACACCTTTTCTCCAGCTCAGGTACTTTTTCTAACTCCGTTCGAGGACGAACGTTTGTTTTAAAGGTGGAGAATATGATGACCCAAAATATTATTTTTAAATTTAATAAGTAATTCTGTGTTCTAAGATCTCGAAAAGCACCATTTATTATTTCTCGACTTGCGTGCGCAGTCCGTACAATTTTTCGGAAATTTTTTAAGTGAAAAGTGGATTAAAATGGGAAATAGAGCTTTAAAACTCAACTAAGTTGACTTTGGTCAACATTTTGAGCAAACGGACCCGGATCAGTATTTTGAAAATTCCAGTAGGTCCGTATCGTAATTTGGGACTTGGACACATGCTCGGAATCGAATTTCGAGTCCCTAGTCCGAGTTATGGAATTTTGATGAAAAATTAAAAGCTTGAAAGCTTAATGATTTCTAAGAAATTACTGATATTAGATTTATTGACCTCGGGTCCGTATTTTGGTTCCGGATCTCGGTATAGGTCCACTATAATATTTATGACTTGTCTGCCGAATTTGATGAGAATCGGAGTTGATATGACATGATTCGGACGCCCGATAGTAAAAATATAAGTTTTAAAGTTTTCTTGAAAACTTCCTTTGATTTGGTGTCTCATTCGTAGTTCTAGGTGTTACTTTGGCGATTCGATCACGCGAGCAAGTTTGTATGATGTTTTAGAACTAACCGCGTTCGCGAAGGGTAAAAATCCCAGAAAGAGAACTTAAGTTCTGGAAATGGAGTTTCGGCCCATTTTCAATTCTTTCCCATTTTTGAGCTCGGGTAAGGCGATTTTTGGCCGATTTTTACGGGAAATTATTGGGGTAAGTGTTCCTTATCCTATATTAATTATATTTCATGATTTCATACTCATTTATATCATGAATTCGTGAATTTATGGAAGAAAAATTATATTTTTATAAAATCTTCTAAAAACGAAAATTTAAGATTTGAAGGTCCATTTGATATTGGAATTGGACAAATTTGGTATGGTTGAACTCATATTGGAACGGGTGTTCGGATTTCGTAAGTTTTCCCGGGATTTGAGACGTGGGGTCCCACTATCGAATATTTTAATAAATTTCGAATTTTTATCCGAAAAATTTGTAAATTCATATGGAATTAATTCCTATGATTAGTATTGAATTGTTTGTGAATAGATTTGAAGATTTCGGAGGCAAATTTAAAAGGAAAAGCTGTGGTTGAATAATTGATTTGGAATTTGCAAAGCGAGGTAAGTGTAGGGGTTAACCTTGACTTGAGGGAATAGAACCCTTAAATTATTTATTATGTGAATTGCATGTGAACGACGTATAGGCGAGGTGACGAGTGTCTATACGTCGTCAAATTAATTGTTTGCCTGCCTACTTGAAAAAAATCATAAATTATTTTTAATCATAAATTAATTATTATAATAATTATTTCTCTCTTATTCTTTGTCAAATATTAATTCTTGAATTCCTGCATTAATTGTTACATGCTATTTGAATTATGTGATTCAATTATTATTTGACATTTAGCATATTAAATATTAAACTGTCTATTTTCTCCCTGATCTCTATAATAATTTTTTATTTGTCATTGTTTGTTTTATGATTAAATTATAATTGTTGTATACTTGTTGTCTTATGATTTTATATTAATTGTTGTATTTTTTGGAAAAATTTCTTCTATAAGAATTGATTGAAATGGAAATATGGATCGGGTTGTACGCCGCAACAGACTTATTAAAAGTTAATATTGGAGGATCGGGTTGCACCCCGCAACAGACTTATTAAAAAGTTAATATTGAAGGATCGGGTTGCACGCCGTAATAGACTTATGAAAAGTTAATATTGGAGGATCTAGTTGCACGCCGCAATAGGCTTATTAAAAAATTGTTGTATACTTGTTGTCTTATAATTTTATATTAATTATTGCATTTATTGGAGAAATTTTTTCTATAAGAATTGATTGAAACGGAATATTGGAGGATCGGGTTGCACGCCGCAACAGACTTATGAAAAGTTAATATTGGAGGATCGGGTTGCACGCCGCAACAGACTTATTAAAAAGTCTATATATATACTTGATTGAAATAACCGCAACAGACTTATTAAAAAGTCTATATATATACTTGATTGAAATAAATATATAACAGACTTGATTAAAATGAATATATTGGAGGAGCGGGTTGCACGCCGCAACAGAACCGAATGTGAATAGGTTATGAGAGCGGGTTGCACGCTGCAACAGAATTGAATGTGAATATATGGTAAGAGCGGGTTGCACGCTGCAACAAAATTGATGGAAATGATAATTCATTATGACTACTGCGTTGGCTTCAATTATAATAAATGAGTTACCCGATTTATTTCTATTATTTGTGGTTGTTATTAATACTGCGTACAGGTTAATGTAAGTGAACCGCCTTAGCCTCGTCACTATTTCGTCAAGGTTAGGCTCAGCACTTACCAGTACATGGGGTCGGTTGTACTGATACTACACTCTGCACTTCTTGTACAAATTTTGGAGTTGGTCCCAGCGGCATACCGTAGACTTGCTCGGATTTCAGCTATTCAGAGGATACTTGAGGTATAACTGCACGACGTTCGCAGTTCTGAAGTCCCTGTCTACTTTACTTTAGCTGTGTGTTTATTTCCAGACATCTTTATTTTATTCAGACCTTTATTTGTATTTATTCTAGAAGCTCGTGCACTTGTGACACCAATTCTGGGATGGTACTTAGACACCGTTGTTTTGATGGATTATTTCACTATATTTCAAACTTTGCTTCCGCATTTGTTTCCTTGTTAGTAATAAATTTAAAATCGTTTTTAAAATGGTTAATATTATTCTAACGTTGGCTTGCCTAGCAAGTAAAATGTTAGGCGACATCACAGTCCGAAGGTGGGAAATTAGAGGTCGTGACAGTAGACGTCAAAGAAGCTGAAAAGATCATGAACGAAGTGCATTCAGGAGTGTGCGGGCCCCACATAAACGGATATGTCCTCGCAAAGAAAATCCTGCGAGCAGGGTATTACTGGATGACCATGGAAAAGGATTGCTTCAGTTTTGTCCGGAAGTGTCATCAGTGTCAGATACACGGTGACCTGATTCATGCACCGCCTTCAGAGTTGCATCCTATGTCAGCACCTTGGCCGTTTCTTGCTTGGGGTATGGATGTCATTGGGCCAATCAAGCCGAAAGCTTCAAATGGGCACAGATTCATCCTGGTTGCCATTGATTATTTCACAAAGTGGGTTGAAGCTTTCACTTTCAAAGTCGTCACCAAGAAAGCAGTAGTGGACTTCGTGCATTCCAACATTATTTGTCGTTTTCGTATTCCAAAAACTATCATTACAGACAATGCTGCAAATCTGAACAGTCACTTGATGAGGGAGGTATGCGAATAATTTAAAATTACACATCGCAACTCTACCCCTTACCGGCTCAAAGCCAATGGCGTCGTTGAAGCGGCAAACAAGAACATCAAGAAGATCCTCAGGAAAATGATTCAAAGTTCTAGACAGTGGCATGAGAAGTTGCCTTTTTCATTATTGGGATATCGCACAACCGTGCGCACATCATTTGGGGCCATGCCTTACTTATTGGTTTATGGCACTGAAGCTGTAATACATGCAGAAGTTGAAATTCCCTCTCTTTGAATCATTGTTGAAGCTGAGATCGAGGATGATGAATGGGTCAAGATCCCGCTGGAACAATTAACTATGATTGATGAAAAGCGGATGGAAGCGGTTTGTCACGGGCAGTTGTACCAACAAAGAATGGCCTGCGCCTACAATAAGAAAGTGCGGCCTAGAAACTTTGAAGTGGGGAAACGCGTTCTAAGGCATATTCTCCCGCATCATGAGGAAGCAAAAGAAAAGTTCGCTCCAAATTGGAAAGGTCCATACATTATAAGAAAATTATTGCCGAACGGGCATTGTACTTGGAAGACATTAAAGGAAATAATCCCGAAACAACTGTCAATGCGGATGCGGTTAAAAAATATTATGTTTAACCCCTTTCACGGTCTTAATACTCTCCGATTGGGATGAAGAAGGCTTTCATTCTTGCTACCAAAACACTATCAACCCTTTGCAAACCCTTTGAGCCGGTTACTCTTCTTTGATCACCCTCTTCAGAACCTGAAAGTCATATACCAAAAATAAAATCAAAACCAAAGTTCCTTGAACTACGTTCGACTTGATTCCGAAAGGATACGTAGGCAGCCTCTTTCTGGGGTTCAGTCACACCAAAATAAAAATCCACATTTCCCCAAATTTGAAAACTGGGGCAGAAGTTATAACGGTTCGGTGATGGTTCGGCCTGAAGGTTCCGAAGTTGTAACCCGATCCAAAACCTTTTACCCAAATCTTTTTTAAGTCCTTCTGATTAATCAGTGAGAAATTTACTTGGACATGTTGCCACCAAATGAGAGAAATAAAATGAGAGAGTCTTATCGGTGAAAATCCTCACGGGCACCGTAAGGCGATGGTAAGCAGAGAAATTCGAAAATGAGAGAGTCTTATTAGTGAAAACTCGCAAAGAGCACTATAAGGCGATGGTGAAAAGAGAAATGAGAGAGGCCAGATGGTGAAAACCTGCAAAGGGCGCCACTGATCGAAAAGAAGATCCTCACAGTCACTGGCATCGACACAGTCCTAGGCAAGGTTTCTTAGTTTCAAGGCAAAAGTTGTGATGAATTTCTGAAAGCTAGATGGTTTACACAGATCAGGCATCCAGTCCAAGAGGCATGTCATGTTCATTGAAGTCTGCATGCATTCCAGATAAGTCCTTCTTCATTTTCCCCGAAAGGGATACCTCTCGTCCAAATCCATTTGTCCTTTTCATTGTTTGTTTTTCTTTGAATCCTTTTCGGTCTAATTCTGTTCTAAAACCAAGACAAAGAAAGGACGACAAGATTGATTTACAGGGCTTTTGTCTGATACAAGCTAATATTAAAAAGGCACCCAGCCCTGGCAGGGGGATCAAGTCGACTCCAACTGGCCATGGTGGCCGATGTTTCGAAACCAAAAACTCCTGAAAAGAAAGGAAATCAAAGTCAAATACCCACAAAGGAAAAATAAAATTGAAAGTTTAAGTCCCACGTGACTAACCGTCATGGCAAAGTATGGAAAAGCCAGAGGTTCTCCAGGGCCAGGAATGAATTGGTCCTCAAGGAACAAGCAAGCAGTTGAGATCTTCATCAAAGAAGTCGGGCCGAGATCAAGTGGCTGAAATGCCCAAGGCCACAAAACCAACCATTGTTTCAAACTGACAAATTGTTCTTTGTTTGAAAAACAGGAAACAGGTGCAATCCAAAAGCAACCTTTCAAGAAGCAGGTACAACCAAAAAGAAACAGCTTTGCATCAGCAACTCAAAAAGGGAGGTTTTCTCCAAAATTCTATTCGCATTTACCCATTCTTTGAAATAGTAAAAAGAAAAGAAATAAGAAATGATGATGAAAATGATGAAAACAAAAAAAAAACAAAGAAAATTCAAAATCATGGTAGTATAGGGTCTCCAATCCCTACCCGCATTTTTTCCAACATAGGGTCTCTATTCCCTAGTTGATGCCAATATAGGGTCTCCACTCCCTAGTTGATGCCAGCATAATGATGCCAACATAGGGTCTCCACTCCTTAGTTGATAATTTTTCAACGTAGGGTCTCCACCTCTAGTTGATGCCAGCATAACATGATGCCAACATAGGGTCTCCACTATGATTTTCCAATATAGGGTCTCTACTCCCTAGTTGATGCCAGCATAACCTGATGCCAATACAGGGTCTTCACTCCCTAGTTGATGCCAGCATAACCTGATGCCAACATAGGGTCTACACTCCCTAGTTAATGCCAATATAGGGTCTCCACTCCCTAGTTAATGATTCTCCAACATAGGGTCTCCACTCCCTAGTTGATGCCAGCATAACCTGATGCCAACATAGGGTCTTCACTCCTTAGTTGATGATTTTTCAACGTTGGGTCTCCACCCCCTAGTTGATGCTAGCATAACCTGATGCTAACATAAGGTCTCCACTCCCTAGTTGATAATTTTCCAACGTAACCTGATGCCAACATAGGGTCTCCACTCCCTAGTTGATGCCAATATAGGGTCTCCACTCCCTAGTTGATGCCAATATATGGTCTCCACTCCCTAGTTGATGCCAGCATAACTTGATGCCAACATAGGGTCTCCACTCCCTAGTTGATGTCAATATAGGGTCTCCACCCCCTAGTTGATGCCCGCATAACCTGATTCCAACATAGGGTCTCTACTCCCTAGTTTATGATTTTCCAATATAGGCTCTCCACTCCCTAGTTGAGGCCAACATAACCTGATGCCAACATTGGGTCTCCACTCCCTAGTTGATAATTTTCCAACATAGGGTCTCCACTCCCTAGTTGATGCCAGCATAACCTGATGCCAACATAGGGTCTCCACTCCCTAGTTGATGCCAATATAGGATCTCCACTCCTTAGTTGATGCCAGCATAACCTGATGCCAACATAGGGTCTTCACTCCCTAGTTGATACCAATGTAGGGTCTTCACTCCCTAGTTGATGTCAGCATAACCTGATGTTAGCATAGGGTCTCCAATCCCTAGTTGATTTTATTTTAGGCATAAGGTCTCCACTCCCTAGTCTACGTTTCCTCCGGGTGCACCATTCCCGCCCTTTTTATCACTTTCAATAATGAAGTAGTATAGAATTTTGTTACAATAACTTACAAAAATTTCCTAGTGAAAATTGGGGCAGAAAAATTTCGTTTGATTGTTTTGATGCCTGAGCAGGTTATACCTCGAGGCAAAGGATTCGAGACGACCAAAAGAAGAAGTCTCAGTCCAAAATAAAAGAAGGAAAAGAAAAGAGTTGAAACCAAAGTGCAGAGGCGGAGAAAAGATGTGGACCGCCCAAAATATGAATCAATCCACAAACTTGTCCCATACTGATCTGAAAAGCTGAAGTAGAATGAACTAGCACCTGCAGCTAGCAAGCATCAAGATTCAGATCAGAGTCTGCATGAAGAACCAAGCAAGACTCAAGAACAAATTTCAGAAGATTTATAGATAGGAATCTTGTAACTCGTAGCTGATATGCTTAGTTAGTCTTTTTCATTTTTGACTTTGGTGTAGTAAGGAGCTAAGCAGCAGTAATAGCAGCAACAACAGTGAAATCACAGTTTTCCGGTAGTCCCAGCTACCAAAACTTCCAGAACTACACTGACATGATTCCTTTATAGTCAAGGATATGTAGGCAACCTCCGAAGCAAGTTTCGGTCAAACGTTTTCAAAATGCTTCCCATTGAGTATCCAAACGGGCAAAAATCGCTCGTAATTGCTCACGTTATCTTTGCCCAAAAATTCTTCATGTTCTCGAGCAAAGAGGGGCAGTTGTGAGCACGTGACTTTTGCTCAACTAAAATACTCCTACAAAATTCACAAATAGATTTTTGCTTAATTGTTTTTAATTCTCATAGAATTTGTAGGATTTTTTGTTAATTAATTGTTTGCATTTAGTTGCATTTTTATGTGTTTTTAACATTCTTAAATCATAGAAAAACACCCAAAAATTTTCAATTTTTCATTGCATAACATTTTAGATCTTAATTGCATTTAGAACTCAATTACATGAATTAGTTGCATTATTAAACAAAAATCATAAAAATACCATGGCTTTTTTATATTTTTAGCTTTTAGTTTTTTTTTCCTTCATTAGTTTTAGGTTAATTATATTATCTAAATTTTAGAAATAATGAGTAGGTTAATTTTGCAAATTAGTATTAAGATAGAATCTAATTAGGATTTTTATTTTTAAATTTGTAGAATTTTAAAATGAAAGAAAAACAAAGAAAAAAGTGCAAGAAGAGAAAGGGGCCAATTTTGTTGCAAAACCGAACTGGGTCATTCTATTGAGCCCAGTTCCCTTTTTACTCAGCCCAATCCCACCAATTCCATATCCGGTCCAGCCTCATTTAAACCAAAATGATGTCGTTTTAGTAACGGCAATCTTGGTCGTTCATTTTCCCAATCCAACGGCCCTCAACTCACCACCATTCCCTCTTATAACTGTCCGAGAGAGACCCACATACCCCCATGAACCCTCACAGACCCTCTCACCCCCATAACTCGTCTCTCTCACACCCTCTCACCTCCGCCGTCTGCCACCCGCCGAAAATCTCCTACGGCGGCGGTGCCACTCCAAACCATCCCACATTAATAACCCACAATCCCCAGCCTCCCCTCATCACTAATATACCATTAGTTTTCCCAAATTCCCCACCAAACTCGCCCAGTTTCAGATCTAAAATCCAGAAAAACCCTAATCTTTCCCTCTTCTGATTTCATGGGCAATATCAACTCAATTCGATCTAAAACTTACGTTAATCGATTGCTCTTGACAAGAGTAATTGATTGACATTAATTTTAGCCCATTTCGGAGCCACAGGATCCCGACCAATCACCACTAATCGGCCAGCTTCGTGGGAACCTCCATAATCTTGATTATTTTCTTCTTTTGGTAATTTTCTTATTCCTAGTAGTGTGTCTCTACTGTTATTTCTGTCTTCCTCATATTTGTTTTTTATTCTTTGAATATTTCTGTGTTCAGTTATTTTGATAGCATATTTAGTTTAAAGTGTATTTGTTCAAATTAATCCGTTTTAGCATAATATAGTAGAATCTTTTTTTGTGGGTTTGGTTAATTCAAGCATGTTCGGATTACTTGTTAAAATTATTTTGATTGTCTAAGAAATTATCTAGTTGAATCCGGAATTATTTTGATAATCATGTTATTCATTTAAACTTTTTCAATTAACACCTTAAGTTGTTTGATAAATCATGTTTAGTTGGTATTTAGCCTAGTGTAGTTTGTTTTAGCTAATCATGGTTCAATTTTGATCTAGGAAAAGGAGCAGTAATTCTAGATAAAGGGAGGGGTAATTACAGAAGGTTGGAAGGGCAATGTAGTCTTTGAATTTGAAAGAATCTTAGGCTATAACTGATTGAAAAAGTTCTAGAAAAGAGATAAGGGACTAAAATGTTACAAAACAACTGAATTAGATTAGATTTTGGGGTTAAAAGGGTTAAAATCAGAAGTAAAAAGGCTGAAAAAATATGAGTAAATATCTGAATGGACAGTTGTCCAACAACTGTCCAATTCAGTTTTAAAAAATGCCTTTTCTCCTTATTTTCAGGGACCGACACCCATCAGAATGATTCCCTCACCCTTATCTATATAAAGTCTAAAATTCCTTTACTCATACACACGAATTGACTGTATCTTTTCAGAAATTCCATTCATTTCCTCTTCATTGTTGAGTAAAAAAACTTTCTGGGATTCCAGCCTTAGAGTTTTATAGAAAACATATATAAAATAAATAAATAAAAAAAGCTCTTTCTTCATCTTTTCTAGGATCTGGAGTTGGTTTTCTTGGCTCCATTTGCTGTTGGTTCTTTATTCTTGTTAGTTTTCTGCTCCTGAGTTTGTTCCTACTGCTGCCTTTTTTTCATTTTCAATTCCAGAGACTTATTTTCTATTTGTTTTGGTTCTGCTGTAAATATGTATGTGCTACACAACTGCAGTACCTATTTAAGTATATGAACAAAGTTTGAGTGTCAATAAATGTGTTAGAAGCTTTCTATGTATGCTAATTGCTTGCTTCAACTACACGGCTGCACTAAGTTCTTCTTTGATTTAGTTTTCCTATTCAATATTAAATGTGTAGCTTAAACAAGAATTGGTCTGTCTTAGTTTCATATTGATTAGAAGTAATTCCCTATTGATGTACATGTCAAAATTGCTCAAATGCTTTCTGGTTTTGTCATATGAAATACTTGCCAAACATGTATTAATCTAAGTTTGTCTTTGGTTTGAGGTCTCAAAGGATTCAAGTTAGGAATGGACTGTTGAGATTTGGTGGTTATGGTAAAGCTGAGTTTTGGTTTATGAGTTACCCTGTTTAGTGGTGTGTAATGCTTTATGGCCCATTTAATCCTTCATACTCTCATGAATATCCAGCTTTTTGTTTAAGCAACTATACCACTCGGTAGCAGTTGCCTAGTGGCTAATATATAAATAAAATCCCAGAATAGGTCCAAAGCTTACAAGATGTCCAAACCAAAATAGAAGTTGCATGAAGCTACTAGCTATTAAAAGATAGAAAAGCTAAAATCTAATGAACTAGCTATTACAACATGATAAGTTGAATGCTTCCTTCTCCTATTAGTGTATGTGAATCCAATTGTCATTGGCAAATACCAAGCAGCACCTATCAAGCTCTCACCAAGCGCCAGGGTATACTGTCCATAGGCTAAAATGAATTCCAAACATCTCCACCACAGAGTTGAAGCCAGCATAGTCTTCCAAGTGTAGCTACTATATGATCTCCATATGCAGTGGACTGATTTTGTCCAAGTATTAATTATGTGCTCACTCATCAAAATTAATGTGTAGAAGAGGAGCCTGGCTTTAGGAAGGCTTTGCAAGGCAAAAGCCAGGGTTGAGCTGGCTTTAGGCAGGCTTTGCAGGGCAAAAGCCAGGCTTGAGCTGGCTTTAGGCAGGCTTTTCAGGGCAAAAGCCAGGCTTGAGCTGGCTTTAGACAGGCTTTGCAGGGCAAAAGCCAGGCTTGAGCTGGCTTTAGACAGGCTTTGCAAGGCAAAAGCCAGGCATGAATATCCAGCTTTAATGTCTCCTGTAATGTAATTATTTGGGACAAAACTGATTCGAATGCAGTCTGCACATAGATATATTTGTGTTTAAGTTTGAAATGAAGATTCACCTTTAGTTAGTTCAATTCTCTTAGAATAGCAAGCTTTGTAATTTATTCTTCAAAACAGTTATTCTTTCCCCATTTATCCTATTGTTGTATGATTTGTTGCAAGGCATTTATCAGATGAAGCATGAATAGTTTATCAATTGATTACATGTGATTTGAATATGAGAATGTTTGTTTATATGGTATTCGATTGGGCTCCAAATGAGCCTGCTTAGCAGACATCTGAATATTCCCTCATTTTGGGCCCATGTCGGCTCATGAACGAGATATCTAATCCCAAATTTCTACCCTAATAGTCTAAAACTCACGCACAATAATTACCTGTACATAACTTATAGGTTTTATTTTAATCTCGAATAAAGTATAGGAGAGTAAACAACTTATAAATGTCTGTATAAATGCTTTTAGGCACCTTTTAATCAAATTATCGCGATTATGCACATGTTCGCGTGACACGATTGCGATTATTAAACTGAATACTCGTAGAAATGCTTTTAGGCGTGGTTTAGCTTATTATCGTGATTGTGTACACGTTCCCGTGACATAGTCATGATTTTCAAAATTAAATCGAGGTATGCGTTCGCGCAACTTTGGCCGAACAATCTTAAATTAATAAAGCGTGACTAATTGTGTACACGTTCGCGTGACATGATTTTTAGCGCACTGAATAAAGCGAATTTATACACATGTGATCCGTTTTCAAAGATAAATCCATAACGCCATAATTAAAAATGGTAAAAGGTAAAACGTACATAGGTCCTAAAAATAAGTAATTAAACAAATTGATTAAGCCAGGTATGATTAAAGCGACCGCGCTAAAATCACGGAACTCGGGAGTGCCTCACACCTTCTCTCGGGTTAACAGAATTTCTTACCCGGTCTTCTATGTTCGCGGACCATAAATAGAGTCAATTTCTTTGATTTGGGATTTAAAATAAATTGGTGACTTGGAACACCATAAAATTATCCCAAGTGGCGTGAATAAATAAAATAATCCCATTCCGATTACAAACAACAACAACAACAACAACAACAACAACCCAGTATAATCTCATTAGTGGGGTCTAGGGAGGATAGTGTGTACACAGACCTTACCTCATATCCTGAAGTAGAGAGGCTGTTTTCGATAGACCCTCGGCTCCCTCCCTCCAAGAACTCCCTTCCTTGCTTTTGGGGTGACTCGAACTCACAACCTCTTGGTTGGAAGTGGGGAGTGCTTACCACTAGACGATTAATGTCACTTAAATTGAAAAAACTCCATATCCCTTCAGAAAAAAGGAGGTGTGACAAGCATGACGCTTTTCAATATATTCAATGGCTAGACGGGCGGCACATATTGGCTAGCGCCGCCCGCCGGCAGCGAAAGCTACTTGATTCTCTCCCAAGATCGTAGAAGATGTGAAACCAATTTGAAGGAAAAATATTATATATAAATCTCTGAAAGCTCTCTACAATTCTCACAAATCTCCACACATAAAATAAGCTAATAATACCCCTATTTATAATAGTACGAAACCTATGTCAACTAGAAGCATGAAAGCCTATTCTTATATTAATTTTGACTACAAATCATATTTAGACATGAATTAAATAAATCAAATTCTAAAGAATTAAGGTTTTCTACTACAACTTTGAATTAGTTTTCCAACACTTTACCCCAAAATCAATGAACTACGGTAACTAAAAATTATAGCAGTAGGACACGTCGTGACAAGGAAAAATAGGTTAGCATAATCCATTTAATTTGAAGGAAATTCGAAGTTGTGTATGTGTTATTCTTGATAACAACACATATTAAGAAAATCTTTTACCATCACATTTATTCCAATTTGAAAAGTAATCGACTGGGGAAAAAGAAGAAATGTAATTATTAGTTTTGTCTCCATTGTAAGTAGAATTTGGATTAATATTGTATAATACGTTCTGATAGACGTTAATGTGGCGGCATAATGTTGATTAAAAGGTGATTAGGTCAAGCTAATTAGAATACGTGGCAGAAATCCAAGGGCAGGTTGAACCTAATTAAGATGAAATATCTAATATAAAAATTAGTTGGAAACTAAAACATAATCCAGCAACTTACTATGTATAGCTAAGAAGGTGAGATTAAAGAGGAAACTGAAGTTGGTGAAGAAAAATGCCCAAGATTCCATCGACCAATTTTCGTTCACACTATGACATCTTTTCTTCTGCTTTTTTTTCATTTCCTTCTTTTCGACAACTAGATTCTAGCTCTTTCTTCTTAATATCATTATTCGTTAACTCAATCGGTATATGTAACACCCCGGACTTTAGACATAGTCCCACATCGGTAAAACATTAGAGGAATGTTGGGTATATAAGTTAACAAGCCTTAGATCCTAGCGACGCGTTTTAAGCCCGTGATGGCCTAGGCCCAGAGCGGACAATATCACTAGCGGGCTAGCCTGTTACAGATAGTATTAGAGCCACTCTTGTGTCAGCATTTGCGGTGGGGCAAGGTTGAGTCCATAACAAGGGGTGAATGTAATACCCTAAACTTTAGACAAAGTCCCACATCGGCAAAACACAAACTTTAGACAAGGTTGAGTCCATAAGAGGGATGCTGGATATATAAGTTAACAAACCTTAGATTCTAGCGACGCGTTTTAAACCTGTGAGGGCCTAGGCCCAGAACGGACAATATTACTAGTGAGCTGGGATGTTACATTATTTTTATTAAATAAAATAAATATACGTGTGCGCACGTATATATGTACACATACTCGTCCATAGTAATAAAAAAAATCTTTTTTGGACATATTATAATTAAAAATACCCATAGATTCAAAAGTAACTGAAAAATGTCAATTTTCACTTTCTTGACATAGTCTTTTTTCACTTGCTTTTTTCAATTTTCACTTGCTTGAAAAATATCCATATTCTTTTTTCACTTGCTTGAGTTTGCTTTCACAAACCACTAAACTACCTAGCTAGTAAGCTCTATATATAAAAGACAACTCGATGTATGAAACATCTCGTATTCACGTTGGATTCGGGTAATGGTAAAATTAGGAATTTTTTCAAGGGTATTTAAATTTAAAAGAAATAAAAAAATAATTCCCGACAAATAGTATTCAATATATGTTATATATATCTAAAACGTAATATTTTATCTATATAAATAGTTAATTTTTCGATAAATGGTAGCTTAAATATAAACGCGCGTGTAGGCCTAAAAAGGAACCAGATTGGTGCATTGGATATATCATTGATTCTATTGACCATGTCCTGTTCACATGTTACTTTCTCCTACTATCTTATTTTATTTTATTTTTGTTCTTTATAGATCCTATCTTCTTATTCCTTTCACATTAAAAAATGTCAACATAGGTATATTTTTATTTTGGTAGGTAACAGAAGCGTGGATTAACCGCAAAACACGAAATAATAACCTAATTTAATGATGATAAATATCTGTAATTAGCTAAATTTCTAGATGAAACGTAATAAAATCAATCTCACATAAGATCCACGTAATTATGAAATTTTGCAAAGGGTTTTATTTCCAAAAAATTGTACGTTTTCTTGACGTAAAAATCCATGCAAAATAAGAAAAGTTTGAATGTAAAGTCATAGCCTTAAGATATTTTGGACAGTTTCAGACTTCTTCAAGAATAGTATACTTTTTATTATATTGTCAAACCAAAATATAGATCGAGTAAATTGAAAAGTAGATTGTTCAACTAATCAATATCCTTGTCTGCCACCCATAATTTCCTAAAAATAGAAAACCCAATTCTTACTCTATGTCCTTCCCACCACCTTCCTCAACCCTTGGTCAGTTGGTCCTCTCCCTAATTAAAGGGTATAAATATAGATGTTTCATGTAAATCCCAAATCTCCACCTCTTTCATTTTACACATATTAATGAGAAAATTATACTTATAAACGTTTCATTTATATATACTTAGTAATTTCTTTGTGTAATTGGAAAACTTTTTTTGCCCCAACCTTCGATCTCCACCAGAGCAATAATTGTCTATATCATTTGACGCTTCTTCTCATTGAGCAACCCCTCGACTTCCACTTCAGGTTCGAGAAAAACTTATAGATAGAAAGATATGGGAAATTGCTGCCTTAAACATGGATCTAACATGGTATGGGCAGGAGATGATGATGATGATGATGAGTGGGAATGTGTAGCACCAAAAACTTTAGTTGAAGAGAAAGAAAAATTGTTGAGTGATATTTCCAAAGACTTGTTCTCCTCTTCTTCTTCTTCTTCGTCTTCATCTTCTTCTTCTTCGACGATTAATTACAAAGAGGTGAAGATTAGAATATCAAAAAAGGAGCTAGAGAAAATGCTAGGAAAAATGGACAATATGGAGGAAGTGACAATGGACCAACTATTGTCAGGATTTTTGAGTTCTAGCAATAATAGCTTTGAATGTGAGAATTTCCAGCGTCAACGCTCCTGGAGGCCTCGTCTTCAGAGCATTCCTGAGGTTGATTGACATTGAGAAAACTCTAATCAGAGGCGAATTCAAGATTTATAGTCAGTGCCGTTCAAAATGAATATTATATTATACATACATACACAAGTATATAAAATATTCCACATATATGCTTATATATCGAGCCAAAAGCAATGAGTTCACGGGGTGGCGAAGGATTTTTGTTTCCTTCCTAGTTTTCTCTGCCTTCTTTGTTTCTTTTTGTTTATACATTTTTAGGTTTTAGGTGTATTTATTGATAACGTTGTAAAGAAATTAACTGGATTCATCAATATTTCTGTATAAAGTTTATTATATTTTTAAGGCCTTTGAAAAAATTAATAATTGTTTAGTCCAAATATATTAGTAATTCAAATTAAGAAAAATTAAAAGAAATTGAACAAATACAAAGTCAGAATTCTTTTATTCATATTATATTATTCAACGTGGAGATCCATTTAGCCAATATGGCTTTGGTAGGTCTTAGCAGTTTTGTCTGTCATTGCTTTTCTATAAATATTTCGATTCTCAGATTCAATGTTTGAAATTCTTCTTATATTGAATTTATTTCACCTTAAGTATTTTAGTTACGTACTCAGTTGAACGTTCATCTATCTTGTTAAATTGTTAGCTTAACCAAACTATGACTCAATCGTAAAAGGTGTGCGTTCACTATTATATTGGTCTCTGGATTTAGGAATCCATCTACAAGTTGCTAGATTTGAATTGAAATTAAAATAAGTATTTTAAATTAGAAATTAAATCGTGATAGGTTATGTACTTGAATTTCTTTTTTAAGTTTATGAGTGAAAAGTAGTAGGAACATTTCACTTGATATACTGATCATGACCAAACAAGTATTTTTGAGTGTGATCTTGATTGTTTTCATTATTTTGTATTGTTAATTTGTTAGCATTATGTGGAGACTATCAAATCAAGAGAATGGAATTTTTTTTCCCCACATTTCTTTTCCTAAGTATCCTCTTCTTTACGTATTTTTTTTTTCGATATTAACATATATAAATTAGGAATAACCCCAGCATCACAAACTGGCTTTTCTTAAAGAAAAAATGTTTACAAATGAGCTGCACTATTTTGAGTCCATAAATAAACAGTTTGCATTTAAATTACGGGATTGTTACACAAATAGCCGGCCAGATTCAATGTTTCATCTTTTCTAGTCGGTATACATTGATTATACATCAATTATTCATATTTATACATATATTATACATGAATAATATATATATTATACATCTAGCGGCTATTTTTAGTTTAATAGATTAGGTGGACGACTATTTGAGTTTCTTAAATTAACGACCTACGTAAATGGGGCAAGAAGCCGTCCAATTAACTGAAGGTCGCCGAATAAATAAGCGACCTGTGTTTATTTTCTTATGCAACTCCCCTAAAGTTTCCTATCGTTGATCACCCTTCTAACATGGAGTTGCTAAGAGGAAAAATAGACATTTATAGCGTGGAATAATTTCCGTCTATAATTTAATCTAAGTACGATATGTAAATCTCCATTTAAACAACCTTAGTGCTTGCGGAAGACGAAGGAAACAAAGGCATGATATTCTATATAGTAACTCCCTGTTTTTGCTAGGACATTTTATTCGTTTAGGTCTAAAAGACCTTAAAACCAAAATGAAGGTGGAGATGAACTATTACACTTCAAAAATGTATCTAAATACATATTCTTTTTGTTGAGGTTTTATTTTTAAGATGTAATATTCTTAAAATGAGGATGAATGGGAAATGGAGGGAAAATGAAATTTTGAGTAAAATTTTAAGTTTCCCCCTCTTAACAATGAGACATTGTCCTATATTGGAAGTGGAAGACATTTTTGGTGGGTATATATATAATTGCTCTTCTTGTAGCTCTTAAAGAGTTAAGAAGAAAGCAAGCCTCGCGCCGTCGTCGTCGCTCGCTCGGCTGCGGCTGCGGCTGCGGCTTCGGCTACGGCTACGGCTTCGGCTTCGGCCAAATTTATTTGTTAATAATAAATATTAACGTAAGATTATCCGTATTTGTAACGGATATTTTCCAATCCGTGTATTGATAATTTGGCAGCCGGATAATGGTCTTCCCACCATGAAGTGCTTGCTCCACAAACATGTAATGCTTGCTCCACCATGAAGGGTGGACGTTTGGTCTTGCACTCCTTCTTGGCTGCTATATATATGAGCAGCAAATGTTGAAGAAATATACTAAACTCAACATACAATTCGCTCAACAAATTGGCTATACATTGCACTCCTTCCTCTCAGAACTTCCATACGTTTTTCTGAGTATATACTCCTTCGTTCTGCATTGTTTTTTAACTTCAAACAAAGCAACTGTAAGTGTGATTTGCTACCGAACTTTGTGTTCGCCGAAACACTGGGGTTTGAAGTATCGCTACACCAGTGTGTTATTCGTTCTATCCTGGGAGGAAATAATCCATTACCTTGGGTACTAGGAGGGGATTAAATTCCTTAAGGAAACACTGTGAATTCAGTGGGCTCGAATTTATTATTATTGTTTCATTACGTTAACTTATATTTTGCAGAATTAATATTTACAAATACAGCAATATTGACCGGGAATAACAATCTTAAGGAATTTAATATTTATTTCTGTACTTGTGTTATTCTTATTATTCTGCAAACTAAAACCTTTGTGGTTTGTGTACTCCCGTTTTGGAGAGTTAAGCCTTCGTGGCGTTTTGCTGGATATTAAAATCTACGTGATTTTTACTCCAGTTTGAAAACGTGTATTAAACGTTTGTTTGTGTCATTCTTTTTCTGTAAAAGATGATGACTGAAAACGAAAACCAAGCTGTTCCGATGGCGACTGCCAACGCAACGACAAGCCGAACACCGGCGTTGGCACCGGCAGAAAAACCCGGAAAATTTTCCGGGATTGATTTCAAACGCTGGCAGCAGAAGATGTTCTTCTACTTAACTACGTTATGTCTACAGAAGTTCATCAAGGAAGATGTTCCTGATCTGCCGGATAAAACTCCAGATAATGAACGCTTTCTCGTGATTGAAGCGTGGAAGCATTCTGATTTTTTATGCAAGAATTATATTCTTAGCGGACTGGATGATAATCTGTATAATGTATACAGTAGCATGGAGACATCCAAAGAATTGTGGAATGCGCTTGAAAAGAAATATAAGACTGAAGATGCCGGGATGAAGAAATTCGTTGCCGCAAAATTTCTGGACTACAAAATGATAGATAGCAAGTCTGTTATTACTCAAGTCCAGGAATTGCAAGTGATTATTCATGATCTACTTGCTGAAGGTCTTGTAATCAACGAAGCATTCCAAGTAGCAGCAATGATTGAGAAGTTGCCTCCGTTGTGGAAGGACTTCAAAAATTATTTGAAACACAAACGAAAAAAAATGTCCCTTGAAGATCTCATTGTTCGGTTGAGAATCGAAGAGGACAATAAAGCTGCTGAAAGGAGAGGCCGTGGAAATTCAACAATAATGGGAGCAAATATTGTTGAAGCTAACAAAAAGAGGAAGAAGGCTTCTGGTCCGAAATACAACCCAAGCAAGAAGCGGTTCAGTGGAAACTGCTACAACTGTGGGAAAACCGGACACAAATTTACGGAGTGTCGTGCTCCGAAGAAAGACAAGAAAAGGGGTCAAGCAAACATGGTAGTAAACCATGATGATGTTGATAACTTGTGTGCCATGCTCTCTGAATGTAACTTGGTGGGAAATCCTAAACTATGGTGGTTTGATTCAGGAGCCACTCGCCATGTTTGTGCAGTTAGAGAGGCTTTTGCTACCTATGCTCTTGCTGAAACAGGAGAGACAGTTTATATGGAAAATGCTTCAACAGCAAAAGTTGAAGGATATGGGAAGGTATTTCTAAAAATGACTTCTGGCAAGGTCATGACTTTGAACAATGTCCTTCATGTTCCCGAAATGAGAAAGAATTTAGTCTCTACTGGACTTCTTGTTAAGCACGGTTTTAAGTGCGTTTTTGTATCCAACAAGGTTGTAATTAGTAAGAATGGAATATTTGTGGGAAAAGGTTACCTCACCGAGGGCCTTTTCAATCTAAATGTAATGGTTGTTGAAAATAATAATAATATTTCAGCTTCTTCTTACTTACTTGAGTCAAATGATTTATGGCATGTACGTTTGGGTCATGTCAATTATAAAACCTTGCGGAAAATGATTAACTTGGAAGTACTGCCCAAGTTTGAATGCGAAAAATCAAAATGTCAAATATGTGTGGAATCTAAGTATGTTAAACATCCTTATAAGTCAGTTGAAAGGAATTCAAATCCTTTAGACTTAATTCACACAGATATTTGTGACATGAAGTCAATACCATCTCGCGGTGGAAAGAAGTATTTCATAACTTTTATTGACGATGGTACTCGATATTGCTATGTTTACTTACTGAATAGTAAAGATGAAGCAATAGACGCATTCAGGCAATACAAAAATGAAGTTGAAACGCAACTTAACAAGAAAGTAAAAATGATAAGAAGTGATAGGGGTGGTGAATATGAATCTCCTTTTGAAGAAATATGTTTAGAATATGGAATTATTCATCAAACAACAGCCCTTTACACGCCCCAATCTAATGGGATTGCGGAAAGAAAGAATCGCACATTAAAGGAGATGATGAATGCGTTGTTGATAAGTTCTGGTTTGCCACAGAACTTGTGGGGGAAGCCATTCTTACGGCTAATCGAATATTAAATCGAGTGCCCCATAGCAAAACACAATCCATTCCTTATGAACAATGGAAAGGAAGGAAGCCCAACTTGAATTATTTTAAAGTGTGGGGGTGTTTGGCAAAAGTGCAAGTTCCTAAACCCAAAAGGGTAAAGATAGGACCGAAAACCGTTGATTGTGTTTTCATAGGATATGCGACAAATAGTAAAGCATATCGATTTCTGGTTCATAAATCAGAAAATCCTGACATTCATAATAATACGGTTATAGAATCAGATAATGCTGAGTTTTTTGAAAATATATATCCGTATAAAAAGGAATGTGAGTCGTTTGGTGAAGGATCTAAACGACCTCGGGAAGAAACAAAGGAAAGTACATGTAATCAGGAGAATCCAAGACGTAGTAAACATCAAAGAACGTCTACTTCATTTGGACCAGATTTTGTGACTTTCTTATTGGAGAATGAGCCTCAAACATTTAAAGAAGCTATGACTTCTTCGGAATCATTGTTTTGGAAAGAGGCAGTCAATAGTGAAATAGAATCCATATTGAACAACCATACATGGGAATTGGTTGATCTTCCTCCTGGAAATAAACCTTTGGGTTCTAAATGGATTTTTAAGAGAAAAATCAAAGATGATGGCACTATTGATAAATTCAAGGCAAGGTTCGTAGTCAAAGGGTATAGACAACGAGAAGGTCTAGACTACTTTGATACATACTCTCCAGTTACAAGAATTACGTCCATACGGATGTTAGTAGCATTAGCTGCAGTGTATGGTCTTGAAATTCATCAAATGGATGTTAAGACGGCCTTCTTAAATGGAGAGTTGGAGGAAGAAATTTACATGGAACAACCTGAAGGATTTGTGGTTCCAGGTAAAGAAAAGAAGGTATGTAGACTTGTTAAGTCTCTTTACGGACTAAAACAAGCACCCAAACAATGGCATGCGAAATTTGACCAAACAATGTTGTCAAATGGTTTTAAGATAAATGAATGTGATAAATGCGTGTACATTAAAAATGTTCCAAATCACATAGTCATTGTTTGCCTATATGTGGATGATATGTTGATAATGAGTAATGACATTGCCAACATAAATGCTACTAAGCGTATGCTCAATAGCAAGTTTGATATGAAAGACTTGGGAGTTGCTGATTTAATTCTGGGAATTAAGATCAATAAGACTCCTCAAGGTCTGGCATTGTCACAATCTCATTATATTAAGACAGTACTTGAAAAATTCAAGCACTTGGGCTTTAAAGTTGCAAAGACTCCAATTGACGTGAATCTTGCATTAGCAAACAACAAAGGCCAAAGCATATCACAATTGGATTATGCTCGTGTATTGGGATGCTTAATGTATATCATGAATTGTACACGACCAGACATAGCTTGTGCTATAAGTAAACTGAGTCGATATACGAGCAATCCAGGCCAATCTCATTGGATGGCAATGAAACGAGTTTTGGGATATTTAGAACATACCCAGAACTTTGAATTGCACTACAGTAATTTTCCTGCGGTGATTGAGGGATACTGTGATGCAAATTGGATCACCGGTTCAACTGATTCTAAGTCCACGAGTGGATATGTATTCACTATTGGTGGAGGAGCGGTATCTTGGAAGTCGTCCAAACAAACATGTATTGCCCGCTCTACAATGGAGGCTGAATTCATAGCCTTAGATAAAGCCGGTGAAGAAGCTGAATGGCTCCGGAATTTCTTGGAAGACATTCCATTTTGGCCCAAACCGTTGGCACCAATATGCATACATTGTGATAGTCAAGCGGCAATTGGAAGGGCTGGGAGCGTCATGTATAACGGTAAATCTCGTCATATACGACGAAGACATAAAACCGTTAGGCAATTACTCTCTAGAGGAATTATCACAATTGACTATGTAAAGTCAAGTGATAATGTGTCGGATCCACTTACAAAAGGCCTAACTAGAGAGGTAGTTGAGAAATCATCAAGGGGAATGGGGCTATGGCCGAGAACAAGTCATTGTGGCGGTAACTCTACCTAGAAGACTGGAGATCCCAAGATCTAGGTTCAAAGAGATCAAACAAAGTCATCAATGACGGTTCAACATTGTCAAATAAAATTTTAGTCCATTCTCGTGATGAGACAATGTTCAGTACCAAGGATAAAGCATTAAGGCTTTTTAATGATTTCTAAATTTGATACGGGGTATATCAAATAGTGTATCTACAGGATGACACGTTTAGGAATCACCTATTTAAGTGTGAAGTGTGAGCCGCTTCAAGGAGAACTTTGTAAGGCCAGTTCTCTACGCACTTATGAAACCAGGCGGTGTTCATGGCTGAAACGAACACAACAATGAGAACCAAAGACGGTTAAGGGTTGATTGTGTAACTTATGGTTGTCTAGGTATACACCAAAGATCGACGGTTCAAAGATATCAAATCTACCGATTGACCGAGTATATCCGACATAAGTTTACTACGGAAAGTTCAAAGGGAAACCTACTTATCCAGATGCAATTAATCCTTGCTTGTAAATCACACAGTTTTTCATGCATACTTCCGTGATATAGCCATTCCCCATTCATGTGGGGGATTGTTGAGGTTTTATTTTTAAGATGTAATATTCTTAAAATGAGGATGAATGGGAAATGGAGGAAAAATAAAATTTTGAGTAAAATTTTAAGTTTCCCCCTCTTAACAATGAGACATTGTCCCATATTGGAAGTGGAAGACATTTTTGGTGGGTATATATATAATTGCTCTTCTTGTAGCTCTTAAAGAGTTAAGAAGAAAGCAAGCCTCGCGCCGTCGTCGTCGCTCGCTCGCTCGGCTCGGCTTCGGCTACGGCTACGGCTTCGGCTTCGGCTTCGGATTCGGATTCGGATTTGGATTTGGATTTGGTCAAATGATCGATTGATTGATTAATTTTTTGGACCAAATTTATTTGTTAATAGTAAATATTAACGTAAGATTATCTGTATTTATAACGGATATTTTCCAATCCGTGTATTGATAATTTGGCAGCCGGATAATGGTCTTCCCACCATGAAGTGCTTGCTCCACAAACATGTAATGCTTGCTCCACCATGAAGGGTGGACGTTTGGTCTTGCACTCCTTCTTGGCTGCTATATATATGAGCAGCAAATGTTGAAGAAATATACTAAACTCAACATACAATTCGCTCAACAAATTGGCTATACATTGCACTCCTTCCTCTCAGAACTTCCATACATTTTTCTGAGTATATACTCCTTCGTTCTGCATTGTTTTTTAACTTCAAACAAAGCAACTGTAAGTGTGATTTGCTACCGAACTTTGTGTTCGCCGAAACACTGGGGTTTGAAGTACCGCTACACCAGTGTGTTATTCGTTCTATCCTGGGAGGAAATAATCCATTACCTTGGGTACTAGGAGGGGATTAAATTCCTTAAGGAAACACTGTGAATTTAGTGGGCTCGAATTTATTATTATTGTTTCATTACGTTAACTTATATTTTGCAGAATTAATATTTACAAATACAGCAATATTGACCGGGAATAACAATCTTAAGGAATTTAATATTTATTTCTGTACTTGTGTTATTCTTATTATTCTGCAAACTAAAACCTTTGTGGTTTGTGTACTCCCGTTTTGGAGAGTTAAGCCTTCGTGGCGTTTTGCTGGATATTAAAATCTACGTGATTTTTACTCCAGTTTGAAAACGTGTATTAAACGTTTGTTTGTGTCATTCTTTTTCTGTAAAAGATGATGACTGAAAACGAAAACCAAGCTGTTCCGATGGCGACTGCCAACACAACGACAAGCCGAACACCGGCGTTGGCACCGGCAGAAAAACCCGGAAAATTTTCCGGGATTGATTTCAAACGCTGGCAGCAGAAGATGTTCTTCTACTTAACTACGTTATGTCTACAGAAGTTCATCAAGGAAGATGTTCCTGATCTGCCGGATAAAACTCCAGATAATGAACGCTTTCTCGTGATTGAAGCGTGGAAGCATTCTGATTTTTTATGCAAGAATTATATTCTTAGCGGACTGGATGATAATCTGTATAATGTATACAGTAGCATGGAGACATCCAAAGAATTGTGGAATGCGCTTGAAAAGAAATATAAGACTGAAGATGCCGGGATGAAGAAATTCGTTGCCGCAAAATTTCTGGACTACAAAATGATAGATAGCAAGTCTGTTATTACTCAAGTCCAGGAATTGCAAGTGATTATTCATGATCTACTTGCTGAAGGTCTTGTAATCAACGAAGCATTCCAAGTAGCAGCAATGATTGAGAAGTTGCCTCCGTTGTGGAAGGACTTCAAAAATTATTTGAAACACAAACGAAAAAAAATGTCCCTTGAAGATCTCATTGTTCGGTTGAGAATCGAAGAGGACAATAAAGCTGCTGAAAGGAGAGGCCGTGGAAATTCAACAATAATGGGAGCAAATATTGTTGAAGCTAACAAAAAGAGGAAGAAGGCTTCTGGTCCGAAATACAACCCAAGCAAGAAGCGGTTCAGTGGAAACTGCTACAACTGTGGGAAAACCGGACACAAATCTACGGAGTGTCGTGCTCCGAAGAAAGACAAGAAAAGGGGTCAAGCAAACATGGTAGTAAACCATGATGATGTTGATAACTTGTGTGCCATGCTCTCTGAATGTAACTTGGTGGGAAATCCTAAACTGTGGTGGTTTGATTCAGGAGCCACTCGCCATGTTTGTGCAGTTAGAGAGGCTTTTGCTACCTATGCTCTTGCTGAACCCGGAGAGACAGTTTATATGGGAAATGCTTCAACAGCAAAAGTTGAAGGATATGGGAAGGTATTTCTAAAAATGACTTCTGGCAAGGTCATGACTTTGAACAATGTCCTTCATGTTCCCGAAATGAGAAAGAATTTAGTCTCTACTGGACTTCTTGTTAAGCACGGTTTTAAGTGCGTTTTTGTATCCAACAAGGTTGTAATTAGTAAGAATGGAATATTTGTGGGAAAAGGTTACCTCACCGAGGGCCTTTTCAATCTAAATGTAATGGTTGTTGAAAATAATAATAATATTTCAGCTTCTTCTTACTTACTTGAGTCAAATGATTTATGGCATGTACGTTTGGGTCATGTCAATTATAAAACCTTGCGGAAAATGATTAACTTGGAAGTACTGCCCAAGTTTGAATGCGAAAAATCAAAATGTCAAATATGTGTGGAATCTAAGTATGTTAAACATCCTTATAAGTCAGTTGAAAGGAATTCAAATCCTTTAGACTTAATTCACACAGATATTTGTGACATGAAGTCAATACCATCTCGCGGTGGAAAGAAGTATTTCATAACTTTTATTGACGATGGTACTCGATATTGCTGTGTTTACTTACTGAATAGTAAAGATGAAGCAATAGACGCATTCAGGCAATACAAAAATGAAGTTGAAACGCAACTTAACAAGAAAGTAAAAATGATAAGAAGTGATAGGGGTGGTGAATATGAATCTCCTTTTGAAGAAATATGTTTAGAATATGGAATTATTCATCAAACAACAGCCCCTTACACGCCCCAATCTAATGGGATTGCGGAAAGAAAGAATCGCACATTAAAGGAGATGATGAATGCGTTGTTGATAAGTTCTGGTTTGCCACAGAACTTGTGGGGGGAAGCCATTCTTACGGCTAATCGAATATTAAATCGAGTGCCCCATAGCAAAACACAATCCATTCCTTATGAACAATGGAAAGGAAGGAAGCCCAACTTGAATTATTTTAAAGTGTGGGGGTGTTTGGCAAAAGTGCAAGTTCCTAAACCCAAAAGGGTAAAGATAGGACCGAAAACCGTTGATTGTGTTTTCATAGGATATGCGACAAATAGTAAAGCATATCGATTTCTGGTTCATAAATCAGAAAATCCCGACATTCATAATAATACGGTTATAGAATCAGATAATGCTGAGTTTTTTGAAAATATATATCCGTATAAAAAGGAATGTGAGTCGTTTGGTGAAGGATCTAAACGACCTCGGGAAGAAACAAAAGAAAGTACATGTAATCAGGAGAATCCAAGACGTAGTAAACGTCAAAGAACGTCTACTTCATTTGGACCAGATTTTGTGACTTTCTTATTGGAGAATGAGCCTCAAACATTTAAAGAAGCTATGACTTCTTCGGAATCATTGTTTTGGAAAGAGGCAGTCAATAGTGAAATAGAATTCATATTGAACAACCATACATGGGAATTGGTTGATCTTCCTCCTGGAAATAAACCTTTGGGTTCTAAATGGATTTTTAAGAGAAAAATCAAAGATGATGGCACTATTGATAAATTCAAGGCAAGGCTCGTAGTCAAAGGGTATAGACAACGAGAAGGTCTAGACTACTTTGATACATACTCTCCAGTTACAAGAATTACGTCCATACGGATGTTAGTAGCATTAGCTGCAGTGTATGGTCTTGAAATTCATCAAATGGATGTTAAGACGGCCTTCTTAAATGGAGAGTTGGAGGAAGAAATTTACATGGAACAACCTGAAGGGTTTGTGGTTCCAGGTAAAGAAAAGAAGGTATGTAGACTTGTTAAGTCTCTTTACGGACTAAAACAAGCACCCAAACAATGGCATGCGAAATTTGACCAAACAATGTTGTCAAATGGTTTTAAGATAAATGAATGTGATAAATGCGTGTACATTAAAAATGTTCCAAATCACATAGTCATTGTTTGCCTATATGTGGATGATATGTTGATAATGAGTAATGACATTGCCAACATAAATGCTACTAAGCGTATGCTCAATAGCAAGTTTGATATGAAAGACTTGGGAGTTGCTGATTTAATTCTGGGAATTAAGATCAATAAGACTCCTCAAGGTCTGGCATTGTCACAATCTCATTATATTAAGACAGTACTTGAAAAATTCAAGCACTTGGGCTTTAAAGTTGCAAAGACTCCAATTGACGTGAATCTTGCATTAGCAAAGAACAAAGGCCAAAGCATATCACAATTGGATTATGCTCGTGTATTGGGATGCTTAATGTATATCATGAATTGTACACGACCAGACATAGCTTGTGCTATAAGTAAACTGAGTCGATATACGAGCAATCCAGGCCAATCTCATTGGATGGCAATGAAACGAGTTTTGGGATATTTAGAACATACCCAGAACTTTGAATTGCACTACAGTAATTTCCCTACGGTGATTGAGGGATACTGTGATGCAAATTGGATCACCGGTTCAACTGATTCTAAGTCCACGAGTGGATATGTATTCACTATTGGTGGAGGAGCGGTATCTTGGAAGTCGTCCAAACAAACATGTATTGCCCGCTCTACAATGGAGGCTGAATTCATAGCCTTAGATAAAGCCGGTGAAGAAGCTGAATGGCTCCGGAATTTCTTGGAAGACATTCCATTTTGGCCCAAACCGTTGGCACCAATATGCATACATTGTGATAGTCAAGCGGCAATTGGAAGGGCTGGGAGTGTCATGTATAACGGTAAATCTCGTCATATACGACGAAGACATAAAACCGTTAGGCAATTACTCTCTAGAGGAATTATCACAATTGACTATGTAAAGTCAAGTGATAATGTGTCGGATCCACTTACAAAAGGCCTAACTAGAGAGGTAGTTGAGAAATCATCAAGGGGAATGGGGCTATGGCCGAGAACAAGTCATTGTGGCGGTAACTCTACCTAGAAGACTGGAGATCCCAAGATCTAGGTTCAAAGAGATCAAACAAAGTCATTAATGACGGTTCAACATTGTCAAATAAAATTTTAGTCCATTCTCGTGATGAGACAATGTTCAGTACCAAGGATAAAGCATTAAGGCTTTTTAATGATTTCTAAATTTGATACGGGGTATATCAAATAGTGTATCTACAGGATGACACGTTTAGGAATCACCTATTTAAGTGTGAAGTGTGAGCCGCTTCAAGGAGAACTTTGTAAGGCCAGTTCTCTTCGCACTTATGAAACCAGGCGGTGTTCATGGCTGAAACGAACACAACAATGAGAACCAAAGACGGTTAAGGGTTGATTGTGTGACTTATGGTTGTCTAGGTATACACCAAAGATCGACGGTTCAAAGATATCAAATCTACCGATTGACCGAGTATATCCGACATAAGTTTACTACGGAAAGTTCAAAGGGAAACCTACTTATCCAGATGCAATTAATCCTTGCTTGTAAATCACACAGTTTTTCATGCATACTTCCGTGATATAGCCATTCCCCATTCATGTGGTGGATTGTTGAGGTTTTATTTTTAAGATATAATATTCTTAAAATGAGGATGAATGGGAAATGGAGGGAAAATGAAATTTTGAGTAAAATTTTAAGTTTCCCCCTCTTAACAATGAGACATTGTCCCATATTGGAAGTGGAAGACATTTTTGGTGGGTATATATATAATTGCTCTTCTTGTAGCTCTTAAAGAGTTAAGAAGAAAGCAAGCCTCGCGCCGTCGTCGTCGCTCGCTCGCTCGGCTCGGCTTCGGCTACGGCTTCGGCTTCGGCTTCGGATTCGGATTCAGATTTGGATTTGGATTTGGTCAAATGATCGATTGATTGATTAATTTTTTGGACCAAATTTATTTGTTAATAGTAAATATTAACGTAAGATTATCCGTATTTGTAACGGATATTTTCCAATCCGTGTATTGATAATTTGGCAGCCGGATAATGGTCTTCCCACCATGAAGTGCTTGCTCCACAAACATGTAATGCTTGCTCCACCATGAAGGGTGGACGTTTGGTCTTGCACTCCTTCTTGGCTGCTATATATATGAGCAGCAAATGTTGAAGAAATATACTAAACTCAACATACAATTCGCTCAACAAATTGGCTATACATTGCACTCCTTCCTCTCAGAACTTCCATACGTTTTTCTGAGTATATACTCCTTCGTTCTGCATTGTTTTTTAACTTCAAACAAAGCAACTGTAAGTGTGATTTGCTACCGAACTTTGTGTTCGCCGAAACACTGGGGTTTGAAGTACCGCTACACCAGTGTGTTATTCGTTCTATCCTGGGAGGAAATAATCCATTACCTTGGGTACTAGGAGGGGATTAAATTCCTTAAGGAAATACTGTGAATTCAGTGGACTCGAATTTATTATTATTGTTTCATTACGTTAACTTATATTTTGCAGAATTAATATTTACAAATACAGCAATATTTACCGGGAATAACAATCTTAAGGAATTTAATATTTATTTCTGTACTTGTGTTATTCTTATTATTCTGCAAACTAAAACCTTTGTGGTTTGTGTACTCCCGTTTTGGAGAGTTAAGCCTTCGTGGCGTTTTGCTGGATATTAAAATCTACGTGATTTTTACTCCAGTTTGAAAACGTGTATTAAACGTTTGTTTGTGTCATTCTTTTTCTGTAAAAGATGATGACTGAAAACGAAAACCAAGCTGTTCCGATGGCGACTGCCAACACAACGACAAGCCGAACACCGGCGTTGGCACCGGCAGAAAAACCCGAAAACTTTTCCGGGATTGATTTCAAACGCTGGCAGCAGAAGATGTTCTTCTACTTAACTACGTTATGTCTACAGAAGTTCATCAAGGAAGATGTTCCTGATCTGCCGGATAAAACTCCAGATAATGAACGCTTTCTCGTGATTGAAGCGTGGAAGCATTCTGATTTTTTATGCAAGAATTATATTCTTAGCGGACTGGATGATAATCTGTATAATGTATACAGTAGCATGGAGACATCCAAAGAATTGTGGAATGCGCTTGAAAAGAAATATAAGACTGAAGATGCCGGGATGAAGAAATTCGTTGCCGCAAAATTTCTGGACTACAAAATGATAGATAGCAAGTCTGTTATTACTCAAGTCCAGGAATTGCAAGTGATTATTCATGATCTACTTGCTGAAGGTCTTGTAATCAATGAAGCATTCCAAGTAGCAGCAATGATTGAGAAGTTGCCTCCGTTGTGGAAGGACTTCAAAAATTATTTGAAACACAAACGAAAAAAAATGTCCCTTGAAGATCTCATTGTTCGGTTGAGAATCGAAGAGGACAATAAAGCTGCTGAAAGGAGAGGCCGTGGAAATTCAACAATAATGGGAGCAAATATTGTTGAAGCTAACAAAAAGAGGAAGAAGGCTTCTGGTCCGAAATACAACCCAAGCAAGAAGCGGCTCAGAGGAAACTTCTACAACTATGGGAAAACCGGACACAAATCTACGGAGTGTCGTGCTCCGAAGAAAGACAAGAAAAGGGGTCAAGCAAACATGGTAGTAAACCATGATGATGTTGATAACTTGTGTGCCATGCTCTCTGAATGTAACTTGGTGGGAAATCCTAAACTGTGGTGGTTTGATTCAGGAGCCACTCGCCATGTTTGTGCAGTTAGAGAGGCTTTTGCTACCTATGCTCTTGCTGAACCCGGAGAGACAGTTTATATGGGAAATGCTTCAACAGCAAAAGTTGAAGGATATAGGAAGGTATTTCTAAAAATGACTTCTGGCAAGGTCATGACTTTGAACAATGTCCTTCATGTTCCCGAAATGAGAAAGAATTTAGTCTCTACTGGACTTCTTGTTAAGCACGGTTTTAAGTGCGTTTTTGTATCCAACAAGGTTGTAATTAGTAAGAATGGAATATTTGTGGGAAAAGGTTACCTCACCGAGGGCCTTTTCAATCTAAATGTAATGGTTGTTGAAAATAATAATAATATTTCAGCTTCTTCTTACTTACTTGAGTCAAATGATTTATGGCATGTACGTTTGGGTCATGTCAATTATAAAACCTTGCGGAAAATGATTAACTTGGAAGTACTGCCCAAGTTTGAATGCGAAAAATCAAAATGTCAAATATGTGTGGAATCTAAGTATGTTAAACATCCTTATAAGTCAGTTGAAAGGAATTCAAATCCTTTAGACTTAATTCACACAGATATTTGTGACATGAAGTCAATACCATCTCGCGGTGGAAAGAAGTATTTCATAACTTTTATTGACGATGGTACTCGATATTGCTATGTTTACTTACTGAATAGTAAAGATGAAGCAATAGACGCATTCAGGCAATACAAAAATGAAGTTGAAACGCAACTTAACAAGAAAGTAAAAATGATAAGAAGTGATAGGGGTGGTGAATATGAATCTCCTTTTGAAGAAATATGTTTAGAATATGGAATTATTCATCAAACAACAGCCCCTTACACGCCCCAATCTAATGGGATTGCGGAAAGAAAGAATCGCACATTAAAGGAGATGATGAATGCGTTGTTGATAAGTTCTGGTTTGCCACAGAACTTGTGGGGGAAGCCATTCTTACGGCTAATCGAATATTAAATCGAGTGCCCCATAGCAAAACACAATCCATTCCTTATGAACAATGGAAAGGAAGGAAGCCCAACTTGAATTATTTTAAAGTGTGGGGGTGTTTGGCAAAAGTGCAAGTTCCTAAACCCAAAAGGGTAAAGATAGGACCGAAAACCGTTGATTGTGTTTTCATAGGATATGCGACAAATAGTAAAGCATATCGATTTCTGGTTCATAAATCAGAAAATCCCGACATTCATAATAATACGGTTATAGAATCAGATAATGCTGAGTTTTTTGAAAATATATATCCGTATAAAAAGGAATGTGAGTCATTTGGTGAAGGATATAAACGACCTCGGGAAGAAACAAAAGAAAGTACATGTAATCATGAGAATCCAAGACGTAGTAAACGTCAAAGAACGTCTACTTCATTTGGACCAGATTTTGTGACTTTCTTATTGGAGAATGAGCCTCAAACATTTAAAGAAGCTATGACTTCTTCAGAATCATTGTTTTAGAAAGAGGCAGTCAATAGTGAAATAGAATCCATATTGAACAACCATACATGGGAATTGGTTGATCTTCCTCCTGGAAATAAACCTTTGGGTTCTAAATGGATTTTTAAGAGAAAAATCAAAGATGATGGCACTATTGATAAATTCAAGGCAAGGCTCGTAGTCAAAGGGTATAGACAACGAGAAGGTCTAGACTACTTTGATACATACTCTCCAGTTACAAGAATTACGTCCATACGGATGTTAGTAGCATTAGCTGCAGTGTATGGTCTTGAAATTCATCAAATGGATGTTAAGACGGCCTTCTTAAATGGAGAGTTGGAGGAAGAAATTTACATGGAACAACCTGAAGGGTTTGTGGTTCCAGGTAAAGAAAAGAAGGTATGTAGACTTGTTAAGTCTCTTTACGGACTAAAACAAGCACCCAAACAATGGCATGCGAAATTTGACCAAACAATGTTGTCAAATGGTTTTAAGATAAATGAATGTGATAAATGCGTGTACATTAAAAATGTTCCAAATCACATAGTCATTGTTTGCCTATATGTGGATGATATGTTGATAATGAGTAATGACATTGCCAACATAAATGCTACTAAGCGTATGCTCAATAGCAAGTTTGATATGAAAGACTTGGGAGTTGCTGATTTAATTCTGGGAATTAAGATCAATAAGACTCCTCAAGGTCTGGCATTGTCACAATCTCATTATATTAAGACAGTACTTGAAAAATTCAAGCACTTGGGCTTTAAAGTTGCAAAGACTCCAATTGACGTGAATCTTGCATTAGCAAACAACAAAGGCCAAAGCATATCACAATTGGATTATGCTCGTGTATTGGGATGCTTAATGTATATCATGAATTGTACACGACCAGACATAGCTTGTGCTATAAGTAAACTGAGTCGATATACGAGCAATCCAGGCCAATCTCATTGGATGGCAATGAAACGAGTTTTGGGATATTTAGAACATACCCAGAACTTTGAATTGCACTACAGTAATTTCCCTGCGGTGATTGAGGGATACTGTGATGCAAATTGGATCACCGGTTCAACTGATTCTAAGTCCACGAGTGGATATGTATTCACTATTGGTGGAGGAGCGGTATCTTGGAAGTCGTCCAAACAAACATGTATTGCCCGCTCTACAATGGAGGCTGAATTCATAGCCTTAGATAAAGCCGGTGAAGAAGCTGAATGGCTCCGGAATTTCTTGGAAGACATTCCATTTTGGCCCAAACCGTTGGCACCAATATGCATACATTGTGATAGTCAAGCGGCAATTGGAAGGGCTGGGAGCGTCATGTATAACGGTAAATCTCGTCATATACGACGAAGACATAAAACCGTTAGGCAATTACTCTCTAGAGGAATTATCACAATTGACTATGTAAAGTCAAGTGATAATGTGTCGGATCCACTTACAAAAGGCCTAACTAGAGAGGTAGTTGAGAAATCATCAAGGGGAATGGGGCTATGGCCGAGAACAAGTCATTGTGGCGGTAACTCTACCTAGAAGACTGGAGATCCCAAGATCTAGGTTCAAAGAGATCAAACAAAGTCATTAATGACGGTTCAACATTGTCAAATAAAATTTTAGTCCATTCTCGTGATGAGACAATGTTCAGTACCAAGGATAAAGCATTAAGGCTTTTTAATGATTTCTAAATTTGATACGGGGTATATCAAATAGTGTATCTACAGGATGACACGTTTAGGAATCACCTATTTAAGTGTGAAGTGTGAGCCGCTTCAAGGAGAACTTTGTAAGGCCAGTTCTCTACGCACTTATGAAACCAGGCGGTGTTCATGGCTGAAACGAACACAACAATGAGAACCAAAGACGGTTAAGGGTTGATTGTGTGACTTATGGTTGTCTAGGTATACACCAAAGATCGACGGTTCAAAGATATCAAATCTACCGATTGACCGAGTATATCCGACATAAGTTTACTACGGAAAGTTCAAAGGGAAACCTACTTATCCAGATGCAATTAATCCTTGCTTGTAAATCACACAGTTTTTCATGCATACTTCCGTGATATAGCCATTCCCCATTCATGTGGGGGATTGTTGAGGTTTTATTTTTAAGATGTAATATTCTTAAAATGAGGATGAATGGGAAATGGAGGGAAAATGAAATTTTGAGTAAAATTTTAAGTTTCCCCCTCTTAACAATGAGACATTGTCCCATATTGGAAGTGGAAGACATTTTTGGTGGGTATATATATAATTGCTCTTCTTGTAGCTCTTAAAGAGTTAAAAAGAAAGCAAGCCTCGCGCCGTCGTCGTCGCTCGCTCGCTCGGCTCGGCTTCGGCTACGGCTACGGCTTCGGCTTCGGATTCGGATTCGGATTTGGATTTGGATTTGGTCAAATGATCGATTGATTGATTAATTTTTTGGACCAAATTTATTTGTTAATAGTAAATATTAACGTAAGATTATCCGTATTTGTAACGGATATTTTCCAATCCGTGTATTGATAATTTAGCAGCCGGATAATGGTCTTCCCACCATGAAGTGCTTGCTCCACAAACATGTAATGCTTGCTCCACCATGAAGGGTGGACGTTTGGTCTTGCACTCCTTCTTGGCTGCTATATATATGAGCAGCAAATGTTGAAGAAATATACTAAACTCAACATACAATTCGCTCAACAAATTGGCTATACATTGCACTCCTTCCTCTCAGAACTTCCATACGTTTTTCTGAGTATATACTCCTTCGTTCTGCATTGTTTTTTAACTTCAAACAAAGCAACTGTAAGTGTGATTTGCTACCGAACTTTGTGTTCGCCGAAACACTGGGGTTTGAAGTACCGCTACACCAGTGTGTTATTCGTTCTATCCTGGGAGGAAATAATCCATTACCTTGGGTACTAGGAGGGGATTAAATTCCTTAAGGAAACACTGTGAATTCAGTGGGCTCGAATTTATTATTATTGTTTCATTACGTTAACTTATATTTTGCAGAATTAATATTTACAAATACAGCAATATTGACCGGGAATAACAATCTTAAGGAATTTAATATTTATTTCTGTACTTGTGTTATTCTTATTATTCTGCAAACTAAAACCTTTGTGGTTTGTGTACTCCCGTTTTGGAGAGTTAAGCCTTCGTGGCGTTTTGCTGGATATTAAAATCTACGTGATTTTTACTCCAGTTTGAAAACGTGTATTAAACGTTTGTTTGTGTCATTCTTTTTCTGTAAAAGATGATGACTGAAAACGAAAACCAAGCTGTTCCGATGGCGACTGCCAACGCAACGACAAGCCGAACACCGGCGTTGGCACCGGCAGAAAAACCCGGAAAATTTTCCGGGATTGATTTCAAACGCTGGCAGCAGAAGATGTTCTTCTACTTAACTACGTTATGTCTACAGAAGTTCATCAAGGAAGATGTTCCTGATCTGCCGGATAAAACTCCAGATAATGAACGCTTTCTCGTGATTGAAGCGTGGAAGCATTCTGATTTTTTATGCAAGAATTATATTCTTAGCGGACTGGATGATAATCTGTATAATGTATACAGTAGCATGGAGACATCCAAAGAATTGTGGAATGCGCTTGAAAAGAAATATAAGACTGAAGATGCCGGGATGAAGAAATTCGTTGCCGCAAAATTTCTGGACTACAAAATGATAGATAGCAAGTCTGTTATTACTCAAGTCCAGGAATTGCAAGTGATTATTCATGATCTACTTGCTGAAGGTCTTGTAATCAACGAAGCATTCCAAGTAGCAGCAATGATTGAGAAGTTGCCTCCGTTGTGGAAGGACTTCAAAAATTATTTGAAACACAAACGAAAAAAAATGTCCCTTGAAGATCTCATTGTTCGGTTGAGAATCGAAGAGGACAATAAAGCTGCTGAAAGGAGAGGCCGTGGAAATTCAACAATAATGGGAGCAAATATTGTTGAAGCTAACAAAAAAGAGGAAGAAGGCTTCTGGTCCGAAATACAACCCAAGCAAGAAGCGGTTCAGTGGAAACTGCTACAACTGTGGGAAAATCGGACACAAATCTACGGAGTGTCGTGCTCCGAAGAAAGACAAGAAAAGGGGTCAAGCAAACATGGTAGTAAACCATGATGATGTTGATAACTTGTGTGCCATGCTCTCTGAATGTAACTTGGTGGGAAATCCTAAACTGTGGTGGTTTGATTCAGGAGCCACTCGCCATGTTTGTGCAGTTAGAGAGGCTTTTGCTACCTATGCTCTTGCTGAACCCGGAGAGACAGTTTATATGGGAAATGCTTCAACAGCAAAAGTTGAAGGATATGGGAAGGTATTTCTAAAAATAACTTCTGGCAAGGTCATGACTTTGAACAATGTCCTTCATGTTCCCGAAATGAGAAAGAATTTAGTCTCTACTGGACTTCTTGTTAAGCACGGTTTTAAGTGCGTTTTTGTATCCAACAAGGTTGTAATTAGTAAGAATGGAATATTTGTGGGAAAAGGTTACCTCACCGAGGGCCTTTTCAATCTAAATGTAATGGTTGTTGAAAATAATAATAATATTTCAGCTTCTTCTTACTTACTTGAGTCAAATGATTTATGGCATGTACGTTTGGGTCATGTCAATTATAAAACCTTGCGTAAAATGATTAACTTGGAAGTACTGCCCAAGTTTGAATGCGAAAAATCAAAATGTCAAATATGTGTGGAATCTAAGTATGTTAAACATCCTTATAAGTCAGTTGAAAGGAATTCAAATCCTTTAGACTTAATTCACACAGATATTTGTGACATGAAGTCAATACCATCTCGCGGTGGAAAGAAGTATTTCATAACTTTTATTGACGATGGTACTCGATATTGCTATGTTTACTTACTGAATAGTAAAGATGAAGCAATAGACGCATTCAGGCAATACAAAAATGAAGTTGAAACGCAACTTAACAAGAAAGTAAAAATGATAAGAAGTGATAGGGGTGGTGAATATGAATCTCCTTTTGAAGAAATATGTTTAGAATATGGAATTATTCATCAAACAACAGCCCCTTACACGCCCCAATCTAATGGGATTGCGGAAAGAAAGAATCGCACATTAAAGGAGATGATGAATGCGTTGTTGATAAGTTCTGGTTTGCCACAGAACTTGTGGGGGAAGCCATTCTTACGGCTAATCGAATATTAAATCGAGTGCCCCATAGCAAAACACAATCCATTCCTTATGAACAATGGAAAGGAAGGAAGTCCAACTTGAATTATTTTAAAGTGTGGGGGTGTTTGGCAAAAGTGCAAGTTCCTAAACCCAAAAGGGTAAAGATAGGACCGAAAACCGTTGATTGTGTTTTCATAGGATATGCGACAAATAGTAAAGCATATCGATTTCTGGTTCATAAATCAGAAAATCCCGACATTCATAATAATACGGTTATAGAATCAGATAATGCTGAGTTTTTTGAAAATATATATCCGTATAAAAAGGAATGTGAGTCGTTTGGTGAAGGATCTAAACGACCTCGGGAAGAAACAAAAGAAAGTACATGTAATCAGGAGAATCCAAGAAGTAGTAAACGTCAAAGAACGTCTACTTCATTTGGACCAGATTTTGTGACTTTCTTATTGGAGAATGAGCCTCAAACATTTAAAGAAGCTATGACTTCTTCAGAATCATTGTTTTGGAAAGAGGTAGTCAATAGTGAAATAGAATCCATATTGAACAACCATACATGGGAATTGGTTGATCTTCCTCCTGGAAATAAACCTTTGGGTTCTAAATGGATTTTTAAGAGAAAAATCAAAGATGATGGCACTATTGATAAATTCAAGGCAAGGCTCGTAGTCAAAGGGTATAGACAACGAGAAGGTCTAGACTACTTTGATACATACTCTCCAGTTACAAGAATTACGTCCATACGGATGTTAGTAGCATTAGCTGCAGTGTATGGTCTTGAAATTCATCAAATGGATGTTAAGACGGCCTTCTTAAATGGAGAGTTGGAGGAAGAAATTTACATGGAACAACCTGAAGGGTTTGTGGTTCCAGGTAAAGAAAAGAAGGTATGTAGACTTGTTAAGTCTCTTTACGGACTAAAACAAGCACCCAAACAATGGCATGCGAAATTTGACCAAACAATGTTGTCAAATGGTTTTAAGATAAATGAATGTGATAAATGCGTGTACATTAAAAATGTTCCAAATCACATAGTCATTGTTTGCCTATATGTGGATGATATGTTGATAATGAGTAATGACATTGCCAACATAAATGCTACTAAGCGTATGCTCAATAGCAAGTTTGATATGAAAGACTTGGGAGTTGCTGATTTAATTCTGGGAATTAAGATCAATAAGACTCCTCAAGGTCTGGCATTGTCACAATCTCATTATATTAAGACAGTACTTGAAAAATTCAAGCACTTGGGCTTTAAAGTTGCAAAGACTCCAATTGACGTGAATCTTGCATTAGCAAACAACAAAGGCCAAAGCATATCACAATTGGATTATGCTCGTGTATTGGGATGCTTAATGTATATCATGAATTGTACACGACCAGACATAGCTTGTGCTATAAGTAAACTGAGTCGATATACGAGCAATCCAGGCCAATCTCATTGGATGGCAATGAAACGAGTTTTGGGATATTTAGAACATACCCAGAACTTTGAATTGCACTACAGTAATTTCCCTGCGGTGATTGAGGGATACTGTGATGCAAATTGGATCACCGGTTCAACTGATTCTAAGTCCACGAGTGGATATGTATTCACAATTGGTGGAGGAGCGGTATCTTAGAAGTCGTCCAAACAAACATGTATTGCCCGCTCTACAATGGAGGCTGAATTCATAGCCTTAGATAAAGCCGGTGAAGAAGCTGAATGGCTCCGGAATTTCTTGGAAGACATTCCATTTTTGCCCAAACCGTTGGCACCAATATGCATACATTATGATAGTCAAGCGGCAATTGGAAGGGCTGGGAGTGTCATGTATAACGGTAAATCTCGTCATATACGACGAAGACATAAAACCGTTAGGCAATTACTCTCTAGAGGAATTATCACAATTGACTATGTAAAGTCAAGTGATAATGTGTCGGATCCACTTACAAAAGGCCTAACTAGAGAGGTAGTTGAGAAATCATCAAGGGGAATGGGGCTATGGTCGAGAACAAGTCATTGTGGCGGTAACTCTACCTAGAAGACTGGAGATCCCAAGATCTAGGTTCAAAGAGATCAAACAAAGTCATTAATGACGGTTCAACATTGTCAAATAAAATTTTAGTCCATTCTCGTGATGAGACAATGTTCAGTACCAAGGATAAAGCATTAAGGCTTTTTAATGATTTCTAAATTTGATACGGGGTATATCAAATAGTGTATCTACAGGATGACACGTTTAGGAATCACCTATTTAAGTGTGAAGTGTGAGCCGCTTCAAGGAGAACTTTGTAAGGCCAGTTCTCTACGCACTTATGAAACCAGGCGGTGTTCATGGCTGAAACGAACACAACAATGAGAACCAAAGACGGTTAAGGGTTGATTGTGTGACTTATGGTTGTCTAGGTATACACCAAAGATCGACGGTTCAAAGATATCAAATCTACCGATTGACCGAGTATATCCGACATAAGTTTACTACGGAAAGTTCAAAGGGAAACCTACTTATCCAGATGCAATTAATCCTTGCTTGTAAATCACACAGTTTTTCATGCATACTTCCGTGATATAGCCATTCCCCATTCATGTGGGGGATTGTTGAGGTTTTATTTTTAAGATGTAATATTCTTAAAATGAGGATGAATGGGAAATGGAGGGAAAATGAAATTTTGAGTAAAATTTTAAGTTTCCCCCTCTTAACAATGAGACATTGTCCCATATTGGAAGTGGAAGACATTTTTGGTGGGTATATATATAATTGCTCTTCTTGTAGCTCTTAAAGAGTTAAGAAGAAAGCAAGCCTCGCGCCGTCGTCGTCGCTCGCTCGCTCGGCTCGGCTTCGGCTACGCCTACGGCTACGGCTTCGGCTTCGGCTTCGGCTTCGGATTCGGATTCGGATTTGGATTTGGATTTGGATTTGGTCAAATGATCGATTGATTGATTAATTTTTTGGACCAAATTTATTTGTTAATAGTAAATATTAACGTAAGATTATCCGTATTTGTAACGGATATTTTCCAATCCGTGTATTGATAATTTGGCAGCCGGATAATGGTCTTCCCACCATGAAGTGCTTGCTCCACAAACATGTAATGCTTGCTCCACCATGAAGGGTGGACGTTTGGTCTTGCACTCCTTCTTGGCTGCTATATATATGAGCAGCAAATATTGAAGAAATATACTAAACTCAACATACAATTCGCTCAACAAATTGGCTATACATTGCACTCCTTCCTCTCAGAACTTCCATACGTTTTTCTGAGTATATACTCCTTCGTTCTGCATTGTTTTTTAACTTCAAACAAAGCAACTGTAAGTGTGATTTGCTACCGAACTTTGTGTTCGCCGAAACACTGGGGTTTGAAGTACCGCTACACCAGTGTGTTATTCGTTCTATCCTGGGAGGAAATAATCCATTACCTTGGGTACTAGGAGGGGATTAAATTCCTTAAGGAAACACTGTGAATTCAGTGGGCTCGAATTTATTATTATTGTTTCATTACGTTAACTTATATTTTGCAGAATTAATATTTACAAATACAGCAATATTGACCGGGAATAACAATCTTAAGGAATTTAATATTTATTTCTGTACTTGTGTTATTCTTATTATTCTGCAAACTAAAACCTTTGTGGTTTGTGTACTCCCGTTTTGGAGAGTTAGCCTTCGTGGCGTTTTGCTGGATATTAAAATCTACGTGATTTTTAATCCAGTTTGAAAACGTGTATTAAACGTTTGTTTGTGTCATTCTTTTTCTGTAAAAGATGATGACTGAAAACGAAAACCAAGCTGTTCCGATGGCGACTGCCAACGCAACGACAAGCCGAACACCGGCGTTGGCACCGGCAGAAAAACCCGGAAAATTTTCCGGGATTGATTTCAAATGCTGGCAGCAGAAGATGTTCTTCTACTTAACTACGTTATGTCTACAGAAGTTCATCAAGGAAGATGTTCCTGATCTGCCGGATAAAACTCCAGATAATGAATGCTTTCTCGTGATTGAAGCGTGGAAGCATTCTGATTTTTTATGCAAGAATTATATTCTTAGCGGACTGGATGATAATCTGTATAATGTATACAGTAGCATGGAGACATCCAAAGAATTGTGGAATGCGCTTGAAAAGAAATATAAGACTGAAGATGCCGGGATGAAGAAATTCGTTGCCGCAAAATTTCTGGACTACAAAATGATAGATAGCAAGTCTGTTATTACTCAAGTCCAGGAATTGCAAGTGATTATTCATGATCTACTTGCTGAAGGTCTTGTAATCAACGAAGCATTCCAAGTAGCAGCAATGATTGAGAAGTTGCCTCCGTTGTGGAAGGACTTCAAAAATTATTTGAAACACAAACGAAAAAAAATGTCCCTTGAAGATCTCATTGTTCGGTTGAGAATCGAAGAGGACAATAAAGCTGCTGAAAGGAGAGGCCGTGGAAATTCAACAATAATGGGAGCAAATATTGTTGAAGCTAACAAAAAGAGGAAGAAGGCTTCTGGTCCGAAATACAACCCAAGCAAGAAGCGGTTCAGTGGAAACTGCTACAACTGTGGGAAAACCGGACACAAATCTACGGAGTGTCGTGCTCCGAAGAAAGACAAGAAAAGGGGTCAAGCAAACATGGTAGTAAACCATGATGATGTTGATAACTTGTGTGCCATGCTCTCTGAATGTAACTTGGTGGGAAATCCTAAACTGTGGTGGTTTGATTCAGGAGCCACTCGCCATGTTTGTGCAGTTAGAGAGGCTTTTGCTACCTATGCTCTTGCTGAACCCGGAGAGACAGTTTATATGGGAAATGCTTCAACAGCAAAAGTTGAAGGATATGGGAAGGTATTTCTAAAAATGACTTCTGGCAAGGTCATGACTTTGAACAATGTCCTTCATGTTCCCGAAATGAGAAAGAATTTAGTCTCTACTGGACTTCTTGTTAAGCACGGTTTTAAGTGCGTTTTTGTATCCAACAAGGTTGTAATTAGTAAGAATGGAATATTTGTGGGAAAAGGTTACCTCACCGAGGGCCTTTTCAATCTAAATGTAATGGTTGTTGAAAATAATAATAATATTTCAGCTTCTTCTTACTTACTTGAGTCAAATGATTTATGGCATGTACGTTTGGGTCATGTCAATTATAAAACCTTGCGAAAAATGATTAACTTGGAAGTACTGCCCAAGTTTGAATGCGAAAAATCAAAATGTCAAATATGTGTGGAATCTAAGTATGTTAAACATCCTTATAAGTCAGTTGAAAGGAATTCAAATCCTTTAGACTTAATTCACACAGATATTTGTGACATGAAGTCAATACCATCTCGCGGTGGAAAGAAGTATTTCATAACTTTTATTGACGATGGTACTCGATATTGCTATGTTTACTTACTGAATAGTAAAGATGAAGCAATAGACGCATTCAGGCAATACAAAAATGAAGTTGAAACGCAACTTAACAAGAAAGTAAAAATGATAAGAAGTGATAGGGGTGGTGAATATGAATCTCCTTTTGAAGAAATATGTTTAGAATATGGAATTATTCATCAAACAACAGCCCCTTACACGCCCCAATCTAATGGGATTGCGGAAAGAAAGAATCGCACATTAAAGGAGAGGATGAATGCGTTGTTGATAAGTTCTGGTTTGCCACAGAACTTGTGGGGGGAAGCCATTCTTACGGCTAATCGAATATTAAATCGATTGCCCCATAGCAAAACACAATCCATTCCTTATGAACAATGGAAAGGAAGGAAGCCCAACTTGAATTATTTTAAAGTGTGGGGGTGTTTGGCAAAAGTGCAAGTTCCTAAACCCAAAAGGGTAAAGATAGGACCGAAAACCGTTGATTGTGTTTTCATAGGATGTGCGACAAATAGTAAAGCATATCGATTTCTGGTTCATAAATCAGAAAATCCCGACATTCATAATAATACGGTTATAGAATCAGATAATGCTGAGTTTTTTGAAAATATATATCCGTATAAAAAGGAATGTGAGTCGTTTGGTGAAGGATCTAAACGACCTCGGGAAGAAACAAAAGAAAGTACATGTAATCAGGAGAATCCAAGACGTAGTAAACGTCAAAGAACGTCTACTTCATTTGGACCAGATTTTGTGACTTTCTTATTGGAGAATGAGCCTCAAACATTTAAAGAAGCTATGACTTCTTCGGAATCATTGTTTTAGAAAGAGGCAGTCAATAGTGAAATAGAATCCATATTGAACAACCATACATGGGAATTGGTTGATCTTCCTCCTGGAAATAAACCTTTGGGTTCTAAATGGATTTTTAAGAGAAAAATCAAAGATGATGGCACTATTGATAAATTCAAGGCAAGGCTCGTAGTCAAAGGGTATAGACAACGAGAAGGTCTAGACTACTTTGATACATACTCTCCAGTTACAAGAATTACGTCCATACGGATGTTAGTAGCATTAGCTGCAGTGTATGGTCTTGAAATTCATCAAATGGATGTTAAGACGGCCTTCTTAAATGGAGAGTTGGAGGAAGAAATTTACATGGAACAACCTGAAGGGTTTGTGGTTCCAGGTAAAGAAAAGAAGGTATGTAGACTTGTTAAGTCTCTTTACGGACTAAAACAAGCACCCAAACAATGGCATGCGAAATTTGACCAAACAATGTTGTCAAATGGTTTTAAGATAAATGAATGTGATAAATGCGTGTACATTAAAAATGTTCCAAATCACATAGTCATTGTTTGCCTATATGTGGATGATATGTTGATAATGAGTAATGACATTGCCAACATAAATGCTACTAAGCGTATGCTCAATAGCAAGTTTGATATGAAAGACTTGGGAGTTGCTGATTTAATTCTGGGAATTAAGATCAATAAGACTCCTCAAGGTCTGGCATTGTCACAATCTCATTATATTAAGACAGTACTTGAAAAATTCAAGCACTTGGGCTTTAAAGTTGCAAAGACTCCAATTGACGTGAATCTTGCATTAGCAAACAACAAAGGCCAAAGCATATCACAATTGGATTATGCTCGTGTATTGGGATGCTTAATGTATATCATGAATTGTACACGACCAGACATAGCTTGTGCTATAAGTAAACTGAGTCGATATACGAGCAATCCAGGCCAATCTCATTGGATGGCAATGAAACGAGTTTTGGGATATTTAGAACATACCCAGAACTTTGAATTGCACTACAGTAATTTCCCTGCGGTGATTGAGGGATACTGTGATGCAAATTGGATCACCGGTTCAACTGATTCTAAGTCCACGAGTGGATATGTATTCACAATTGGTGGAGGAGCGGTATCTTAGAAGTCGTCCAAACAAACATGTATTGCCCGCTCTACAATGGAGGCTGAATTCATAGCCTTAGATAAAGCCGGTGAAGAAGCTGAATGGCTCCGGAATTTCTTGGAAGACATTCCATTTTTGCCCAAACCGTTGGCACCAATATGCATACATTATGATAGTCAAGCGGCAATTGGAAGGGCTGGGAGTGTCATGTATAACGGTAAATCTCGTCATATACGACGAAGACATAAAACCGTTAGGCAATTACTCTCTAGAGGAATTATCACAATTGACTATGTAAAGTCAAGTGATAATGTGTCGGATCCACTTACAAAAGGCCTAACTAGAGAGGTAGTTGAGAAATCATCAAGGGGAATGGGGCTATGGTCGAGAACAAGTCATTGTGGCGGTAACTCTACCTAGAAGACTGGAGATCCCAAGATCTAGGTTCAAAGAGATCAAACAAAGTCATTAATGACGGTTCAACATTGTCAAATAAAATTTTAGTCCATTCTCGTGATGAGACAATGTTCAGTACCAAGGATAAAGCATTAAGGCTTTTTAATGATTTCTAAATTTGATACGGGGTATATCAAATAGTGTATCTACAGGATGACACGTTTAGGAATCACCTATTTAAGTGTGAAGTGTGAGCCGCTTCAAGGAGAACTTTGTAAGGCCAGTTCTCTACGCACTTATGAAACCAGGCGGTGTTCATGGCTGAAACGAACACAACAATGAGAACCAAAGATGGTTAAGGGTTGATTGTGTGACTTATGGTTGTCTAGGTATACACCAAAGATCGACGGTTCAAAGATATCAAATCTACCGATTGACCGAGTATATCCGACATAAGTTTACTACGGAAAGTTCAAAGGGAAACCTACTTATCCAGATGCAATTAATCCTTGCTTGTAAATCACACAGTTTTTCATGCATACTTCCGTGATATAGCCATTCCCCATTCATGTGGGGGATTGTTGAGGTTTTATTTTTAAGATGTAATATTCTTAAAATGAGGATGAATGGGAAATGGAGGGAAAATGAAATTTTGAGTAAAATTTTAAGTTTTCCCCTCTTAACAATGAGACATTGTCCCATATTGGAAGTGGAAGACATTTTTGGTGGGTATATATATAATTGCTCTTCTTGTAGCTCTTAAAGAGTTAAGAAGAAAGCAAGCCTCGCGCCGTCGTCGTCGCTCGCTCGCTCGGCTCGGCTTCGGCTACGGCTACGGCTTCGGCTTCGGCTTCGGATTCGGATTTGGATTTGGATTTGGTCAAATGATCGATTGATTGATTAATTTTTTGGACCAAATTTATTTGTTAATAGTAAATATTAACGTAAGATTATCCGTATTTGTAACGGATATTTTCCAATCCGTGTATTGATAATTTGGCAGCCGGATAATGGTCTTCCCACCATGAAGTGCTTGCTCCACAAACATGTAATGCTTGCTCCACCATGAAGGGTGGACGTTTGGTCTTGCACTCCTTCTTGGCTGCTATATATATGAGCAGGAAATGTTGAAGAAATATACTAAACTCAACATACAATTTGTGGAGCAAGCAAATTGGCTATACATTGCACTCCTTCCTCTCAGAACTTCCATACGTTTTTCTGAGTATATACTCCTTCGTTCTGCATTGTTTTTTAACTTCAAACAAAGCAACTGTAAGTGTGATTTGCTACCGAACTTTGTGTTCGCCGAAACACTGGGGTTTGAAGTACCGCTACACCAGTGTGTTATTCGTTCTATCCTGGGAGGAAATAATCCATTACCTTGGGTACTAGGAGGGGATTAAATTCCTTAAGGAAATACTGTGAATTCAGTGGGCTCGAATTTATTATTATTGTTTCATTACGTTAACTTATATTTTGCAGAATTAATATTTACAAATACAGCAATATTGACCGGGAATAACAATCTTAAGGAATTTAATATTTATTTCTGTACTTGTGTTATTCTTATTATTCTGCAAACTAAAACCTTTGTGGTTTGTGTACTCCCGTTTTGGAGAGTTAAGCCTTCGTGGCGTTTTGCTGGATATTAAAATCTACGTGATTTTTACTCCAGTTTGAAAACGTGTATTAAACGTTTGTTTGTGTCATTCTTTTTCTGTAAAAGATGATGACTGAAAACGAAAACCAAGCTGTTCCGATGGCGACTGCCAACGCAACGACAAGCCGAACACCGGCGTTGGCACCGGCAGAAAAACCCGAAAAATTTTTCGGGATTGATTTCAAACGCTGGCAGCAGAAGATGTTCTTCTACTTAACTACGTTATGTCTACAGAAGTTCATCAAGGAAGATGTTCCTGATCTGCCGGATAAAACTCCAGATAATGAACGCTTTCTCGTGATTGAAGCGTGGAAGCATTCTGATTTTTTATGCAAGAATTATATTCTTAGCGGACTGGATGATAATCTGTATAATGTATACAGTAGCATGGAGACATCCAAAGAATTGTGGAATGCGCTTGAAAAGAAATATAAGACTGAAGATGCCGGGATGAAGAAATTCGTTGCCGCAAAATTTCTGGACTACAAAATGATAGATAGCAAGTCTGTTATTACTCAAGTCCAGGAATTGCAAGTGATTATTCATGATCTACTTGCTGAAGGTCTTGTAATCAACGAAGCATTCCAAGTAGCAGCAATGATTGAGAAGTTGCCTCCGTTGTGGAAGGACTTCAAAAATTATTTGAAACACAAACGAAAAAAAATGTCCCTTGAAGATCTCATTGTTCGGTTGAGAATCGAAGAGGACAATAAAGCTGCTGAAAGGAGAGGCCGTGGAAATTCAACAATAATGGGAGCAAATATTGTTGAAGCTAACAAAAAGAGGAAGAAGGCTTCTGGTCCGAAATACAACCCAAGCAAGAAGCGGTTCAGTGGAAACTGCTACAACTGTGGGAAAACCGGACACAAATCTACGGAGTGTCGTGCTCCGAAGAAAGACAAGAAAAGGGGTCAAGCAAACATGGTAGTAAACCATGATGATGTTGATAACTTGTGTGCCATGCTCTCTGAATGTAACTTGGTGAGAAATCCTAAACTGTGGTGGTTTGATTCAGGAGCCACTCGCCATGTTTGTGCAGTTAGAGAGGCTTTTGCTACCTATGCTCTTGCTGAACCCGGAGAGACAGTTTATATGGGAAATGCTTCAACAGCAAAAGTTGAAGGATATGGGAAGGTATTTCTAAAAATGACTTCTGGCAAGGTCATGACTTTGAACAATGTCCTTCATGTTCCCGAAATGAGAAAGAATTTAGTCTCTACTGGACTTCTTGTTAAGCACGGTTTTAAGTGCGTTTTTGTATCCAACAAGGTTGTAATTAGTAAGAATGGAATATTTGTGGGAAAAGGTTACCTCACCGAGGGCCTTTTCAATCTAAATGTAATGGTTGTTGAAAATAATAATAATATTTCAGCTTCTTCTTACTTACTTGAGTCAAATGATTTATGGCATGTACGTTTGGGTCATGTCAATTATAAAACCTTGCGAAAAATGATTAACTTGGAAGTACTGCCCAAGTTTGAATGCGAAAAATCAAAATGTCAAATATGTGTGGAATCTAAGTATGTTAAACATCCTTATAAGTCAGTTGAAAGGAATTCAAATCCTTTAGACTTAATTCACACAGATATTTGTGACATGAAGTCAATACCATCTCGCGGTGGAAAGAAGTATTTCATAACTTTTATTGACGATGGTACTCGATATTGCTATGTTTACTTACTGAATAGTAAAGATGAAGCAATAGACGCATTCAGGCAATACAAAAATGAAGTTGAAACGCAACTTAACAAGAAAGTAAAAATGATAAGAAGTGATAGGGGTGGTGAATATGAATCTCCTTTTGAAGAAATATGTTTAGAATATGGAATTATTCATCAAACAACAGCCCCTTACACGCCCCAATCTAATGGGATTGCGGAAAGAAAGAATCGCACATTAAAGGAGATGATGAATGCGTTGTTGATAAGTTCTGGTTTGCCACAGAACTTGTGGGGGAAGCCATTCTTACGGCTAATCGAATATTAAATCGAGTGCCCCATAGCAAAACACAATCCATTCCTTATGAACAATGGAAAGGAAGGAAGCCCAACTTGAATTATTTTAAAGTGTGGGGGTGTTTGGCAAAAGTGCAAGTTCCTAAACCCAAAAGGGTAAAGATAGGACCGAAAACCGTTGATTGTGTTTTCATAGGATATGCGACAAATAGTAAAGCATATCGATTTCTGGTTCATAAATCAGAAAATCCCGACATTCATAATAATACGGTTATAGAATCAGATAATGCTGAGTTTTTTGAAAATATATATCCGTATAAAAAGGAATGTGAGTCGTTTGGTGAAGGATCTAAACGACCTCGGGAAGAAACAAAAGAAAGTACATGTAATCAGGAGAATCCAAGACGTAGTAAACGTCAAAGAACGTCTACTTCATTTGGACCAGATTTTGTGACTTTCTTATTGGAGAATGAGCCTCAAACATTTAAAGAAGCTATGACTTCTTCGGAATTATTATTTTGGAAAGAGGCAGACAATAGTGAAATAGAATCCATATTGAACAACCATACATGGGAATTGGTTGATCTTCCTCCTGGAAATAAACCTTTGGGTTCTAAATGGATTTTTAAGAGAAAAATCAAAGATGATGGCACTATTGATAAATTCAAGGCAAGGCTCGTAGTCAAAGGGTATAGACAACGAGAAGGTCTAGAATACTTTGATACATACTCTCCAGTTACAAGAATTACGTCCATACGGATGTTAGTAGCATTAGCTGCAGTGTATGGTCTTGAAATTCATCAAATGGATGTTAAGACGGCCTTCTTAAATGGAGAGTTGGAGGAAGAAATTTACATGGAACAACCTGAAGGGTTTGTGGTTCCAGGTAAAGAAAAGAAGGTATGTAGACTTGTTAAGTCTCTTTACGGACTAAAACAAGCACCCAAACAATGGCATGCGAAATTTGACCAAACAATGTTGTCAAATGGTTTTAAGATAAATGAATGTGATAAATGCGTGTACATTAAAAATGTTCCAAATCACATAGTCATTGTTTGCCTATATGTGGATGATATGTTGATAATGAGTAATGACATTGCCAACATAAATGATACTAAGCGTATGCTCAATAGCAAGTTTGATATGAAAGACTTGGGAGTTGCTGATTTAATTCTGGGAATTAAGATCAATAAGACTCCTCAAGGTCTGGCATTGTCACAATCTCATTATATTAAGACAGTACTTGAAAAATTCAAGCACTTGGGCTTTAAAGTTGCAAAGACTCCAATTGACGTGAATCTTGCATTAGCAAAGAACAAAGGCCAAAGCATATCACAATTGGATTATGCTCGTGTATTGGGATGCTTAATGTATATCATGAATTGTACACGACCAGACATAGCTTGTGCTATAAGTAAACTGAGTCGATATACGAGCAATCCAGGCCAATCTCATTGGATGGCAATGAAACGAGTTTTGGGATATTTAGAACATACCCAGAACTTTGAATTGCACTACAGTAATTTCCCTGCGGTGATTGAGGGATACTGTGATGTAAATTGGATCACCGGTTCAACTGATTCTAAGTCCACGAGTGGATATGTATTCACAATTGGTGGAGGAGCGGTATCTTAGAAGTCGTCCAAACAAACATGTATTGCCCGCTCTACAATGGAGGCTGAATTCATAGCCTTAGATAAAGCCGGTGAAGAAGCTGAATGGCTCCGGAATTTCTTGGAAGACATTCCATTTTTGCCCAAACCGTTGGCACCAATATGCATACATTATGATAGTCAAGCGGCAATTGGAAGGGCTGGGAGCGTCATGTATAACGGTAAATCTCGTCATATACGACGAAGACATAAAACCGTTAGGCAATTACTCTCTAGAGGAATTATCACAATTGACTATGTAAAGTCAAGTGATAATGTGTCGGATCCACTTACAAAAGGCCTAACTAGAGAGGTAGTTGAGAAATCATCAAGGGGAATGGGGCTATGGTCGAGAACAAGTCATTGTGGCGGTAACTCTACCTAGAAGACTGGAGATCCCAAGATCTAGGTTCAAAGAGATCAAACAAAGTCATTAATGACGGTTCAACATTGTCAAATAAAATTTTAGTCCATTCTCGTGATGAGACAATGTTCAGTACCAAGGATAAAGCATTAAGGCTTTTTAATGATTTCTAAATTTGATACGGGGTATATCAAATAGTGTATCTACAGGATGACACGTTTAGGAATCACCTATTTAAGTGTGAAGTGTGAGCCGCTTCAAGGAGAACTTTGTAAGGCCAGTTCTCTACGCACTTATGAAACCAGGCGGTGATCATGGCTGAAACGAACACAACAATGAGAACCAAAGATGGTTAAGGGTTGATTGTGTGACTTATGGTTGTCTAGGTATACACCAAAGATCGACGGTTCAAAGATATCAAATCTACCGATTGACCGAGTATATCCGACATAAGTTTACTACGGAAAGTTCAAAGGGAAACCTACTTATCCAGATGCAATTAATCCTTGCTTGTAAATCACACAGTTTTTCATGCATACTTCCGTGATATAGCCATTCCCCATTCATGTGGGGGATTGTTGAGGTTTTATTTTTAAGATGTAATATTCTTAAAATGAGGATGAATGGGAAATGGAGGGAAAATGAAATTTTGAGTAAAATTTTAAGTTTCCCCTCTTAACAATGAGACATTGTCCCATATTGGAAGTGGAAGACATTTTTGGTGGGTATATATATAATTGCTCTTCTTGTAGCTCTTAAAGAGTTAAGAAGAAAGCAAGCCTCGCGCCGTCGTCGTCGCTCGCTCGCTCGGCTCGGCTTCGGCTACGGCTACGGCTTCGGCTTCGGCTTCGGATTCGGATTTGGATTTGGATTTGGATTTGGTCAAATGATCGATTGATTGATTAATTTTTTGGACCAAATTTATTTGTTAATAGTAAATATTAACGTAAGATTATCCGTATTTGTAACGGATATTTTCCAATCCGTGTATTGATAATTTGGCAGCCGGATAATGGTCTTCCCACCATGAAGTGCTTGCTCCACAAACATGTAATGCTTGCTCCACCATGAAGGGTGGACGTTTGGTCTTGCACTCCTTCTTGGCTGCTATATATATGAGCAGGAAATGTTGAAGAAATATACTAAACTCAACATACAATTTGTGGAGCAAGCAAATTGGCTATACATTGCACTCCTTCCTCTCAGAACTTCCATACGTTTTTCTGAGTATATACTCCTTCGTTCTGCATTGTTTTTTAACTTCAAACAAAGCAACTGTAAGTGTGATTTGCTACCGAACTTTGTGTTCGCCGAAACACTGGGGTTTGAAGTACCGCTACACCAGTGTGTTATTCGTTCTATCCTGGGAGGAAATAATCCATTACCTTGGGTACTAGGAGGGGATTAAATTCCTTAAGGAAACACTGTGAATTCAGTGGGCTCGAATTTATTATTATTGTTTCATTACGTTAACTTATATTTTGCAGAATTAATATTTACAAATACAGCAATATTGACCGGGAATAACAATCTTAAGGAATTTAATATTTATTTCTGTACTTGTGTTATTCTTATTATTCTGCAAACTAAAACCTTTGTGGTTTGTGTACTCCCGTTTTGGAGAGTTAAGCCTTCGTGGCGTTTTGCTGGATATTAAAATCTACGTGATTTTTACTCCAGTTTGAAAACGTGTATTAAACGTTTGTTTGTGTCATTCTTTTTCTGTAAAAGATGATGACTGAAAACGAAAACCAAGCTGTTCCGATGGCGACTGCCAACGCAACGACAAGCCGAACACCGGCGTTGGCACCGGCAGAAAAACCCGGAAAATTTTCCGGGATTGATTTCAAACGCTGGCAGCAGAAGATGTTCTTCTACTTAACTACGTTATGTCTACAGAAGTTCATCAAGGAAGATGTTCCTGATCTGCCGGATAAAACTCCAGATAATGAATGCTTTCTCGTGATTGAAGCGTGGAAGCATTCTGATTTTTTATGCAAGAATTATATTCTTAGCGGACTGGATGATAATCTGTATAATGTATACAGTAGCATGGAGACATCCAAAGAATTGTGGAATGCGCTTGAAAAGAAATATAAGACTGAAGATGCCGGGATGAAGAAATTCGTTGCCGCAAAATTTCTGGACTACAAAATGATAGATAGCAAGTCTGTTATTACTCAAGTCCAGGAATTGCAAGTGATTATTCATGATCTACTTGCTGAAGGTCTTGTAATCAACGAAGCATTCCAAGTAGCAGCAATGATTGAGAAGTTGCCTCCGTTGTGGAAGGACTTCAAAAATTATTTGAAACACAAACGAAAAAAAATGTCCCTTGAAGATCTCATTGTTCGGTTGAGAATCGAAGAGGACAATAAAGCTGCTGAAAGGAGAGGCCGTGGAAATTCAACAATAATGGGAGCAAATATTGTTGAAGCTAACAAAAAGAGGAAGAAGGCTTCTGGTCCGAAATACAACCCAAGCAAGAAGCGGTTCAGTGGAAACTGCTACAACTGTGGGAAAACCGGACACAAATCTACGGAGTGTCGTGCTCCGAAGAAAGACAAGAAAAGGGGTCAAGCAAACATGGTAGTAAACCATGATGATGTTGATAACTTGTGTGCCATGCTCTCTGAATATAACTTGGTGGGAAATCCTAAACTGTGGTGGTTTGATTCAGGAGCCACTCGCCATGTTTGTGCAGTTAGAGAGGCTTTTGCTACCTATGCTCTTGCTGAACCCGGAGAGACAGTTTATATGGGAAATGCTTCAACAGCAAAAGTTGAAGGATATGGGAAGGTATTTCTAAAAATGACTTCTGGCAAGGTCATGACTTTGAACAATGTCCTTCATGTTCCCGAAATGAGAAAGAATTTAGTCTCTACTGGACTTCTTGTTAAGCACGGTTTTAAGTGCGTTTTTGTATCCAACAAGGTTGTAATTAGTAAGAATGGAATATTTGTGGGAAAAGGTTACCTCACCGAGGGCCTTTTCAATCTAAATGTAATGGTTGTTGAAAATGATAATAATATTTCAGCTTCTTCTTACTTACTTGAGTCAAATGATTTATGGCATGTACGTTTGGGTCATGTCAATTATAAAACCTTGCGGAAAATGATTAACTTGGAAGTACTGCCCAAGTTTGAATGCGAAAAATCAAAATGTCAAATATGTGTAGAATCTAAGTATGTTAAACATCCTTATAAGTCAGTTGAAAGGAATTCAAATCCTTTAGACTTAATTCACACAGATATTTGTGACATGAAGTCAATACCATCTCGCGGTGGAAAGAAGTATTTCATAACTTTTATTGACGATGGTACTCGATATTGCTATGTTTACTTACTGAATAGTAAAGATGAAGCAATAGACGCATTCAGGCAATACAAAAATGAAGTTGAAACGCAACTTAACAAGAAAGTAAAAATGATAAGAAGTGATAGGGGTGGTGAATATGAATCTCCTTTTGAAGAAATATGTTTAGAATATGGAATTATTCATCAAACAACAGCCCCTTACACGCCCCAATCTAATGGGATTGCGGAAAGAAAGAATCGCACATTAAAGGAGATGATGAATGTGTTGTTGATAAGTTCTGGTTTGCCACAGAACTTGTGGGGGAAGCCATTCTTACGGCTAATCGAATATTAAATCGAGTGCCCCATAGCAAAACACAATCCATTCCTTATGAACAATGGAAAGGAAGGAAGCCCAACTTGAATTATTTTAAAGTGTGGGGGTGTTTGGCAAAAGTGCAAGTTCCTAAACCCAAAAGGGTAAAGATAGGACCGAAAACCGTTGATTGTGTTTTCATAGGATATGCGACAAATAGTAAAGCATATCGATTTCTGGTTCATAAATCAGAAAATCCCGACATTCATAATAATACGGTTATAGAATCAGATAATGCTGAGTTTTTTGAAAATATATATCCGTATAAAAAGGAATGTGAGTCGTTTGGTGAAGGATCTAAACGACCTCGGGAAGAAACAAAAGAAAGTACATGTAATCAGGAGAATCCAAGACGTAGTAAACGTCAAAGAACGTCTACTTCATTTGGACCAGATTTTGTGACTTTCTTATTGGAGAATGAGCCTCAAACATTTAAAGAAGCTATGACTTCTTCGGAATCATTGTTTTGGAAAGAGGCAGTCAATAGTGAAATAGAATCCATATTGAACAACCATACATGGGAATTGGTTGATCTTCCTCCTGGAAATAAACCTTTGGGTTCTAAATGGATTTTTAAGAGAAAAATCAAAGATGATGGCACTATTGATAAATTCAAGGCAAGGCTCGTAGTCAAAGGGTATAGACAACGAGAAGGTCTAGACTACTTTGATACATACTCTCCAGTTACAAGAATTACGTCCATACGGATGTTAGTAGCATTAGCTGCAGTGTATGGTCTTGAAATTCATCAAATGGATGTTAAGACGGCCTTCTTAAATGGAGAGTTGGAGGAAGAAATTTACATGGAACAACCTGAAGGGTTTGTGGTTCCAGGTAAAGAAAAGAAGGTATGTAGACTTGTTAAGTCTCTTTACGGACTAAAACAAGCACCCAAACAATGGCATGCGAAATTTGACCAAACAATGTTGTCAAATGGTTTTAAGATAAATGAATGTGATAAATGCGTGTACATTAAAAATGTTCCAAATCACATAGTCATTGTTTGCCTATATGTGGATGATATGTTGATAATGAGTAATGACATTGCCAACATAAATGCTACTAAGCGTATGCTCAATAGCAAGTTTGATATGAAAGACTTGGGAGTTGCTGATTTAATTCTGGGAATTAAGATCAATAAGACTCCTCAAGGTCTGGCATTGTCACAATCTCATTATATTAAGACAGTACTTGAAAAATTCAAGCACTTGGGCTTTAAAGTTGCAAAGACTCCAATTGACGTGAATCTTGCATTAGCAAAGAACAAAGGCCAAAGCATATCACAATTGGATTATGCTCGTGTATTGGGATGCTTAATGTATATCATGAATTGTACACGACCAGACATAGCTTGTGCTATAAGTAAACTGAGTCGATATACGAGCAATCCAGGCCAATCTCATTGGATGGCAATGAAACGAGTTTTGGGATATTTAGAACATACCCAGAACTTTGAATTGCACTACAGTAATTTCCCTGCGGTGATTGAGGGATACTGTGATGCAAATTGGATCACCGGTTCAACTGATTCTAAGTCCACGAGTGGATATGTATTCACTATTGGTGGAGGAGCGGTATCTTGGAAGTCGTCCAAACAAACATGTATTGCCCGCTCTACAATGGAGGCTGAATTCATAGCCTTAGATAAAGCCGGTGAAGAAGCTGAATGGCTCCGGAATTTATTGGAAGACATTCCATTTTGGCCCAAACCGTTGGCACCAATATGCATACATTGTGATAGTCAAGCGGCAATTGGAAGGGCTGGGAGCGTCATGTATAACGGTAAATCTCGTCATATACGACGAAGACATAAAACCGTTAGGCAATTACTCTCTAGAGGAATTATCACAATTGACTATGTAAAGTCAAGTGATAATGTGTCGGATCCACTTACAAAAGGCCTAACTAGAGAGGTAGTTGAGAAATCATCAAGGGGAATGGGGCTATGGCCGAGAACAAGTCATTGTGGCGGTAACTCTACCTAGAAGACTGGAGATCCCAAGATCTAGGTTCAAAGAGTTCAAACAAAGTCATTAATGATGGTTCAACATTGTCAAATAAAATTTTAGTCCATTCTCGTGATGAGACAATGTTCAGTACCAAAGATAAAGCATTAAGGCTTTTTAATGATTTCTAAATTTGATACGGGGTATATCAAATAGTGTATCTACAGGATGGCACGTTTAGGAATCACCTATTTAAGTGTGAAGTGTGAGCCGCTTCAAGGAGAACTTTGTAAGGCCAGTTCTCTACGCACTTATGAAACCAGGCGGTGTTCATGGCTGAAACGAACACAACAATGAGAACCAAAGACGGTTAAGGGTTGATTGTGTGACTTATGGTTGTCTAGGTATACACCAAAGATCGACGGTTCAAAGATATCAAATCTACTGATTGACCGAGTATATCCGACATAAGTTTACTATGGAAAGTTCAAAGGGAAACCTACTTATCCAGATGCAATTAATCCTTGCTTGTAAATCACACAGTTTTTCATGCATACTTCCGTGATATAGCCATTCCCCATTCATGTGGGGGATTGTTGAGGTTTTATTTTTAAGATGTAATATTTTTAAAATGAGGATGAATGGGAAATGGAGGGAAAATGAAATTTTGAGTAAAATTTTAAGTTTCCCCCTCTTAACAATGAGACATTGTCCCATATTGGAAGTGGAAGACATTTTTGGTGGGTATATATATAATTGCTCTTCTTGTAGCTCTTAAAGAGTTAAGAAGAAAGCAAGCCTCGCGCCGTCGTCGTCGCTCGCTCGCTCGGCTCGGCTTCGGCTACGGCTACGGCTTCGGATTCGGATTCGGATTCGGATTCGGATTTGGATTTGGTCAAATGATCGATTGATTGATTAATTTTTTGGACCAAATTTATTTGTTAATAGTAAATATTAACGTAAGATTATCCGTATTTGTAACGGATATTTTCCAATCCGTGTATTGATAATTTGGCAGCCGGATAATGGTCTTCCCACCATGAAGTGCTTGCTCCACAAACATGTAATGCTTGCTCCACCATGAAGGGTGGACGTTTGGTCTTGCACTCCTTCTTGGCTGCTATATATATGAGCAGGAAATGTTGAAGAAATATACTAAACTCAACATACAATTTGTGGAGCAAGCAAATTGGCTATACATTGCACTCCTTCCTCTCAGAACTTCCATACGTTTTTCTGAGTATATACTCCTTCGTTCTGCATTGTTTTTTAACTTCAAACAAAGCAACTGTAAGTGTGATTTGCTACCGAACTTTGTGTTCGCCGAAACACTGGGGTTTGAAGTACCGCTACACCAGTGTGTTATTCGTTCTATCCTGGGAGGAAATAATCCATTACCTTGGGTACTAGGAGGGGATTAAATTCCTTAAGGAAACACTGTGAATTCAGTGGGCTCGAATTTATTATTATTGTTTCATTACGTTAACTTATATTTTGCAGAATTAATATTTACAAATACAACAATATTGACCGGGAATAACAATCACTTCATTGTCTAGCTTACATACATATGATGCTTGTGTATTATGCTTGATTCCGCTCTATATATTCTAACAATAAGGTCATTGAATTTAAATTCATAATACTATTCCAAACTAAGCATTTTATGGTGTGTTTGGTACGAAGGAAAATATTTTCATGAAAAATGAGTGATTTTATCACTTATTTTTCTTTGTTTGGTTGGTGAGTTGAAAACTTTTTCCGAAAAATATTTTTTAGTGTTTAGTTAGAGTGGAAAATATTTTTTAGTGTTTGGTTAGAGAGTAAAAAAATTTTCCGGAAAAAGAAAGTACTCTTTCTACAACATGAAAATAAAGTACTCATTTTATTGAAATAAAAGGAAATATTTTTTCTAAATCATAAAAAAAAATACTCATTTTATTGAAATAAAAAAAATATTTTTTTTAATCATGAAAAGAAAATATTTTTTTATTGAAATGAAAAAAATACTTTTTCTACCGGAAAAGAAAGTATTTTTGTGATTAAAAAAAAATACTTTTTTATATCTAAAAAAAAAAGGAAAAATATCAAAACTACCCTGTTGTTTATTAAATGGTTTAGAAATACGTCCATCTATTCGTCCAAATATACACACCACGTTATTTTTATATCTAAAAGTACCCCTCCTTTTAACGGCGCAGCACCTGGGCTCCACGTCTAATGTGTTGTAATTTTTTTTTATTGGGCCACGTGGCTCTCGTTCAGAATCCAAATATTCGCCCCATTAACCAAACCCGCCCCATTATTTTCTTTCTTTTTCTTAATCTTTTCCCTTCCTCTTTCTTCCTTCGGCCTCTGATGGGTCAGAAAAAAGGAGACTCCTAAAGCCAGAGAAGTTTTGGCTGGGTGGGAATCAGATGGGTAAGTAAAAAGAGAGACGATCCTTCGATGGGGAAGAAGAGGGTTTGCCAATCAACTCATAAATCTAGAGAAATTTTGGCGACTGCTCCGACGAATCCACCGGTGTCAAATTCTGGGTGTTTGTCTATGGGTGTGCCTAAAACTAAGGAGAATAATCGAGGGGAGTGTCGGAATCTTATCTACAGCAGGCTGGGACGATAAACAGACCCGCCGGATAATTACTCAGTCCCTCCTTATCTTTTACTCAATCACATTTTATGAATCATTCAATTTTTCAACCATTTTGTACCGTCACATACTTTCTGTGAATCTTTCTTCCATGAAACCAAAGCACATTGCGTAGAAGACTTAGGCTAATAGTATTGAAAAGTCTGTTTCTTCTTTTTTTTTCTTTCAGGTTTTTCACAGTAAAACCAATCCTTTTTTCCTCTGGCGGACTAACAGTGAATTTTCGCTGGTTTGTAAGTCAACGGAGAAAAAACTAAGAAGAAAATGGGGAGGGTCAAATTGTTGGGGTGGGTATATTATACCCATATACTATCTTGTTTGATCCAAAGAGCTACGAGGTCCAATAAAAAAATGACAACGCATTAAACATGGGCTCACATACTGTGTCGTTAAAAGGAAGGACAATTTTAGGTATAAAAATAACGTGATGTGTATTTTTGGACGAAAACATGGACATAGGGTATTTATAAACCATTTAGTAAACGATAGGGGTAGTTTTGACCCTTTTTCGAAAAAATAACTCATTTGTTAAAATAAAAATATTTTATCTATAACATGAAAAGAAAACTCTATTAATAATATTTTTAATTAGGGTGGGGTGGGGAGGGTAAGTAGGGGTGGGGCGGTGGATTGGAGTGGGTTGGTGGGGATGGAGAATAGGGTGGGGAAGGTTGAGAAGAAGTTTTGAAAAATATTTTCCTTTCTCTAGATAGGAAAAATATTTTCCTCCAGTCGGCGGAAAATCTGTTCATGGGAAAAATATTTTCCAAAACATTTAAGCCAACCAAATATGAAAAAATTGAAAAATATTTTTCGAAAAACGTTTTCCTTCATACCAAACACACCCTTAATCTTGTTTAATGAACACTTAGCCTAGGAGTTTTTGCTATTGCACTAACCAAGTTTTCCAATATGAGATCTTTTTCTTTTCATTTTCCCTCCTATTTACCACGTGAAGAAACTTAAACTTTTTTTTTATTTTTCATCCGGTATTTGGTACCCACATTGGAGTCCGGTAAGTCCGGATTTACGCTGAAAATTCCACATTAGGGGGATAAAACACTTCCTAACAAAGCGATTCCATACTCAGAATTCTCAAACTCGAGACCTCCGATTAAGGATGAAAGAGTACTTACTACTCCACCATATTGCTTCAACTTTTCTTTGGTAGACTAAAGTTGGAGTCGGCATCTTATTCTTCTCAATTAAAATGAGTGGTTTTATCACTTATTTTTTCTTGTTTGGTTGGTGAGTGAAAACTTTTTTCGAAAAATATTTTCTAGTGTGTGGCTAGAGAGTAGAAAATATTTTTTTAGTAAAATATATTTTTATGCTACTCTCCTCACCACCATCCCCCCTTCCTCCAAGTCTCTAAAAATCCACACAAACCCAAAGGAACTAATGTGTTGCTTTACTTTTTTACGCAAAAATAGAAAGTACTCTTTTTACAATATGAAAATAAAGTACTCATTTTATTGAAATAAAAGAAAATAGTTTTTCTACATCATGAAAAGAAAATGATCATTTTATTGAAATAAAAAAGTATATTTTTTTATTAAAATAAAAAAAATACTTTTTCTACATGAAAAGAAAGTATTTTATTTTGTTGAAATAAAAAAAATCTATAACATGAAAAGAAAGTATTATTAATAATATTTCTATTTAGGGTAGGGTGGGGCGGAAGGGGTGGGTGGGTAAGTGGGAGTGGGGTAGGGGTTGGTGTTGGGGTGGGGTGGGGTTGGGGTTGGTTGGGTGGCTGTGAGGGTGGGTTGGTGGAGACGGGGAATAGGGTGGAGAAGGTTGAGAAGGAGTTTTGGAAAATATTTTTTCTTCTCTTGATAGGAAAAATATTTTCCTCCAATTGAAGTAAAATGAGTTCACGAGAAAAATATTTTTCAAAACACTTGTCATGGTTAACATCAATATATAAAATTCCACAAGTGGCATTAAAGTCTTGAATCTGACTCCTCTCCATTTCCTAATCTCTCCATTTCTCCAAGTTTCTACTTGGATTGGAGACACTTGTCATGGTTAAACATCAATATATAAGATTTAATTGAATAAAATAAAGCCCTAACTATAGTTATTAAAGTGATTAATTCATTCTTTTATTAATATCTTTTGCAATCCCACAATTATAACTACACATCATCTAAGATTCCTTCTCTCTTTCTTATAGTAATTTTCTTTCTGTTAGTTGCTTTGTTTTTCTTCAATTCAACAAAATAAGTAAACCGAATGTATCATAAATTTTTTTTTTTTGATCAAGATTTTCATTCAGAATTGAGAATTGCAGAAGGATCATACTCAACCCAAGAAAATAGTTGCTTCGAATTTTCTCGAGAGACAAATATGTCTTGATTTTCACACAATCAAAATGTAAGAAGATTTTAGGAAACACACATAGCTCGTTAACATCAGAAGTTAACAGTTTGGTAAGCTTGAACTAAAATTGATAGCTGTAATTGTGGGAATATTGTTGTCACTGCCCAAAATCCCACCACAAACGTCGCGATGACACTTAGTCTCTAAAACTAGGTAAGCCGACTATAACAACAATTCAAGCCATTTTTTTAAACATATAATTTAATACAAGTGTCAAAACCAACAACGAAAATATTTAAACAAACTCCCAAGATTAGTAATATTGAGTCACGAACTCTAACTGGATATATGAAATGATCTCAAGGATCGAATATACAATATTGTTCGAATAATAATTAACACTATAATAAAATGAAAAGACTCCAAGGGACTGCGATGACCAAGCAACTCTACCTTGAATGCTTGCGATCAACCCACTAACTCTGCCTGAATTTGATATCTTCAATATCTGGCTCTGCACAAAAATGTGCAGAAGTATAGTATGAGTACACCACGGTCGATACCCAGTAAGTATCAAGACTAACCTCGGTGGAGTAGTGACAAGGTACAGTCAAAACACTCACTAGTCAAATAACCTGTGCAATATAGTAATATATAATGGTACTGAAAAATAACTAGCAATAATAGCAACAAAATCAACCAGGGATATAAACAACAAGGCAACAAGAACACTATAATTATTACTCAAACGAATAAGGAACACAAGTACAACCAATTAAACATGTCCTTCAAATATAAATCTTTCACATATAATTCTTTCGAATAAATACCTTCTGAATATATTTCTTTCAAATAAATATCTTCCGAATATACTTCTTTCAAATAAATGTCACTCTGTAACACCTCATTTCAAAATCATAAAACACGGGTCTCAGCCCACTTTCATATTTTCGTAACACTGGTCTCAGCCCACTTTCACATTTCCATGGCACCTCATGCACATATTTCTATCATAACTGCACGGACAACTCACGTGCCAATAATATAATTATTATTTACTCACGCACCTCGTGCCCACATCTCATATCACAACTGCACGGACAGTTCACGTGCCAATATCATAATTATCATATTTCCGAGGCATCTCATTCCCACATTTTATATCACATCTGCACGGACAAATCACGTGCCAATAACATAATTCGCCTGGTAATAGCCACAGGCTCACAATTTCAACATGGATCAGACTATTATCAAGTTTACCGAAACAACAAGACAAGTTGCACAAGATATAAAAATAAACACAAGGAGAATCGCAACATTACACAAAAATCATCAACACAATAATCCCACATCATCATATAAAAATCATCAACATAATAACCCACATCATCACATATCATCTCTGACAATAGCCATTCTTATCTCTCCTATAGCCAATCTTATCACTCCTATAATAGCCTCCTTTATCTCTCTGCCCTGACAATATCAATAGCCGCCCTTATCGCTCTTATAGTAACCTCCCTTATCACTCCGCCTAGACAATATACCAACACATATAACAACAGTGAAATGCCACCCTTATGCCCACATAATGTCAATAATGAAATGCCTCCCTTGTGCCCATATAATGTCAATAATGGAATGCCACCCTTATACGCCGCTTAACAATAACCCATATCACATAATAATTCAAACAGAATATTATCACAACAGCACAACATCATCAACTCGTATTTACAAATTTCTCGTAGGCCACAACCATTATAAAGGTACAATAAAGTCAATTAATTTCACAACAGATAGTCCACGGCTCAACACAATGTATATAAAATCTCAAAAACAACCACAAGGATGGAAAAATAACTCATCATAGGACAACGCCTTCTTTAATCAAAATTTTAGATAAATATATAAACGCCTCAAGTAAAACTTATTTAATAAATTATCTGCATATGAAAAATCCATAATGTGATTATTTTCAAGAAATATCAAATCAACAAATACACGGAATTCACATAAAAATCCAAGTGACAATCACACCAAATTATCATATAAAATAGAAACTCGACAAATAGGGAATGAGGCATGACAAATCAAGGATTTACTAAGTTCCAACAATTTTTCAATTTAATGCATAAGGGCGTCTACGAATTTCAACCGATATAATTTGCACATCTAAACCAAGTACGTACTCGTCACCTCGCGTATATGATTTTCAATTACATAATTTTCACATAAGATTCAATGTCTAAGGGGTAATTCCCCCACTCAAGGTTAGGCAAGATACTTACCTTTTTGAAGTTAGGCCGATATTCCAAAATAGCTTTCTCACGTGAATTGACCTTCCCACAAACCTTATTGGTACAAGCATGTATGCATAATACTCTTGCACCCAAGATGAATATTTGCAATCGGCTTTCATGATTCTTGAAGATTGGTGCAAGATTGGATGATTAGAATGTTAGGTTCCCTCCTTCTCTCTCTAAAATGCTCTTACCTCTCTCTAAAACCCTTATAAAAAATACCCCAAAATAAGCCTCAAAGGATATTTATCAAAATAGGGTCGGGTTATGACAATATGACCCTCCAAACTCAGGTCTGCGGTCGCATAATGGATCGCACAATTGGTATGCGTGTCGCACAATGCACCGCAAAACTGATGCCCAGAAATGGGCTTCACTGGACAGGTCTGTGACCATTTTTTCAGTTGCATAACCACTTATGCGGCCCGCAGAATGATTCTGCGATCGCAGAATTGGCCGCAGAATTGCATTCTGCCAGCCTTTAGTAATTTAGTCATAACTTCTTGTAAGAGTGTCCAAATGACGAACGGTTTAAAGAGTTAGAAACTAGACTCAAAGATATTTAATTTGATAGGTCATACATCATATAACTCCATATATATACATACATACATATATATACATACATACATACATACATACATATATATATATATATATATATATATATATATATATATATATATATATATATATATATATATATATATATATATATATATGCTCTGTTCAAACATTTGGTCTTGTGCGTACCCATTTGAAACTTTAGTCTATCATGAAATTTCCAACTTGACTTAGACTTAGGGCTCACCTTAGATCCCACACCACTTATAATATGCCTCGTACACTTATTATCATATCCAATTGATATCCATCATATTAATAGTCCTTGTCTGCACATAAAATAATATAATTAGCACACATCAACTTTCTTAATAGCGCTTAAGTACTTTAAAATTTTTTGGAGTATTACATTCTCCCCCACTTAAGAATATTCGTCCTCGAATGCTTTAAAATTCACTTCTAATAATAGAGTTACCATACTTTTACCTCCAACTATTATGCATAGGCACTTATGACTACATGGGTCTTATACTTCCTATTCAAAATCTCAACTTACTTATGGCACTTAAAATTTGGCTATCTTTACAAATTCTTAAAACTTTTGGCAGAGTTTCCGCTGTAACTGAGTCTATCCACCTGCTAGAGAATTACCAAAATCACCCTATCAACACATCCACAACTCGACAAAGTATCACAATGTATATCAACAATACTAATTTGTAACGACCCGACTGGTCGTTTTGAGTATTACAACCTAGTTTCCCCATTTACTGCTCATAATATACTTTACAGTTATTGTGTGACTTTTCAGGGTAATTGGTTCGGGTCCGGTGAGGGTTTGGAATGAATTGGAACACACAGTTCCAACGTTTAAAGCTTAAGTTAAGATAGTGACCGGATGTCGACTTATGTGTAAACGATCCCAGAATGGAATTTTGATGATTCCAATATCTCCGTATGGTGATTTTGGACTTAGGAGCGTATCCGAAAAATTATTTGGAGGTCCGTAGTGGAATCTGGCTTGAATTGCCAAAAATTGAATTTTTGGGAAGTTTGACGGGGGGTTTGACTTTTTGATATCGGGGTCGGAATCCAATTCCGGAAATTTGAATAAGTCTTTAATGTGAAATGTGACTTGTGTGTAAAATCTGAGGTCAATCGGATGTGATTTGATAGGTTTTGGCATCGTTTGTAAAATTTAGAAATTTGGAAAATTATTAGGCTTGAATCCATATGTAGTTCGTATTGTTGAGGTTGTTAGGTATGATTTGAGGCATCGAGTAGGTCCGTATTATGTTATGGAACTTATTGGTATGTTCGGACGGGGACCCGAGGGCCTCAGGTGAGTTTTGGATGGTTAACGGATTGATTTTTGAATTTGGAAGACTGCTAGAACTGAAGCTTTCTGGTGTAATCGCACCTGCGGAAAAGTAGTCACAGGTGCGAGCGAGCAAGTGCGAACAGGGGTGTGCTGAAGTGAGGTGCGCAGGTGCGGAATCGCACCTGCGCGAGAAGGAGCGCAGATGCGGGCAGAGGGCTGTGAGGCATTAGTCGCAGGTGCGAGGGAAAATTCTGCACCTGCATGAGCGCAGATGCAGGCGGATGCACGCAGAAGCAAAAACTGGGCAGGCGAGTGGAGTCCGCAAATGCGACGCTTTGCTTGCACAAGCGGATGCACAGGTGCGCAAATCTTGTTCGCGGATGCGATAATCGTTGGGGTAGAACCTTAAATGTGATGACCCAAAATGTCATCTTTAAATTAATAATTAATTATGTATTCTAAGACCTCAAAAAGTACTATTTATCATTCCTCGACTTGCGTGCGTAATCCATAAAATTTCATGGAAAGTTTTTATGTGAAAAATAGATTAAAATATGGATTAGAGCTTTAAAACTCAATTGAGATGACTTTGGTCAACATTTTTAGCAAACGTACTCGGATCAGTGTTTTGACAGTTCCGGTAGGTCCGTATTGTGATTTAGGACTTGGGCGTATGCCGGGAATCAAATTCTGAGGTCCCTAGCCCGAGATATGGAATTTTGAAGAAAAATTAAAATGTTTAAGTTCGAATAGAGACCGGATGTCTAATTATGTAAAAATGACCCCGAAATAGAATTTTGATGATTCCAACAGCTCCGTATGGTGATTTTGGACTTAGGAGCGTGCTCAGAATTTTATTTGGAAGTCCGTAGTTAAATTAGGCTTGAAATGGCTAAAATATAAAAATTTAAGTTTGGAAGTTTGACCGATGAGTTGACTTTTTGACACCGAAGTCGGAATCTAGTTCTGACAATTTTTATAGCTCCGTTATGTCATTTATGACTTGTGTGTAAAATTTGAGGTCAATCGGAGTTGATTTGATAGGTTCCGACATCGAATGTAGAAGTTAAAAACTCTTAGTTTCATTAATCTTGAATTGGGGTATGATTCATGGTTTTAGCGTTGTTTGATGTGATTTAGAGGTTCGACTAAGTTCGTATGATATTTTAGGACTTGTTGGTATATTTGGTTGAGGTCCCGAGGGCCTCGGGTGAGTTTCGGATGGTTAACGGATCAAAAGTTGGACTTAAAAAGCTGCTGCAATTTTCTCTTCTGCTGTATATTCTGGGCTATGATCGAGCCCCAGATCGAACCCAGATATCGAGCCCATGATCGAGGCCTGAGTCGAAGCCAGGGACGAGGCTCAGTATTGAAGCCTCAATCGAAGGCAAGGCTCGAGGGCATGATCGAAGGTAAGGCTCGAGGGCTAGGATCGAAACCCATGCTCGATACCCTGATTGAAGGCTCAAGCTCGATGCCATGATTGAGGCTATGATCGAAGGCCCAACCTCGATGCCCTGATCGAGGCCATGACCGAGGTCCAGGCTTGAGCCTGTGATCGAAGCCCCGATCAAGGCCCAGTTCGAGGACCAGTTCCGAAGGCTGCTGGTCAGTTTTATAAAAAGAGGGCATTCGTCCCATTTGCCGTTTTTGACGAACTTGAGATTGAGCAGAGACGGCTTTGGGCAGATTTTCAAGGAAAAAATATTGGGGTAAGTGATTCTAACTCGGATTTGGTCTACATATACAAGTATATCATTGTTTTCACCATAAATTAGTGTTTTGAGATTGAAATTTGAAAAAGTTTAGATATCTCATAGAAACAAAATTTTGAGATTTCGGTATCGATTTGGAGTCGGATTTGAGTGAAACTGGTATGGTTGGACTCGTAATTGAATGGGTTATCGGATTTCATAACTTTCGCTGGATTCTGAGATGTGGGCCCCGCGGGCGAATTTTTAATTAATTTCGGGATTTTTATTTAAAATGTGGTATTTCCTTATAGAATTTATTTTCTATAATTTTTAGTGATTGTATCGAATTATTTTGGCTAGATTCGAGCCAGACAGAGTTGGATAATCGTGGAAAAGGCAAAATTGTGGATTAAATTGGAGCAAGACGAGGTAAGTCTCTTGTCTAACCTTGTGAGGGGCAAATTACCTCATAGGTGATTAAAAATTAAATAATTGTTGCTAATTGTGGGGGGATACGTACGCATGTGGTGATGAGAGTCCGTGCGTAGCTACTATTAATGCTAAAGTCCGAGTAGTTTAGGACTCAAAGCATGCCTTACTTATGTAAATTGTATTCTTTGATTTATTTATATTAATTGATATCTATATGAATATAGTGTGAATTGTTAGATAAAGATATTAAAGGATGAAAATCTCATAGGTTTGATTGTCTGTTTAATCAATTAATTGTTAAAAGAAATTGTTCTCCTCCCAAATTTATCTTATAAGAAATATACTCTCCTTCCGGAGGCACATAAGAAAATGTCCTCCTTTCTTGTGGAGCGGGCCGAACGCCTCGGCAGGATAGATGCATCTATGGATCGCGCCGCACGTCCCTCGGCAGTGTACACGACACTCTAGATCGGGTCGTACGTCCTCGGCAGAAATCGTGCTTAATAATAATAATTACACGATACTTTAATAATTTATTTTAGCTTGAGAAACTAATTAATTTATTTGAAAAATTCTTGAAATTTAATGAATTATTATTATTCTTGCTTGCTTATGGAATTAATTGTTACTCCTGTAAATGAGATTTAATTGATAAATTAGAATTTTTCTGAATTGAAGGAATTTAATTAATATATTGAGAATTGTTATATTTGAAGGAATTTGATTATTTTCGCTGATTAAATAAATTATTTATAAATTCTGTAAATCATGCTGATTTAAATATTTTAGTTTTATTTCAATTATTATTGACCCATAGTGAGTGTCAAAGTCGGCCATCTCGTCTCTACCACTTCGAGATTAGGCTTGATACTTACTGGGTACACGTTGTTTACGTACTCATACTACACTTGCTGCACTTTTTGTGCAGGATCTGAGACAGGTACTAGTGGAGGACCTATCATCACATACCCACATCATCCCGAGGCATAGTGGTGAGCTGCCTTTCTGAGCCGTTTCTGCAGCTACCAGTGTCTCTTCTTATATTTACATTCTATCTATTTCATTTCAGACAGTATTTGGAGTTTTGTATAATCTACTAGATGCTCATGCACTTGTGTCACCGGGTCTTGGCACACACATTGGTAGAAGTTGGTATTTTATTATTTTTTTGGAATAAAAGTTTAAGCAATGTACGTTTGACTTATTAGTTGGCTTGCCTAGCTGTAGTGTTGGGCGCCATCACGACCTATAGGTGAAATTGGGTCGTGACATTAAAATTCGAGGGTTCAACATTTTCACCCATTTTCGGATTTTGGAGCTCGGGTTTGGCGATTTTGGAGAGAAAATTTTCCACACAACTTAGGGTAAGTGTTCTTAACTCCCTTATGATTATATTCCATGAATTAATCTTCATTTTTGGTGTAAGATTATTGAATCTTCAAGAGAAATAGAAGGAAATTTCTATAATGTCACAAAATAAATTTTTCAAGTTTGAATACCGATTTGGATTCGGATTTAAGTGAAATTAGTATGGTTGAACTTGTAATTGGATGGGTTGTCGTATTTTGTGAGTTTCGCCGGATTTCTAGACGTGGTCCCCACGAGTGATTTTTGGGGCATAATTTCGAATTTTGTGAAAAATATTAGCATTTTGATATGGAATTAATTCCTACAAATTGTGTGGAATGAATAAAATTAATTGTGGTAGATTCGAGCCATTCGGGAGTTGATACACGCATAATGGGATTTCTGGAGCATTGTTTAGCTTGCTCGACTTTGGATTCGGCTTGTTCGAGGTAAGTAACTTTTCTAATCTTAGAGTTGAGGGTATGAACCCTGAATATATGTATTTTGTGAATTGTTGGGAGGTGACGCACATGCTAGGTTACGGAAGTGTAGGCGTGCACTATAGAAATTGTGACATAATTATTACTGTAGAATTTTATAGTTAAATAATCTTGGCATTTTCCATGCAGTTTTATGAGTTAAAGTGAGCTGAAAAGCATATTAAAAATCATGTTGAGACTATGTGCCAGTATTATTGGGACCCACAGAGGTCATATTGCTGTGAATTATTGTGTTAAATTAAAATTCATACTCAGTCATATTCATTTCATTGCATATCATACCTCAGTCTTTGTTGTTATGTATTGATACATCATATCATCATTTTTGGGCTATTATTTTTTTCATTACATGGTGCGCCCGAGAGACTGGAGAGATTGATGACTGAGCGAGGCCGAGGGCCTGATTTATGAGTATATTTATGGGATCGGGCTGTACGCTGCAGCATGTTGCATATTTATGGGATCGGGCTGCACGCCGCAACATGTTTGATATAGGCCGAGAGCCTGAGTGATTTATGCCATGATTTATCTTGATATAGCGCTTGGGCTGAAGGAGCCCCTCCGGAGTCTGTACGCACCCCCAGTGAGCGCATGTACATACTAAGTGCGAGTGTCGAGTGACTGGGAGGCATGAGTGATTGTGAGGTATGCCCGAGTAGCAAGATTGATTGTGAGGTATGCCCGAGTGGCAAGAGTGATTGGGAGGTATGCCCGAGTGGCAAGAGTGATTGTGAGGTATGCCCGAGTGGCACGAGTGAATGTGAGGTATGCCCGAGTGGCATTAGTGACTGTGAGGTTTGCCCGAGGGGCTGTATATGAGTGATGTTCTGCCCGAGGGGCTATTTATGATTTTATTACCGAGTTGCATCGCATTGGCATGCACACATGACATAAAGGCATAAAGATGTATTTTTCCTCATGTTGTACAACATCACATCATTCATGATTTCTCACACATTTTTACAAATGGGCATAGTGATGCATTTGTTTTACACGGGTTATTCGGAAGGAAAATGAAACATCCTATTTATTATTGAAAAGATTTTTGGGAGAAATTATTGTTTTCAAACTATTCATATTTTTGGCAACTTCGGCAAACGATTTGGGTTTTCATTGATGTATTTGAAAGGAAGAACTATTATTTTTGAAATCATTATTTAGCTGAGCATTTTATCTCTGAGTTACTTCTGGTATTATTTGCTTTATGTTGTTGTGGACTATTGGTTGTGGACCCGACCTTGGTAGAAGCTCGTCACTACTTTCAACCTACGACTAGGTTTGTTACTTACTCAGTACATGAGGTCGGTTGTACTGATACTACACTTTTGCACATTGCGTGCAGATGTTGGCTGTTGTTGTTGATGTGCTCGATGGTTGTGGGACTTGAAGATGTACCTGTGTTCCTGTTGTAGCTGCCTCTTGTTCAGGGTAGCCTTAGATTTATAAAAGCTCTGTTTATGTATTATTCAAATAGACTATGTATTTATTTCATTTTCGCTTTGTATACTCTATTCTAAGAAGCTCATGATTTGTACTACCAATTCTTGGGGGATATATAAGATTAAGATGTTTATTCACTTAAATTACTTTAATAATTGTTATTGAAATTGGATAATTGAAAGTTGGCTTACCTAGCGGGTTGGGTTAGGTGTCATCACGACTAGTTGGATTTTGGGTCGTGACATAATCTCAACATTACCGGCATTATATTATCAAGAGTGATATCTGGACATGAACTGCACATTTTTAAATCATAACACCTAGAAAGTACCTTTCAAATCAAAACCAATTTCTATACAGTCAAGCGAAAATATTTTCTTTCCACAACACTTTCGGCCTTCAAGGTGACCTTATCGACTTACAAACTTTGCCATAACACATTAACGTAGGTAATCCCAACTTCTGGACTTATCTAACAAGGATGACAATTAGGTACCTCTCAAAAGCTAACTATCCATTAACTTTACCTCCACTAGCTTCCACCGGAACAATAGATAAAGGATTTCCAACTACCTTCTTAGACATAGACATATGAAACATCGGGTACATGGAGGTCCATGATGGGGAAAACATCATGCTCATAGTTTGGCCCATTTCCTTCAGATTTCATAAGGCCTAATTTCCCATATTATCACATTGTGTTAGTCTCAACCAGCGGTAGCAATTTCGTACCTACACACACATTATACGTATGCCCATAATCATATCTCTAGTCATAATAATTGTTCATAATTAATTCCATCATCCTCAATTAATCTTATATTAATAAAAATCTTGTTTCAAATTTTTTACAACACTGACAGCAACACGTGAGGCATGAAGATCTCATAATTATTTATCCGAATTAACGAGTCATATTTAATGCCACCTGGACACTCATCTTATAGGCTAAAACTCAATATTTACATCATGAATATGGCTAAATATGCACAGACAATACATACAAAATTATCAAATAAGCCTAACATGCATGACTCCCTATTAATACTATAGTATAAATTTAATTTCACAAAGGGAGAATTTAAACTCATAAATTTTTTACCACAAGGACCTCGTCCTTATATAATTTGCATCACGGCTTGTAGCCAAGTTTAAATATTTTACATCATTTAAAATTGCGAGGATCTCGTCCTCAACTCCGAATCACAAGTATTTTGCACATTGTGCCAACTGAGATTTTCCATTCCCTTTCTTTCTTCTTTTTAATAAATTTCGTAAATAATTTTCATAATACATAATGAACCCTCATACCAATAGGGCATATAATTCATAAAATTAAAACCAATTATTCAAAAATCACATCAAAACCCACTGTAGTGAGTAATAGAAAGTCACTTTTGGACTTATAGCCCTGGATCGCATACAAAAATAAAAATGATAGACACGGGCTAACATCATCAAATCTCCTAATAGGGATAAACAATAAGTGTGTCACAAAATTATGAAGCCCACCCATAAGCGGAGCATAATAGGAGGACTCGCCTCAATATTCAGAACGAAATCAAATTAAGGGAAATATCCCTTTTATAACAAATCGGGATCATACCTGTAACGACACCATCTGGTGTGGTGTCCTCAGCCACACCATAGTAAATATATCAACGGGTTGCGCCTCCCCCTCTAGGGTGCCCCTACCCGACTGTCCTCTACCGCTAATTGGCTGTACATGTGGAGTAGTAACTGGAATAATGCATGTAGCCTGAGTGTTCTGATAAAATTCACCCATCCTAAGTCTGTGACAATCTCTCATGATGTGCATATTATCACCACACTCATAACAACCTCTCTGAGGTCACAGCTGCTCGTACTGACTCTGTGCCGGATAACTGGAATAACCACTATAAGAACCTCGTGCCGGTGGTGTACTATAAGAACTTACTGGAGCACCCTGAGTAATCTGTTGTGCGGGTTGAGCTGGCCGACTGCTCGAGCCTCCGTCATAATGGGTCATAGCTGAAGAGTAAAATCCACTGAACCCTCCAGAGCTTCGAGACCTTTTGGTGTCTTTAGACTCATTTTCCTCACTTCGAACTGTGAGCACCTAATTTTTTACTATATTTGAATTTTTATCACCTTCTACTATGTAAATATTTTCAAAATTTTAATATATATTTTTTAGCTTTGTTACACTTTTTTATATAGGGTAAAAATTAATACTAATTTAAAGGGTCAATTATTATTATTTTTATTTTTATATTTATATTAAAATAAAATGAATTAAAAAACCAAAAAAAATTAAATATTTTTTTAAAAAATTCGGATGGGAATTAAAAAAATATGAAAAGTAGAAATATAGAATTAAAAAGTAAAAGTAAAAGTAAGTGGAAATTATTTAATAAAAAAAAGTAAAAGAAATTGGAAAATTAAAAAAAGAATAAAAGTAAAAGAATGTGGAAATTTTAAAAAATGAAAAGTAAATGAAAGTTGGAATTAAAAAATAAAGTAAAGATAGCTGAAAGTTTTAATAAAAAGGTAAAAGAAAGTGGAAATTTTAAAAAAAAAGTAAAATAAGTGAAAAATAAAAAAAAGAAAAGTAAAAAAGTGGGAATTTAAATATAATTAAAGTTAAAAAGTGAGAAATTAAAAAATAAAAATAAAGGAAAGTGGGGAATTAGTTTTTTTTTAAAAGTAAAATGGGAAGTGGGTATTGTTTTTAATTAAAAAAATAAATAATGAAATAATAATAAAAACAAATCTGAAAAATTTCGAAATTTTTTCTATAAATAGAAGATAAATGTGAGGAGAAAAACAATAGAGGGTAGAGAAAGGAAAAAATAGGGGAGGGATTTGGAGAGAAATGTTTTTGCTTCTTTTACGCTTAGAAAAATTCTATTCGTGTCATTCTTTGTTCGTCTTTCTTTCGAAAAAACCAGCAGCTTCACCACCCCAAAGCCACCATCCCTTGACCATTTTTGAGCCATCATTAACCTCTCCCCCCCCCCCCCCAAAAAAAAAGCTCCAAAAATAGCCACTAAATCGTCGGTTTTTCAAGGTCGATTGAGGTTGCAAGTTGAGATTTTCCGCTGGAGTTTTCCGCGATCTGAAGGGTCTAGTTGAGAGCTATCCGATCATTATGTGGTTGTAATTTAAATCCACAATCATCAATACAAAGGTTCACTTCTCTTTCTATTTTGTTTTCTCTTTCTGAGTGTGCTAAGATTAATTTGTTCTCATATTGCGTATTTGTTAAGATTAATTTATTGTCCTTCTTGGTAGTTCATATGGTTAATATTATTGGTGAATATGTATTAATTTTTTACTTTTCTTGTTTATTCAATGAAGTAATGGCTTTCCATTTTAGCATGCTTTAGTTTCATTTTGATCTCCTATCTTAGTGACTAAATTGGTTATGTCCGTATCTATCTATTCCTATCATAAATTTAGTCTAGTTTTAAATATTGGTTAGTAGAAAAATTATAAGAGATTAGGTTGGGCCATGATTGGTGTAAGACTTTAATTGGACTTCCCCGGCGTATTTATGGGCTAATTGTTGCCCAAGACCAAAAACAAATAAACATTCATAAGCTAGCCAACTTTTTCATAATTAATTGGGCAACTTTTATTACTAGACAAGATTTAAGAAATTATTATAAATTTATAGCAGCAAATCCATAATTATATGGATAGCAGATTCTATAGCAGAAAACTGATCCACACCCATTAATACTAATTAATTAACCATTAATCATCACCATTTTTCATTCATTTTGCACATTTTTAGGGATACTATACTACTAAACATAAGCAAATGCTATTCAAATTTGTTCTGACCCCTTTCATATGAGAAAAGCTCCATTTTTCTTTCATTTTTTTCTTTTTTTCCTTCCAAAAATATGCCTCTTGCTTAGTGTTACAATTTCTTTTTATAATAATCTTATACTATCACAAGCAAAAGCGATAATCTGATGGTTATACACTACATGATTATGGTATGTGTATTTAAGTGTGAACCAAGATAAATATAAATTCAAAATACCAAATCCTATAATTCACAAAATATATATAAATTAAAAATACCAAATCCTATAATTCACAAAAAATATGCGGTATATATATATGAGCTATAACTATAATTTATACAACAAACGAGATCTAAAAAATATTATTAATTATACTAGAAATATATATAGTATATAATATATTCATTATATATTTATGAAATAATTTCTGGTATATAGCATATCTAATTAGAATATTTAATTATATAAATAATACAACAATGATATAATCTATATGTGTTTGCGCATATTTATTTTAGCTAGAGCATATTCTTGGTATATTTATGGAATATATAAAAATACATAACATATTATTCATAATATATTTATGAAATAATGAAAGAGTAATTATGGTCAAGTTAAAAAGCATACAGATGGAAGAGGAGAAGGGAGAGAGAGTGAATGGAGTCGTCTGTATGAAGGGAAGAGAAAACGAGATTAGGTTTTAAGGGGGATAAAGGAGAATAAGTTAATGATCCATCCCTTAATTAGTGATTATTTAATTAATGAATCTTTTAAAATATGTAAGCAATAAAAGGTATGAGATTTTAAAATATGCCACAATTGTAAATGATTTTGCTATTTTTGGAATAAAGCAAAAGTAATACCATTTATATTAATAACTCTTTAAAAAAGATCTATCATGTAAAAACCTCTAATTAATTTACTTCATTTCCTCCACAACAATATCCATACCTCATGACTTTACAATAATCTCAAAATTAGTAATTGAATAATATTCGAACATCGTAACTTGCTTTAGGCGCGATTAATAATAAACCATCGTGACTATGGGTACGGTTCCCGTGGCATAGTCATGATAGGTAAACCCCAATTCAAGTGCGCGTTTCACGCGACTTGACCATAACTTCAAATAATAATAAAAATAAATATGTTGTAAATCACGGGTGCATTTCACGTGACGCGATTTGAAATGTGTACCAAAACGACAAGTGTACAACATCGTAGCTTGTTCAAATAAATTTCATAAATACTAAAAGCGGTTAAGCCAATAATTAAAAGTGGTCAAAAGGTAAAATGCACAATAGGTTTAAAACATATAATAAGTCAGATAATTAGGCCGAGTATTAATTGTTAAGCGACCGTGCTAAAATCACGGAACTCGGGAGTGCCTCACACCTTCTCTCGGGTTAACAGAATTCCTTACCCGGTCTTCTGTGTTCGCGGACCATAAATAGAGTCAATATCATTGATTTGGGATTTTAAAATAAATTGGTGACTTGAGACACCATAATAATTATCCTAAGTGGCGACTCTGATTAAATAAATAATCCTATTTCGAATAATATTACTTAAATTAGAAAACCTCCCATATCCCCTATCCCTCGGAAAAAAGGAGGTGTGACAGCTCTGGCGACTCTGCTGGGGACAATAACCCATAACTTCTGGTTCAGGGTTCAGAATTCGAGCTTAGATGACTGTTATACTTGGCTTTTGTTTATTATCTGATTTTACATGTTTGGGCCTAATGTGCTAATTGTCGCTATTTACCGCTTTGATATTAACGTGAACTGTACATAAAAATGTTACGACGCCCTTCTTCTCTCTAAGTCTTCTAAATCATCTGGGAAGTGCACGCTGGCGTGGTTTCTTTTCTGTTAGAGTGTCATATCCCTAATTTAGAAAGAGGATCGGATCAGTTACAAAACCGGATGGCCTTTTGGTTCCCGGTACGTTGTCCTACCTCGGCTCGAGTTGTCCGCTCGGGTAAGCCAGGTCTAGAACAATACACCCCAGGGTTCAAACCTAGAATAATATAACCTCATTTCGGATCCCTAGTAGGTATGTTTGTTTGCATCACGTGCACTTGACTTTGGGAACTTAACACATGGGTTGGGTCCGTCTAGGACAGGTGTACCCAAAATAAAAGACCATCCTGATGCATTTTACGTGCTACTTGTGCATTTATTTATGCCGGCTTGCATGTTGACCGACTTTTAGAATAGGGAAAGAAAATCAAGAAAAACCAAGAGTGAGGTAGGAGATAAAATTCACCCGGTTCTGAAAATTCCCGGTATACGAAATATCCTGAAACTCAGCCGAAATTTTTAAAAAGAAGAAAAGGAAAAGTCATTTCAAATAAGTCATATTTTTTGTTGTGTCAAAACTTACCGAACTACGCGGGTCTGATTCTCACCGGATGTGAGATACGTAGGCAAACCTCATCGGTTCCGGCCCCAATTTTCAAAAAAAAAAAATCAAAAATATTTTCTATTTTATTTCTGATCCACCGAACTACACGGGTCTGATTCTCACCGGAAAAAAAAAAAACCAAAAATATTTTCTTTCTTTTTAGAAGTCTTTCATTTGAAAGAAATAAAAATCAAAATCCAAAAAAAATATGTTTTTATTCCTTCTTTAGAAGTCTTTTTTTGGAAAAAATAAAATAAAAATCGAAATTCAAAAAATAAATTCTTTCTTCTTTAGAAGTCTTTCTTTAAAAAACATTCTCAAAATAAAATCAAAATCCAAAAAAAAAATATTTTCTTTCAAAAATAACCAAAAATTCAAATTTCAAATTCAAAAATATCATAGCCATAAACAAATTGAGTGAAAAAATAAATCGAAAAAAAAGAAAAAAAAACTTTGAGTGAAAAAGAAAGAAAAGAGTGACAAAATAAATAATAGAGAAAAATAATAAAAAGAGAAAGAAAAAGAAATCAAGATATGAAAAAACAATTCAAAAAAGAAAAAGAAAAAAAAAGCCTCCCTGGAAGGAATCAGTTCACTCATGTTGGTGAATCATACTCGAGCTTATTCCAAAAGCTAGTTAGGATAGGTCTACTGCAGCCAGTAGCCCCGAACCGGTAAAACTCTAAGTCCCCCTCGCACCGGACTAATGATAGATGTAAATACCACTCTGGAGCAGTGGGACATGATACAGAAGACTGTTGGACTCTTAAAGGAGTAGTGGAAAACTCCATCGAAGTCAAGGCAATAATGCTTAGGGATGAAGAGGCCCCTAATATGATGAACAATCCTCTGCCTACCCATACTAATTGGCCAGTAGTCAGAATGATCTGTGAAGATGGGGAACTTGATTCGGCACTAAAGACCATTGCAGCCATTGCCGAGACAGAAGAAAAGCCAAAAAATAAACGGTCGCCAAGCCTGAAAGTCCCATATCAGACGAGAGTCTCGGTAGCCAGTCTTGCTATCTTTTCTGCGTCTGGATTATCTCAGGGTGTGATCCAGATGTTTTACTTTATTGTCTTACTTTCCGATGTAAACTCTTTTATCTTTAAAATTCAAAAAAAAAAAATCAAATGAAATTAATATTTCATTGTCCAGGAATATCTCTTTTCTTAATCTTGTCACTTTTCTTATTCTCTTTTCAGTTCTGTTAAATACAGATTTCAATAACATAACATGCTTGTGGACTTCTTGCCCAGATCCTTAACGTTGTCAGATAATGAATCAAGAATCAGAATGTAATGAAGATAGGTTTAAGGAAATAAAACAAAGAATCGGAACAACTAAAAGAAAATTGGCTCCAGATTGAAAAGGTCCATACATTGTAACAAGAGTACTGCCAAAAGAGAACGTTGTACCTGGGAAATGTCCATGAAAAAACTGTTAACGCAGGTACAGACAAAAGGTACTATGTTTGATCGTCTATATAACATTAATGTTCTCTGGTTGGGATGAGAAAGGCTTTCTTTCTCACTATCCAAATACTATCAACCATTTGCAAACCCTTTGAGCTAGGGATGTTCAAAACCGAACCGAAAGCGAAAACCGAATTGAAACCGAAGCTTAATGGCTTATTGGTATCGGTTTAACGGTTTAACGGACGGGGAACGAATTGAAATTTTTTTATTAACGGCTTATCAGTTTGGGGGCGGATTATTCAATTTTCTTAACGGATAATTCGTTAACCCATTAAGAATATATATATAAAAAAAAATTAATTTTATCTATATATATATTAAATAATCAAAAACCCTTCTTCCACTTCCAATACTCTATCTCTATTCTCTATTACTAATTTACTATTAGACATTTAGTTATAATTTACTATTCCAGTTAGTTACTATTAGATAATTTTGATGTCATGTATTATACCCAGTGTTCTCTTCTATTTCTTCTGATAATTATAAGTTCTTAATAGGCTCATCCCCAGAGATGATTCTACTGGTAAATACGCTGGAATGTAGCTCTCTATTTCTTTCTATTTAGCTCTCTTCTTAGGTTCCATATTCTATAGACTGGAATGTAGTTTGCTGAGCATAGGAATTTTATTTTGAGTCACAACGGTCAGCAAATAATTAATACACACAATATAGATTGAATTAAGCCGATAAACCGCCTGATAAGAGCTAAATCGATACCAATCCGCCTGATATCTTATCGGGTGGTTAGCGGATTAATACATTTAAAAGCCGATAACTGATAAGCCAAACCGTTAAGAGTAAATAACAACCCAATCCGCCCGATAAGCAGCCCTACTTTGAGCTGGTTCCCTGTCTTTGATTACCCTCATTAGAACCTAGTAGTTATTATTGGAAAAAAAGTGAATGTAAAATGAATTTAAAAAAAACAAAGAAGAAAAAGAAAAAAAAATTTAAAAAAAAGAGAAAAAAATAAAATAAAATAAAATCAAAACCAAAAAAAAAACGTTCCCTTGAACTACGTTTGACTTGATTCCGAAAGGATACATAGGCAGCCTCTCTCTGGGTATCAGACACACCAAAATAAAAATCCTCATTTCCCCAAAAGTTAAAACTGGGGCAGATGTTACAATGTTTCGGCGATGGTTTCGCCTGAAAGGTTCCAAAGTTGTAATTCAATCCAAGTCCTTTTTACCCAAATCCTTTTCAAGTCCTTCCGACTAATCAACGAGAATGTTCAAAAATTGAAGGATACAGTCACTTGGATCTGATGCCACCAAAATGAGAGAAATAAAATGAGAGAATCTTATTGGTGAAAACCCTCACGGGCACCATAGGGCGATAGCAAGCAGAGAAAATAAAAATGAGAGAGTCTTGTTAATAAAAACCCACAAAGGGCATTGTAAGGCGATGGTAAGAAGAGGAATGAGAGAGGTCAGTTGGTGAAAACCCGCAAAGGGCACTACTTATCGAAAAGAGAATCTTCACAGCCATTGGTATTGACAGTCTTGGGCAAGGTTTCTCGATTTCTAGGCAAACGTTGTGATAAATTTCTGAGAGTCGGATGGTTTACATAGATCAAGCGTCCAGTCCAAAAGGCATGTCATGTTCATTGAAGTCCACAGGTACTCCAGATAAGTCATTCTTTCCTTTCCCCGAAAGGGATACCTCTCGTCTAAATTCATTGAACATTCCATTATTTGTTTTTCTTTGAATCCCTTTCGGTCTAACTTGGCTCCAAAACTAAGGAAAAGAAGGGATGGCAAGACTGATTTACACGGCTCTCATTTGATACAAACTAATATGTAAAAAAGAGGCACCCAGCCTCGGCATGGGGCATCAAGTCAACCCCGACTGGCCATGGTGGCTGATGCTTTGAAATCAGAAACTCTCGAAAAGAGGAAATCAAATTGAAAGCACCTATAAGGGCAAAATGAAGTTGAAAAGGTTAAGTCCCAAGTGACTAACCGTCTTGCCAAAGTTTGAAAAGCCAAAGGTACCCCAATGCTCTGAAATTAAAATTGGAAGATGGAAGTCAAAGGCCTACAAAGGCAAAATAAAATTGGAAAAGGTTAAGTCCCACGTGGCCGACCGTCATGGAAAAGTTTGGAAAAGCCAAAGGTTCTCCGAGGCCAAAAATGCAATCGGTATTCAGGAAACTAGCAGTCGTAGGTGAAATTATCATCAGAGAAGCTGGCCAAAATCAAGCAACTGAAACACTCAAGGCCGCAAAACCAACCACCATTTCAAGTAACAATTGTTTTTTTTTTTTTGAAAAACAGGAAACATGTGCAACCCAAAAGCAACCTTGCAAGAAACAGGTGCAACCCAAAAGCAAACTTGCATGAATCATGAGCAACCAACCAAAAAAAGAAAGAGAAGAAGAAACTGCGCGGGAGCTAGAAATAGCTTTGCAGCAGCAACAACTCAAAAAAGGAAGTCTTCTTCAAATTCTTTCTCGCATTTATTCATTCTCTAAAAACTAATTTGAAAAAAATGAAAACAAAATATTAAAATGATGAAAAATAAAGAAAAGAAAGAAAGTTCAAAATCATGGTAAAATAGGGTACATCAATCCCTAGCTGCGTTTCCAATATAGGGTCTCCACTCACGAGTTGATTTTATTTTAAACATAGGGTCACCACTCCCTAGTCGCTTTTCCAACATAGGGTCTCCACTCCCTAATTGATTTTATTTTTAGACATAGGATCTCCACTCCCTAGTCTCCATTTCCAACATAGGGTCTCCACTCCCTAGTTGATTTATTTTAGACATAGGGTCTCCACTCCCTAGTAATTTTTCCAACATATGGTCAACATAAGACCCTAGTTGATTTTATATTTAGACATAGGGTCTCCACTCCCTACTCTCTTTTCCAACATAGGGTCTCCACTCCCTAGTTTATGATATTTTAGACATAGGGTCTCCAATCCCTAGTCTCTTTTCCAACATAGGGTCTCCACTCCCTAGTTGATTTTATTTTAGACATAGGGTCTCCACTCCCTAGTCTCTTTTCCAACATAGGGTCTCTACTCCCTAGTTAATTTTATTTTTAGACATAGGGTCTCCACTCCCTAGTTTCTTTTCCAACATAGGGTTTCCACTCCCTAGTTGACGTTATTTCAGACATAGTGTCTCCGCTCCCTAGTCTCTTTTCCAACATAGAGTCTCCACTCTCTAGTTGATTTTATTTTAGACATAGGGTCTCCACTCCCTAGTTGATGTTATTTTAGACATAGGGTCTCCACTCCCTAGTCTCTTTTCCAACATAGGGTCTCCACTCCCTAGTCGCTTTTCCAACATAGGGTCTCCACTCCCTAGTTGATGATATTTAGACATAGGGTCTCCATTCCCTAGTCTCTTTTCCAACATAGGGTCTCCACTCCCCAGTTGATTTTATTTTAGACATATGGTCTCCACTCCCTAGTCGCTTTTCCAACATAGGGTATCCACTCCCTAGTTGATTTTATTTTTAGACATAGGGTCTCTACTCCCTAATCTGTTTCCCAACATAGGGTCTCCACTTTCTAGTGAATGATATTTTAGACATAGGGTCTCCACTCCATAATATATTTTCCAACATAGGGTCTCCACTCCCTAGATGATTTTAGTTTTAGACATAGGGTCTCCACCCTCTAGTCCCTTTTGCAACATAGGGTCTCCACTCCCTTATTGATTTTATTTTAAAAATAGGGTCTCCACTCTCTAATCGCTTTTCCAACATAAGTCTCCACTTCCTAGTTGATTTTATTTTAGACATATGGTCTCCACTCCCGAGTCGCTTTTCCAACATAAGGTCTACAATCACTATATGAAGTTATTTTAGACATAGGGTCTCCACTCCCTAGTCTCTTTTTCCAACGTAGGGTCTCCACACCCTAGTCGCTTTTATAATAAAGGATCTCCACTCCCTAGTTGATTTTATTTTTAAACATAGGGTCTCTACCCCCTAGTATTTTTTCCAACATATGGTCCCCACTAACTAGTTGAATTTATTTTAGACATAGGGTCTCCACTCCCTAGTCGATTTTATTTTTAGACTCCACTCCCTAGTCTCTTTTCCAACTTAGGGTCTTCATTCCCTAGTTGATGTTATTTTAGACATATAGTCTCCACTCCCTAATATCTTTTCCAACATAGTGTCTCCACTCTCTAGTTGATGATATTTTAGACATAGGGTCTCCACTCCCTAGTCTCTTTTCCAAATAAGGTCTCTACATTCTATTCGACTTTCTAACATAGGGACTCCACTCTCTAGTTAATTTTACTTTTAGACATAGTGTCTCCATCCCCTAGTCACTTTATAAACATAGGGTCTCCACTAACTAGTTGATTTTATTTTTAGACATACGGTCTCCACCCCCTATTCGCTTTTGCAACATAGGGGTTCCAATCCCTAATTGATTTTATTTTATACATAGGGTATCCACTCCCTAGTCTTTTTTCTAGCATAAGGTCACCAATCCCTAGTCGAAGTTATTTTAGACAGAGGGTCTCCACTCCCTAGTTGATTTTATTTTTAGACATAGGGTCTCTACCTTCTAGTCGCTTTTCCAACATGTGATCTCCACTGTCTAGTTGAATTTATTTTAGACATAGGGTCTCCACTCCCGAGTCGCTTTTCCAATATATGGTCTCCACTCCCTAGTTGATTTTATTTTATACATAGGGTCTCCACTCCCTAGTCGTGTTTCCAACATAGGGTCTCCACTCCCTAGTTGATTTTATTTTAGACATAGGGTCTCCACTCCCGAGTCGTTTTTCCAACATAAGGTCACCTATACCTAGTTGAAGTTATTTTAGACATAGGATTTCCACTCCCTAGTCTCTTTTCCAACATAGAGTCTCCACTCCCTTGTTGATGTTATTTTTGACAAAGGGTTTCCACTCCCTAGTCTCTTTTCCAACATAGGATCTCCACTCCCTAGTTAAAATTATTTTAGACATAGGGTCTCCAATCTCTAATCTGTTTTCCAACATAGGGACTCCACTCACTAGATGATTTTTATTTTTTGACATAAGGTTTCTACTCTCTAGTCTCTTTTCCAACATAGGGTCTCCACTCCCTATTTATTTTATTTTAGATATAGGGTCTCCACCCCCTAGTCCCTTTTCCAACATAGGGTCTCCACTCCCTAGTTAAAGTTATTTTAGACATAGGGTATCCACTCTTTAGTCCTCTTTTCCAATATTGGGTCACCACTCCCTAGTTGATTTTATTTTAGACATAGGGTCTCTACTCACTAGTCTCTTTTCCAACATAGGGTCGCCACTCACTAGTTGAAGGTTTTTTTGACATAGGGTCTCTACTACCTACTTGCTTTTCCAATATACGGTATCCACTCACCAGTTGAGGTTATTTATGACATAGGGTCTCTAATCCTTAGTCTTTTTTTCAACATAGGGTCCACACTCCCTAGTCTCTTTTCCAACATAGAGTCTCCACTCCCTAGTTGATGTTATTTTAAATATAGGGTCTCCACTCCCTAGTCTTTTATCCAACAAAGAGTCTCCACTCCCTAGTTGATGTTATTTTAGACACAAGGACTCCACTCCCTAGTCTCTTTTCTAACTTAGGGTCTCCACTCCCTAATCTCTTTTCCAACATAGTGTCTCCACTCTCTAGTTGATGATATTTTAGACATAGGGTCTCCACACCCTAGTCTCTTTTCCAACTTAGGGTCTTCATTCCCTAGTTGATGTTATTTTAGACATATAGTCTCCACTCCCTAGTAATATTTCCAACATAGGATCAACATAAGACCCTTGTTGATTTTATATTTAGGACATAGGGTCTCCACTCCCTACTCTCTTTTCCAACATAGGGTCTCCACTCCCTAGTTGATGTTATTTTAGACATAGGGTCTCTACTCCCTAATCTCTTTTCCAACATAGTGTCTCCACTCCCTAGTTGATGATATTTTAGACATATGGTCTCCACTCCCTAGTCTCTTTTCCAACTTAGGGTCTCCACTCCCTAGTCTCTTTTCCAACTTAAGGTCTCCACTCCCTAGTTGATGTTATTTTAGATATATGGTCTCCATCCCCTAGTCTCTTTTCAAACATATGGTCTCCACCCCTTATTCGCTTTTGCAACATAGGGGTTCCAATCCCTAGTTGATTTTATTTTATATATAGGGTATCCACTCCCTAGTCGCTTTTCCAACATAAGGTCACCAATCCATAGTCGAAGTTATTTTAGACAAAGGGTCTCAACTCCCTAGTCGCTTTTATAATAAAGGGTCTCCACTCCCTAGTTGATTTTATTTTTAGACATAAGGTCTCTACCCTCTAGTCGCTTTTCCAACATGTGGTCTCCACTATCTAGTTGAATTTATTTTAGACATAGGGTCTCCACTCCCTAGTCGCTTTTCCAATATAGGGTCTCCACTCCCTAGTTGATTTTATTTTAGACATAGGGTCTCCACTCCCTAGTCGTTTTTCAAACATAAGGTCTCCACTCCATAGTTGAAGTTATTTTAGACATAGGATTTCCACTCCCTAGTCTCTTTTCCAACATACGGTCTCCACTCCATTGTTGATGTTATTTATGACATAGGGTTTCCACTCCCTAGTCTCTTTTCCAACATAGGGTCTCCACTCCCTAGTTGAAATTATTTTAGACATAGATTCTCCACTCTCTAATCTTTGTTCCAACATAGGGACTCCACTCCCTAGTTGATTTTTATTTTTTGACATAGGGTTTCTACTCCCTAGTCTCTTTTCCAACATAGAGTCTCCACTCCCTATTTGATGTTATTTTAGACATAGGGTCTCCATTCCCTAGTCTTTTTTCCAACATAGGGTCTCCACTACCTAGTTGATGTTATTTTAGACACAGGCACTCCACTCCTTAGTCTCTTTTCCAACTTAGGGTCTCCACTCCCTAGTTGATGTTATTTTAGATATAGGGTCTCCACTCCCTAATCTCTTTTCCAACATAGTGTCTACACTCCCTAGTTGATGATATTTTAGACATAGGGTCTCCACTCCCTAGTCTCTTTTTAGACATAGGGTCTCAACCCCCTAGACTCTTTTCAAACATATGGTCTCCACTAACTAGTTGATTTTATTTTTAGACATACGGTCTCCACCCCCTATTCAATTTTGCAACATAGGGGTTCCAATCCCTAGTTGATTTTATTTTATATATAAGGTATCTTCTCCCTAGTCTCTTTTCCAACATAAGGTCACCAATCCCTAGTCGAAGTTATTTTAGACAAAGGGTCTCCACTCCCTAGTCGCTTTTATAACAAAGGGTCTCCACTCCCTAGTTGATTTTATTTTTAGACATAGGGTCTCTACTCCCTTGTCGATTTTCCATCATATGGTCTCCACTCCGTAGTTGAAGTTATTTTCGACATCGGGTCTCCACTCACTAGTCGCTTTTCCAACATAGGGTCTCCACTCCCTAGTTGATTTTTTTAGACATAGGGTCTCCACTCCCTAGTCGCTTTTCCAACATAGGGTCTCCACTCCCTATTTGATTTTATTTTAGACTTAGGGTCTCCACTCTCTAGTCGTTTTTCAAACATAAGGTCACATATCCCTAGTTGAAGTTATTTTAGACATAGGATTTACACTCCCTAGTCTCGTTTCCAACATACGGTCTCCACTCTATTGTTGATGTTATTTATGACATAGGGTTTCCACTCCCTAGTCTCTTTTCTAACATAGGGTCTCCACTCCCTAGTTGAAATTATTTTAGACATAGGGTCTCCACTCTCTAATCGTTTTTCCAACATGGGACTCCACTCCCTAGTTGATTTTTATTTTTTGACATAGGGTTTCTACTCCCTAGTCTCTTTTCCAACATAGGGTCTCCACTCCCTATTGATTTTATTTTAGATATCGGGTATCCACCCCCTAGTCGCTTTTACAACATAGGGTCTCCACTCCCTAGTTGAAGTTATGTTAGACATAGGGTATCCACTCCCTAGTCCTCTTTTCCAATATAGGGTCACCACTCCCTAGTTGATTTTATTTTAGACTTAGAGTCTCTACTCACTAGCCTCTTTTCCAACATAGGGTCGCCACTCACTAGTTGAAGTTATTTTTGACATAGGGTCTCCACTACCTAGTTTCTTTTCCAATATACGGTATCCACTCACCATTTGAGGTTATTTATGACATAGGGTCTCCACTCCCTAGTTGATTCTATTTTGGTCATAGGGTCACCACACCCTAGTTGATTCTATTTTGGACATAGGGTCTCCATTCCCTAGTCATTTTTCCAACATAGGATCTCCACTCCCTAGTTGATGTTATTTTAGACATAGGGTCTCCACTCCCTAATCTCTTTTCCACAAAGTGTCTCCACTCCCTAGTTGATGATATTTTAGACATAGGGTCTCCACTCCCTAGTCTCTTTATCAACATAAGGTCTTCACTCCCTAGGTGATTTTACTTTTAGACCTAGGGTCTCCACCCCCTAGTCGATTTTCTAACATAGGGTCTCCAATAACTAGTTGATTTTATTTTTAGACATACGGTCTTCACCCCCTATTCGCTTTTGCAACATAGGGGCTCCAATCCCTAGTTGATTTTATTTTATACATACGGTATCCACTCCCTAGTCTCTTTTCCAACATAAGGTCACCAATCCCTAGTTTAAGTTATTTTAGACAAAGGGTCTTTACTCCCTAGTCGCTTTTCTAACAAAGGGTCTCCACTCCCTTGTTGATTTTATTTTTAGACATAGGGTCTCTACCCCCTAGTCGCTTTTCCCAACATGTGGTCTCCACTGTCTAGTTGAATTTATTTTAGACATAGGGTCTCCACTCCCTAGTAGCTTTTCCAACATAGGGTCACCACTCCCTAGTTGATTTTATTTTAGACATAGGGTCTCCACTCCCTAGTCGCTTTTTCAACATAGAGTCTCCACTCCCTAGTTGATTTTATTTTAGACATAAGGTCTCCAATCCCTAGTCTTTTATCCAATATAGGGTCTACACTCCCTAGTCGCTTTTCCAACATAGAGTCTCCATTCCTTAGTTGATGTTATTTTAGACATAAGGTCTCCACTCCCTAGCCGTTTTTCCAACATTGGGTCTCCACTCCCTAGTTGATGTTATTTTAGACACAAGGACTCCACTCCCTAGTCTCTTTTCTATGTTAGGGTCTCCACTCCCTAGTTGATGTCATTTTTGACATAGGATTTCCACTCTCTAGTCTCTTTTCCAACATAGGGTCTCCACTCCCTAGTTGATTTTATTTTAGACATAGGGTCTCCACTCCCTGGTCTGCTTTTCCAACATAGGGTCTCCACTCACTAGTTGATTTTATATTAGATATAGGGTCTCTACTCCCTAGTCTGCTTTTCTAACATAGGGTCTCCACTCCCTAGTTGAAGTTATTTTAGACAAAGGGTCTCCACACCCTAGTCGCTTTCACACAATAGGGTCTCCACTCCCTAGTTGAAGTTATTTTAGACATAGAGTATCCACTCCCTAGTCCTCTTTTCCAATATAGGGTCACCACTCCCTAGTTGATTTTATTTTAGACTTAGAGTCTCTACTCACTAGCCTCTTTTCCAACATAGGGTCGCCACTCACTAGTTGAAGTTATTTTTGACATAGGGTCTCCACTACCTAGTTTCTTTTCCAATATACGGTATCCACTCACCATTTGAGGTTATTTATGACATAGGGTCTTCAATCCCTAGTCTCTATTCTAGCATAGGGTCTACACTCCCTAGTCTCATTTCCAACATAGGGTCTCCACTCCCTAGTTGATGTTATTTTAGACATAGGGTCTCCACTCCCTAGTCTTTTTTCCAAAATAGAGTCTCCACTCCCTAGTTGATGTTATTTTAGACTCAGGGACTCTACTCCCTAGTCTCTTTTCCAACAACTTAGGGTCTCCACTCCCTAGTTGATTTTATTTTAGACATAGGGTCTCCACTTCATAGTCTGATTTTCCAACATATGGTCTCGACTCCCTAGTTGAAGTTATTTTAGACATAGGGAATCCACTCCATAGTCCTCATTTCCAAATAGGGTCACCACTCCCTATTTGATTTTATTTTAGATATAGGGTCTCGACCCATAGTCATTTTTCCAACATAGGGTCTCCACTCCCTAGTTGAAGTTATTTTAGACATAGGGTATCCACTCCCTAACCACTTTTACCATATAAGGTCTCCAATCCCTAGTTGAAGTTATATTAGACATAAGGTCTCCACTCCCTAGTCTCTTTTCCAATGTAGGGACTCCACTCTCCAGTTGATTGTATTTTGGACATAGGGTCACCACACCCTAGTTGATTCTATTTTGGACATAGGGTCTCCACTCCCTAGTCCTTTTTCCAACATAGGGTCTCCACTCCCTAGTCTTTTTTCCAACATAAGGTCTCCACTGTCTAGTCAATTTTCTAACATAGGGTCTCCACTCCCTAGTTGATTTTATTTTTAGACATAGGTTCTTCACCCCTATTCGCTTTTACAACATAGGGGCTCTATTCCCTAGTTGATTTTATTTTATACATAGGGTCTCCACTCCCTAGTATCCTTTCCAATATAGGCTCTCCACTCCCTAGTTGATGTTATTTTAGACACAGGGACTCCACTCCCTAGTCTCTTTTCAAACTTAGGGTCTCCACTCCCTAGTTGATGTTATTGTTTATATAGTATTTCCACTCCCTAGCCTCTTTTCCAACATAGGGTCTCCACTCCCTAGTTGATTTTATTTTAGACATAGGGTCTCCACTCCCTTGTCTGATTTTCCAACATATGGTCTCCACTCCCTAGTTGAAGTTATTTTACACATTTGGTATCCACTCCCTAGTCCTCTTTTCCAAATAGGGTCACCACTCCCTAGTTGATTTTATTTTAGATATAGGGTCTCCACCCCCTAGTCGCTTTTCCAACATAGGGTCTCCACTCCCTAGTTAAAGTTATTTTAGACATAGGGTATCCACTCCCTAGTCCTCTTTTCCAATATAGGGTCACCACTCCCTAGTTGATTTTATTTTATACATAGAGTCTGTACTCACTAGTCTCTTTTCCAACATAGGGTCGCCACTCACTAGTTGAAGTTATGTTTGACATAGGGTCTCTACTCCCTAGTTGATTCTATTTTGGTCATAGGGTCACCACACCCTAGTTGATTCTATTTTGGACATAGGGTCTCCATTCCCTAGTTATTTTTCCAACATAGGGTCTCCACTCCCTATTTGATGTTATTTTAGACATAGGGTCTCCACTCTCTAATCTCTTTTCCAACATAGTGTCTCTCCACTCCCTAGTTGATGATATTTTACACATACGGTCTCCACTCCCTAGTCTCTTTTCCAACATAATATCTCCACTCTCTTGTCGATTTTCTAACATAGGGTCTCCACTCCCTAGTTGATTTTACTTTTAGACATAGGGTCTCCACCCCCTAGTCTCTTTTCTAATATAGGGTCTCCACTAACTAGTTGATTTTATTTTTAGATATACGGTCTCCACCCTCTATTCAATTTTGCAACATAGGGGATCCAATCCCTTGTTGATTTTATTTTATATATTGGGTATCCACTCCCTAGTCTCTTTTCCAACATAAAGTCCCCAATCCCTAGTCGAAGTTATTTTAGACAAAGGGTCTCCACTCCCTAGTCCCTTTTATAACAAAGGGTCTCCACTCCCTAGTTGATTTTATTTTTAGACATAGGGTCTCTACCCCCTAGTCGCTTTTCCAACATGTGGTCTCCACTATCTAGTTAAATTTATTTTAGACATAGGATCTCCACTCCCTAGTCGCTTTTCCAACATAGGGTCTCCACTCCCTAGTTGATTTTATTTTAGACATAGGGTCTCCACTCCCTAGTCGCTTTTCAAACATAGGGTCTCCACTCCCTAGGTTATGTTATTTTAGACATAGGGTCTCCACTACGTAGCCTCTTTTCCAACATAGGGTCTCTACTCTCTAGTTGATTTTATTTTAGATATAGGGTCTCCACTCCCTACTCGCTTTTCCAACATTGGATCTCCACTCCCTAGTTGATTTTATTTTAGACATAGGGTCTCCACTCCCTAGTCGATTTTCCAACATAAGATCTTCAATCCCTAGTTGATATTATTTTGAACATAGGGTCTCCACACCCTAGTCTCTTTTCCAACATAGGGTGTCCACTCCGTATTTGAAATTATTTTAGATATAGGGTCTCTACTCTCTAGTCTCTTTTCCAACATATGGTCTCCATTCCCTAGTTGATTTTATTATAGACATAAGGTCTCCACTCCCTAGTCTGCTTTTCCAACATAGGGTCTCCTCTCCCTAGTTGAAGTTATTTTAGACATAGGGTATTCACTCCCTAGTCCTCTTTTCCAATATAGGGTCACAACTCTCTAGTTGATTTTATTTTAGACATAGGTTATCCACTCCCTAGTCTCTTTTCCAACATAGGGTATCCACTTCTTATTTGACATTATTTTTGACATAGCGTCTCCACTCCCTAGTCTTTTTTCCAACATAGGGTCTCCACTCCGTATTTGAAATTATTTTAGATATAGGATCTCTACTCTCGAGTCTCTTTTCCAGCATAGGGTGTCCACTCCCTAGTGGATTCTATTTTAGACATAGTGTCTCCAATCCCTAGTCTGGTTTTCCAACATAGGGTCTCCACTCCCTAGTTGAAGTTATTTTAGACATAGTGTATCCACTCCCTAGTCCTCTTTTCCAAATAGGTCACCACTCCCTAGTTGATTTTATTTTAGTCATAGGGTCTCTGCTCCATAGTCTCTTCTCCAACATAGGGTCTTCACTCCCTCGTTAAAGTTATTTTGGACATACGGTCTCCACTACCTAGTTAATTTTCTAATATAGGGTATCCACTTCCTAGTAGAGCTATTTATGACATAGGGTCTGCAATCCCTAGTCTCTTTTCCAACATAGGGTCTCTACTCCCTAGTCTCTTTTTCAACAGAGGGTCTCCACTCCCTAGTTGATGTTATTTTAGTCATAGAGTCTCCACTCCCTATTGATTTTTCCAACATAGGGTCTTCACTCCCTAGTTGATGTTATTTTAGACACACGGTCTCCACTCCCTAGTCCTTTTTCCAACATAAAGTCTCCAATACCTAGTTGATGTTATTTTAGACATAGGGTCTCCACTCCCTAGTCCTTTTTCCAACATAGGGTCTCCACTCCCTAGTTGATATTATTTTAGACACAGGGTCTCCACTCCCTAGTCTCTTTTCCAACATAGAGTCTCCACTCCCTAGTTGATGATATTTTGGACATAGGGTCTCCACTACCTAGTTTCTTTTCAAATATACGGTATCCACTCCCAAGTTGAGGTTATTTATGACATAGGGTCTCCAATCCGTAGTCTTTTTTCCAACATAGGGTCTACACTCCCTAGTTTCTTTTCCAACATAGAGTCTCCACTCCCTAGTTGATGTTAATTTAGACATAGAGTCTCCACTCCCTAATCCTTTTTCCAACATAGGGTCTCCACTACCTAGTTGTTATTATTTTAGACACAGGGTCTCCACTCCCTAATCTCTTATCCAACTTAGAGTCTCCACTCCCTAGTTGATGATATTTTATACATAGGGTCTCCACTCCCTAGTTGATGTTATTTTAGACATAGGATCTCCATTCCCTAGTCTCTTTTCCACTCACTAGGTTATTTTATTTTAGACATAGGGTCTCCACTTCCAAGTCTCTTTTCCAACATAGGGTCTCCACATCCTAGTTGATTTTATTTAAGACATAGGGTCTCCACTCCCTAGTCGCTTTTCCAACATAGGGTCTCCACTCCCTAGTTGAATTTATTTTAGACATAGGGTCTCTACTCCCTAGTCGCTTTTCCAACATAGGGTCTCCACTCCCTAGTTGTTTTTCCAACATAAGGTCACCTTACCTAGTTGAAGTTATTTTAGATATTTAATTTCCACTCTCTAGTCTCTTTTCCTACATAGGGTCTCCACTCCCTTGTTGATGTTATTTTTTACATAGGGTTTCCACTCCCTAGTTTCTTTTCCAACATAGGGTCTCCACTTCTTAGTTGAAATTATTTTAGACATAGGGTCTCCACTCTCTAATCTGTTTTCCAACATAGGGACTCCACTCCCTAGTTGATTTTTATTTTTTGACATAAGGTTTCTACTCCCTAGTCTCTTTTCCAACATAGGGTCTCTACTCCATATTGATTTTATTTTAGATATAGGGTCTCCACCCCCTAGCCGTTTTTCCAACATAGGGTCTCCACTCCCTAGTTTAAGTTATTTTAGACATAGGTATCCATTCCCTAGTCCTCTTTTCCAATATAGGGTCACCACTCCCTAGTCAATTTTATTTTAGACATAGGGTCTCTACTCACTAGTCTCTTTTCCAACATAGGGTAGCCACTCACTAGTTGAAGTTATTTTTGACATAGGGTCTCCACTACCTAGTTTCTTTTCCAATATACGGTATCCACTCACCAGTTGAGGTTATTTATGACATAGGGTCTCTAATCCTTAGTCTTTTTTTCAACATAGGGTCCACACTCCCTAGTCTCTTTTCCAACATAGAGTCTCCACACCCTAGTTGATGTTATTTTAGACATAGGGTCTCCACTCGATAGTCTGTTTTCCATCATAGGGTCTCCACTCCCTAGTTGATGTTATTTTAGACACAGGGACTCCACTCCCTAATCTCTTATCCAACATAGGGTCTCCACTCCCTAGTTGATATTATTTTAGACATAGGGTCTCCACTCCCTAATCTCTTTTCCAACATAGTGTCTCCACTCCCTAGTTGATGATATTTTGCACATATGGTCTCCACTCCCTAGTCTCTTTTCCAACATAAGATCTCTACTCTCTAGTCGATTTTCTAACATAGGGTCTCCACTCCCTAGTTGATTTTACTTTTAGACATAGGGTCTCAACCCCCTAGACTCTTTTCTAACATAGGGTCTCCACTAACTAGTTGATTTTATTTTTAGACATACGGTCTCCACCCCCTATTCAATTTTGCAACATAGGTGCTCCAATCCCTAGTTGATTTTATTTTATATATAGGGTATCCACTCCCTAGTCTCTTTTCCAACATAAGGTCACCAATCCCTAGTCGAAGTTATTTTAGACAAAGGGTCTCTACTCCCTAGTCGCTTTTATAACAAAGGGTCTCCACTCCCTAGTTGATTTTATTTTTAGACATAGGGTCTCTACCCCCTAGTCGCTTTTCCAACATGTGGTCTCCACTGTCTAGTTAAATTTATTTTTGACATAGGATCTCCACTCCCTAGTCGCTTTTCCAACATAGGGTCTCTACTCCCTAGTTGATTTTATTTTTAGACATAGGGTCTCCACCCCTATTCACTTTTTCAACATAGGGGTTCCACTCCCTAGTTGATTTTATTTTAGACATAGGGTCTCCACTCCGTAGTCTCTTTTCCAATATAGGGTCTCCACTCTCTAGTTGATTTTATTTTAGATATAGGGTCTCCACTCCCTACTCGCTTTTCCAACATTGGATCTCCACTCCCTAGTTGATTTTATTTTAGACATAGGGTCTCCACTCCCTAGTCGTTTTTCCAACATAAGATCTTCAATCCCTAGTTGATATTATTTTAAACATAGGGTCTCCACACCCTAGTCTCTTTTCCAACATAGGGTGTCCACTCCGTATTTGAAATTATTTTAGATATAGGGTCTCTACTCTCTAGTCTCTTTTCCAACATATGGTCTCCACTCCCTAGTTGATTTTATTATAGACATAGGGTCTCCACTCCCTAGTCTGCCTTTCCAACATAAGGTCTCCTCTCCCTAGTTGAAGTTATTTTAGACATAGGGTATTCACTCCCTAGTCCTCTTTTTCGATATAGGGTCACCACTCTCTAGTTGATTTTATTTTAGAGATAGGGTCTCTACTCCATAGTCTCTTTTCCAACATAGGGTCTTCGCTCCCTAGTTGAAGTTATTTTGGACATAGGGTCTCCACTACCTAGTTGCTTTTCCAATATAGGGTATACACTCCCTCGTTAAGGTTATTTATGACATAGGGTCTCCAATCCGTAGTCTCTTTTCCAACATAGGGTCTCTACTCCCTAGTCTCATTTCCAACAGAGGGTCTCCACTCCCTAGTTGATGTTATTTTAGTCATAGAGTCTCCACTCCCTTGTCTTTTTTCCAACATAGGGTCTCCACTCCCTAGTTGATGTTATTTTAGACACAGGGTCTCTACTCCTTAGTCTCTTTGCCAACATAGGGTCTCCACTCCCTAGTTGATGTATTTTAGACATAGGGTCTCCACTCCCTAGTCTCTTTTCCAACATAGGGTCTCCACTCCCTAGTCTCTTTTCCAACATAGGGTCTCCACTCCCTAGTTTAGTTTATTTTAGATATAGGGTCTCCACTCCCTAGTCATTTTTCCAACATAGGGTCTCCACTCCCTAGTTGATTTTATTTTAGACATAGGGTGTCCACTCCCTAGTTGATTTTATTTTTAGACATAGGGTCTCCACCCCCTATTCACTTTTGCAACATAGGGGTTCCACTCCGTAGTTGATTTTATTTTATACATAGGGTCTCCACTCCCTAATATCTTTTCCAATATAGGCTCTTCACTCCTTAGTTGATTTTATTTTAGACATAGGGTCTCTACTCCCTAGTCGCTTTTCCAATATAAGGTCTCCAATCCCTAGTTGAAGTTATTTTAGACATAAGGTCTCCACTCCCTAGTCTCTTTTCCAACATAGGGACTCCACTCCCTAGTTGATTCTATTTTTGACATAGGGTCTCCACTCCCTAGTTGATTCTATTTTGGACATAGGGTCTCCACTCCCTAGTTGATTCTATTTTGGACATAGGGTCTCCACTCCCTAGTCTCTTTTCCAACATAGGGTCTCCACTCCCTAGTTGAAGTTATTTTAGATAAAGGGTCTCCGCTCCTTAGTCTCTTTTCCAACATAGGGTCTCCACTCCCTAGTTGATGTTATTTTACACATAGGGTCTCCACTCCCTAGCCTCTTTTCCAACATAGGGTCTCCACTCCCTAGGTTATGTTATTTTAGACATAGGATTTCCACTCTGTAGTCTCTTTTCCAACATAGGGTCTCCACTCCCTAGGTTATGTTATTTTAGACATAGGGTCACTACTCCCTAGTCGCTTTTCCAACATAAGATCCTCAATCCCTAGTTGATATTATTTTGGACATAGGGTCTCCACACCCTAGTCTCTTTTCCAACATAGGGTGTCCACTCCGTATTTGAAATTATTTTAGATATAGTTTCTCTACTCTCTAGTCTCTTTTCCAACATATGGTCTCCACTCCCTAGTTGATTTTATTATAGACATAGGGTCTCCATTCCCTAGTCTGCTTTTCTAACATAGGGTCTCCTCTCCCTAGTTGAAGTTATTTTAGACATAGGGTATTCACTCCCTTGTCCTCTTTTCCAATATAGGGTCACCAATCTCTAGTTGATTTTATTTTAGATATAGGGTCTCTACTCCATAGTCTCTTTTCCAACATAGGGTCTTCACTCCCTAGTTGAAGTTATTTTGGACATAGGGTCTCCACTACCTAGTTGCTTTTCCAATATAGGGTATACACTCCCTCGTTGAGGTAATTTATGACATAGGGTCTCCAATCCCTAGTCTCTTTTCCAACATAGGCACTCTACTCCCTAGTCTCATTTCCAACAGAGGGTCTCTACTCCCTAGTTGATGTTATTTTAGTCATAGAGTCTCCACTCCCTTGTCCTTTTTCACACATAGGGTCTCCACTCCCTAGTTGATGTTATTTTAGACACAGGGTCTCCACTCCTTAGTCTCTTTGCCAACATAGGGTCTCCACTCCCTAATTGATGTATTTTAGACATAGGGTCTCCACTCCCTAGTCTCTTTTCAAACATAGGGTCTCCACTCCCTAGGTTATGTTATTTTAGTTATAGGGTCTCCACTCCCTAGTCTCTTTTCCAACATAGGGTCTCCACTCCCTAGTTGATTTTATTTTAGACATAGGGTCTCTACTCCCTAGTTGATTTTATTTTTAGACATAGGGTCTCCACCCCCTATTCACTTTTTCAACATAGGGGTTCCACTCCCTAGTTGATTTTATTTTATACATAGGGTCTCCACTCCCTAGTATCTTTTCTAATATAGGCTCTCCACTCCCTAGTTGATTTTATTTTAGACATAGGGTCTCCACTCCCTAGTTGATTTTATTTTTAGACATAGGGTCTCCACCCCCTATTCAGTTTTGCAACATAGGGGCTCCAATCCCTAGTTGATTTTATTTTATATATAGGGTATCCACTCCCTAGTCTCTTTTCTAACATAAGGTCACCAATCCCTAGTCGAAGTTATTTTAGACAAAGGGTTTCCACTCCCTAGTCGCTTTTATAACAAAGGGTCTCCACTCCCTAGTTGATTTTATTTGTAGACATAGGGTCTTTACCCCCTAGTCGCTTTTTCAACATGTGGTCTCCACTGTCTAGTTAAATTTATTTTAGACATAGGATCTCCACTCCCTAGTCGCTTTTCCAACATAGGGTCTCCACACCCTAGTTGATTTTATTTTAGACATAGGGTCTCCACTCCCTAGTCGCTTTTCCAACATCGGGCCTCCACTCCCTAGTTGATTTTATTTTAGACATAGGGTCTCCACTCCCTAGTTGCTTTTCTAACATAAGATCTTCAATCCCTAGTTGAAGTTATTTTAGACATAGGTTATCCACTCCCTAGTCTCTTTTCCAACATAGGGTCTCCACTCCCTAGTTGATATTATTTTGGACATAGGGTCTCCACTCCCTAGTCTCTTTTCCAATATAGGGTCTCCACTCCCTAGTTGTTATTATTTTAGACATAGGGTCTCCACTCCCTTGTCTACTTTTCAAACATAGGGTCTCCACTCCCTAGTTGATTTTTATTTTAGACATAGGGTCTCCACTCCCTAGTCTGCTTTTCCAACATAGGGTCTTCACTCCCTAGTTGAAGTTATTTTAGACATAGGGTATCCACTCCCTAGTCCTCTTTTCCAATATAGGGTCACCACTCCCTAGTTGATTTTATTTTAGACATAGGATCTCTACTCACTAGTCTCTTTTCCAACATAGGGTCGCCACTCACTAGTTGAAGTTATTTTTGACATAGGGTCTCCACTACCTAGTTTCTTTTCCAATATACGGTATCCACTCACCAGTTAAGGTTATTTATGACATAGGGTCTCTAATCCCTAGTCTTTTATCCAACATAGGGTCTACACTCCCTAGTCTCTTTTCCAACATACAGTCTCCACTCCATAGTTGATGTTATTTTAGACATAGGGTCTCCACTCCCTAGTCTTTTTTCCAACATAGGGTCTCCACTCCCTAGTTGATGTTATTTTAGACACAGGGACTCCACTCCCTAGTATCTTTTCCAACTTAGGGTCTCCACTTCCTAGTTGATGTTATTTTACACATAAGGTCTCCAGTCCCTAATCACTTTTCCAATATAGTGTCCCCACTCCCTAGTTGATGATAGTATAGACATAGGGTCTCAACTCCCTAGTCTCTTTTCCAACATAAGGTCTCCACTCTCTAGTCAATTTTATAACATAGGGTCTCTACTCCCTAGGTAATTTTACTTTTAGACATAGGGTCTCCACCCCCTAGTCGTTTTTCTAACATAGGGTCTCCACTAACTAGTTGATTTTATTTTTAGACATACGGTCTCCACCCCCTATTCAATTTTGCAACATAGGTGCTCCAATCCCTAGTTGATTTTATTTTATACATAGGGTATCCACTCCCTAGTCTCTTTTCGAACATAGGGTCTCCACTCCCTAATTGAAGTTATTTTAGACAAAGGGTCTCCTCTCCCTAGTCGCTTTTATAATAAAGGGTCTCCACTCCCTAGTTGATTTTATTTTTAGACATGGGGTCTCTTCCCCCTAGTCACTTTTCAAACATGTGGTCTCCACTGTCTAGTTGAATTTATTTTAGACATCGGGTCTCCACTCCCTGGTCACTTTTCCAACATAGGGTCTCCACTCCCTAGTAGATTTTATTTTGGACATAGGCTTTTCACTCCCTAGTCGCTTTTCCAACATAGGGTCTCCACTCCCTAGTTGATTTTATTTTAGACATAGGGTCTCCACTCCCTAGTTGATTTTATTTTAGACATAGGGTCTCCTCTCCCTAGTCTGATTTTCCAACATAAAGTCACCTATCCCTAGTTGAAGTTATTATAGAAATAGGATTTCCACTCCCTAGTCTCTTATCCAACATAGTGTCTCCACTCCTTTGTTGATATTATTTTTGACATAGGGTTTCCACTCCCTAGTCTCTTTTCCAATATAGGGTCTCCACTCCCTAGTCTCTTTTCCAACAGAGGGTCACTACTCCCTAGTTGATGTTATTTTAGTCATAGATTCTCCACTCCCTAGTCTTTTTTCAACCATAGGCTCTCCACTCCCTAGTTGATGTTATTTTAAACACAGGGTCTCCACTCCCTAGTCTCTTTTCCAACTTAGGGTATCCACTCCCTAGTTGATGTTATTTTAGACATAGGGTCATCACTCTCTAATCGGTTTTCCAACATAGGGTCTCCACTCCCTAGTTGATGATATTTTATACATAGGGTCTCTACTCCCTAGTCTCTTTTCCAACATAAGGTCTCCACTCTCTAGTCGATTTTCTAACATAGGGTCTCCAATCCCTAGTTGATTTTATTTTCAGACATAGGGTCTCCACCCCCTTTTCACTTTTGCAATATAGGGGCTCCACTCCCTAGTTGATTTTATTTTAGACATAGAGTCTCCACTCCCTAGTCACTTTTCCAATATAAGGTCTCCAATCTCTAGTTGAAGTTATTTTAGATATCAGGTCTCCACTCCCTAGTCTCTTTTCCAACATAGGGACTCCACTCCCTAGTTGATTCTTTATTTGAATAGGGTCTCCACTCCCAAGTTGATTCTATTTTGGACATTGGGTCCTCACTCCCTAGTCTCTTTTCCAACATAGGGTCTCCACTCCCTAGTTGATGTTATTTTGGACATAGGGTCTCCACTCCCTAGTCCTTTTTTCCAACATAGGGTCTCCAATCCCTAGTCGCTTTTCTAACAAAGGGTCTCCAATCCCTAGTTGATTTTATTTTTAGACATAGGGTCTCTATCCCCTAGTCTCCTTTCCATCATATGGTCTCCACTGTCTAGTTGAATTTATTTTAACATAGGGTCTCTACTCCCTAGTCGCTTTTCCAACATAGGGTCTCCACTCCCTAGTTGATTTTCTTTTACAATATAGGGTCTCCACTCCCTAGTCGCTTCTCCAACATAGGGTCTCCACTCCCTAGTTGATTTTATTTTAGACATAGGATCTCCACTCCCTAATCCTTTTTCCAACATAGGGTCTCCACTCCCTAGTTGATGTTATTTTAGACACAGGGTCTCCACTCCCTAATCTCTTTTCCAACTTAGAGTCTCCACTCCCTAGTTGATGATATTTTATACATAGGGTCTCCACTCCCTAGTCTCTTTTCCAACATAGGGTCTCCACTCCCTAGTTGATTTTATTTTAGACATAGGGTCTCCACTGCCTAGTCAGATTTTCCAACATATGGTCTCCACTCCCTAGTTGAAGTTATTTTAGACATAGGGTATCCACTCCCTAGTCCTCTTTTCCAAATAGGGTCTCTACTCCCTAGTTGATTTTATTTTAGATATAGGGTCTCCACCCCCTAGTCGCGTTTCCAACATAGGGTCTCTGCTCCCTAATTGTGGTTATTTTAGACATAGGGTATCCACTCCCTAGTCCTATTTTCCAATATAGTGTCACCACTCCCTATTTGATTTTATTTTAGACATAGGGTCTCTACTCCCTAGTCTATTTTCCAACGTGGGGTCTCCACTCCCTAGTTGAAGTTATATTTTACATAGGGTCTCCACTACCTAATTTCTTTTCCATTATACGGTATCCACTCCCTAGTTGAGGTTATTTATGACATAGGGTCTCCAATCCGTAGTCATTTTTCCAACATAGGGTCTACACTCCCTAATTTCTTTTCCAACATCGAGTCTCCACTCCCTAGTTGATATTATTTTGGACATAGGGTATCCACTCCCTAGTCCTCTTTCCATCATAGGGTCTCCACTCCCTAGTTGATGTTATTTTAGACACAGGATCTCCACTCCCTAATCTCTTTTCCAACTTAGAGTCTCCACTCCCTAGTTGATGATATTTTATACATAGGGTCTTCACTCCCTAGTCTCTTTTCAAAAATAAGGTCTCCACTCTCTAGTCAATTTTTTAACATAGGGTCTCCACTCCCTAGTTGATTTTAATTTTAGACATAGGGTCTCCACCCCCTATTCGCTTTTTCAACATAGGGGCTCTACTCCCTAGTTGAGTTTATTTTATACATAGGGTCTCCACACCCTAGTATCTTTTCCAATATAGGCTCTCCACTCCCTAGTTTATTTTATTTTAGATATAGGGTCTCCACTCCCGAACCACTTTTCCAATATAAGGTCTCCAATCCCTAGTTGAAGTTATATTAGACATAAGGTCTCCACTCCCTAGTTTCTTTTCCATCGCAGGGACTCCACTCCCTAGTTGATTCTATTTTGGACATAGGGTCACCACACCCTAGTCGATTCTATTTTGGACATAGGGTCTCCACTCCCTAGTTGAAGTTTTTAGATAAAGGGTCTCCACTCCCTAGTCTCTTTTCCAACATAGGGTCTCCACTCCCTAGTTGATGTTATTTTAGACATAGAGTCTCCATTCCCTAGTTGATGTTATTTAAGACATAGGGTCTCCATTCACTAGTCGCTTTTCCAACATAGGGTCTCCCCTCACTAGGTTATTTTATTTTAGACATAGGATCTCCACTTTCTATTCTCTTTTCCAACATAGGGTCTCCACACCCTAGTTGATTTTATTTTAGACATAGGGTCTCCACTCCCTAGTCGCTTTTCCAACATAGAGTCTCGAATCCCTAGTATATTTTATTTTAGAGATAGGGTCTTCACTCCCTAGTCGCTTTTCCAACATAAGATCTTCAATCCCTAGTTGAAGTTATTTTAGACATAGGTTATCCACTCCCTAGTCTCTTTTCCAACATAGGGTATCCACTTCTTATTTGATATTATTTTTGACATAGCATCTCCACTCCCTAGTCTTTTTTCCAACATAGGGTCTCCACTCCGTATTTGAAATTATTTTAGATATAGGATCTCTACTCTCGAGTCTCTTTTCCAGCATAGGGTCTCCACTCCCTAGTGGATTCTATTTTAGACATAGTGTCTCCAATCCCTAGTCTGCTTTTCCAACATAGGGTCTCCACTCCCTAGTTGAAGTTATTTTAGACATAGTGTATCCACTCCCTAGTCCTCTTTTCCAAATAGGTCACCACTCCCTAGTTGATTTTATTTTAGTCATAGGGTCTCTGCTCCATAGTCTCTTCTCCAACATAGGGTCTTCACTCCCTCGTTAAAGTTATTTTGGACATACGGTCTCCACTACCTAGTTAATTTTCTAATATAGGGTATCCACTTCCTAGTAGAGCTATTTATGACATAGGGTCTGCAATCCCTAGTCTCTTTTTCAACAGAGGGTCTCCACTCCCTAGTTGATGTTATTTTAGTCATAGAGTCTCCACTCCCTAGTGATTTTTCCAACATAGGGTCTTCACTCCCTAGTTGATGTTATTTTAGACACACGGTCTCCATTCCCTAGTCCTTTTTCCAACATAAAGTCTCCAATACCTAGTTGATGTTATTTTAGACATAGGGTCTCTACTCCCTAGTCCTTTTTCCAACATAGGGTCTCCACTCCCTAGTTGATATTATTTTAGACACAGGGTCTCCACTCCCTAGTCTCTTTTCCAACTTAGAGTCTCCACTCCCTAGTTGATGATATTTTATACATAGGGTCTACACTCCTTAGTGTCTTTTCCAACATAAGGTCTCCACTCTCTAGTTGATTTTCTAACATAGGGTCTCCACTCCCTAGTTGATTTTATTTTTAGACATAGGGTCTCCACCCCCTATTCACTTTTGCAATATAGGGGCTCTACTCCCTAGTTGAGTTTATTTTATACATAGGGTCTCCACTCCCTAGTATCTTTTCTAATATAGGCTCGCCACTCCCTAGTTGATTTTATTTTAGACATAGGGTCTTCACTCCCCAATCACTTTTCCAATATAAGGTCCCCAATCCCTAGTTGAAGTTATATTAGACATAAGGTCTCCACTCCCTAGTCTATTTTCCAACATAGGGACTCCACTCCCTAGTTGATTCTATTTTGGACATAGGGTCACCACACCCTAGTTGATTCTATTTTGGACATAGGGTCTCCACTCCCTAGTCTCTTTTCCAACATAGGGTCTCCACTCCCTAGTTGAAGTTTTTTAGATAAAGGGTCTCCACTCCCTAATCTCTTTTCCAACAGAGGGTCTCCACTCCCTAGTTGATGTTATTTTAGACATAAGGTCTCCACTCCCTAGTTGATGTTATTTTAGACATAGGATCTCCATTCCCTAGTTTCTTTTCCAACAAAGGGTCTCCACTCACTAGGTTATTTTAGTTTAGACGTAGGATCTCCACTTCCCATTATCTTTTCCAACATAGGGTCTCCACACCCTAGTTGATTTTATTTTAGACATAGGGTCTCCACTCCCTAGTCGCTTTTCCAACATAGGGTCTCCACTCCCTAGTTGATTTTATTTTAGACATAGGGTCTCCACTCCCTAAACGCTTTTCCAGCATAGGGTCTCCACTCCCTAGTTGATTTTATTTTAGACATAGGGTCTCCACTCCCTAGTTGATTTTATTTTAGACATAGGGTCTCCACTCCCTAGTCGCCTTTCCAACATAAGATCTTCAATCCCTAGTTGATGTTATTTTATACATAGGTTATCCACTCCCTAGTCTCTTTTCCAACATAGGGTTTCCACTCCTTAGTTGATATTATTTTGGACATAGGGTCTTCACTCTCTCTAGTCTCTTTTGCAACATAGGGTCTCCACTCTATATTTGAAATTATTTTAGATATAGGATCTCTACTCTCGAGTCTCTTTTCCAGCATAGGGTCTCCAATCCCTAGTGGATTCTATTTTAGACATAGTGTCTCCAATACCTAGTCTGCTTTTCCAACATAGGGTCTCCACTCCCTAGTTGAAGTTATTTTAGACATAGTGTATCCACTCCCTAGTCCTCTTTTCCAAATAGGTCACCACTCCCTAGTTGATTTTATTTTAGTCATAGGGTCTCTGCTCCATAGTCTCTTCTCCAACATAGGGTCTTCACTCCCTCGTTAAAGTTATTTTGGACATACGGTCTCCACTACCTAGTTAATTTTCTAATATAGGGTATCCACTTCCTAGTAGAGCTATTTATGACATAGGGTCTGCAATCCCTAGTCTCTTTTCCAACATAGGGTCTCTACTCCCTAGTCTCTTTTTCAACAGAGGGTCTCCACTCCCTAGTTGATGTTATTTTAGTCATAGAGTCTCCACTCCCTATTGATTTTTCCAACATAGGGTCTTCACTCCCTAGTTGATGTTATTTTAGACACACGGTCTCCACTCCCTAGTCCTTTTTCCAACATAAAGTCTCCAATACCTAGTTGATGTTATTTTAGACATAGGGTCTCCACTCCCTAGTCCTTTTTCCAACATAGGGTCTCCACTCCCTAGTTGATATTATTTTAGACACAGGGTCTCCACTCCCTAGTCTCTTTTCCAACTTAGAGTCTCCACTCCCTAGTTGATGATATTTTATACATAGGGTCTACACTCCTTAGTGTCTTTTCCAACATAAGGTCTCCACTCTCTAGTTGATTTTCTAACATAGGGTCTCCACTCCCTAGTTGATTTTATTTTTAGACATAGGGTCTCCACCCCCTATTCACTTTTGCAATATAGGGGCTCTACTCCCTAGTTGAGTTTATTTTATACATAGGGTCTCCACTCCCTAGTATCTTTTCTAATATAGGCTCGCCACTCCCTAGTTGATTTTATTTTAGACATAGGGTCTTCACTCCCCAATCACTTTTCCAATATAAGGTCCCCAATCCCTAGTTGAAGTTATATTAGACATAAGGTCTCCACTCCCTAGTCTATTTTCCAACATAGGGACTCCACTCCCTAGTTGATTCTATTTTGGACATAGGGTCACCACACCCTAGTTGATTCTATTTTGGACATAGGGTCTCCACTCCCTAGTCTCTTTTCCAACATAGGGTCTCCACTCCCTAGTTGAAGTTTTTTAGATAAAGGGTCTCCACTCCCTAATCTCTTTTCCAACAAAGGGTCTCCACTCCCTAGTTGATGTTATTTTAGACATAGGGTCTCCACTCCCTAGTTGATGTTATTTTAGACATAGGATCTTCATTCCCTAGTTTCTTTTCCAACAAAGGGTCTCCACTCACTAGGTTATTTTAGTTTAGACATAGGATCTCCACTTCCTATTATCTTTTCCAACATAGGGTCTCCACACCCTAGTTGATTTTATTTTAGACATAGGGTCTCCACTCCCTAGTCGCTTTTCCAACATAGGGTCTCCACTCCCTAGTTGATTTTATTTTAGACATAGGGTCTCCACTCCCTAAATGCTTTTCCAGCATAAGGTCTCCACTCCCTAGTTAATTTTATTTTAGACATAGGGTCTCCACTCCCTAGTTGATTTTATTTTAGACATAGGGTCTCCACTCCCTAGTCGCCTTTCCAACATAAGATCTTCAATCCATAGTTGATGTTATTTTAGACATAGGTTATCCACTCCCTAGTCTCTTTTCCAACATAGGGTTTCCACTCCTTAGTTGATATTATTTTGGACATAGGGTCTCCACTCTCTCTAGTCTCTTTTGCAACATAGGGTCTCCACTCTGTATTTGAAATTATTTTAGATATAGGATCTCTACTCTCGAGTCTCTTTTCCAACATAGGGTCTCCACTCCCTAGTGGATTTTATTTTAGACATAGGGTCTCCACTCCCTAGTCTCCTTTTCAACATAGGGTCTCCACTCCCTAGTTGATGTTATTTTAGACATAGGGTCTCCACTCCCTAGGCAGTTTTCCAACATAAGGTCTCCACTCCCTAGTTGATGTTATTTTAGACACAGGGACTCCACTCCCTAGTCTATTTTCTAACTTAGGGTCTCCACTCCCTAGTTGATGTTATGTTAGACATAGGGTCTCCACTCCCTAATTCCCTTTCCAACATAGGGTCTTCACTCCCTAGTTGATTATATTTTATAAATAGGGTTTCCACTCCCTAGTCTCTTTTCCAACATAAGGTCTTCACTCTCTAGTCGATTTTCTAACATAGGGACTTCACTCCCTAGTTGATTCTATTTTGGACATAGGGTCACCACACCCTAGTTGATTCTATTTTGGACATAGGGTCTCCACTCCCTAGTCTCTTTTCCAACATAGGGTCTCCACTCCCTAGTTGATGATTTTTAGATAAAGGGTCTCCACTCCCTAATCTCTTTTCCAACAGAGGGTCTCCACTCCCTAGTTGATGTTATTTTAGACATAGGGTCTCCACTCCCTAGTTGATGTTATTTTAGACATAGGATCTCCATTCCCTAGTTTCTTTTCCAACATAGGGTCTCCACTCACTAGGTTATTTTAGTTTAGACATAGGATCTCCACTTCCTATTATCTTTTCCAACATAGGGTCTCCACACCCTAGTTGATTTTATTTTAGACATAGGGTCTCCACTCCCTAAACGCTTTTCCAGCATAGGGTCTCCACTCCCTAGTTGATTTTATTTTAGACATAGGGTCTCCACTCCCTAGTTGATTTTATTTTAGACATAGGGTCTCCACTCCCTAGTCGCCTTTCCAACATAAGATCTTCAATCCCTAGTTGATGTTATTTTAGACATAGGTTATCCACTCCCTAGTCTCTTTTCCAACATAGGATTTCCACTCCTTTGTTGATATTATTTTGGACATAGGGTCTCCACTCCCTAGTCTCTTTTGCAACATAGGGTCTCCACTCCGTATTTGAAATTATTTTAGATATAGGATCTCTACTCTCGAGTCTCTTTTCCAACATAGGGTCTCCACTCCCTAATGGATTTTATTTTAGACATAGGGTATCCAATCCCTAGTCTACATTTTCAACATAGGGTCTCCACTCCCTAGTTGAAGTTATTTTAGACATAGGGTATCCACTCCCTAGTCCTCTTTTCCAAATAGGTCACCACTCCCTAATTGATTTTATTTTAGTCATAGGGTCTCTACTCTATAGTCTTTTCTTCAACATAGGGTCTTCACTCCCTAGTTAAAGTTATTTTGGATATAGGGTCTCCACTACCTAGTTTAATTTCTAATATAGGGTGTCCACCACTTCGTAGTTGAGCTATTTATGACATAGGGTCTGCAATGCATAGTCTCTTTTCCAACATAGGGTCTCCACTCCCTAGTCTCTTTTCCAACAGAGGGCCTCCACTTCCTAGTTGATATTATTTTAGTCATAGAGTCTCCACTCCCTAGTCTTTTTTCCACCATTGGGTTTTCACTCCCTAGTTGATTTTCTAATATAGGGTATCCACTTCCTAGTTGAGCTATTTATGACAAAGGGTCTGCAATCCCTAGTCTCTTTTCCAACAAAGGGTCTCCACTCCCTAATCTCTTTTCCAACAGAGGGTCTCCACTCCTTAGATGATGTTATTTTACTCATAGAGTCTCCACTCCCTAGTCTTTTTTCCAACATAGGGTCTTCACTCCCTAGTTGATGTTATTTTAGACACACGGTCTCCACTCCCTAGTCCTTTTTCCAACATAGAGTCTCCACTCCCTAGTTGATGTTATTTTAGACATAGGGTCTCCACTCCCTAGTCGTTTTTCCAACATACGGTCTCCACTCCCTAGTTGATATTATTTTAGACACAGGGTCTCCACTCCCTTGTCTCTTTTCCAACTTAGAGTCTCCACTCCCTAGTTGATGATATTTTATACATACGGTCTATACTCCCTAGTCTCTTTTCCAACATAAGGTCTCCACTCTCTAGTCGATTTTCTAACATAGGGTCTCCACCCCCTAGTTGATTTTATTTTTAGACATAGGGTCTCCACCCCTATTCGCTTTTGCAACATAGGGACTCTACTCCCTAGTTAAGTTTATTTTATACATAGGGTCTCCACTCCCTAGTATCTTTTCCAATATAGGCTCTCCACTATCTAGTCAATTTTATTTTAGAAATAGGGTCTCCACTCCCTAACCACTTTTCCAATATAGGGTCTCCAATCCCTAGTTGAAGTTATATTAGACATAAGGTCTCCACTCCCTAGTCCCTTTTCCAACGTAGAGACTCCACTCCCTAGTTGATTATATTTTGGACATAGGGTCACCACACCCTAGTTTATTCTATGTTAGACATAGGGTCTCCACTCCCAAGTCTCTTTTCCAACATAGGGTCTCCACTCCCTAGTTGAAGTTTTTTAGATAAAGGGTCTCCACTCCCTAGTCTATTTTTCAACATAGGGTCTCCACTCCTTAGTTGATGTTATTTTAGACATAGGATCTCCACTCCCTAGTTGATGTTTTTGGACATCGGGTCTCCACTCCCTAGTCTGTTTTTCCAACATAGGGTCTCCACTCCCTAGTTGATTTTTTGGACATAGGGTCTCCACTTCCTATTCTCTTTTCCAACATAGGGTCTCCACTCCCAAAGTTGATTTTATTTTAGATATAGGGTCTCCACACCCTAGTCGCTTTCCCAACATAGGGTCTCCACTCCCTAGTTGATTTTATTTTAGACATAGGGTCTCCACTCTCTAGTCGCTTTTTCAACATAAGGTCTCCACTCCCTAGTTGAGTTTATTTTAGACATAGGGTCTACACTCCCTAGTTGCTTTTCCAACATAAGATCTTCAATCCCTAGTTGAAGTTATTTTAGACATAGGTTATCCACTCCCTAGTCTCTTTTCCAACATAGGGTCTCCACTCCTTAGTTGATATTAATTTGGACATAGGGTCTCCACTCCCTAGTCTCTTTTTCAAGATAGGGTCTCCACTCCGTATTTGAAATTATTTTTGATATAGGATCTCTACTCTCGAGACTCTTTTCGAACATAGGGTCTCCACTCCCTAGTGAATTTTATTTTAGACATAGGGTATCCAATCTCTAGTCTACTTTTCCAACATAGGGTCTCCACTCCCTAGTTGAAGTTATTTTAGACATAGTGTATCCACTCCCTAGTTGATTTTATTTTAGTCATAGGGTCTCTACTCCATAGTCTCTTCTTCAACATAGGGTCTTCACTCCCTAGTTAAAGTTATTTTGGATATAGGGTCTCCACTACCTAGTTGATTTTCTAATATAGGGTATCCACTTCCTAGTTGATCTATTTATGACATAGGGTCTATAATTCCTAGTCTCTTTTCCAACATAGGGTCTCCACTCCCTAGTCTCTTTTCCAACAGAAGGTCTCCACTCCCTAGTTGATGTTATTTTAGTCATAGAGTCTTCACTCCCTAGTCGTTTTTCCACCATAGGGTCTTCACTCCCTAGTTGATGTTATTTTAGACACCCGATCTCCACTCCCTAGTCCTTTTTCCAACTTAGGGTCTCCACTCCCTAGTTGATGTTATTTTAGACATAGGGTCTCCACTCCCTAGGCAGTTTTCCAACATAAGGTCTCCACTACCTAGTTGATGTTATTTTAGACACAGGGACTCCTCTCCCTAGTCTCTTTACCAACTTAGGGTCTCCACTCCCTAGTTGATGTTATGTTAGACATAGGGTCTCCACTCCCTAATTCCCTTTCCAACATAGGGTCTTCACTCCCTAGTTGATTATATTTTATAAATAGGGTTTCCACTCCCTAGTCTCTTTTCCAACATAAGGTCTCCACTCTCTAGTCGATTTTCTAACATAGAGACTTCACTCCCTAGTTGATTTTATTTTTAGACATAGGGTCTCCACCCCCTATTCACTTTTGCAACATAGGGGATCCACTCCCTAGTTGATTTTATTTTATACATAGGGTTTCTACTCCCTAGTATCTTTTCCAATATAGGCTCTCCACTTCCTAATTGATTTTATTTTAGGCATAGGGTCTCCACTCCCTAGTCGTTTTTCCAATATAAGGTCACCTACTCCCTAGTTAATTTTATTTTAGACATAGGTTCTCCACTCCCTAGTCTCTTTTCCAACATAGGGTCTCCACTCCCTAGTTGATTTTATTTTATACATAGGGTCTCGACTCCCTAGTTGATTTTATTTTAGACTCTCCACTCCCTAGTTGATTTTATTTTAGACATAGGGTCTCTACTCCCTAGTTGCTTTTCCAATATAAGGTCTCCAATCCCTAGTTGAAGTTATTTTAGACATAAGGTCTCCACTCCCTAGTCATTTTTCTAACATAGGGACTCTACTCCCTAGTTGATTCTATTTTGGACATAGGGTCTCCACTCCCTAGTTGATTCTATTTTGGACATAGGGTCTCTACTCCCTAGTCTCTTTTCCAACATAGGGTCTCCAATCCCTAGTTGAAGTTATTTTAGATAAAGGGTCTCTACTCCTTAGTCTCTTTCCCAACATAGGGTCTCCACTCTCTAGTCTCTTTTCCAACATAGGGTCTCTACTGCCTAGGACTCCCTAGTCTCTTTTCAACTTAGGGTCTCCACTGCCTAGTTGATTTTATTTTAGACATAGGGTCTTCACTCCCTAGTCGTTTTTTCAACATAGGGTCTCCACTCCCTAATTGATTTTATTTTAGACATAGTTTCTCCACTCCCTAGTCGTTTTTCAAATATTGGGTCTCCACTCCCTAGTTAATTTTATTTTAGATATAGGGTCTCCACTCCCTAGTCTCTTTTCCAACATAAGATCTTCAATCCCTAGTTTAAGTTATTTTTGACATAGGTTATCCAATCCCTAGACTCTTTTCCAACATAGGGTCTCCACTCCCTAGTTGATATTATTTTTGACATAGGGTCTCCATTCCCTAGTCTTTTTTCCAACATAGGGTGTCCACTCCGCATTTGAAATTATTTTAGATATAGGGTCTCTACTCTCTAGTCTCACATAGGGTCTACACTCCATATTTGATTTTATTTTAGACATAGGGTCTCCACTCCCTAGTTTGCTTTTCCAACATAGGGTCTCCACTCCCTAGTTGAAGTTATTTTAGACATAGGGTATCCACTCCCTAGTCCACTTTTCCAATATAGGGTCACCACTCCCTAGTTGATTTTATTTTAGAGATAGGGTCTCTACTCCATAGTCACTTTTCCAACATAGGGTCTTCAATCCCTAGTTGAAGTTATTTTGGACATAGTGTCTCCACTACCTAGTTGCTTTTCCAATATAGGGTATCTACGCCCTAGTTGAGGTTATTTATGACATAGGGTCTCCAATCCCTAGTCTCTTTTCCAATATAGGGCTTCCATTCCCTAGTCTCTTTTTAAATAGAGGGTCTCCACTCCCTAGTTGATGTTATTTTAGTCATAGAGTCTCCACTCCCTAGTCTCTTTTCCAACATAGGGTCTCCACTCCCTAGTTGATGTTATTTTAGACACAGGGTCTCCACTCCCTAGTCTCTTTTCCAACATAGGGTCTTCACTCCCTAGTTGATGTTATTTTAGACATAGGGTCTCCACTCCCTAGTCTGTTTTCCAACATAGGGTCTCCACTCCCTAGTTGATTTTATTTTAGACATAGGGTCTCCACTCCCTAGTCGCTTTTCCAACATAAGTTCTCCACTCCCTAGTTGATTTTATTTTAGACATAGGGTCTCCACTCCCTAGTCGCTTTTCCAACATAGGGTCTCCACTCCCTAGTTAATTTTATTTTAGACATAGGGTCTCCACTCCCTAGTCGCTTTTCCAACGTACGATCTTCAGTCCCTTGTTGAAGTTATTTTAGACATAGGTTCTCCATTTCCTAATCTATTTTCCAACATAGGGTCTACACTCCCTAGATGATATTATTTTGGACATAAGGTCTCCACTCCCTAGTCTCTTTTCCAACATAGGTTCTCCAATCCGTATTTGAAATTATTTTAGATATAGGGTCTCTACTCTCTTGTCTCTTTTCCAATGTAAGGTCTCTACTCCCTAGTTGATTTTATTTTAGACATAGGGTCTCCACTCCCTAGTTTGCTTTTCCAACATAGGGTCTCCACTCCCTAGTTGAAGTTATTTTAGACATAGTGTATCCACTCCGTAGTCTGCTTTTCCAATATAGGGTCACCACTCCTTAGTTGATTTTGTTTTAGAGATAGGGTCTCTACTCCATAGTCTCTTTTCCAACATAAGGTCTTCACTCCCTAGTTGAAGTTATTTTGGACATAGGGTCTCCACTACCAAGTTGTTTTTCCAATATAGGGTATACACTCCCTAGTTGAGGTTATTTATGACATAGGGTCTCCAATCCCTAGTCTGTTTTCCAACATAGGGCCTCTACTCCCTAGTTGATGTTATTTTAGTCATAGAGTCTCCAATCCCTAGTCTCTTTTCCAACAGATGGTCTCCACTCCCTAGTTGAAGTTATTTTAGATAAAGGGTCTCCACTCAGTAGTCGCTTTTCCAACATTGGGTCTCCACTCCCTAGTTGATGTTATTTTAGACATAGGGTTTCCACTCCCTAGTATCTTTTCCAACATCGGGTCTCTACTCCCTATGTTATGTTATTTTAGACATAGGGTCTCCACTCCCTAGTTGATTTTATTTTACACATAGGGTCTCCACTCCCTAGTCACTTTTCCAACATAGGTTCTCCACTCCCTACTTGATTATTTTTTAGACATAGGGTCTCTACTCCCTAGTCGCTTTTCCAACATAGGGTCTCCACTCCCTAGTTGATTTTATTTTAGACATAGGGTCTCCACTCCCTAGTCGCTTTTCCAACATAAGATCTTCAGTCCCTTGTTGAAGTTATTTTAGACATAGGTTCTCCATTTCCTTTTCTATTTTCCAACATAGGGTCTCCACTCCCTAGATGATATTATTTTGGACATAAGGTCTCCACTCCCTAGTCTCTTTTCCAACATAGGTTCTCCACTCCGTATTTGAAATTATTTTAGATAGAGGGTCTCTACTCTCTTGTCTCTTTTCCAATGTAAGGTCTCTACTCCCTAGTTGATTTTATTTTAGATATAGGGTCTCCACTCCCTAGTTTTCTTTTCCAACATAGGGTCTCCACTCCCTAGTTGAAGTTATTTTAGACATAGGGTATCCACTCCCTAGTCCACTTTTCCAATATAGGGTCACCACTCCCTAGTTGATTTTATTTTAGAGATAGGGTCTCTACTCCATAGTCTCTTTTCCAACATAAGGTCTTCACTCCCTAGTTGAAGTTATTTTGGACATAGGGTCTCCACTACCAAGTTGTTTTTCCAATATAGGGTATACACTCCCTAGTTGAGGTTATTTATGACATAGGGTCTCCAATCCCTAGTCTATTTTCCAACATAGGGCCTCTACTCCCTAGTTGATGTTATTTTAGTGATAGAGTCTCCAATCCCTAGTCTCTTTTCCAACAGAGGGTCTCCACTCCCTACTTGAAGTTATTTTAGATAAAGAGTCTCCACTCACTAGTCGTTTTTCCAACATAGGGTCTCCACTCCCTAGTTGATGTTATTTTAGACATAGGATTTCCACTCCCTAGTCTCTTTTCCAACATCGAGTCTCTACTCCCTATGTTATGTTATTTTAGACATAGGGTCTCCACTCCCTAGTTGATTTTATTTTAGACATAGGGTCTCCACTCCCTAGTCGTTTTTCCAACATAGGTTCTCTACTCCCTAGTTGATTATTTTTTAGACATAGGGTCTCCACTCCCTAGTCGCTTTTCCAACATAGGGTCTCCACTCTCTAGTTAATTTTATTTTAGACATAGGGTCTCCACTCCCTAATCGCATTTCCAATGTAAGATCTTCAGTCCCTTGTTGAAGTTATTTTAGACATAGGTTCTCCATTTCCTAGTCTTTTTTCCAACATAGGGTCTCCACTTCCTAGATGATATTATTTTGGACATAGGGTCTCCACTCCCTAGTCTCTTTTCCAACATAGGTTCTCCACTCCGTATTTGAAATTATTTTAGATATAGGGTCTCTACTCTCTAGTCTCTTTTCCAACATAGGGTCTCCACTCCCTAGTTGATTTTATTTTAGACAAAGGGTCTCCAATCCCTAGTCTGCTTTTCCAACATAGGGTCTCCACTCCCTAGTTGAAGTTATTTTAGACATAGGGTATCCACTCCCTAGTCCTTTTTTCCAATATAGGGTCATTACTCCTTAGTTGATTTTATTTTAGAGATAGGGTCTCTACTCTATAGTCTCTTTTCCAACATAGGGTCTTCACTCCTTAGTTGAAGTTATTTTGGACATAGGGTCTCCACTACCTAGTTGCTTTTCCAATATAGGGTATACACTCCCTAGTTGAGGTTATTTATGACATAGTGTCTCCAATCCCTAGTCTTTTTTCCAACATAGAGTCTCTACTCCCTAGTCTCTTTTCCAACAGAGGGTCTCCACTCCCTAGTTGATGTTATTTTAGTCATAGAGTCTCCACTCCCTAGTCTTTTTTCCAACATAGGGTCTCCACTCCCTAGTTGATGTTATCTTAGACACAGGGTCTCCACTCCTTAGTCTCTTTTCCAACATAGGGTCTCCACTCCCTAAATGATGTTATTTTGGACATAGGGTCTCCACTCCCTAGTCTCTTTTCCATTTTAGGGTCTCCACTAGGGGTGTACGGCGGTCGGTTCGGTCGGTTAGTTTAAAAATACGGTTCGGTTTATCGGTTTTCGATTTTATAATATTAATAACCAAATCTAACCAAAGTATTTACAGTTCGGTGCGATTTTTCCAAGGTTCGGTTTGATTATTTCTGGTTTTGTTTTTCGGTTATTAACGATGCAAGATTTGTTTGTATCAATCATTCAATTGAGTCAATTGGTGCTCATTAATACAAGGCAGAGCCTAACTTACTGATCTAAAACACCAAATTCTAAAGGAATATCAATAGGTGTTTAAAGAATCAGATTACTTGCCTCGGAAAAGGACAGGAACCTTGAATTTAAGAACTAGCTAAGATGAGAAATGAATAAGAAAGACCATATCAAATACATGTTAAAAACTTATCCGTATTCCTGGAATAAAACTAATTGCTCAAGTCTAGAAAACTAATATGTTACACAAAAAACAATAATATGCAAACCCAACAAGAGATAACCAAAATAAGTCTAGGAAATATGACCAAAAATCAAAAATAACACCAAAACGAGTGGCGGAAGAGGAAGAAGGCATCACAGTAGGCGCAACAACAGCAGGCGACGAGCGGAAGTCGGCACAGCAAGTACAACAGCAGCAGCCAGCAAGAGGAGGAAGGAAGTCCGGACTCAAAAACCCTAATTAGAACTAAGACAATTTCTAATTTCTAAGGAAGTAGGACTAGGAAGTAACGTAAGTAAACTTAAGTAAATTGGGCTTCATATTTGTGGATGGTATTGGGTAAATTAGGCTAAAATGAGGTGGCCAAGTGGATGAGCCCATATGTTCAAAAGTTATAACCTAAAGACAATAATTAATATCCTATATTTCTCAATTCACATACCCAAAACTTCGGTTTTTCGGTTAACCGAAAAATCGAAATACCAAAACCGTTAACCGCACCGAATACCAAAATTTAATTATATATAAAACCGCACACCGACCGAATAACTGATTAAACCGACACCGAAAAATCAAAATTTACGATTCGGCCGGTATTATGCCCACCCCTAGTCTCCACTCCCTAGTTGAAGTTATTTTAGATATAGTGTCTCCACTCCCTAGTCTATTATCCAACATAGGGTCTTCACTCCCTAGTTGATGTTATTTTAGACATAGGGTCTCCACTCCCTAGTCACTTTTACAACATAGGTCTCCACTCCCTAATTGATGTTATTTTAGAGATAGGGTCTAGACTCCCTAGTCTCTTTTCCAACATAGGGTATCCACTCCCTAGTTGATGTTGTTTTAGACATAGAGTCTCCACTCCCTAGTCTCTTTTTCAAAATAGTGTCTCCACTCCCTAGTTAAAGTTATTTTAGATATAGCGTCTCCACTCCCTATTCTATTTTCCAACATAGGATCCCCACTCCCTAGTTGAAGTTATTTTAGATATAGGGGTCTCCACTCCCTAGTCTCTTTTCCAACATAGGGTCTCCACTTCCTAGTTGAAATTATTTTAGACATAGTGTCTCCACTCCCTAGTTGATTTTTATTTTTAGACATAGGGTTTCCACTCCCTAGTCCTTTTTTCAAACATAGGGTCTCCACTCACTAGATGATTTTATTTTAGACATAGGGTCTCCACTTCCTAGTCTGCTTTTCTAACATAAGGTCTCCACTCCCTAGTTGAAGTTATTTTAGATATAGGGTATCCACTGCCTAGTCTTTATTTCTAATATAGGGTCTCCACTCCCTAGTTGATTTTATTTTAGACATGGGGTCTCCACTCTGTAGTCTATTTTCCAACATAGGGTCTCCACTCCCTAGTACCGAATCAGCTGCGACAATGATAGGAATTCTCTCTCTTCTCCTTTCTTTACATAAGCGAATTCGAAAACGCAAACAAAGTTGAAGTTATTTTGGACATAGGGTCTCCACTACCTAGTCTCTTTTCCAATATATGGGATCCACTCCCTAGTTGAGGTTATTTTAGACATAGGATCTCCAGTACCTAGTCTCTTTTCCAACATAGGGTCTCCACTCCCGAGTCTCTTTTTCAACATAAGGTCTCCACTCCCTAGTTGATATTATTTTAGACATAGGGTCTGCACTTCCTAGTCGTTTTTCCAACATAGGGTTTCCACTCCCTAGTTGATGTTATTTTAGACACAGGGTCTCCACTCTCTAGTCTCTTTTCTAACATAGGGTCTCCACTCCCTAGTTGATGTTATTTTAGACATAGGGTCTCCACTCCCTAATCTCTTTTCCAACATAGGGGCTTTACTCCCTAGTTGATGATATTTTAGACATAGGGTCTCTACTCCCTAGTCTTTTTTTCAATACAGGGTCTCCACTCCCTAATCTCTTATCTAACCTAGGGTCTTCACTCCCTAGTTGACTTTTATTTTTAGACATAGGGTCTCCACCCCCTACTCCTTTTTACCAACATAGGTTCTCCATTCCCTAGTTGATTTTATTTTAGATCTAGGGTGTCCACTCCCTAGTCGCTTATCTAACATAAGATCTCCATTTCCTAGTATATTTTATTTTAGACATAGCGTCTCCACTCCCTAGTCTCTTTTCCAACATAAGGTCTCCAATCCCTAGTTGAAGTTATTTTATAACTCGGGTCTCCACTCCCTAGTCTCTATTCCAACATATGGTCTTCACTCCCTAGTTGATGTTATTTTGGACATAAGGTCTCCACTCCCTAGTCTCTTTTCCAACATAGGGTCACCACTCCCTAGTTTAAGTTATTTTGGATATAAGGTCTCCACTCCCCAGTCTCTTTTCCAACATAGGGTCTTCACTCCCTAGTTGATATTATTTTAGACATAGGGTCACCACTCCCTAGTCTCTTTTCTAACATAGGGTCTCCACTCCCTAATTGATGTTATTTTAGACATAGGGTTTCCACTCCTTAGTCTGTTTTCCAACATAGGGTCTCCACTCCCTAGTTAATGTTTATTTTATATATAGAGTCTCCACTCCCTAATCTCCTTTCCAACATAGGGTTTTCACTCCTTAGTTGATGTTTATTTTAGACATAGGTTTTCTACTCCCTAGTTGATTTTATTTTAGACATAGGGTATCCACTCCCTAGTCAAATTTTTCAACATAGTATCTCCAATCCTTAGTTGATTTTGTTTTAGACATAGCGTCTCTACTCCCTAGTCTTCTTTTCCAACATAGGGTCTTCACTCCCTAGTCTCTTTTGCAACATAGGATCTCCATTTCCTAGTCTCTTTTATAACATAGGGTTTCCACTCCCTAATTGATGATATTTTGGACATAGGGTCTCCACTCCCTAATTGATTTTATTTTAGACATTGGGTCTCCACTCCCAAATCGATTTTCCAACATAGGGTCTCCACTCCCTAGTTCATGATATTTTTTATATAGGGTCTCCACTCCCTAGTCTCTTTTCCAACATAGGGTCTCCACTCCCTAGATGATGATATTATAGACATAGGGTCTCAACTCCCTAGTCGCTTTTCCAACATAGGATCTCCACTTCCTAGTTGATTTTATTTTTAGACATCGGGTCTCCACCCCTAGTCGTTTTTTCAACATAAGGTCTCCACTCCCTAGTTGATTCTATTATTAGACATAGGGTTTCCACTCCCTAGTCATTTTTCCAACATAGGGTCTCCACTCCCTAATTGATGATATTTTAGACATAGGGCCTCCACTCCTTAGTCTCTTTTCCAATATAGGGTCTACACTTCCTAATTTTATTTTATTTTAGACATAGGGTCTCCACACCCTAGTCGCTTTTCCAACATAGGGTCTTCATTCCCTAGTTGATTTTATTTTTAGACATAGGGTCTCCATAGGGTCTCCACTCCCTAATCTCCTTTCCAACATAGGGTCTCTACTTACTAGTTGATAATATTTTAGACATTGGGTCTCCACTCCCTAGTCTGTTTTCCAACATAGAGTCTCTACTCCCTAGTCGCTTTCCTAATATAGGGTCTCTTCTCCCTAGTTAATTTTATTTTTAGGAATAGGGTCTCCACCCCTTAGTCGCTTTTCCAACATAGAGTCTCAACTGCCTAGTTGATTTTATTTTAGACATAGAATCTCTACTCCCTAGTCACTTTTCCAACATAGGGTCTCCACTCCCTAGTTGATTTTACTTTAGACATAGGGTCTCCACTCCCTAGTTGATTTTAATTTATACATAGGGTCTCCAATCCCTAATTTCTATAGAACCTCGACTCCCTCCTCCAAAAACTCTCCACCTTGCTTTTGGGGTGACTCGAACTCACAATTTCTTGGTTGGAAGTGGAGGGTGCTCACCACTAGAGCAACCCACTCTTCACTCTCTAGTTGATTGGAAGTGGAGGGTGCTCACCACTAGAGCAACCCACTCTTCACTCTCTAGTTGATTTTTATATCTAGACATAGAATTTTCACTCCCTAGTCTCTTTTCCAACATAGGGTCTCCACTCCCTAGTTGATTTTATTTTAGACATAGAGTCTTCACTCCATAGTCTGCTTTTCCAACATAGGGTCTCCACTCCCTAGTTGAAGTTATTTTAGACATAGGGTCTTCACTCCCTAGTCTTCTTTTCCAATATAGGGTCTCCACTCCATAGTTGAGTTTATTTTAGATATAGGGTCTCCACTCCCTAGTCTATTTTACAACATAGGGTCTCCACTCCCTTGTTGAAGTTATTTTGGACATAGGGTCTCCACTCCCTAGTCTCTTTTCCAATATAGGGTATCCATTCCCAAGCTGAGGTTATTTTAGACATAGGGTCTCTACTCACTAGTTAATGATATTTTAGACAGAGGGTCGCCACTCCCAAGTCTTTTTTCCAACATAGGGTCTCCACTCCCTAGTTGATGTTATTTTAGACATAGGGTCTCTACTCCCTAGTCGTTTTTCCAACATAGGGTCTCCACTCCCTAGTTGATTTTATTTTAGACATTGGGTCTCAACTCCCTAGTCTTTTTTCCAACATAGGGTCTCCACTCCCTAATTGATATTATTTTAGATATAGGGTCTCCACTCCCTAGTCTCTTTTCCAGTATATGGTCTCCACTCCCTAATTGATGTTATTTTAGACATAGGGTCTCCACTCCTAGTCTCTTTTCCACCATAGGGTCTCCACTCCCTAGTTTATATTTATTTTAGATATAGGGTCTCCACTCCCTAGTTGATGTTTATTTTAGACATATGGTCTCCATTCCCTAGTCTTTTTTTTAATATAGGATCTCCACTCCCTAGTTGATTTTATTTTAGACATAGGGTCTCCACTCCCTAGTCGTTTTTTCCAATATAGTGTCTACACTCCCTAGTTTATTTTGTTTTAGACATAGCGTCTACACTCCCTAGTCTTCTTTTCCAACATAAGGTCTTCACTCTCGAGTTAGTTTTATTTTAGATATAGCATCTCCACTCCCTAATCTTCTTTTCCAACATAGGGTCTCCACTCCCTAGTTGATTTTATTTTAGACATAGGGTATCCACTCCCTAGTCTCCTTTCCAACATAGGGTATCCAACTCCCTAGTTGATTAGATCTTAAATACAGGGTACACCACTCCCTGATATCTTTGCCAATATAGGGTATCCCATTCCCTGGCCATATTTTCCCAACATAAAGTACACCAATCCTTAGTTGAGGCATCCTTTTGACAATAAAGGAACACCATTCAAAAAAAAACATGACGTTTTTGGGGTACACCACTCCCGACCGTTTATTGCTTTCAATAAAGAAGTAGTTTAGAATTTTGTTACAATAACTCACGAAATTTCCCAAGTGCAAACTGGGGCAGAAAAATTTTGTTTGTTTGTTTGTTTTGGTGTCTGAGTAGGTTTTACCTCGAGGCATAGGATTCGAGATGACCAAAAGAAGAAGTATCAATTCAGAAGAAAAGAAAAGAAAAAACAAGTCAATCTAAAATGAAAAAGCAATTGAAAAGATGTGGAATGCTCAAGACATGACTAAAACCACGAGTATTGGAGTCCCGTTTTGATTAGAAGAAGCTATAGAACAATGAACTAGAACCTACAACTAGAGAGCATCAAAGTATAGATCAGAGTTTGCATGAAGAACCAGTCAAGACTCAAGATCAAGTTTCAGAAGACTCATATAAGGGAATTTTGTAACTCATAAATGATAGGCTTGTTTAGTTTCATTTTATTTTGATATAACAGCAGAACATTGGACCGGAGCCTTGGCGGAACCTCACCCGACTCCTCAACTGATCATTCCACCATTCTCCTTGGTAAAAGATTAGTCACATGGCTCACCTAATCTTTGCCCGAAAACTCTTCAGGTATCCAAGCAAAGAGGGGCAGTTGTGAGCACCTAATATTTGACTATATTTGAATTTTTATCGCCTTCTACTATGTAAATATTTTCAAGAATTTAATATATATTTTTTAGCTTTGTTACACATTTTTATATAGGGTAAAAATTAATAATAATTTAAAAGGTAAATTATTATTAGTAGTATTATTTTTATCTTTATTTTAAAATAAAATGAATTAAAAACCGAAAACAATTAATTACTTTTTTTAAAATTTTGGATGGGAATTAAAAAAATAGAAAAAGTAGAAATATAGAATTAAAAATTAAAAGTAAAATTAGGTGAAAATTGTTTAATAAAAAAAAGTAAAAGAAAGTGAAAATTTTAAAAAATAAAAGTAAAAGAATGTGAAAATTTAAAAAAATGAAAAGTAACAGAAAGTTGGAATTAAAAAATAAAAGTAAAGGTAGCTGAAATTTTTAATAAAAAAGTAAAAGGAAGTGGAAATTAAAAAAAAAAAGTAAAATAAATGGAAAAAGAAAAAAAAAAGTAAAAAAAGTGGGAATTTAATTATAATAAAAGTAAAAAAGTGAGAAATTTAAAAATAAAAATAAAGGAAAGTGGGGAATTTTTTTTTTTTAAAGAAAAATGGGAAGTGGAATTGTTTTTTAATTTAAAAAATAATTAAATAATTAAATAAATAAAAATCTGAAAGTTTCCAAAAAATTTTCTATAAATAGAAGAGAAATGTGAGGAGAAAAATAACAAAGGGGAGAGAAAGGAAAAAAGAGAGGGGAGGCATTTGGAGAGAAATGTTTTTACTTCTTCTACTCTAAGGAAAATTCTATTCGTGTCATTCTTTCTTCGCCTTTCTTTCGAAAAAATCAGCAGCTTCACCACCTCAAAGCCACCAGCCCTTGACCACTTTTGATCCATCATTAACCCCCCCCCCCCCCCCCCCCCAAAAAAAAACAAAAAAAAAAATAGCCACTAAATCGTCGGTTTTGCAATGTCGATTGAGGTTACAAGTTGAGATTTTTCGCTCGAGTTTTCCGCGGTCCGAAGGGTCCAGTTGAGAGATATCCGATCATTGAGTGGTTGTAATTTAAATCCACAATCATCAATACAAAGGTTCACTTCTCTTTCTATTTTGTTTTCTCATTAATGTTTTGGGTCACTTTGTTTTAATTTAACTTTGAGTATGATATGGTCGAGTTTGCATCTGAATGTGCTAAGATTAATTTGTTCTCATGTTGAGTATTTGTTAAGATTAATTTATTTTCCTTTTTGGTAGTTCATATTGTTAATCTTATTGATGAATATGTATTAATTTGTTACTTTTCTTGTTTATTCAATGAAGTAATGGCTTTCCATTTTAGCATGTTTTAGTTTCATTTTGATCTCCTATCTTAGTAACTAAATTGGTTATGTCCGTATCTATCTATTCCTACCATAAATTTAGTCTATATATGCAAATATTGGTTAGCAGTAAAATTATAAGAGATTAGGTTGGGCCATGATTGGTGTAAGACTTTAATTGGACTTCCCCGACGTATTTATGGGCTAATTGTTGCCCAGGACCAAAAACAAATAAACATTCACAAGCTAGCCAACTTTTTCATAACTAATTTACTTAATTTCCTCCACAATAATATCCATACCTCATGACTTTACAATAATCTCAAAATTAGTAATTGAATAATATTCGAACATCGTAACTTGGCGCGATTAATAATAAACCATCGTGACTATGGATACAGTTCCCGTGGCATAGTCATGATACGTAAACCCCAATTCAAGTGCGCGTTTCACGCGACTTGACCATAACTTCAAATAATAATAAAAATAAACATGTAGTAAATCGCGGGTGCGTTTCACGTGGCGCGGTTTGCAGTGTGTACCAAAACGACAAGTGTACGACATCGTAGCTTGTTCAAATAAATTTCATAAATACTAAAAGCGGTTAAGCCATTAATTAAAAGTGGTCAAAAGTAAAAATGCACAATAGGTTTAAAACATGTAATAAGTCAGATAATTAGGCCAAGTATTACTTCTTCCGTTTCAGTTTATGTGAACCTATTTCTTTTTTGGTCCGTTCCAAAAAGAATGACCCCTTTCTAAATTTGGAAACAATTTTGCTTAAACTTACAACTCTACCCTTAATGAGAAGCTTTTATAACCACACAAATACTCTGAGCCCCCTTTTGACTTGTTTAGGACCACAAATTTCAAAAGTCTTCATTTTTTCTTAAACTTCGTGCCTAGTCAAACAGGTTTACATAAATTAGAACGGAGGGAGTAATTGTTAAGCGACCGTGCTAAAAGCACGGAATTCGGGAGTGCCTCACACCTTTTCTCGGGTTAACAAAATTCCTTACTTGGTCTTCTGTGTTCGCGGACCATAAATAAAGTCAATCTTCTCGATTTGGGATTTTTAAATAAACCGGTGACTAGGGATACCATAATAATTATCCCAAGTGGCGACTCTGATTAAATAAATAATCTTATTTCGAATAATGTCACTTAAATTAAAAAACCTCCCTTATCCCCTATCCCTCGGGAAAAAGGAGGTGTGACACGAACACGTTCTAACATCCTGGCAATCTCTACTACTTGCTGAAATGGAATGTCACTTTACAATTCTCGAGCCATGCTTATTTTAAAATCATAATCGAGCCCTTCAATGAATCTGCGGACTCGCTCTCTGACTGTAGGAACTAAGATAGGTGCATGTCGGGCTAACTCACTGAACCTGATAGCATATTCTGACACCGTCATGGTGCCCTGACACAACCGTTCAAACTTTGTGTGCCATGCATCCCATAGAGTCTGGGGAACAAACTCTTTCAAAAATATTTCCAAAAATTGAGCCCAAGTTGGTGGTATTGCATCGGCTGGTCTGCCCTCTTCATAAGCTTGCCAGCATCGATACGCTGCTCCTGACAATTGAAATGTAGTAAAGCAACTCCGCTCACCTTCACAATACCTATGGTACAGCGAATACAATGACATTTTTCTAGAAATCCCCGGGAATCCTTAGTAGTCGTGCTACTGAAGATAGGTGGATTATACCTCTTAAATCTCTCAAGTCTCTTTTGTTCGTATTCTGATGCCTATGGCCTGACATCAGGCTGAACCGTAATAATATGACGTACCGGTACTATACCCGTAACCTGACCAATGCGAACCTGTTGTTCTGAAGCACGGGAGTAGGATTTTGAGTTACTCCCCAATCTATGCAATATTTGATGCAACAGAGATCAATCCCGCCTGAGTTAATATACCAAACATATTCAAGAACTGTGCTAAAGTCTCCTGAAGTCCGGGGGTAACAACAGATGCTTCTGGTACATGTCCCTCAACTCGAGCTACTGGCGGCTCCTCAAATGCTGCTCTGAAAGGTGCTCTAGTCGCGACACGTGCCCTTCTTCAACTCTACCTCAACCCCGGCCTCTTGCGGCCCTAGCAGTATGCGCGAGTGTCTGCTCAGCTGACCCGGTAGCACGTGTCCTCACCATTTGTGAGAGAATAGAGATGCAAAGACTCAAATTACAAATTCAACAAATTCCGCATGACAAGAATGAAAGAAGTGAAAATTTCCTAACAGTTCTGTAGCCTCTCGAAGATAAGTACAGACGTCTCCGTACTGATCCACAAGACTCTACTAAACTCATTCGTGACTCGTAGAACCTATGAACCTAGAGCTCTAATACCAACTTGTCACGACCCAAAATCCCACCACAGGCATCGTGATGACACTTAGTCTCTAAGACTAGGTAAGCCGACTATAGCAACAATTCAAGCCATTTTTTTAAATATATAATTTAATACAAGTGTCAAAACCAACAGAGGAAATATTCAAACAAACTCCCAAGACTAGTAATACTGAGTTACGAACTCTAACTGGATATATGAAATGATCTCAAGGATCGAATATACAATAATGTTCGAATAATAATTAACATTATAATAAAATGGAAAGACTCCAAGGGACTGCAATGACCAAGCAACTCTACCTTGAATCCTTCCGATCAACCCATTAACTCTGCCTGAGTCTGATATCTCTAATATCTGGATCTGCACAAAAATGTGCAGAAGTATAGTATGAGTACACCACGGTCGGTACCCAGTAAGTATCAAGACCAACCTCGGTGGAGTAGTGACGAGGTACAGTCAAGACACTCACTAGTCAAATAACTTGTGCAATATAGCAGTATACAATGGTATTGGAAAATAACTAGCAATAATAGCAACAAAATCAACCAGGGATATAAACAGCAAGGCAACAAGAACATCATAATTATTACTCAAACGAATAAGGAATACAAGTTCAACCAATTAAACATGTCTTTCAAATATAAATCTTTCACATATAATTCTTTCGAATAAATACCTTCCGAATATATTTTTTTCAAATAAATATCTTTCGAATATACTTCTTTCAAATAAATATCACTCTGTAACACCTTATTTCATAATCATAAAATACGGGTCTCAGCCCACTTTCATATTTTCGTAACACGGGTTTTAGCCCACTTTCATATTTTCACGGCACCTCATGCACATATTTCTATCATAACTGCACGGACAACTCACGTGCCAATAATATAATTATTATTTACTCACGCACCTCGTTCTCACATCTCATATCACAACTGTACGGACAGTTCACATGCCAATATCATAATCATCATATTTTCGCGGCACCTCGTGCCCACATTTCATATCATATCTGCACGGACAAATCACGTGTCAATAACATAATCCACCTGGCAATAGCCACAGGCTCACAATTTCAACATGGATAAGACTATTATCAAGTTTACCAAAACAACAAGACAAGTTGCACAAGATATAAAAATAAACACAAGGAGAATCGCAACATTACACAAAAATCATCAACACAATAATCCCACACCATCCTATAAAAATCATCAACATAATAACCCCACATCATCACATATCATCCCTAACAATAGCCACTCTTATCTCTCCTATAGCCAACCTTATCACTCCTATAATAGCCTCCCTTATCTCTCCGCCCTGACAATATCAATAGCCACCCTTATCGCTCTTATAGCCACCCTTATCGCTCCTATAATAGTCTCCCTTATCTCCACACCCAGATAATATCCCAACACACATAACAATAGTGAATGCCACCTTTATGCCCACATAATGTCAACAATGGAATGCCACCCTTATACGCCGCTTAACATTAACCCATATCACACAATAATTCACACAGAATATTATCACAATAGCACAACATCATCAACTCGTATTTACAAATTTCCCGTAGGCCACAACCATTCCAAAGGTACAATAAAGTCAATTAATTTCATAACAGATAGTCCACAGCTCAACACAATGTATATAAAATCTCAAAAACAACCACAAGGATGGAAAAATAACTCATCATAGGACAACACCTTCTTTAATCCAAATTTTAGATAAATATATATACGCCTCAATTTAAACTTATTTAATTAATTATTTGCAGATGAAAAATCCATAATGTGATTATTTTCAAGAAATATCAAATCAACAAATACACGAAATTCACATAAAAATTCAAGTGACAATCACACCAAATTATCATATAAAATACAAACTCGACAAACAAGGAATGGGGGATGACAAATCAAAGATTTACTAAGTTTCAACAATTTTTCAATTTAATACATAAGGGCGTCTACGAATTTTAACCGATATAATTTGCACATCTAAACCAAGTATGTACTCGTCACCTCGTGTACATGATTTTCAATTATACAATTTCCACATAAGACTTAATGCCTAATGGGTAATTCTCCCACTCAAGGTTAGGCAAGATACTTACTTTTTTGAAGTTAGGCCGATATTCCAAAATAGCTTTCTCACATGAATTGACCTTCAGACGGCTCCAATCTTTCTTGAGCCTTCCTTACATTACTACGAGGTTCCGAAAATCATAGCAACTTCAATCTATTTATAAACATAACAAAAGTGAACCATAATTAGGAAGATATTCATGGTTTCAGCTCATTTGGGTTTTTTTTTTCAAACACTTGGTGTGCAAATTTGGTTACAAGGTTCTTCTACAAGATTTCCTACACTCCACAACCTGAGCTTTAACTTCTGACCACAAATTTGAATCTTACCTCTTAGATGAAGATCTTGGGATTGGCTTCCTTGATACTTGAAGATTGGTGCAAGATTGGATGATTAGAATGTTAGGTTCCCTCCTTCTCTCTCTAAAATGCTCTTGCCTCTCTCTAAAACCCTCAGAAAAATACCCCAAAATAAGCCCCAAAGGCTATTTTATCAAAATGGGGTCGGGTTATAAAAATAAGAAAATTAACCCTCGGAACTCAAGTCTACGGTCGCTTAATAGACCACACATTGGTATGCGTGTCGCACAATGCACCGCAAAACTGATGCCCAGAAATAGGCTTCACTGGACAGGTCTGCGACCATTTTGCGGTCGCATAACCAGTTATGCGGCCCGCAGAATGATTCTATTGTCACAGAATTGGCCGCAGAATTGCATTCTGCCAACCTGTAGTAATTTGGTTATAACTTCTTGTAGGAGTGTCCAAATGACGAACGGTTTAAAGCGTTAGAAACTAGACTCGACGATCTTTATATATATATATATATATATATATATATATATATATATATATATATATATAGCTCGTCCAAAGTTTGGTCTTGTGCGTACCCATTTGAAACTTTAGTCTATCATGAAATTTCCAACTTGACTTAGACTTAGGGCTCACCTTAGACCCCACACCACTTATAATATGCCTCGTACACTTATTATCATATTCAATTAATATCTATCATATTAATAGTCCTCGTCTGCACATAAAATAATATAATTAGCGCACATCAACTTTCTTAATAGCGCTTAAGTATTTCAAAATTTTTCGAGGTGTTACAATTGCAGATAAAATTGGTAAAAGAGAAGGAATCTTAGATAATGTAAGAGAGAATGTGCAACTATAATTGTGGGAATATTGCAAAAGATATTATTTGAGAATGAATCAAATAAAGAATTAAACATTTTAATTATGGTTAGGACTTTATTTTATTCAATTAAATATTATCCTTTGATTTTTAATCGGGACAAATGTCTCCAATCCAAATAGGAACTTGGAGAAATAGAGAGATTAGGAAATAGAGGGGAGTTGGATCCAAAAGTCTTCATAGGGGCGTGGAGCTAGCGTCGCTTTTACTTAAATATTGTATGCGGGTTCAGCTGATCCTAGGGACTTTTACTTAAATATTACTATATTTATGTTAAAAATTTTTTTAAATATGTATAAATATTTAATTATAAATTTAGTAATTAAACTTCAAATTGTGGCTCTACCACCCTAGATCCCCATCCCTCCTCCCATGCACACTCCCTCAACTCATCCGACCCCTCATTACCAACCCCTTACCCAGCCTACACCTTATTTTCTTTTTGCTTTAGATTATATATGAATATTTTTGGAGTAATATTTTCCGTTTGTTTACCAAACGATCGGAAAATAAATATGAAAATTACTTATTTTCAAAACATTTTCCTTAAACACATCCTTAAGTTTGACTTTTAAATTGCTAAAAAGACCCTAAATTACCACTTGGCCTACCTACTTTTTCACAAGAAATCTGCATTTCTTTTCACTAGTGGGGAAAAACCCAGGAAATAAAGAGTAGTAGACAAAAATAGAAAAGTCGAAAAGCTGGCAAACAAAGTTTTGACAAGTCAAACTAAAGTACTTCTAGCATTTATATGGAGTTCTCTCATCGAGCTTAATCAAGTCAATGTATATTGTTTAAGTCTTTGGCCTTTTCTGATCTGTGCAATATCTTTAGGTACTACCCTCAAATCTTGAATCTTGATTTATGATATTTACAAAGTTGCAATCTTTTACTCTATAAAACCCCAAATTCTTTATTTTCTTGTAAAATCTTGAAGAATTATACTCAAAAATTCAATCTTGAAAATATGGGAGGTTGTTTTAGCAAGAAGTATACCCAAGAATCTTGAATCTTGATTTATGTGACTCACAAAATTACAATCTTTTACTCTGTAAAACCCCAATTTCTTGATTTCTTGAGGAATTAAAGTCCAAAAATTCAATCTTGCTCACATAAACTGTAGAAATGGGTGGTTGTTTTAGCAAGAAGTATACACGAGAAGGTGCTAAGGGGGGTTATAGGGCAACAAGAAGAAATGTTAATCAAGAATATAAAAAAACACCACAACCTCAACCAGAAAGGCCATATCAGCCACAGCCACAACCTCAGCCTCAGCCACAAGCACACACTGTTACCGCGCAGCCGGCACAAACCCAAGACCAAATGCAAGGACCCCATTTGAATAACATATTAGGAAAGCCTTTTGAAGATATTCGGAAGCACTATACACTTGGTAAAGAATTGGGTAGGGGTCAGTTTGGAGTGACATATCATTGTACTGAGAATTCGACGGGGAACCCTTATGCTTGTAAGTCTATATTGAAAAGGAAGCTTGTGAGTAAGAATGATAGGGAGGATATGAAGAGGGAAATTCAAATTATGCAGCATTTAAGTGGCCAGCCGAACATCGTGGAATTTAAAGGCGCATATGAGGATAGGCATTCGGTGCACCTCGTGATGGAACTTTGTGCTGGAGGAGAGTTGTTTGATAGGATTATTGCTCGGGGATATTATTCGGAGAAGGATGCTGCTGAGATTATTAGACAGATTGTAAATGTTGTTAACATTTGCCATTTCATGGGTGTTATGCATAGGGATCTTAAGCCAGAGAATTTCTTACTGACTAGTAAGGATGAAAATGCAATGCTCAAGGCAACCGATTTTGGACTTTCTGTCTTCATTGAAGAAGGTCAGTTTCTTGCCCCTCGAGATTAATTACATTATAGCTGAGCTTTTTAGAATAAGCTTTTGTGTCTGTTAATATTATGTTATCTTTTTATATTTTCATGACTTTTATTACTTGAGCGTGCCTCTGAATGATGACAAGAACGTTTTTACTGTGACACTAACAGTAGTATCTATCTTCAAAAAGTAAAGATATGATTGGGGTAGAGTATAAAGATGCACTCGTTGGTTAAGCAAATCTTTGTTGAAGATGCACCCATGGATGTGGCCTAGTGGTCAATGAAGTGGGTTGTGAACCATGAGGTCTCAGATTCAAATCCCAGCGGATGCAAAAACACTAGGTGATTTCTTCCCATATGTCTAAGTCTTGGTGGACAGAGTTACCTGATACCTGATACCTGTTGTCAGTGGGAAGTAGCACGTATTCCGTGGAAGTAGTCGAGGTGCGCACAAGCTGACCCGGACACCACGGTTATAAATTTTTTTTTTTTGTTGAAGATCTATTCTCAATTGTTAGCTAAACAAGAATTACATCAGTCCTTCCAATCAAGCAAGCTCTCAATGATTACCATCAAAGCAAGAAGTATTGCCTATAGACTATCAAAAGGGTTAGGCGAGCTGTAATTTCCATATCCAGTGCTGCAGTTGCTATCTTAGTTCCAATAACCTAAGATGGCTTTTATGCTGTATTCATGACTCAATCTAGTGTCCTAAACCCGAACTTTTATCTTTCTGTCATCTGTGGGTAGTGAAAGTGAGCAAGTGAAACTTTTTGACCGAGAGTGCGAGTTACTGTTAGAGCATCTCTCATCACTGATCAATCCTGTTTCCAGGTGAAGCAATGCGTTAGTTACAAGATTGCCAAAGGGTCTGCGTAGTGCATTTGTTCAAATGATTCATTTACTGGAGAGATAAGTTTGTTGATGTGTACCGAAGGCACTTGATTAGTGAAATATTTCAAGACGTACTCTACTTCCGGTCAGGATAACCTTTGAAGGGTTTAAGTATCTCCGAGGAACAGGACAGTCGAACAAAAATACTACTCGTCGATTAAGTGTTATAGTTGTCAGGATGGATCCACTATGTGTCAAACAAAAATGAAACAGAGTACCTTCGTTTTTGTTTCACGTTTTTTTTAACTTTTGTCTGATAGGTATACTTTACAGCACATCCTCTTCTCTTGTGATCTAAGTTTCTCTAGGTGCTCTGTAGTATTGCTGATTTTTACAAACTACTAACATGCATCCCCATTCAATATAGCACATTTGTTCTTAACGCTTTTATTTCATGTGCAGTCTTGTCACTTGTGCCACTATTTGAGTATTTCCGCATAGATCATTTCCATAGTTGACTTCAATTGCTTTTGTTTCCTCCACCGTTCTTTTAAGGATCTACATTAGACGAACTTACGTTTCATTTATAAATTTCAGGGAAGGTGTACCGTGATATAGTTGGTAGTGCATATTATGTTGCCCCTGAAGTATTGCGGCGTAGTTATGGGAAGGAAGCAGATGTATGGAGTGCAGGTGTTATTTTGTATATTCTACTCAGTGGTGTGCCTCCATTTTGGGCTGGTAAGGACAGCGATAAAAGTTTAACAAAATGGTGTACTTCTTGTTATTTGCTCTACTTCTCTATTAATGTTTCTTGCCAAATCCTTTGCAGAAACTGAAAAGGGAATATTTAATGCCATACTAAAAGGAGAAATTGACTTTGAAAGTGATCCATGGCCATCCATATCAAATAGTGCCAAGGACCTTATAAGAAAAATGCTGACGCAGGAGCCAAAGAAGAGAATTACTTCAGCACAAGTTCTTGGTATTTTTCTCCTTTTCCCTTTGTGTAATCAGAAGTTACTGCGTGTGATATCTCTTCGTTCTGCCGTTGTACTTTACATGCATACTTCTTTCAATGTAATAGGGTTAACTCGTGTTTAGGTTTCTTAGGCATTTAGTAGTTTATCTTATGAGTATAAGTTGCAGTGCTCTTCCAGTTGACTTTGACCAGAACAGACATTGATGAAATCACTGTCTTGACTATAGCAGAGCTAAATACATTATCATTCTTCGTATAATATGGCTTGTCTCGTGGTGTTAACTTTGGATATATTTTGGATCTGCTTCACTTATAAATGCAGTGATCTGGTGAAGGCATTTGTCCAAGAGAGTGGTTTGATATATGAATACGTCACAAATAGAATTGATAAGATGACTGAAATGGAGTTCTTTGGGCTTGGAAGATTTACAACAACATAAAAGACAATTTTTACAGAACAATGGTGTGACTAGCCATGTTATATGGGACCGTAACTTATCCACAACATGAGTTCAAAGAAATGTGGATGTTATAATAGATGTACGGTCATACAATTCTAGACAAGATTAAAATGATCACATTATGCCGAGGGTGCAAGTAGAAACATAGAGGATAAGATGAGAGAAAGTCGCCTTAGATGATTTGGCCAAGTGATACATTGACCTCCACATGCTATATTCAACACGATAATGCTGAAAAGATGAAAAGGAGTAGCTTTTTTATATGGTTTAGTAGAAAGCAACAACAACATACCCAGTGTAGTCCCACAAGTGGGTCTGTGAGGGTAGAGTGTACGCAGACCTTACCCCTACCTTTAAGACGGCAAATAAGTTGTTTCCATTAGACCCTCGGCCTAGGAAAGATAAATGGAAGGGGCAATAACAAGCAAACCAAATCTGACAACCGAAGCGAAAATACAAAACTAACACTAAGGAATGCAAATAGAAAATCGAAACAAAGGCACTACAAGTAATAACAGAAGTCTGAGGATACGAAAATACACAAAAGACAATAAGTGATGTATCAAAGCTACTGCTACAAACACGGACAATGCTCGGCTACCTAACCCTTTACCTTTATTCTCAACCTCCACACCTTCTTATCCATGGTCATGTCCTCTGTAAGGATGGTTCAGTAGAAAAGAATCCCAATAATATTGTACATATTGGAAGAAAATTTGGAGCCCATCCTGAAGCTCAACCCTTTACATAAAGTATTACTACACAATTTTCACATCTTGATACATTCGTTAAATTGGGTAAAGCTCTTCTTTTGGTATCTTCTATTGATTACGAACTAGGAGTCATACCTCGCTCTTCCCTTGTTTTTTATCTTGGTAACTAGAGCATCATAATAAAGCGGGTTCTCTCTTTCAGTTTTGCTTCTTTTTTTTTCCACATAAACTTTCTGTATAAGCACACATTCCTCTTAGTGAGGGGTAGGAAAGATCAATGTAAAAACAGAGAGCAAGCCACCTGATCAACCGATAAGTTCTTGAATTCTTTTTTGTGATAGCAGACTTAAGACTCATAAAGCACTTGAGGTCTAAAACAAGACAAGGTAAACTAAAAATCACATGGATGGAGGCTATCTCAAAAAATCTACAGTCTCCCATAATCAATGTGAATTTAGCTATCAACAGAATACAATAAAAGTATAACTTTTATATAGGCTATATGCATATACCTATCGGTTTCAACTAAGGTTTAATTGGTTGTTACAATCCATTAGGTTTTGTGTTTTTTAGTAGCCTTTTAAGTTTGGTTAGAGATTTGTAGACAAAAATTGAGATTTAGAGAACCTCTAGTTAAAGAGTTTCAAGTTTGTTTTTAAAAACAAATTATCTTTAAGCAAAGTACTAGTCTTAGACCGAGTATAGGGGAATGCTCATCGATGATTCATATAGTGGACCTCAATTTTGTTTCAACTGAGACTTAAATTAATTTGATATTGCATCTTTGGTCTTTGTGAGACAATAATTGATTTCTTCCAACTTATAGGTTAACAATCAATTGATAAAGAAGAAACAATTTTTTTACAAAAATGACATGTCAATTCAAAACTAAAAAAATAATGAGATGTGCAAGGGGGGTGGGGTTTAGAAGTGGGAAGGTGAAGAGAGATAAGAAGTTGGGTGTTTTTACCTTTATCCTCTTGGTGGCTTACATATGCTCTATCTCCTCATCCCTTGGAGTTGCGGTCTCCTCATATGGTGTTGGGGAGGGGAGGGGAGGGGTAGCAAAACATCTACCTATTATTCAAGGTTGCAGAAATCAAAAGGGGAGGGGAGAAGAGGTAAGGGGTATTTTGGTACCACTAGAAGATGAATAGCTTTGTTGTTTCAACTTTGACTTATGACAGCTGTGGGCATTATTAAAGTGGAAGAAACTGAAACTTGAGCCAATACAATACTTACAATTTATCAAGTATACTTCGTAGTAAACCATTCTGTTTTGGTTCTTTGTTGGCAGCTTGTATCATAGAATGGGCATTTGTTGGATTTCAATACTGAGTTTTCATTTCTTTTCAAGATTTCGTTCTTCTGTTGCATCACTAGCAGCCCAATTTCTCGTTTCTCTTCCCCCTTTTTGGTATAATGAGAGGTGTCAAAACATTACATTGAGTTCCCTATGCACGATGTGCCTTTCTTGGTTTTGTGGAAGTCGAATTAATCCTCTCCTCTCCTCCTTTCCCCTTCTATCTCTCTTTGATGTTGATGGTGTTTAGACCAACTTGCATGCACCACGATTTTTCCATTCGATACTAGCATGGGACTAACCCATACTCGGTGCATGCACCAAACCATGTTTATTTACCGTAGTTAAACGATAAATTGAGTTAAGAATACATATTAAAAAGCACAATTAAGTGATAATCATGTGTAAAAGACACATATCATGCACTTATTGCTTTGGTCCTTGCACTGGATGTGGGTAAGTACCTGCATCCTCCCATCACTACAAATACCGGATAACACTATCCTCTATGGTTTAGACAGTGGAAGAAATCACTTAACTTTTCTTTTTTTGCCTCTATTGGAATTTGACCCTGGTCTCACATGGTCTTTGTTCCGCCTTCATCAACTGCTAATAACCATACCTTTGGGAGCCCCATTCTCTCTCTCCATTTTGCTTCCCCAGGTTCTTAAGTCTTTGACTGAAAGCAAGAGGCATTGCTTGCTTGCAGCTTTTCTTTTTTCTTTTTTTTTAATATTTTTTTTTTACATGTTGCATTTAAGTTCTGCTTGCTTGTGTAATACTTAGCACTCTTCGTGCTTGTTTCTACAGAACATCCATGGCTTCGAATGGGAGAAGCATCAGACAAGCCAATAGACAGTGCAGTGCTGTCCAGAATGAAGCAGTTTAGGGCAATGAACAAGCTCAAGAAACTTGCATTGAAGGTACAATCTAATATTGCCTTCTTATTTTGACACAGCAGGTGATTTATGTATTTTCGAGGCTGTTGTGAATCTTTGATTATCATTACTGGTTCTTCAGTAGCAAAATTGATGTGGGATATGCTGTACGTACTCAAATTATCTAGAAGATGTAGCATTTTCTACGCACTTGATGTTGGAAGTAGAACTATAATCAAGCTAATACTTCATCTTCTCTAGTAAGGTATTACACAATGGGTATATGTTTGCTCAACTACATGAGAAATTTTCTTTTTAATTCTAAAAGAAAAAAACTATATGAGAAATTCTTCTAATACAACAATAACAACAACCACCTAGTAAAATCCCACAAGTGGGGTTTGGGGAGGGTAGTGTGTACTTAGACCTTACCCCTATCCCGAAGGAGTAGAGGCTGTTTCCGATAGACCCTCGGCTCAAGAAGACGAAAAGAGACAATAGATCAGTAACAACATGAGCCAGAAAGATAATACCAGAATCGTAAGAAGTAGAAAATAGATGGAAATGCAATAATGATAACCAATAACAATGGCACGGCACTATGAAAACGGAAAAATGAGAAATTCTTCTAATATCACCTTGTTTTTCCCTTCACAAGGTGTTTCATGTGGTTGAATAAGGTCTTAATTGACATTCATTTCCATTCACAAGATGTCTTCATATCAGTTGATTGACTTTCATTTAGCAAAGGTGTACGCATTACAGTTGCTTCGTTCGGCTAACGTGTACCTGGATTTCTAACAAGTCAAAGCAAGATGTTGATATCAGCATTTATATTTTAATTACAACCTCTTGATATTCTGTTACATTTGTAATTTTCCCAGGTCATTGCGGAAAATTTATCTGAAGAAGAAATCAAGGGTTTGAAAGCTATGTTTGCAAACATTGATACAGACAATAGTGGCACAATCACTTATGAAGAATTGAAGTCAGGATTGGCTCGGCTTGGATCAAAGCTAACGGAGACCGAAGTCAAGCAACTCATGGAAGCTGTAAGTATGATGCCTTTGACAGGATTTAATTTTTTTTTTTTTTTTATCTTAGCTGCTGACTGAATAAGTACTTGTTTTTCATGTAAATGATTTGACGTTCAGGCTGATGTGGATGGAAATGGAACAATCGATTACATCGAGTTTATTACTGCAACAATGCATAGACATCGGCTTGAAAGGGATGAGCATCTCTTTAAAGCTTTTCAGTATTTTGACAAGGACCATAGTGGGTAAGTCCATAAAGTTGAATAAGACTTCTGTTTTTTCTGATTTCCATCTAAATGAACTGTTGATTAATAAAACTTGGTGAGTATAACATGCATACCACATGCAAATCTGGATAAATAAGGAAAATTATTTTCAGATGCAAAAGAAAAAACCTAATTTTGTCCTTGTTGCTGTTCATATCTTATATTATGACATAGTGACATATCCCTTATGTGGATTATGGATAGATTCGTGGCATCAACAGGGTAAATTATAAATGATAGGGTCTGGAGTTTTCCAAGTGATTCCTTTTGTCACTAGCCATTGGGATATTGAGAGGAAAACCTCCTAAGCCATCTAATTGCTTAACTTCCTCAAGTTATGGGTGGGATCAGCCAGAGGTGGTTAGTAGGTTTCATTTACTTAAAGGGCGGTCGCTTTCTGTTGCGCATTTTTTTTTTTTGATAACTGTGGTGTTCGGGCCAGCTTGCGCGCACCTCGACTAATTAATTCTATGGAATATCTGCTACCTCCCACCAGCAACATGTACTAGACAACTCTATCTATTATGGCTTGGACAGATGGGAAGAAATCACGTGTTTTTGCCTCCGTTGGGATTTGAACCTGAGACCTCATGGTTCTCAACCCACTTCATTGACCACTAGGCTACACCCTTGCGGGTTAATACGGCCATGATTACTCCTTACTCCAGAATCAGATAGACCCTCGTAGTGTTTAACATATGGTAGTTGCATCAAGAAACCTTCATGAGCCTGAAAAACTAAGGTGAATCATTTTTAAAATCAGGAGTATTATGATCTATAGGATCAAGAACTATAGTCGATTTTGAGACATCCTCCTGACTTAAAAGTGAACCTTCATAATGGAATATATAACATATTGATCTCTCTCTGGCTGTTTCTACACTTGGCTATTTTGGAAGCTTTCTATACTTTCTGAACCTTTTAGAAGCATGTACTTGGAGGCTACAGTATATAAGTTAAAATGTGGTCTGTTCAAGTCTCAAGATTTCACATTCTTCTCACATATCCACTTTTTTATTGTTGTTAATGTTATCCAGCTTCATCACGAGAGATGAATTGGAAAGCGCCATGAAGGAGTATGGTATGGGTGATGAGGCGACCATAAAGGAAATAATTGCAGAGGTGGACACTGACAATGTAAGTGGTGTTGTACGAGACGCTTGACGTTGAAACTCTAGTATGGTAATTTCATACTGACTCTTCGAATTAAACAGGATGGTAGGATCAATTATGAGGAGTTCTGTGCTATGATGAGAAGTGGAACACAACCACAGCCGAAGCTTTTCTAGTGCATTGACGAAAATACCCTTGCTAACAGAGATTTTCAGCCATACAAGATGGGAAGGCGTCGACACTGAGAAGATCACAAGAGAGGTGAAGAAGTATAGGTGATGTAGTTGGTATTTCTTCAATCCTTCAACTATCTTCAGAAAGCATGGAGTACAAGGAGGCATTTTGGTTGTAGGTTGAGTTTGAATGCAGTGTGTGTGAATAGCAAGTTAATGTTATATTTTCACTTTCCCTGTAATGTATCTTATCCCCTTTGTAATTTTGTGTGGATCACATTGTCATTTTTACCTTGTTAACAGATTACAACAAGACAACCTGGAATTAGCATTGTGCTTGAAAAAAGAAAGGACTGTTGACTTGATGTTACTGATGTCTTTAAGATGTTAGTGTTTATGGACATTGGATGTTTTCCATATTTAACTATGCTAATTATCAAGTTATAATTTGAAATTTGTGTATTTATTTGGATATTTTGATAATGAACCTTATCTTTAAGTCCTGAAAAATCAACCAAGAGCAAACAATTCACTAAGTCAAGCTAATTAAGACTGACTTACTAAACACAATGTACAAACAAGACAAGCTCATTTCCATTAGCACAATCAAATCAATATGAGGATTTTTTCGTTTTGGGGTGTAAAATGTTTCCTACCAAAGACTGACTTCACTTCCACTGCTCGAATCCTAGACGTCTTGTTAAGAATGAAAATGTGCCACAATCTTTGATGGTCGTGAACAACTTTATCTTTTTATATCTTAAAATGCTTTATTAGAGTTCTTATTTAAACTTGTGGAATGAATAAAATCCTAAGAAAAATTGTACAATCAAGCAGGAGAAGAAACAGTTTATTTTTAATCCTTAAATATGAATTGAAACAAAAAGACTATTAACATATGCACCATAACTACTAAAATAAGAGTGCTAGTAAAGGGTCCCTTGGTTCTTCTTAACAATTCTGGCCAATTGATCTAAATCTGTGCATGTACTCTTTAAGCACCTTTAATTACTGAACCATTAGGAATCTAAAGGTCAAGCTTCTAAAATCTATTTATTTTTAGAATTGCTTTTCAAAAAAGTACTTTCGGTGAGAATCGATTTTTGTTTGGCTAATTAATTTAAAAAGCACTTTTGAACAGTAATTAGTGATTGGCCAAGCTTTTGAAAACTGCTTCTAAGTGTATTTTTTTTAAAAGTGTTTCTCATAAAAGTGTTTTTGGAGAGAAGCTATATTTTTTTTGCTTCTCAAAATCTGCTTATGTTCCTCAAAAACACTTTTTTTTCCTTCTAAAAGTTTGGCCAAACACCTCAATTTTTTGCCAAAAGCACTTTTGGCCAAAAAATAAAATAAAATAGGCCAAACATGCTATAAAGATTCCTTTCTTTTCCATAAGTGGGGCATTCCCCTTGACAAACCATAGAGTTGAGTGTTTCTACTTCGATTCTAAGTTTAAACTTGATGAATTTGACCTTAATAATTTTTTATATTAAATTCTTTGTACTTTAAGAATTATGAGTCTCGGTTAAGAACGGCGATGATATACGTTTCACACGGCGCACGATTCCATGGATAGTTTCATTCGAGATCGTGATGGAGGACATAGCTTACGATCATCGGCTTTGATCATGCCACTAGGCATTTGATTAAGACATTGCACAATGATCCGAACACTTTGTCGCATCTCTTCGATACGAATACAGTAACGATCATAGCGATCTCCTCTGGTACCTAAACCTAGGAGGGGTTTATAGGAAGCCAAAAAACGTGAGCCTTTTTACATACTTCTTAAAGGGGGAGAGCGCCAGGAGAACGTCGAGACGCCATCAGTTTGGAGCGCGAGGCCAGCAGAGCTTGCTGCAGAGGAGATAAGAAAAGGCTCAGCAGAGGGGATCAAAAACTTTTCATTCAACTTCTTCTTTCAATTGCCACACATAGGATCTGAAGACTGAGGTCACTTCTTATCTTACGTGATTGACGGTGACACCTCCTAAACTTCCTGTGCTTGGATCCACAGCGTGGTATCTTCCACCCTTCATTAATGCTAAAACTACGTTGATGAGAAGGGGGTATTTGCCGACAAGAAGCCTTTTTTTCATTTAAAGGAGTCTAGTCTGTACGGATGCGCTTACCCCTGACAGTGATGGATATGGATGACGAAAGCCCGATCGATAATAGTCCGGTTTTATACTTGGATCTTTATTAATATTTGTTCTTTCTTTCGCTTCAGTAGTCTTATCTTAGATCTTTATTACTATTTGTTCTTTCTTTCGGTTCGGTAATCTTATACTTAGATCTTTATTAATACTTATTTTTTTTTTCTTCGGTTTTTTTATCATATCTTGTTGTTGTCACTGCTTTCTTTTCCATCTTTCCTTAAGCTGACAATCTATCAGAAATAACTTTTCTACTTTCATAAAGTAGAGGTAAGATCTTCGTATAGGGATTATACTGGTTTATTATTTTTGTTGTATCGAAAATAGTCCAATTGAATGAACCCGTTATCGAAGAACTGCATTGCTTATAATGTACTTTATCTCTTTCCTTCAGCTTACATGGTTCAGAGCAAAACCTTTTTTTTCTTCTCTGAAAAAGGAAAAGTACACATAGCTGTCTTTATTTTTAAAGAATTTATAAGAAGATGGAATCCAAGGTTAAGTACAAATTGCAATAGAAGAATGAAGACAACTCTAAATTGCCATTGCACGTGAGGTTAATATAATATTCTAATGTTGTACTTTCAATAAGCATATTATATTCATGTGCACGTGTACACACCTTCTCCTTTTTGCATCGTAAATAGACGCCATTGCTGCATTAAATTTTAACCCTTTTTTTTTTTTTAATCCCAAAAAACCCGCGGCCGCCATTTGAGTGAGCACTCTGTGCGTACTGGGTAAACCTTCACTGTGTAATAGCCTGCAAACCACATAGGGTATGTAAACCGCACTAGACAAGCCCCGTACGACAGACTCAGAGGGACATTGCGGTGGATTGATCCCGCGTCGCCCGTGTGGACGTCGCCCGCCAAACCCAACTGGGTCGTCCCTTCGGAACAATTTTAACCTTTAATAATGTTGTTTCTTGGAGTTTAATATGCAGAGGGAATAATAAAGTGTCTTGAGTTCGAATTATGGAAATAGAAAATCTTTCGCTAGGGTTTGTTTTATTCTTTTACTGAATTAACGTGAATCTAGATAGTCAATATCACTATATACGATTTTGAATGCCAAATGAGTAACAAAAAAAGAATTGCTATAGTCTATAGAGAATGAATAAGGATAGAGTAAATCACCAAAAGACGTGGTAAATTATAAATCTGGCCATAAATTTTGGCAACTTGTTTTCAAATTTTTTTTAAAACATTGTTTGTTCATGGACTATGATTAATTCTTTAAAAAAAATTGAATTTTTTTTTCAAATTTCCAGTTTTTGGGTGAAATTATTTTTCTACTCACAAAACGTCAATTGTTTTCAAATAAAATGCATGTCCAAACACAATTTTAACTTTCAAAAATTATTTTTCAACATAACTTCAAAATTTATTTTTTTAAATTTTAACCAAATATTAGCTAAGACAAAAGGTATAGGATTAAAGAACTCTGCTAGCATTTGCGTTAACAAGGCAAAACGTATAATAACAGCATAAGTAGCCTAGGATGCTCCTAATGTTTCGATTATTGAGAAACCACCCTCACTTTCTCTTAACAGCTAAGCAAATCTTTTTCTTTAATTTTTTAAGTAGTACTATTATTTTAATTTTTGTACCATAAGAATTTGTGTGCAACTGACTAATTATCAATTCTAACTGGCATCAAGAAATTATTTACGTTCAATAGCCGAAAAAATTATAAAATTTGTATAATCATTGCATATAACATGCAGAATGTATATATATACAAAAAAATATTTTTTTTTTGCTATTATTTTGAGAGCGGCTATACAATATTATTTTTCTTTAATATACTTTGTATCGTCTTGTACGGTAAGATAAAATCAAGATTAAAGAACGAGAAGGCAAAACAAAAACAAAATAAAAATAAAACAACCCAAGAATTGTATGACGGAAGGAAATCATACTCCTTAAGATATTCAGAAATCTTGCATGCTTATGTTCTTAAGATTTTTAGTTTCTCCATGTCTTAATTATTTCCATCATTTGTGATAGAAATTTTATTTCACTTATAAAAAGCACAGTCCAATACACTAAGCTCCCGCTATATATGGAGCCTAGGGAAAGACCAGACCATATATTGAATTTGATGTATGCAGTCTTGTCTTGCATTTCTTGAACTCGTAACATCTTGATCACTAAGCGGCACCTTTTATGTTCACTTAATTACTTGTAACCAAAAAGTTTCTGTCGGCGTACAGATTTGGTATAAAATAAACTTTGAGTAATGAAAAATATTTGAGTGTGAAAAAAAAAGTTGTAATTATAATCGCTTTTACCTATTTGTTGAAATTTGAACAATGACAAATATTTTAAGGACAATACTTTAACTTGAAACATAATCATATAATAGCAATAATAAATACGTGGTAAAATAAATTGTGAAACGGTCGGATGATACCACTAACTAATAAGAGTGTCACCGTCGCTAATAAGTTCAAGCCGTAAAACCAACCTCTTACAGAAATATAAGATAAGACTATGCACAATAGATTCAGTGTGGTTCAACTATTTTTTTCGACCCGCCCATGGCAGGAGCTTAGTATACAGTGTTACGCTCATTTTCTCAGATATTACCACCAAACTTGATGCAGCTCAAGCTCTTGGCTATTTCCTTTTGCTTAACTCAGAGCATACTGCTGTCTTTTCTGTGATTGAGGAATGTTAAAAAATAGCCATAGTTTGGTCAGTGCTTCTGTATGTTACAATGAAGAGGTGAAAGAAGAGAGTCTAAATGGCATTGCTGAGATTTCTGCTGAATTGCAAAAGGAGAGGCAGAAAAATAAAGAGCTAATGGACAGAATATCAGTTCTTGAATCGCAGATACAAGAAAAACATAAGGACTTGGAGCTCTCAAATGGAGAAGTATGATTGCTCATAATTAATTAGCTATATGAATGTTATGTGATTCCCAAAATAATAACTGCTAATGGTTTTTACTTGCCTTCTAATCATCTGTTTTGCCTGGAATATATTTGGCTTCGATTGGTGGCTTTTAGTCTTGGTTCCTATTCATTTATTTTGGACTCTTGCCTCATTTACCTTAGATTGTAGTGTCTCTGTTCTGTTGTGATTGATTATGCATGCTTGCCTTTGAGTCGAAGGTCTATCGAAAACAGCCTCTCTGTCTGCACAAGGTAGAGGTAAGGCTGTGTACACTACCCTCCCCACACCCTACTTGTGGGATTATACCGTGTATGTTGTCGTTATTCTTTGAAGACTTAATCTTGAATGAGCTGATTTCAAGTGTAAATAAAATAAAAGTTCAACCTTGAGTTTCCCTCTGAGCATGTTCAACAGAATTTCAACATTGTTACGCGAAGTTGATAAGTAGAATTTTATAATCTATGTATATGTGCAACTTGAGAGATTTATTCATACTACAGAACTGTTCTTGTGAACTTTTTAATACATGTAAAAGTATGCAGTGTGCTCAAAGAAAACAAAATACATCATCTGTTCGAACCATCTAATAATTGGAAGAGTAAATTTTCATTCTAAATACACTCCATGCTTATGTTACCTTTCTCTTAATCACAGGCCAGTTGTCAAAGTATGGGGGAAAGGCATTTCAGAAAGCTCAAAAGACAAAAAATGGACTCAGAAGTGAAGGATCATACTGAAATCTTTCTAAACAAAGATGTTAATACAGATCAAGAATGCCTAGTCAATTGGATGAGCATACATGATAGTCAGTTTCTAAATATTGAGAGATCCAAAGATGGCGATACAGCTGCAGATAATGACACCGATGATAGTGAAGACAAAGACAAAGACGATGAAGAATCCGATGATAGTGGCACTTGTAATGACTGTACAGATAGTAGAGAAAATGTCAAGAACTTGCATATCAAAAAGGAAATCAAAGAACAAGTACTGAAAGAGGATCTTGGTGAAGCAAGTGATCTGCCATTCAGAAGACAGGGAAGTTCATTTTCACATAAAAAATCTGTAAAGGTGGCTTTTTGTCCAAAGGAAGTAAAGAAAATACTTGAATCAAAAGAGCTTTCACTGAAAAATGCTCAATCACATACTATAAGAAAAATCTTAGTTTTTTCACCTCTTGGTATAAGGCATGGATGTGAGGACATGTATGAATTAGACTTCAATCATTTTAGCATTTTACACAAGGGAGAACACTATACAGATTCAAAAAATCCGGGGGTATGCTACCTAATTTCTTGTACCTATGACTAAATGGTTCTGTTTTGGTTTTAAGTTCAACTGAACTAATATGATCTGTGTCAGGAGCATGTGTTATACGATAAACCTGGAGTTCGGAGGAAGATATTCTATGCCAACAAACAGAACTCAAACTTGTGTCCTGTTAGAATACTTGAAGAGGAGAAGGTCATGCGCCCCTCTGATCCTAGCTGCCCGTCGTGCTTATTCCTATGCATCAAATATGGAGGAAAGACAAGAAATCTTCCTCAAAATGAGTAAGCACTGCTTAGTTACTTGATCTCGTATGCTTTGTTGAAATAGTACAAAGAGTTTATGTTTTGTGTACTAACGCGGTAAAGAACTTGTACACTATTAGGTTTAGTTGATCTACGACATCAGGTAACTCTTCATATCAGGCATTGATATAGTAACCAGTTAAATTGCACTGATAGTATAAAAATTCTTTACACTGTCAACGTATATAATAGTTAAACTACAAAGTGAGCAGAAAATTGGTTATAGCTAACTTACAATTGATGCATTGTAATTCCAGATACGTCAGGCAGCGAATGGGAAGAAACAAGCTAAAATCTTTTGGGCCGGTCATATGTGGGATGGCAATGCTAGTCCATATTCGCAGCGGAAGCTTCTTCTTTAAGGCCTTGGGAATTACACTTCTTTTCATGGCTGGCTTTCCTAATGACCTGGTTCAAAGGGAAACCAAATATAAGAACTTGGACCTCCTACAAAAGTATTACAGGTATTCTGCATTGCATGTTTTTTTTGTATATTTTCAAGTAGCCTATAACGCGTTTATGTAAAAAGAGTTTTAAATCATCTCCACATTTGCAGGACAGATGAGGATGCAGAAAGAGAGGAGTTATTTCTATCACATACTCAAACTGATACTATTGTAAGATCTGCAACTCATTGTCATTTCTTCAATATATGTGGTAACTCTGCTGCAAAGCAAAACTCAATACATCAAATTACTACTCTCATTCCAGTTTATGTGAACCTTTTCGCTTTTTGAAGTCAATTTGACTAATTTTTGAAACTAAATTGCATTAGATTAACTCGATATTTTAAAGTTAAAGTTTGGATATTCAAAAACTATATGAAAAGTACTATAAGTTACAATTCTTCTGATGAAAACATGCATTTCGAAATGTTGGTCAAAGTTTACACAGTTTGAATCTTGAAAAGCAAAAAGGTTCACATAAACTGGAACAAAGCGGGAGTAGAATTATTTTTGCCTTAATGTATCTTAAGTCATGTTTCTGTGACAAGATATTGCTAGGCAAGATATGTATTGTTTGTGACTTTAAGTTAATCCTCACCTGTCAATTTCCTTTAGTTTTGAGCTTAACTTTCACATTTTAGACTAAACACCTTCTAATTCTGTTAAAGAGGTTTCTTCTGATGGAATTATTCATGTTATTCCAGAATATTAGTCCCAATTCTCAACAGGGGAAGAAAGTATCAACGAAAAGGAAAAGCAAGAGAGAAACAATCTCTAAGAAGAAAACTTCAGAAAAAGCGACAATTATACATTCTGAACCTTCATGTTCTGCATCTCCTGCGCCGTTTGGATTAATGAATTACGCCTCAACTTCAAGTCAGATGAATATATCAATACCATCATCTCAAGCACAAGCAAATATGCCAAAACCTGTAATGGCTAATACCGCGTCCAATATTCCCTACCATAACCAATGTGCATATCCTGTTTTCCCGACGTATCCACCAAATTCTGTTCTGCCTTTAGTATATTGGCCTCAACTTAATGCATTCCCTCCCTGCCCTTACCCCTCTTCTTATAGATATATTGCACCTGGAAGCTGCATTTCGGTCAATCCATATTCGTACTATGGTCATTTGTATAGTAACCCTTTGAATCCAGAAACTTTAAGGACAGAGAAGCAAAATGGAAGATCAGATGATGCTGAAAGGGAGTCCAATAGTATTACAAGCAGCACAGATTCCAGAGAGAAGTAAACAAACTTCTAGTGTCCAAGGTCATATTTTTGTCACGACCCAAGCCCCTTCTTCAGAAGCTTGCTAACCTAGAAGTCTTGTCAATCCTGCTTGACTCACCCTCATCGGCCAGCCCTCCATCAGAGGCATCACATTTTCTCCTTGGTATAATGATGTTTGGTAGCAGGAATTTGTAGCCAAAACTCAGTGAGTAGCTTATTTTCAAGTTTTGAATCAGGGCTTTAGCCTTTGGGGGTGAAACAATGTGCATAATGATCATAAAAGCTTCACAGTTTTCTGATGCTACTGTGTGCATTTACTGACGGTTAAGGAATGATCCTTGGGCCTAACTCAACCTCATAAGCTAACTCATGAGACGAGAACTGTCTAAGACCATATAACAAGACGACCCATTTTTCAACCAATGTGGAAGTTCTCCATAGAATATATTTTCATCAGAAAATGTCCTACCGGATAATCATTTTTCCACTTTGGTTTGTATTAAAGTAGGGACTTACTGTAACAAGATGGAAGATAGGATAATTTGGCTAAACCCACTTGCATCAGGGAAAAAAACGATTTTGGAACACACACACACAAAAAAAAAAAAAAATCCGCCGGCTAACATTTTAGTTAGCATCAATTTTAACTGAAGAAACAGTTTAGTAGATCCAATAGTTAGATAGCTTAGCTAGTCCCCTGGTTAAGATTAGTTACTGATCTTTTTGTATAGTACATGTATTTACCTACCATTTACAGAGAAGAATCAAATAATTTGCTAGCTAACTCTTCTTGCCCCTTTTCACTTCCCGCTACGTCCTCTCATGATCTTCAGTCTTCCCTGAGCTGGACAAAGAATTCTTGAGCTTACTCAGTAGCTCCTGAAGTTTTGGCACCAAATTTTGCCCAGAATGATAAACTGGGTTTATCTGAACCGGTACTTCAGCTTCAACCTCAGTATCATCATAAGCATGTGAATCACCAAATAGTTGGGAAGATGCTTGTCCAGAATCACAAATCTGGTCATCTTCAGGGCAGCCCTCTAAGCGCTGAGAAAACACTTTTTCAGAGTAGTTTGGTGTCGCAGTACTAATTTGGCCATCTGCCGATGTGGGTTGAGAAGATGATTGCACAGAAGATGATAGAGAAGCATTGCAAATGATGGCATCTGGACCAACTTCTGTCCGCTCGGGTAACTGGCAAACACGCTTAAGTTTTCGCTGTTGTTGGGACTCATGTACAATAACACCCTCTGTAGCTGAGGCAAGACGTTTTTTCATGACAGCTTTTTGCACTTGAGAAATCGGAGCACATAGAGTTCCTTCATCTCTGTCGTCAACTTGAGACTTAGTAGTGAAGCCGGAGTGTTGGTTTGGGATCCTTAGGTCTGCCATCTGCCTTCGAAGCTTTGCAATACGAGCTCTAAGGTGGTCAGGTGAGTATTCTGATTGAAGGTTGTGCCACAATATGCGTTTTACTGCAGCTATCAATGCAGATATTTCACAATTTATAGCTTTTTCCTGGGAGCAAATTTGGTACATCATGAGCACAGAACTAAATTTTATAGTTCAAGAGATAAAAGAGATGAGTACTTACTTGGGCTTCACGAGAACCGAGTCCATTATCATGTATTTTCTTGGCTAGCTCTTCTGAGTATAGCACGAAGTCTTTAAGAAGGGGCACAGGTGGAAACAAGTCAACAAGTTCATATACATAGATGTATCTAATAGCCAGCAGCCATTGTTTTCTCCTTATCAGATTTTCGATAAAGCCTATAAAAGTATATTTATATACATGAGAACTCAGTTGTACAAAATGGTTTATGATATCACATATAAGATAATCTCCCCACATAATTTAAGTGTCGGGTAGAATTAAATGGAAATAAATTACAAAAAAAAAAAAAAAAACTCAGTATAATCCCACAAGTGGGGTATGGGGAGGGTAGAGTATTTCCAGACCTAAAGGTAGAGAGGTTGTTTCCGATAGACATCCGGCTCAAGGAAAGATGAAAAGAAAGCAATAGCAACAAGCAATAACAACAACAGAATAATATGAAAACGTAGCGAAAAGAACATGTAACAGAAATCTAACAATAAAAGAATACAAGACTAGCACTAATACTACTGGTATGGGAAAGCAACACTCTCGACTACCTACCAGCCTTCTATCTTAATTCTCGATCTCCACACCTTCCTATCATTCGGTAAGCTGAAGCAACGTCATATCATGCCTAATCACCTCTCCCCAATGCTTCTTTGGCCTACCTCTACCTCTCTTCATATCCACCAAGGTCAACATATCTCACACCTACTCAGAGTCCTTACTGGGGCGAAATGGTAATAAATTACATCCTATAAAATATTGAAAGATTTCCAACTAATTAAGACTCTTTGAAAAAAAGAAAAAAAAAAGGCAGCCCGGTGCACTAAGCCTATGCGCAGGGTCCAGGGAAGGGCCGGACCACAAGGGTCTATCGTACGCAGCCTTACCCTGTATTTCTGCAAGAGGCTGTTTCCACGGCTCGAACCCGTGACCTCCTGGTCACATGGTAGCAACTTTACCAGTTACGCCAAGGCTCCCCTTCAAATTAAGACTCTTCGAGAACGAACACAATATGATCAAACTATTTACCATAGAGAACATATCCAAAAGGCCATAAGAATATGAACTGGTTGACCAAAATATAATAGTAATGCGTGAGAGAGCTGAATAAAGTTGAAATGAAAACCAACATATAACCAGTAGCTGTTATCATACTTGGTCTGTATGTGCATATGCATGAGAGAGAGAGAGAGAGAGAGAGAGAGAGAGAGAGAGATGAGAGAGAGAGAGAGAGCATGCCTGGGATCTTATCTGCTAATCTTTGGATTTTGAACAGATTAATTGCCCTTCTAGACTGGTAAACAATCTCCAATAGACCTAGAAGCTCATCTGAATCATAAGAGGATGACAATTCAAAAGTAGCTAAAAGTTGCAAAAAGCCAATGACCTCTGAATGATTCAGCTGCGATCCGGTCAATGTTTCTCGCCACTCAACAGCAAGCACAATTGCCTCTATTTTAACCTGAGTTGTTATTTCTGGAGAAACTTCTCTCAGATGTTCCAACAAATCAGAGAACCTCTTCATAAGTGATGATGGGCCATATTTACACTTCCCCAAGTTGGCAGAACGACATTTCCGCAATGCATCTAAGACAACCTTTGCAGGATCTGATGCACAATGAATAAAACTTAAGGAACAAGCAGAGGTTAAATCGCGTGCCTTGCTTTTCAATTCCACATTGTCGCAAAGAGGTTCAGTTTTAGAGGGATCCATAGATTTCTCAATCTGGGGATTTTCTCCTGAGAAGGTAGAATAGAACACATGATGTCATTAATATTCCACAATAATAAATGTGCCACACAAGACTGGCCACATATGAATTCTTATGAGAAGTATTACCTGCAATACCCGGTACATGAAAATTCTGATATGCATTCTCATCCTGTGCTACAGTGTGGCACAAACTCTCAAGCTCATATTTATCGAAGGAAGATGCCAAGCCATAGGCACCTACTAGAAGCAGAAAACCCAATATTGCCAGATAGTTTTCTGTTTCAGCTATCATCTTTGCTTTCCAGTCAAATGCAAGCTTGTGTGCTTCCAGTTTGGCTTTTGGTTTAATCTCTGGTGAGAGCCTCATCAACTGTTCCAGTAGAAGAATGCAACTTTTCCTGATAACACTACGATCAAATAAAATTTCTTCATTATGAGGTTCCGGAGGATAAAATCCTTCAAGTGCTTCCAATACAAGCAATCCTGAGTCACATGACATTTTGAGAGCTCTAGATATTTCAATGCGCAACAACTCCTGCTCATTCCAATGATTGTATAAAAAATTCTGCAAATTCTTTCCGCCCATGCTCACAAGGATGGCAGCCATAGCATCGGAATGACCTAACATGCAAGTGGAGGCCGTTCCAGAGAATGAGGTAGAGCTGAGGGCCTTGGTATCAGTGGGGACAGATGGACTAATTGATACCACCTGTTTCAGCTGAGCCTCAGAAATGACAGATGATGCGGTTACATTTGCCTTCTGCCTTGTGAGGGATTCTATACACTCTTCAAGCTGTGAAGGCGGGTATTGAGATTGAAGCTCGTGATCCATAATGCATCTGATAACAGCTCTAATGGAAGCTACACTCTGTTCAATGGCTTCATTCTGTATGCAAAAGATAAGATCAAGCATTTCAAAGAAAAGATCTATCCAGCAAGATATTATAATAGCAGTGACAAATGTGGTAAAAGACCTTTTCTTTGACTGAGCACGTTTCTCCAATACAAACGCACTCAGAAATCTGCATAACTTGTTTCAAGTAGTCTTTGAGAATAGGTATTGGTTGGAAATGGCCTGTGAGCTCAAAAGCATAAGCATATTCAACAGCTTCAAGATGCTTTTGCTTGGCTATGAGGTTCTGGATGAAACCTATCATGAATATATGATTTAGTTGTCAAAGTTCCCTAATTACCTTTGAATAAATGGAATGACAATAATCTGCTCACATTTAATCCATCACCCGATAACATGCCATTCTACGAATATCCACAATGCAGCCATACAATAATCAACAATTCTACCAAGGCATCTCAACTGTTTGAAGATGGAAAAAAAACGCAATGTTAAGAAAACTCAACACTTCCAGAGGAATTGGCCACTTAAAGTCAAAGCCATTTCTCTTTCGCAGTTGCAACACAATCTACTAGTTCCTCGTCATTTTGGATCAAGCTTTAGTGGCCCCAGATCAATGCTAATAGTAAAAGGAACCTAGCCACACTCCCACCATGGTAGTACACACACCAAATTTCCCTCCCTTTTCGTGTTTCAGAGCAATGCAAACAACAACAACAAACCCGGAGGGTAGTGTGTACGCAGACCTTACCCCTACCTTATAAAGATGAGGGGAGAGCAATGCAAGCTGTACCAAAATAGTACACATCCACAAATGAACACAACGCATTCCTTGGTTACCCCATGATCTCATAATCAGATACCTACCAAGGGATTGTTTAATTAAACTGAAAATTAAGGTCAGCCATCTTTTCTTCAGACTAGAAACCAAAAGTATTTTCATTAATCAAAGGCTAAGCACTAAGTCGGCGCAGGATAATGCAAAATCGTCCGTTGACAATCACAATCAGTTCTGTAATGAGCTAAAAAATCTTTCATATTTTGTTCATCATATACATCCCATACATTACATCGAAGAGCTAATAAAGTAAGACATTTAAACTTCTACATATGGACAGATGTGTTCCTTCCCTCAAAGCAACTCTAGTTCCTCACTCTTTATACAATCTAGCATATACAAGCTGGTATATTCTCCAAATTTTCCTCAGATCTTTCCTGATACCGCGACCATTCTAGCATCACTTTATACTCTTTGGAATCACCCATTTGACGTAAAATTAACATAAAAACAGTTCTAACAAAAGATTTGCCACAGGGCAATGTTGGATCAGGTAATAGAAGTCTTGCCACAAGGCTAAAAATTACAGAGCAATTACATTATGGAAAACAAAAAGGTCTTTTAATTTACTATACGATGTAATTAAAAGACTGTATAATTAATATCCTAGCAATTACACAGCCAAGTAATTACATGGCGTTGTTCCAAAACACCCTCAAGTTTCTGGGCATACCACTTATCTACATCAAAATCAAATTGATCATCAATATCCATTTGGATGAGAAATAAGAAGCAAGCGATAGTACAGAAATTATCTTACCAAATAGTGGTAGACTAGATTCGAGCAAGAGAAGATGTAGAATGAATGCTAGAAAAAGAATAACAAGACAAAGGCAATATCGATACTTACAAGGAATCTTCTCTGTGAAACCAAGAAGACGACACAACTCCATTGACTTGTTATGCTCAGCAACAACAGTCAGCAGGTTCATAAGCCCATCCGCATCAAAGGAAGAGACCAGACCATAAGAAGCCAACAGATACAAGAAGCCCAAGATCTCTAGTTGATCCCCAGTCATTGCCCTCATTTTAGCCTTCCACTCTCTCGCAAGTTTCCTTGCTCTTCTGCGCACAATAGGTTGAATCTTCGGTGATACTCTAATTAACTGCTCTAATAGAAAAATGCAGGTATGCTTGACAACACTGCCCTCAAACTCTGTATCTCCGTTCATCAAGTGGGGAGGATAGAACCCTTCCATTGCATCAAGCACCAACTGTGCAGGGTTGCGAGACAATTGAAGGGACCTGAAAACATCATCAGACAACGAATCTAGCTTGTTTGCGTGCTCATTTAAGAATATCTGTAAAGTCCTCCCGTCCATTGTCGCAACAAGTTTTATATCAGCAGAACTACTAGAGATAGCACCAACTCTTTCCACTTCTACATTGTATAAATAAATAGACTCAGTCTTCTTAGGGACATTACCAATAGTTTTCAGTTGCTTCATTTTATCCTCAAGCACTTTAAACCGATCTTCCATGTGCTTTTCTCTTTGTTCAAGCTCTCTAAATTTCACCTCAACCTGTTTCTCTTTAAGTGCTACATCTTTCAGTTTTTTCTTGAAGAATCCTTGTTCTGTTTGGAATTTTTCCTTTTCTAATTGAAACTCACCATGAACCAAATTCAGTTTCTTCTCCCTAGAATCAAGATCTTCTGATCGCTGCCTATATGCCTCTTGAATAGAATTGAGCCCTCCCTCCCTTAGTTGGAGTATTTCCTCGAAAAAATTCAAGTCCTGCTTGCGGAGTTCAAGTTTCTTCTTAATTGTATCCAGACCCTTGTCCTTGTCCTCCAGTTCCTTCTTCACTGAGGTCAGGTGGTCTTCCTTGATAGTAAGTTTTGTCTTTACAGAATCCAAAGTAGTTTCCTTCTCTCTTAGTTCCTTCTGAATGGAATCTAGGTAATGTTCCTTTTCTCTAAGTTCCTTCTTCACGGTGTCCAAGCTCCTTACTTTTATTTCAAGTTCCTTCTCCGTCGACTGTAAATTATTTTCCTTAACTTGAAATTCTTCCATTCGTTCAGCGAAATTTCTCTCTTTCAACTGAAGGACATCTGATTCTTTGCGAATCAAACTCTGAATCTTATTCAACTTCTCCAAGAGCTCCTCAAACTCCTTGGCCTTCATACAAATCTCCGTAAAACTAGACTTGCAAAAATTCTCCAACTGCTTATGCTCAAATCCTATTTCCTCCAAAAGGCGTTCCCCAATCTTTTCTTGCTCGATCAGCTTCTCCTCTCTCAATTTCACAGCTTCATCGAATCCCTTTTTGGCAAAAATGAAGTCTTGCCACTTGCATTCCAAATCCCTGATTTCTCTTTCTTGGAATGCACAAAACTCCTCTTCTTTTGTTTCAACTTCTTTCCGTCTCTGCTCTAAAGATTCCCTGATCAAGTCAAGTTCCTTAGAGCCCTCAGCCACCGATTCTTGTACTGAGGTCAAGTACTTCTCCCTGACCTCAAGTTCATTGAAGCATTCTTGCAAACACTTGCTGGTCATATCAGACTCCTCCTCAAAAGTCTTCCACTCCAGCATAAACATCAACATTAATTTCCTTAAACCCTTCTTCATTACCTCATTCTGTTGCATAACTTGAGATATCTTCTCCATAATCACACAATCTTCATAAGCTAAGAGCAGGGAAAATGAGACAAACGAGGCTACATTAAACCCATCAGTTTTTTCTTAAATGGCGAATATAACGGTTCTTAATATTTAAGTTATTATATTTATAAGGGAAAAGGCCAAATAAAACTTGTGTTATTCGAAAGATCAATTATAACCCCGTTTAAATTCGAATCCAAAAATGACCCTGCCGTTATAAAATGGGTCTAATAATACCCTTGTATTATTCAAAATGATTTCAGTTTTTTCAAATTTTATTAAAAAAAAAAATACTTTTAAAAACTGAAAAATATATATTATGTAAAAATTAGAAAAACAAAGGAATTTGCAAAATATATATTTTTAAGTCTTTTCAGTTTTTTAAAGTATTTATTTTGTAAAAATTGGAAGAAAAAAAAATTAAAAAACTGGAAAAAAAAAATCTCCTAAAGTAGTAGACTACATATGCATTAGTTTTAAAAAAAAAAAAAATTTGCAAAATCTTTTTTTTTTCAATTTGATGGTTCAATATTTTTTCGGTTTATTTTTATAAAATAAAAAATCTACCATAATTATCGGTACAGTTATAGATTTATATAAAAATATACGGTTTTATTAAAAAAACCTAAAAATCGGTTCGGCACGGTATGATTATGTCGGTTTAGTCGGTTTTTAAATATTCATTTACAATATGTCGGTTTTTTTTTTAATAAATTTCCAGTTTTTAAAAAAAAAAAATTCCAATAAATTTCCAGTTTTTTTTAAATTTTTTTTTCAGTTTTTACAAAATAAATACTTTAAAAAAACTGAAAAGACTTATATATTTTGCAAATTCCTTTCTTTTTTTACGAAATATATATTTTTCAGTTTTTAAAAGTATTTTAAAAAAAAAAATTCAGGGCATTATTGATCCATTTTGAATAACACAAGGGGCATTATTAGACCTATTTTATAACGGCAGGGTCATTTTTGGATTCAAATTTAAACGGGGTTATAATTGATCCATTTCAAATACCACAAGGTCATTTTTGGGCCTTTTCCCTATTTATAAAGTTATGGTTTCACGCATGTCGCAATTTAGTACAAATTTATGTTACGTGTCAAAAATATTTAGCACATGAAATTAAAAAGGGAAATACTATATAAGAAAAAGTCAAGAGTGAATACCACGTCTCCAGAAAAAACACATTCCTGAGAAGCATCCTCAATCTCGATTGAGAGAACCCTAATTTATATATATATTAAAGGAATAAAGTTACCATATATAATTGGCATTATGGTTAAGCTAAGTGGCAAGCTAATAAATGTCAATAGTATATGATAACTTTATTCTATATTTGACTATGTTAGTCAAATACAAATATAATATATATATACTGAATTTGAATTAAAAGATAATTTTGAATTTATAGATAAAGTTTTAAAATTCGAATTTAAATTAAAAATTTATAGATTAAGTTTTAAAATTCAAATTTAAATTAAAAATAAAATTTTATCCTTTTTTTATCATGTTATCATACTTAATCCGGTTAATGATCATATGAAATCATGTTAGAAACTTTTGTTATCTTTTCTAATTATTTAAATACTACTTCGCCCCTGAAAAAAAAACTACTCCTTATAACTATAAAACTCTTTCACATTTAAAATCCTATAATTATAGTTCTTTAAAACACTGTAGCTAGAGTTGAATAAAGCGAATTTCTTTTAAAATAAATGTAATATATAGGGTACACGTCTATGTTTATCCAAATAACAAAAAAGAGTTTAAAAATCGAATAAAAGTTTACTTACATAAATAATAATGAAGTAAGCATACATGCTAAAGAAAGAAACATCACAAAAATCAGTCAATATTTAAAAAAAATTATTTTTTTCTTTTCTTGTTGAAGAATATTTGTTTGAATAGTCAATTTGTATTAATGGGCATCAAACAAATAACAAAACTTTGGCTATACAATTGCTATCATTAATTTTAATTTAGCACATTCTAGAAATTGAAGGGTATAAGTTGAAACCCCTTCATTTAGCTGTACTCAAGCCAATATTGAAAGGGTATAAATTTTTTTTCGTTTAAGAATATTAGTTTTGAATCATTAGATTATGTGAAAAGTTTTTTTTTTCTCGAACTCAAGAAGAGATATATTGGTTTCTAATTGATAGTTTCTATAGCGATTTTCAAGTGTAACAAAGAGTATATTTAAAAAAAAAATGGTATGACGTGAATTGTTTTTTAAAATGCAAACAAATTATTTCGAAAGAACTCTTTACTTTTTTCTACTTCAAAGATAATAAAAAGATAAGATATTTTTGAACATTAGTAGAGAGTTTTTAAAATTATTATAATAGAAGTCATATTAAGGATAAACTCAAAAAAAATGAAATCTTATGGAATATTTACACAAATATCCGGCCAGATTTATTGTTTACTTTTTATAGCTAATATAAATAGATAATATACCGACAACACACGATTATACACATATTATATATGGGGTATATATAAATTACACATCCTTAAATTTTTTAATTTAAGTGGTCGGGTGAGCACCTATTTAGGCTGATTAGATAAAGCCAAAAAATAATATAAAAGAATTTCAACCAAAGATTAAAAATATAAATAAAGTTCTTACGTAGACAATTTCTATTAAAACTCATTATTTTATAGTGAAATAAATTATTTTTTTGTAATAAAAGAAAGAATGGCATAAAAAATAAGATAAAAGAAAATAAATATTGAAACAAATGTATGAAAGATCCAAAAACCAGAAATAAGAGATGACAACGAATTTCTTCTTATATTTCATCTTTGTTGAATTTAAAAATTTGGAAGTTAATCTCAACGATTTCAAATATTGTTTCAACTCAAATACATAGATTATAAGATAAGGATATGTTAGAATATTTTTTTTTTTATTTACATTGTGTGTCATTTTAAAAAAATTATTATTACTAACAAACTGATATGATATTCGAATTTGAATTTAAATGCAATTTGAGTAGTTTGCATTGAGGTTAAGCCAAGAATGGTGTTGAAAAATAGACTACTTGGAAATTTTAAGATAATATATGCAATGTTATATAATAACAATCAACTAATTTAACATTTAATGATTCAAAGAACAATTATTTTTGTATATATAGGGTATTAAAAATTCAAAATCTGTGGCTAGAGATATCGATAAACTTAAAATGGAGTCATACTGATGGCGCCCAATACTACAGCTAGGCAAGCCAACTAATAAGTCAATCATATATTGGTTAAACTTTTATTCTAAGAAAATAATAAAATACCAACTTCTACCAATGTGTGTGCCAAGACCCGGTGTCACAAGTGCATGAGCATCTAGTAAATTATACAAAACTCCAAATACTGTCTAAAATGAAATAGACAGAATATAAATATAAGAAGAGACACTGGTAGCTGCAGAGCGGCTCAGAAAGGCAGCTCACCACTATGTCTCGGGATGACGTGGGTATGTAATGATAGGTCCTCCACTAGTACCTGTCTCAGATCCTGCACAAAAAGTGCAGCAAGTGTAGTATGAGTACGTAAACAACGTGTACCCAGTAAGTATCAAGCCTAATCTCGAAGTGGTAGAGACGAGATGGCCGACTTTGATACTCACTATGGGTCAATAATAATAACTGAAATAAAACTAGGATATTTAAATCAGCATGATTTATAGAATTTACAATAATTTATTTAATCAGCAGAAATAATTAGATTCCTTCAAAGGTAACAATTCTCAATATATTAATTAAATTCCTTCAATTCAAATAAATTCTAATTTATCAATTAAATCTCATTTACAGGAGTAACAATTAATTCCTAAACAAGCAAGAATAATAATTCATTAAATTTCAAGGATTTTCCAATTTATTAATTAGCTTCACAAGCTGAAATAAATTATTAAAGTATCGTGTAATTATTATTATTAAGCACGATTTCTGCCGAGGACGTACGGCCCGATTCAAAGTGTCGTGTACACTGCCGAGGGACGTGCGGCGCGATCCATAGATGCATCTATCCTGCCGAGGCGTTCGGCCCGCTCCACAAGAAAGGAGGACATTTTCTTATGTGCCTCCGGAAGGAGAATATATTTATTATAAGATAAAATTTGGGAGGAGAATAATTTCTTTTAACAATTAATTAATTTAAACAAAAAAATTAAGCATATGAAAATTTCATATTTTTCTACTTTTTATGACAATTCACAATATATACATAAATTATTTTAATTAATAAAGAATACAATTCACACAAGTAATTCATGCTTTGAGTCTTAAACTACCCGGACTTTAGCATTAATAGTAGCTACGCACGGACTCTCGTCACCTCGTGCGTACGTAGCCCCCCACAATTAGCAATAATTATTTAATTTTAATCACCTATGAGGTAATTTCCCCCTCATAAAAATAGACAAGAGACTTACCTCGTCTTGCTCCAATTTAATCCACTATAAGGCCTTTTTCACGATTATCCAACTCCGTCTGGCTCGAATCTAGTCAAAATAATTCGATACAATCACTAAATATTATAGGAATCAATTCTATAAGAAAATACTATATTTTTAAGAAAAGATCCCGAAATTAATTAAAATTTCGCCTGCGGGGCCCACATCTCAGAATCCGGCAAAAGTTATGAAATCCGATAACCCATTCAATTACGAGTCCAACCATACCAGTTTCAGTCAAATCCGACTCCGAATCGATACCAAAATCTCAAAAATTCGTTTCTATGAGATTTCTAAAAATTTTCCAAATTTAAATCTCAAAACACTAATTTATGGTGAAAATAATGATATACTTGTATATGTAGACCAAATCCGAGGTATAATCGCTTACCCCAATGTTTTTTCCTTGAAAATCTGCCAAAAGTCGTCTTTGCTCAAGCTCAAGTACGTCAAAAATGGCGAATGGGACGAATGCCCTCTTTTTATAAAACTGCCCAGCAGCCTTCGGAACTGGGCCTCGATCACAGGCCTGAGCCTGGACCTCGGTCATGGCCTCGATCAGGGCATCGAGGTTGGGTCTTCGATCAGGACATCGAAGTTGGGCCTTCGATCAGGGCATCGAGCATGTGCCTTCGATCAGGGCATCGAGCATGGGCCTTCGATCAGGGCATCGAGCATGGGTCTCGATCCTAGCCCTCGAGCCTTACCTTCGATCATGTCCTTGAGCTGGACCTTCGATCGTGGATTCGATCTCAAGCTCGAGCCTGAGCCTTCTCAACCCAGGGCTCGATATCAACACAGAATATCCAACAGAATAGGAAACACTGTAGCAACTTTTAAGTCTAATTTTTTGATCCGTTAACCATCCGAAACTCACCCGAGGCCCTCAGGACCTCAACCAAATATACCAACAAGTCCTAAAACATCATACGAACTTAGTCGAACCTCTAAATCACATCAAAAAATGCTAAAACCATGAATCATACCCCAATTCAAGCTTAATGAAACTAAGAGTTTTCAACTTCTACATTCGATGTCAGAACCTATCAAATAAACTCCAATTGATCTCAAATTTTACACACAAGTCATAAATGACATAATGGAGCTATAAAAATTTTCGGAACTGGATTCCGACTCCGGTATCAAAAGTCAACTCATCGGTCAAACTTCAAAACTTAAATTCTTGTTTTTAGCCATTTCAAGCCTAATTTAACTACGGACTTCCAAATAAAATTTCGAACACGCTCCTAAGTCCAAAATCACCATACGGAGCTGTTGGAATCATCAAAATTCTATTTCGGGGTCATTTTCACATAATTGGACATCCGGTCACTATTTGAACTTAAACATTTTAATTTTTCTTTAAAATTCAATATTTCGGGCTAGGGACCTCGGAATTTGATTCCAGGCATACGCCCAAGTCCCAAATCACGATACGGACCTATCAGAACTGTCAAAATACTGATCCGAGTCCGTTTGCTCAAAATGTTGACCAAAGTCAACTCAGTTGAGTTTTAAAGCTCTAATCCACATTTTAAATCCATTTTTCACATAAAAACTTTCCATAACATTTTTTACGGATTGCGCACGCAAGTCGAGGAATGATAAATAGTACTTTTCAAGGTCTTAGAATACATAATTAATTATTAAATTTAAAGATGGCATTTTGGGTCATCACATTCTCCAACTCTTAAACAAACGTTCGTCCTCGAACGGGTTTAGAATTATACCTGAAGTGCTGAATAAGTCTGGATATCTGCTCCGCATGTTTTCCTCGGCCTCCCAAGTCACTTCCTCGAATGGTTGGCCCCTCCACTGAACTTTTACTGCAGAAACCCTCTTGGACCTCATCTGGCGAACTTGTTTATCAACAATGGCAATTGGCTCCTCTTCATAACCCAAGCTATTATCTATCTGAACTGTGCTGAAGTCTAACACATGTGATAGGTCGGCATGATACTTCCGGAGCATATATACGTGAAAAACCAGATGAACTCCCGATAGGCTGGGAGGCAATGCAAGCTCATAAACAACCTCCCCAACTCGTTTCAACACCTCAAATGGGCCTATAAACCTTGGGCTCAACTTGCCCTTCTTCCCGAATCTCATAATTCCCTTCATCGGCGAAACCTTCAAGAGAACTTTTTCACCTACCATAAATGATATATCACGCGCTTTCTGATCCGCGTAACTCTTTTGTCTGGACTGTGCTGCACGAAGTCGCTCCTGAATCAACTTTACCTTTTCCAAGGCATCCCTTACCAAATCAGTACCATATAACTCAGCCTCACCTGGATCAAACCATCCGATAGGTGAATGACATCGCCGACCATATAAAGCCTCAAATGGAGCCATCTCGATACTGGATTGGTAACTGTTATTATAAGCAAACTCGGCCAAAGGCAGGAAACGATCCCACTGACCTCCAAAGTCAATCACACATGCCCTGAGCATATCCTCCAAAATATGAATTGTCCGCTCTGACTGCCCGTCAGTCTGCGGATGAAAGGCTGTGTTGAGCTCTACACGGGTCCCCAACTCACTCTGTACTGCTCTCCAGAAATATGAAGTAAACTGAGGGCCTCTATCTGATATGATAGAAATTGGCACACCGTGCAACCGAACTATCTCCTGAATATAAATCTGGGCCAACCTCTCTGAAGTATACGTAGTCACAACAGGAATAAAATGTGCCGACTTAGTCAACCTGTCAATAATCACCCAAACTGCATCAAACTTCCTCAAGGTCCGCGGCTACCCAACTACAAAGTCCATAGTAATTCATTCTCATTTCTACTCTGGTATGGTCATCTGCTGAAGTAGGCCACCTGGCCTCTGGTGCTCATATTTAACTTGCTGGAAATTTAGACACCGAGCTACATACTCAACTATGTCCTTTTTCATTCGTCGCCACCAATAATGCTGCCTCAAGTCACGATACATCTTCGTAGCACCTGGATGAATAGAATATCGAGAACTGCGTGCCTCCTCCAGGATCTCTTTCCTCAGTTCATCCACATCAGGAACACACAGACGATCCTGGAGTCGTAGAACACCATCCGCACCAATAGTGACTTCCTTGGCACCACCTCGTAGTACCGTTTCACGAAGAACCACTAGGTGTGGGTCATCATACTGGCGAGCCTTGATTTGCTCAAATAGTGAAGATTGGGCCACAACACATGCAAGAACTCGGCTGGGCTCTGAAATATCCAGCCTCACAAGTCTGTTAGCCAAGGACTAAATATCTGAGGCTAATGGCCTTTCCTCTGCTGAAATGAAAGCCAAACTACCCATACTCTCCGCCTTTCTGCTCAAGGCATCTGCAACCACATTTGCTTTGCCCGGATGATATAGGATAGTAATATCATAATCTTTTAGTAACTCCAGCCATCTGCGCTGTCTCAAATTTAGGTCCCTCTACTTGAACAAATGCTGCAAACTGCAATGATCAGTGTAAACTTCACAAGACACCCCATAAAGATAATGCCTCCAAATCTTAAGAGCGTAAACAATCGCAGCTAACTCCAAATCATGTACCGGATAATTCTTTTTGTGGGGCTTCAGCTGACGTGAAGCATATGCAATAACTTGCCTTTCCTGCATCAATACACAACCCAAGCCAACGCACGAAGCGTCACAATACACTGTATACATCCCCGAATCGGAAGGCAACACTAACACTGGTGTTGTAGTCAATGATGTCTTGAGCTTCTGAAAGCTCACCTCACAATCATCGGACCATCGGAATGGAGCACCCTTCTGGGTTAATTTGGTCAAAGGTGCTGCAATAGATGAAAAACCTTCCACGAACCGACGATAATAACCTGCCAAACCCAGAAAACTCCTGATCTCCGTCGCCGAAGTGGGACGATGCCAATTCTGAACTGCCTCAATCTTTTTGGGATCAACTTTAATACCTTCGCCCGATACAATATGTCCCAAAAATGCTACAGACTCGAGCCAGAACTCACATTTAGAGAACTTAGCATATAACCTTTGTTCTCGCAATGTCTGAAGCACTACTCTCATATGTTGCTCATGCTCCTCCTTACTACGCGAGTAGATCAAAATGTCATCAATGAAGATTATGAAAAATGAATCAATATATGGCCCTAATACCCTGTTCATCAGATCCATAAACGCTGCCGGGGCATTAGTTAAACCGAAAGACATTACCAAAAACTCATAATGACCATATCTAGTACGGAAAGCAGTCTTTGGAACATCCGAATCCCGAATCTTCAACTGATGGTACCCCGACCTCAAGTCGATCTTAGAGAATACCCTAGCACCCTGCAACTGGTCAAATAGATCATCAATACGCGACAACGGGTACTTGTTCTTAATAGTGACTTTGTTCAATTGGCGATAATCAATACACATCCACATTGTTCCATCCTTCTTTTTCACAAATAATACTGGTGCACCCCAAGGCGATACACTCGGTCTGACGAACCCTTTGGCTAATAACTCTTCAAGCTGTTCTTTCAATTCTTTCAATTCTTTCGGAGCCATGCGATACAGTGGGATAGATATAGGCTGGGTATCTGAAGCCAAGTCAATACAGAATTCAATATCACGATCATGTGGCATACCTGGAAGATCTGACGGAAATACATCGGGGAACTCCCGAACTACAGGCACTGAATCAATAGCCGGAGTCTCTGCAGTAGTATCTCGAACATAGGCTAGATAAGCCAAACAACGCTTCTCAACTATGTGTTGAGCCTTTATAAAAGAAATATCTCGATTAAATGAACTAACAGGCGAACCATTCCACTCCAGCTTAGGCAATGCTGGAATAGCCAAGGTAACAGTCTTGGCATGACAATCTAGGATAGCATGATATAGAGACAACCAGTCCATGCCCAGAATAATTTCAAAATCGGTCATCTCAAGCAAGAGGAGATCTGCTCTAGTTTCGTAACTGCAGAATGTAATAATACAGGACGGGTAGATCCGGTTCACAACAAAAATATCGCCCACAGGAGTGGACACATAAACATGAGTACTCAATGACTCACGAGAAACACCCAGGAATGGAGCAAATAGAGACGAAACATATGAATACGTAGATCCTGGATCAAATAATACTGATGCATCTTTGCCATAAACAGAAATAATACCTGTAATCACGGCATCTAAGGCCTCTGCATCTGGTCTAGCCGGAAAAGCATAGAACCAAACTAGAGCGCCAACTGTCTGGCCTCCGCCTGGCTTACCTCCACCTCTAGGACGGCCCCTACCCACTTGTCTTCTACCTCTGGGTGGCCGGACTACTGGTGGAGCAACTGGTCCGGTAAGCATAGGCTGCTGACCCTGTTGTACTGGTCTACCCCGAATCCTGGGGCAAAACCTCCGCATGTGACTGAGATCCCCGCACTCGTAACAACTCTTCGGTGCGATGGGCTGCTGACTAAGTGTCTGGCCCTGGGGACCTGAATACCCACGGAAAGAACCCTGAATAGCTGGTGGGCGATAAGAACTCTCTGGTATAGCACTGAAATAAGGTCGTACTGGAGCACCCCGAGGAGGCGGTGGTGCCGGATATGGGGGTCTGCTGGATTGTCCCCTCACGAACTGACCTCTGCCCCCGGACGGAGCACCTCTGAACTCTCCAGAGTACCTGAACCGCTTATCTCTCATAATCTGCTCTAGACTCCGCTGACGTACACCCCCAATCCTCCGGGCTATCTCCACAACTCGCTCATAAGAAGTACCCATCTCAACCTCTCGAGCCATAGTGGCCTGAATACCAGTATGTAAACCGGCTACAAACCTTCGCACTCTCTCCGCCTCAGTAGGGAGTATCATTAGTGCATGGCGAGATAATTCAGAAAACCTCGCCTCATAATCAGTCACTGACATCTGACCCTGCTGGAGCTGCTCAAACTGAAACCGCAACTCTTCCCTCTGGGAGGGTGGAATATACCTGTCCAAGAAGATACGGGTGAACCTGTCCCAAGTCATGGGAGGAGAATCTGCTGGTCTGCCAAGAGCATAAGACTGCCACCATCTACGGGCTCTACCCTCTAGCTGAAAAGTAGCAAAATCAACCCCATGGGATTCCAATATCCTCATGTTGTACAGTCTATTCTTGCAACGATCAATGAAATCCTGTGGATCCTCATGTCGCTCACCCCTAAAGATAGGAGGATGTAGTCTAGTCCATCTGTCCAATAGTTTCTGAGGATCGGCGGCTACAGCTGGCCTGGGCTCAGGTGTAGCTGCTGCCACTAGCTGGACTCCACCCACGGGTAGTGCACCTTGGGTCTGATATACAGCAGCTGCCTATCCATGAGCCTGCGCGGTAGGGGTCTGTGCTCCCCCGCCCGCCTGAGATGTGGCTGGGTCTGCCGGAAATAAACTGGCCTGAGTCATATTGTCCATGAATCGAAGCATACGACCCATGACATCCTGAAATCCCGGTGTAGATGTGAAGTCCACCGGAGCTGGCTCTGCCACAGGAACCTCACCCTGCTCCTCAATAATGGGATTCTCTGCTGGATCCACTGCGGCATAACCGGAATAGTCCGGGGACGTCCTTGCCCTCTACCACGGGCTGGAGCCCTCCCTCGGCCTCTAGCAACTGGGAGAGTAGCTCTTCCCTGGTCTGGAATCTCATTAGAGCGTGTTCTCACCATCTGTGAGAGAATAAGAGAAGGATATTTAGTGCTACATAAATTGCACGATGGAATGTGAAGAAAGGTAATTTCCTAACATCCTATAGCCTCTCGAAGATAAGTACAGACGTCTCCGTACCGATCCGCAAGACTCTATTAGGTCTGCTCATAACTTGTAAGACCTACGTGAACCTAGTGCTCTGATACCATGTTGTCACGACCCAATTTCACCTATAGGTCGTGATGGCGCCCAATACTACAGCTAGGCAAGCCAACTAATAAGTCAATCATATATTGGTTAAACTTTTATTCTAAGAAAATAATAAAATACCAACTTCTACCAATGTGTGTGCCAAGACCCGGTGTCACAAGTGCATGAGCATCTAGTAAATTATACAAAACTCCAAATACTGTCTAAAATGAAATAGACAGAATATAAATATAAGAAGAGACACTGGTAGCTGCAGAGCGGCTCAGAAAGGCAGCTCACCACTATGCCTCGGGATGACGTGGGTATGTAATGATAGGTCCTCCACTAGTACCTGTCTCAGATCCTGCACAAAAAGTGCAGCAAGTGTAGTATGAGTACGTAAACAACGTGTACCCAGTAAGTATCAAGCCTAATCTCGAAGTGGTAGAGACGAGATGGCCGACTTTGATACTCACTATGGGTCAATAATAATAACTGAAATAAAACTAGGATATTTAAATCAGCATGATTTACAGAATTTACAATAATTTATTTAATCAGCAGAAATAATCAAATTCCTTCAAATGTAACAATTCTCAATATATTAATTAAATTCCTTCAATTCAAATAAATTTTAATTTATCAATTAAATCTCATTTACAGGAGTAACAATTAATTCCTAAACAAGCAAGAATAATAATTCATTAAATTCCAAGGATTTTTCAATTTATTAATTAGCTTCACAAGCTGAAATAAATTATTAAAGTATCGTGTAATTATTAAGTCCAATTTTTTGATCTCATTATCGTGTAAAGTATCGTGTAATTATCGATATCAACACAGAATATCCAACAGAAGAGGAAACACTGCAGCAACTTTTAAGTCCAATTTTTTGATCCGTTAACCATCCGAAACTCACCCGAGACCCTCAGGACCTCAACCAAATATACCAACAAGTCCTAAAACATCATACGAACTTAGTCGAACCTCTAAATCACATCAAAAAATGCTAAAACCATGAATCATACCCCAATTCAAGCTTAATGAAACTAAGAGCTTTCAACTTCTACATTCGATGTCGGAACCTATCATATCAACTCCGATTGACCTCAAATTTTACACACAAGTCATAAATGATATAACGGAGCTATAAAAATTTTCGGAACAGGATTCCGACTCCGGTATCAAAAGTCAACTCATCGGTCAAACTTCGAAACTTAAATTCTTGTTTTTAGCCATTTCAAGCCTAATTTAACTACGCACTTCCAAATAAAATTTCGAACACGCTTCTAAGTCCAAAATTACCATACGGAGCTGTTGGAATCATCAAAATTCTATTTCGGGGTCGTTTTCACATAATTAGACATCCGATCACTATTTGAACTTAAATATTTTAATTTTTCTTCAAAATTCTATATCTCGGGCTAGGGACCTCGGAATTTGATTTCGGGCATACGCCCAAGTCACAAATCACGATACAGACCTACTGAAACTGTTAAAATACTGATCCGAGTCTGTTTGCTCAAAATATTGACCAAAGTCAACTCAATTGAGTTTTAAAGCTCTAATCTACATTTTAAATCTATTTTTCACATAAAAACTTTCCATAAAATTTTTTACGGATTGCGCACGCAAGTCGAGGAATGATAAATAGTACTTTTCGAGGTCTTAGAACACATAATTAATTATTAAATTTAAAGATGACATTTTGGGTCATCACAGATAATATCTTCACTTGCATCATTATAAAGATAATCATTTTTGAAATATATATAAAGTTTTAGAAATTAAAATTTTAAAATAGAAATATTTTTTGAAAGATAATATCATATCACATAAGAGTTCAAGTCCTAGTAAAAGAGTCATGTCGTAACCAAAGAATCGTTTATATTGTGTCAACCTTTGTACGTTGCCATAAATATGAGCTATTATTTCGCTTTGTGGCTATTTTTAGGTTCTAATGACACCAATGAGAATAGTGCAAAAATAAAATTATCACTACGAGATTTAAGAAAATGTTAGTCTTTTGTTCATGTAGTGTTTCTTAATTAATATCTAACGATCATCTATAATTATTTAGAAGGCTTAAATTTTAAGGTTATTTACATATAATTCAAATAACTCGGATATTTAACATGGTTAATGTTAAATATCAAAATAGAGTCATACTGGAAAAATAATTCACTGGCTAAAGAATTTTTTTAATTTGTAGATAGCCAACTAAAATGAGTTTTGAATTAAGGATAATATTTTCACTTATATTATTATAAAATAATTATTATTGAAAAATAAAGTTTTAGAAACTGAAATTTTAAAAAAATATATTTTTTAAGAGATATCAACACACAAAATAAGAGTTCAAGTAGTAGTAAAAGAGTCATTCATAGTCTCAATATTTGATTGTTTTGCCATAAATATGAGTTATTATTTTGCTTCCTGACTATTTTTACGATCCAATGACACCGGCGAGAATGGTATCAAAAAAGAAAATGAAAGAAATGGTTAATTGTTTCATGTAGTATTTATTATTAATATCCGATGATTATCTATATTTACTGAGAAAGTTTAAATTTTAAGATTATGTATATATAATCCAAATAATTTAAATATTTGACATAATTAGTGTCCGCGCATCCGCGCGGGTGCTAATACTAGTATACTCTAAATAACCGAATTTGACTTAAGGGTTGCTATCTATTTTGAGGTTTCTATTTTGAGGTTAAGAAACACTGGTAGTTCAATTGCAGAGTTTTTCCAGTTTTCTTCAAAATTCTGGAGGTTAAAATAACTCTTCACTTTCCTACTTTTTAAATGGGGGAAAATGACAAAAGTGGTATCTTATTTAAGGATAGATTCAAAGTAGTCCCTTAAGTATGATCTAAGTAACTTTTTGTCATTTAAGTTTGCCAATATTTAACACTTCTGGTCTTCGTGAAAAGTTAAACGAACTCCGTTTGTTACATTTGACGGAAACTTTATAAAAGGTAGATTTAGCGGAAATTCACATTTAGATGTATAATTCTATTTGTAGATTCTGCTATTTTTGGTATATTTTAATTTGACGAAAACTGTAAAAAAAAAAATGAAATTAGCAGGAACTCACATTTAGAGGTATAATATTTTGTAGTTTTTGCTATTTAGAGCCTGTTTGGAAAGCCGCCTTGGAGATGAATTTGGGTGTAATTACACAGTTTGGCATGTTTGTTTAGTCAAATAATTACTTGGTCAGCATGAAATTGGGTGTAATTGGAGGGGTGTAATTACACTCTCCAATTCTCAAGGGGGAGGTGAGAATTGGTGGTAATTACATTGTGTAATTACAAGGTTGTTTTTTAGTTTCTTTCCTTTTTGTTTTTATTTTAATTTATTTTCTTTATAACTTTTTAATTCTATTATTTAAATTTTTTAAATTTATTTATACTTTTTAATTTCTTTTGAAATTTTCAAATATTTTTTTTGTATACTATTTATCTTTTATTTCTCTACCTTTACTTCTTGTGATTCCATGTAATTACTTATATTTTATTTTTTATTTATTTTATTATTCTATTTTTTGAAACCACACCTCCTAATATTAGAAATAATGAGTCATGCAATTAAAGAGAAATTTCGTTGTTGAATGTGGTTATAAACTTATTATGTTTCTTAATGTTTAGTTGTAGTGGAACTTACTATTATTATGTTGGAATTTGACATATGTTAGACTATTTTTTTTTTATGAATTTTGAAACTGTATTATATTTATGGTTCCAATTTACTAGTTTTAGTAGTATTGGCTCACATTACATGTTGTTCACATTGCATAGAATTTACTTGTCAAATATTTGAATAATGTTATGACATTATATTTATAAATATTAATTTATTTTTATAATAAAAGGGTAGCCCGGTGCACTAAGCTCCCGCTATGCGCGGAATTCGGGGAATGACCGAACCACAATGATTTATTGTACGCAGAATTATCTTGCATTAGTTATAAATATATGATTACTAATTAATGTATATTCACGAAAAAAATATACATCTTAAATACCAAATATAATATCATTTGTACTTATAAAAGTTTATAGGCATATATTTATCATATTAACTTTTAAGTTTTGATAAATACTTTATTTAAAATTTAATCTAATTGTGTAATTACACTTGTGCAACCAAACAGTAAACTTGTAATTATAATATAATTATACTATGACAAATAAATAGATCGTCATAATTACATAACCGTATAATTACTAGATTGTATAATTATTACTCTATTAATTACACCAATTTCAATTAGCCAGTCGCTTTTCCAACATACACTTAGTGTATTTATAGAGTCTGGCACAACTTTTTTGAGGTGTAATTCTACCATGTTGATATGTTTCTGTGTCTACTTCTTGTTCCCCCCATAATTGCGCTTCTCTAGGTAATTTTGTGAATGACTCGAGCTTCATTAATGTAGTTAATGTTTCTTTAATGACAGTAATCAACTGCAGACAAATTTTCTTTTGAACTGAACTTTGTGCACAAGATGAGAACGACATATAAATAGCATGGATTAGCCAGTTTTTGAATTGATAATTGAAAAATAACTTGCGTTTTCAAAATTGTTGAAAAATAGTCATTATTTTACTGAAACACAGAAAGTTCCAATATAATATGTTGGATTATGGAGCTTCTCCATATAAACTTCCAGCATATTATGTTGGAACTCCAACACATGAAAAGTTTCAGTATAATATGCCGGATTATGGAGCTCCTGCGGTAAACTTACAGCATATTATATTGGAACTAGACCTGTTAATCGGGCCAGGCTAACCCGTTTACAGCCCGGTTTAATCCGGTACTGTAGCGTGGGGGCGGACTGGGACAGGTTGGGCGGGGAGCGGGTTTCAAACGAACAATTTTTTGATACCGGTGCACCGGAACTCGCTAAGCCCGTTAACCCGTTAACGGGTTGTTAACGGGCTACAGTCTGATTCAGCCCATTTTTAACGTTTTTTTTAATTTTTTTTTAATGGACCAACTGAAACTCCTGATATTGACACTTGTATTTCTGATCTACACAAACATTTAGAAATATTATATAATTATTATGCTAATATTGTTGATGCTTCTTTTGCTGTAGATGTAAATACTCCTTCAAGTTCAGTTTCAACATCTGGGACCAGTGCTTTGGATGATAATGATAGTGTTGAAAATTATTTGATTTGGTCTACACTAGGGAAGCATCAACAAATCAGTAGCAAGAATATTGATGAACTTCAATTCTACTTGCAAAAGTCAGCAGAGCCCCGCACAAAGGAATTTCTACCACTGGGTTAGTGGAGGAGCAACTTAAATAAATTTCCTGTTCTTTCGGCCATGGCTCGTGACGTGCTAAATGTGCCGATTTCAACAGTCGCATCAGAGAGCGCATTTAGCCAAGCAAGGCAGCAACTAGGAGATAGCTGTCATTCATTGGGTAGCAACGCTTTGAAAATTCTAGTGTGCTTCAGAGATTGGATAAGATCATAACGACGAAATCAAGGGCGTGACGAGGTAGATAAAGCGGAGGACCAAGAAATTGGAGATATAATGGTTTATAGTGCTGATTCAACCAATGCCGGAAATCAAGAACCTCATGTTGACATGGATGAACTTACAAAAATAATGCAAAGCATGTGATGTACTATTTCTATTTTTTATAATTGTTGTAAACTTTTAATTTGCAAGTTCAAAAATAAAAAATCAAAAAAGAACTTGCAACTTAATTTGAAGTATTATATATTATTCAATAAAAATATCAAATGAAAGTCTTCGGAGCTTAATCCTTATATATTGCCTATTGGTCTTATTAAATAATTTTTTGTAGACACTTACTTTCAAATTTCAATTTTAAAATTATAAATTTCAAATTTCAAATTTAAAACTTTAAAGGTTAATTCTAAGCCTTAAAAGTTTGCAAACACTTAAGTATCAATAACATTGAATAAGATAAACAAAATTTACTTTTAAAAAAAAAAATCCACGGCCCGCTAACAGCCCACTAATAACCCACTAAGCCCGAACCCAGACGGACAAAAAAAATTCGAAAAAGTACAGCCCGCTAACTCAGCCCGCAACGTTAAACGGACGGGCTATTTTTTGTTTGTGTCCAGCCCACCTGTTAAACACCCATAGTTGGAACTTCAGCACAATATGAAATTCCAGTACATTATGCTGGAATCTCATATGTAAAAAATTCAAACTCCAACATATTATGCTGGAATTTTTTCGGATTTTTAAGGTGTTTTTGTTCAGATTTTATCTTTACATGAAAAAAGGGCTAAAATTCGATTACTTTTGAAATTATAACTATTTTTCAATTAACAATTATAAAACTGACTATTTCTAATTTTTTCCCTGTATTTTGCAACATAAGGCTGGACCAAACTCAACTTTGTAGTTCAATTTTTCTTGGGGCTTTTGTATCTATACCCGAATTTGGGGTCATAATTGAACTTATACCCACTTTGTATAACAAAATTGTAAGTCTACTCACTTTATGATCAATTTCAGACTTATCGGGTCTGAAATTAAAAAAAATTAGTCTGAAGTAAAAAATTTGCACTTTAGATGCACTTAAGGCCAACTAGGTATGAAGTGCAACCAATGGTTTCATGCACTTAAGGCAAATAAGTTTGAAGTGAAAAATTACACTTCAGATGCATTTAAGGCCAAATAGGTTTGAAGTGTAACCAATGGTTTCATGCACTTAAGGCCAATAAGTTTGAAGTGAAACATTGCACTTCAAATGCACTTAAGGCCAAAAGGTGTGAAGTGCAACAAACGTTTTCCTACACTTAAGGCTAATAAGTCTGAAGTGAAAAATTGCACTTCAGATGTACTTAAGGCCAAAAGGTCTGAAGTGCAATCAATGTTTTCATCTACTTAAGGCCAAATAGGTATGAAGTAAAAGTTACCCAGAAACAGAAATTTGTTGTTCGAATTTTAACAATCCAATATAAGATTTAATACTTAAATCTACTCCAAATGAGCTCAAATTTGAAACATAACCTCCAAATATCATCAGGAACAAACCTCAATCATCAAATTTGTCAAAACAACAATAAATATGACGAACCCATATTGTAATTAAGAAGAAGAAGAAGAAGAAGAAGAAGAAGAAGAAACCCTAAGCAATAGTAAAAGATAAAGCGCCACAATAGCTCACCACTATAAAGTATCATAAAATAATAATAATAATAATAATAATAATAATAATAATAATAATAATAATAATAATAATAATAATAATAATAATAATAATAATAATAATAATAATAATAATAATAATAATAATAATAATAATAATAATAATAATAATAATAATAATAAGAAGAAGAAGAAGAAGAAGAAGAAGAAGAAGAAGAAGAAGAAGAAGAAGAAGAAGAAGAAGAAGAAGAAATTTTTACGATTTTTAACCCAAAATGATCCATGAGTAACTTTTTCATTTTCTCTCTCTCTCCAAATTAACGGTAACTCACCTTATCTTCTTCGTCATCACCTCTTCACCGCCGCACCCAACTGCGGGCGAGCCTAGGTAAGAACCTAATCTCCTTTCTCTCCTATCTTTATTTAATCGTCTTTTTAAGCTCCAGAGCGACTGCTGCTCGCTGCTCTTTGCAATCTTAGGGTTTCAATTTCAGTCCCTTTGCTTGAATCAATTTGGCCTTTTATTCGAGGTTGTTGAATTGCGTGTTGCTGCCTATAGTGTTTTAAATTCATCAAGTTTTGATTTTTCTACCAAAACTTACAGGGAAAAATCATCTTTTTGGTGCATTTCCTTGTGAAAGTTTTATCTTATTTTCTCCGTTTTGTGCAATATAGTTTGGAAATTTATTGTTATTGATTTACTGAGCTGAATAGTTTGTTAGATTTTGAAATAATTTGTTTTAGAAGATTTGTGATTTACTTACATGTAGATTTACCTGATTTACGTACTTGATAGTACTGACCAAATATCTTCTTAACATACATAGAGTAAATATAGATCTAGCTTAGGGCTTAGGATAAATTTAATACAAATTAGAATATCAGGGTTCATTTATTGTACATCTTCTGGGCTTATTAGTTTTGTATTTTCTTAACAACTGAAAGTCTATGAACTGTTTTCTAATGGTTTTTTCTTTTTAGCTTTCGAGTTAGTCATTTTTCTTGTGATTATTTTGAATTGACTATTTTTTTTAAATCAACTTAAGGTTTTATTTCATCCTTTTTTGCGCTCATTTGCTACGGGTGGGGTCTCACCAGTGGTAGCGGTGACAACCCCTCCCCTTTTCTTTGGCTTCGTAGTATTTTGCGTGTATTTCAGGTCAGGGTATGTGGCTATTAGAGGCAAAAGGGACGTGCGTGTGCAAACATTAAAGAACAACCCGGGCAAGTGTCAGCAAGGGGCGGCGGGAGTTGGACATGAACGTGCTAGGTTGTCGCAACATCGTCGTATATACCAAGACAATTCCAAGGTTTTACTAGCGGGAGTTGGTACCTCCCGTTTTCAGTTTTCCTTTGTTGTGTTAGTTAAATTACTGCAATCTTAGTTCGTATTAGTTGATTCACCGTATTAGTGTGCCTGTAGTTGTAACTTGTCTTCTTCTGGTTTGGTCTGTTGCCTTGTGTGTGATAGTGATTCCCTTACTCTGTCATAGGTATAGTGGCTGTGGTCTGGGATGGTTGAGTGAGGTCATGTCCTCGGAGGGAACATGGGTGGTGCGGGAGGTAGGGCAAGGGTTAGGGAGTGGGGCGGGAGGTAAAGGGAATAAGGGTATCTGTAGGTTGAGAATTGGGTCATGGAACGTAGGTACATTGATGGGTAAGTCTATAGAGTTGGAGAATATCCTCCATAAGATGAGGGTCAATATAGTGTGTCCAGGATACAATGTGGGTAGGGTCGAGGGCAAAGGACGCAGAAGGGTATAAACTTTGGTACTCAGGAGTCCAGAAAGGTAAGAATGGAGTGGGCATCTTGGTGGATAGGGAACTTAGAGAGTATATGGTTGAGGTTAGACGAGTGAATGATAGGTTGATGATTATTAAGTTGGTGGTTGGATAGTGCACCCTAAATGTTAGCGCCTATGCGCCACATGCAGGCCTAGATGAGGATGTTAAATGATGCTTCTGGGAGAAGTAAGATAAGATTGTGCATCAGGTTCCGCCTGCTGAGAAGCTATTCATAAGAGGGGATTTCAATTGGCATATTGGGTCGACCACAGGTAGTTATGGCGAGGTGCATGGAGGCTTCGGTTTTGGGGAGAGGAACGGAGGAGGTACATCAATGTTAGACTTCGCTAAGGCTTTTGGGTTGGTGATTGCGAACTCTAGCTTTTCGAAGAGGGAGGGGCATTTGGTTACTTTTCAAAATGCGGTGGTGAAGACTCAGATTGACTATCTCCTCCTCAGGAGGTGTGACAGAGGGTTGTGCAAGGATTGTAAGGTGATTCCGGGTGAGATAGATACTCGCGACACAGCATAGACTCTTGGTGATGGACGTTAGTATTATGTTTAAGAGGAGGAAAAGGTCTGCTCGAGGAAGACCGAGAATCAGGTGGGGAGCCTTAACTAAGGATAAAGCCCAAGAGTTGGAGGGGCAGTTGTCGGCTATGGAAGTGTGGAGAAGCAGTGGTGACGCGAGCACTATGTAGTCAGCGACAACAGACTGTATTAGGGAGTCTATGAGAGAGGTGTTAGGGGTCTCGACGGGCGTGTCTGGGGGGCACAAAGGAGATTGGTGGTGGAATGAAGTGGTCCAAGGTAAAGTGGACGCGAAGAAGGCAACATACCTGAAGTTAGTGGGGAGCATAGGTGAAGAGGAGAGGCGAGTGTGCATGGACAAGTATAAGGTAGCTAGGAAGGAGGCTAAGCTGGCAGTCAAGGAGGCTAAGACTATGGCTTATGGTCGTATGTATGAGGAACTGGGGGAAAAAGACAGGGAGAAGAAGTTATTTCGGCTGGCCAAGTTGAGAGAGAGGAAGGCTCGGGATTTGGACCAAGTGAGATGCATCAAGGATGAAGATGGTAGAGTATTGATGGAAGATGCCCAAATTAAGAGGAGATGGCAAATTTACTTTCATAAACTTCTGAATGAAGAAGAGGATCAGGATATTGTGCTAGGCGAATTGGAGCATTACGAAAGTCACCGTGACTTTAGGTACTGTAGGAGTATCGAGGTTGAGGGGGTCGTGGGAGCTATGCGTAATATGAGTAGGGGAAGATCGACCGGGCTAAACAAGATTCTGGTGGAAATTTAGAAGTGTGTGGGGAGAGCAGGTTTGGAGTGGTTGACTAGGTTGTTTAATATTATTTTTAAGGCAAAGAGGATGCCAAATGAGTGGAGGTGGAGTACGGTGGTTCCACTGTATAAGAACAAAGGTGATATCTAGAGTTGTAACAATTATAGGGGTATCAAATTACTGAGTCATACCATGAAAGTATGGGAGAGGGTGGTTGAAGCGAGGGTGAGGATGACAATGTCTGTATCCGACAACCAGTTCGGGTTCATGCTGGGATGTTCGACTACAAAAACTATATACCTTGTTAGAAGGTTGGTGGAACTGTACAGAGAGAGGAAGAAGGATTTTCACATGGTGTTTATTGACTAAGAGAAAACGTATGACAAGGTTCATAAAGAAGTTCTGTAGAGATTCCTGGAGGCAAAAGGTGTGTCAGTTCCTTACATTATGTCAATTAAGGACATGTATGATGGGGCTAAGACTCGGGTTAAGATATCAGGTCATTCCGACTAGAGGCAGCTTCAAGTACCTTGGTTCGGTTATCCAGGGGGAGGGAGATCGACGAGGATGTCACATGCCGTATTGGGGTAGGATGGATAAAGTAGAGGTTAGCATCTGGAGTCATGTGTGACAAGAGAGTGTCACCGATACTCAAAGGTAAGTTCTATAAAGTTGTGGTTAGACCGGCCATGATATATGGGGTTGAGTGTTAGCCCGTTAAGAACTCACATATCTAGAAGATGAAAGTAGGAGAGATAAGGATATTGAGGTGGATGTGCGGGCACACTAGGATAGATAAGATTATGAATGATGATATTCGGGAGAAGGTGTATGTGGCTCCCATTGATGACAAGATGCGGGAAGCGAGGCTTATATGGTTCAGACATGTTCAGAGGAGAAGCCCATATGCTCCGGTACGGAGGTGTGAACGACTGGTTGTGGAGGGCACGAGAAGAGGTAGAGGGCGGCCTAAGAAGTATTGGGGAGAGGTGATCAGGAAGGATATGGCGAGGCTCCAAATTTCCGAGGACATGACACTTGATAGGAAGATGTGGAGGTCGAGTATTAGGGTTGTAGGTTAGGAGGTAGTTGAGTCTTATCTTACTTCGTATCATTATGGGACTAGCTAGGTAGGGTTTTTGTCTAAGAGAGCTAGTGGCAATGTTGTGTCTTACTATTTCGCTTTCAGTGCATGACCTATTTACTAGCTATCGCTTTGCTTTGCATCTTTCTTCTGGATTTCATGGTGTTCCTTTTTTTTTCCTATGATTGTTGTGGTGATAATAATATTATCTCCTTTTGTCCTTTTGTCTTTTTATTTTCTTGAGCTGAGAGTCTTTTACAAATAGTCTCTCTACCCTTCGGGGTAAGGGTAAGGTGTGCGTACACACCACCCTCCCCAGACCCCATTAGTGGGATTTTACTAGATTGTTGTTGTTGTTGTTAACCCATAGTTGACACTTTAGGGGCCCGTTTGGATTGGCTTAAAAAAGTGGCTTTTAAGTTAAGTGCTTAAAAGCACTTTATAAGTGCTGGAACTTGTTTTATAAATAAGCAGTTACATGTTTGGATAAAAGTGCTGAAACTCAAAACAAGCTGATGAAGTGTTTGGTAAACAAGTGCTGGTAAGCACTTTTTCTTGTTAAAATGATTGAAATATCCTTAAAGTTGTTAACATTATAAAGAAGATGATGACTATAATATTATATTTTTTGTTCATAGCTTCAAATTCAAGGGTAACACGTAAATTCATTGAATGATTTGATTTTAGAATATAGTTACACCAATTAAAAAAAGAAAGGATTCAACGACCAAAAATATTAAATGTTATGGAACCCAAAAAAGAAGCCAAAAGAACAATATTTACAAAATATTGGAATGAATCAAACATTATTTAAAAAACTATTATTTTCTTCACGTTAAGAACTTCAAGAAATTGACAAATATTGGAGAATGGAGAAAAAAATAGTATGTTGTAGGGTTTTTACTTAGGGGTAATTTCGGAATTAAGAAAAATAATAAGGAATAAGAATGTAATATCCTTGGTCAAAGCAATATGGCTTTTAAGCCAATTTAGAAAAAGTTGGGTTTTCCAACTTATTGATTTTGGCTTTTTTAAAGCAGATTTTAACCTTTTTTAAGCCCATTTTTTGGTTGTCAAACACTTCCACAAGTTAAAAATTGCTTAAAAGCTGGTTTGACCAGCTTTTAAGCCCATCCAAACAGGCTCTAGATCTGCCCCTGATTATTAGCGCCTTTTTGTTTATGTTTTTTCAGAAGCTTCAGCACATAAACCATATATTTTTATGCACTTGCCTATTTTAATTTGAATGTTGAATTTTTGGGGGGTCTCCAACTAAGCAATGAATTTCATGATCATACTGATTACTTACTACTACATAATAAATTAGTGTATTCCACATTCCTGCTGACATAGGCATTTGAAAATATGAAAACAAATTTGAAGTTATATATACAAATAATATAAATTGTTTTTACGATAGCAAGTAATTTAATTATTTATATTCTTTCAGTACATAAATTTTAAACTCACCCTTATTTACGAAGGAATTAGTTGACTCCTTGTAACGATCCGACTGGTCGTTTTGAGCAATTGCGTCCGGTTCGACAATTTGAGATCATGAGTAGATTCACCTAGTTTATTATGACTTACGTGTACCTCAGATTTTTGAGTGGTTCAAAAATGATTTTAAGAGGTGACTCTCATTTGAGAAGCTCGAAGTTGAAGGAATTGACCAGGTTTGACTTTTAGGTATTTGATCTCGGATCAGAGATTTGATAGTTCCGGTAGGTTCGGATGATGATTTTGGACTTGGGCGTATGCCCGTATTTGTATTTGGATATTTCTAGAAGGTTTCGGCATCATTTGGCAGAAGTTAGCAATTTAAAGGTTTAGAATTTTCCTAGGTTTGGCCATGGTTTGACTTTAAGGCTACCGGGTTTGGATTTTGATTTTGGGACTTGGAGTAGTTCCGTTTCATCATATAGAATTTTCCTGCAAATTTTGGTATCATTTGAAGTTGATTTGATAGGGTTCAGACGTGTGGTTGCGATTCTAGAAGTTCTTAAAGCTCATGGAGATTTTCATGCGTTTTGGCATCCGATTTATGATTCTAGAGGTTATTTTGATGTTTTGATCGTGCGAGCGAGCTCGTGTAATGTCTTTACACTTGCGTAGATATTTAGTTTAGAGCCCCGAGGACTCGGATGAGTTTCGTACGTGTTTCGGAGTGTTTGGAAGAAGGTCCAGATTTGCTGGTGTTCTGATCTCGCATTTGCGAGTTGAGGGTCACATTTGTGACAACCGCTTTTGCGGACTTGTGATCTCTTTTGCGAAGAGGTTGGGAACTGGTGCGAAGCCAGCCTCGCAAATACGATGGTGTACTGGGCAGTAGTAGTTCGCTTTTGCGAACATTTGGGCCGCTTTTGTGAATGCCTTACCTATCTTTGCATTTGCGACCTGATTTATCACATTTGCGATAGAAGGAGAACTGTTCAAGCTTCGCTTTTGCGAAGTAATATCCGCTTTTGCGGGGTTCGCATTGATGAACCCCATGTCGCAAATGCGAAATCTGCAACCTGTGTATAGCTGAGCACTTCAGGACTTAGCTTTATTTTGATATATTTTGAACCCTAGCATCAATGGGAGGCGATTTTGTGGAGGGATTTTCATACCAAACTATTGGGTAAGTAATTTTAATCAACTTTCAATTATATTTCGTGATTATACATTAGATTTAATATCAAATTCATGAGAATATAAGGGAAAAATTTGGAGATTTGTCAAAGTTTTGAAAAATAAATTTTTTTGATTTGAGAGTCGAATTGGACTCAAATTTGGAAATAAAACACATATATAGACTCGTGGGATATGAGTAGTCAAGACCTACCCGCGGACCCGAGTTTCGACCGGGCGAGCTCGGAATTGACTTTTTAGAAATTATATAAAGATCATAGCTTTGTTAATTAAAAATATTTTCTCTTACATTGTTTGATGTATTTAAGTTGTCTTTGGCAAGATTGAGCCGAACAAAGGTGAATTTGCAAAGGAAAAGCTAATTTGAGTAATGATTTTGGCCGAATTGAGGTAATCATCTTGCCTAACTTTGAGTAGGGGAAACTACACTTTAGGATTTGAGGTAGTTGTGTTATTCGTGTTATGTGAAAGCCGTGTACGCAAGGTGACGAGTGGGTACACGACCTATATGTGGTATTTGACCGGTTTCGAGTATCTAAACACTTTCCATGCCCTTAATTGAAGTGTCATAACCTGTTATATCTTTCATTGTTAATTTACTCTACATACTCTACTTGACGTTGTTGACACTTGTTCTTCCTCTTACTTGTTATTTTGCATTTATATGCTTTAGTTGAAATTGTTACCTTCCTTATTGTCTTGTGCCCTCTTAATTGTTGAGTTCCTTCCATGACTTCGTGCTAATCTGTTACTTGTCTTAATTATTGTTATTGCACACTTAGTTGTCACGTACTTCACTTGTCATGTTGCTCTTATAATATTTGTTGCGTTCCTTGATTTTTACTTGATTCCTTCATTAACGTGTACTCATACCCTATGATTGTAGAAATTATTATAAATTGAGTATTGGATTGTTGATGTTATTGATTTATTTATGGATTGGGTTGCACGCCGCAACGGGTGGAATAAGTGAGGATTTATATTGATACGGTGGGATCGGATAGCGCACCGCAACATGTGAAATAAGGGTGGATTGATATGGTGAAATAAGGGAGAATTATGATATTGACTCTGATTATATGGTAAAATCGGGTTGCGTGCCGCAACATATATACATGCTTATTATTATTGAATAAGGGAGGATCGTGTTGTACGGTGGGATCGGGTTGCGCGTCGCAATATTTTATGTGTTTTATATTCCTTGTTGTATTGTGTTGGCTTTGGTTCTTTCGTATGAGACTTTGAGGGTAGGTAT